>NW_026622797.1:38096188-38721188 GCF_023065955.2 Ursus arctos | reverse complement strand
GTGGAGTGAATGTGCTCTGCTGTCAGTGGTCCCTTTCAAGTGCCGTGTTCAGAACTGAATAGGCGACTCTGATGCTATTACTACTTGCATCTAAGTTCCAGAACCCTAGCTTTGCCCTCACTGGCTTCCTTTGGTTTCTGTTGTTGACTCTGTTGCTGTGGTTCAGGCAGCCAAGGCGCATTGCTGATTCATATTGAGCTCCCTAGCACTAGAAGGCTCTTGACTTACAGATCCATATCCTCATAATTCTCTCTTTTCGTGTTTAGCTTTTTCCTCCAAGCAGATAATTTTAATTGATTAACACCATCTTGTTAGATTTGGCTCAGTCTGTCCACCTTTTGAAGTCTTTTTGGATCCTGATTTTCTTCCCCAATTAATTAGGCCATTCTGTCCTCTGCAGACTTGGCTCACAGCACGTCGACCTCCCCAACCCTGAGTTTCTTGCTTCTGACGTGGATTGATTAGAATTTCAGACATCCTTTGTTTGGTGTAGGTTTTGTATCATGTGAAGATTTTGGGGTTCTATCTGAAAACTTAGAAGAATGAGCTTACGAAAGTTATTTCAGGGCGCCTGGGTGGCGCAGTCGTTAAGCGTCTGCTTTCGGCTCAGGGCGTGATCCCGGCGTTCTGGGATCAAGTCCCACATCGGGCTCCTCGGCTGGGAGCCTGTTTCTTCCTCTCTTTCTCCCCCTGCTGTGTTCCCTCTCTCCCTGGCTGTTTCTCTGTCACATAAATAAATAAAATCTTAAAAAAGAAAAAAAGAAAGTTATTTCATTTGATTCTCACCTTCTGTGTGTCAGGGAGTGGCAGTTCCCCATCAAGGATGGGAGACAATTGTTCCTAGAATCCCCCCTGCTCTCCTCTCCCCCATTTTTTTTTCCAGTTTTGTAATATCATTAGACTGAGAGGAAAAAAATCATACCTTCATCAGAGACTTGTAGATATTTCCTCCTTCAGGGAAGTTTAGCTAGATGTATAGGAAGAAGACTTTGTTTTCCTGTGTTGATTTGTGGAGGAATAGCATGGTCACGTGAAAAGATACAAAGTTCAGTAGATTGTGGGGGCCTTATACTAGGGGCACATCTTTTACCTTATATCTCTAGTACCCAGGATAGTGCCCAGGATAGGCACATAACAGCTGCAGTGAGCAGCAATATTAACATTGCCAATGTAATATGATCTCCAATTTTATCAAATAATATTCAACATCTATTGTTACTACCTGTCAAACTCCATCTAATGCTTTGTATATATCGACTCCTTTGCTTCTGTAAACAAATAATCAGGTAGTGCTATGCCCCTTTCATTGGTGAGGAGACCCAGATACAGAGGAGGTAACTTCCACATGTCACTGCTAGTATTGGAAAACAGGCCATAGGATACCATAAGTCATCTCCCTAACTGCTACCATTTGCTATCTGCCAGAATTTGTGCTGTGATTTATGCATGCATTATTGAATTTGATCCTCAGTACATCTGTAGGGGTAGGTGTTATTATTCTCCATCCTGCAGTTAAAAGAACAAAATCCAGGAAGTTTAAATAGCCTCCTTCTGGTCATAAGAGCTAGCAAATAGCAGAACTGGAATCAGAATCCCCTTCTGTTCAAAATCTATCCTCTTAAACACTAAGGTACAGCACCATATTGTGGATGCACAATAAATGATACCTGAATAATTAAATGTAAATGATTGGGTTTCATGAAAAAAAAATACAAGTTATTCATTGCAAAGACAGCAGAGGCTATGTGGCGACTGCTGAGATATGCTATGAGTTAATGATAAACAACTCCTTTCATTGCAGTGGAAACAGACCAATGCACTAACAAGTCGTGGTCCTGCACAAATACCCCTGTAGTTTTGGATGGGACAGAAAAAAAAAAAACCTATACTAAAATAACAGTACATTTAGGACAATCCCAAAAACAAAAAAAAATCGTAATCAGAAATCATTTCTGCATGGCTTGTTTTATTGAGGAATTATTCTACATATGGAGCCAGCATTCATCATCCAACACTTCTGATACCGGTCGTGCATAATAAAAGCAAACTAGGAATTTAATCGCAGGTTGTAGTGCACTGTAATTTAAAATATTTCATCAAAATCACCATACCCTCTAATCATTTTTTTTTAATAGTCAAGGAACATAAGGATTTAAAAGATTGTGTGTGGGGGTGTGTGCCCATGTGTGTGCATGATATATGTTTTAATAGAACCTTATGGCAAATGCTTAAATTGTGCACCTTGTGCTGTCTAAAAAGCTTTGTTGTGTTCTGATTGATATTATTAGGATATGCATCAGCATTTATAGAATAAACCTAACTTTGTGAGATTTTTAAAATGTGTTTTCTGTTAAGAATTTCTTTTTTATAGGATAAATTGCTTTATCTTTATTATTCTTGGTTTTAAATGCTTAATACCAAACTTCTTTTAGTACAGAAATTATTTCTTGGGTAGAATTAAGACACTGAGATTCGGTTATATAGCAGACTGTAATACACGTTGTGTTCACCGAAAGGAGAGAAACTGATGAAGTCCCTGCTCGTGGAAATTGTAGTTAAGTGGGTACCAGTTGTCAAGTTAATACTTCAGTACAGGACGTTAAATGAACTTTTTTTGTGTTTTAACATGGATTTTTCTTAGGAAACAATTTTTTTTTTAGTTGAACCTAAGTAAAATAGTGGTCAACGTCTAATTCCTCAGTGTTTTGTGCAATTGTCTGCTGTGTTAAAATGTATTTTATTCACAAGATAAATGATTTTTCCTATGATAAATTATTACTACATTTAAAAGTGATACGAAATCTTTTATTCCCTCTTCTCTTCTTTCCCTCCCCCACTTCTCTCTCTCTCACTCACTCTCACTCATTTGCTAATTCAACTTTAGTTGATCTCCTTTCTGACATAGACATATATAACCTATTATTGAGATAAAATAGTGAAAATGACTGAGGAAATAAAACATTCCTGTTTTAATGCCCTCGCCTTCCTTTTTGTTCCCCCTTTAGAAAAGAATTTAAGTTTATTTAAATGAATGAGTCAATTAATCAGTTAATCCTATAATTATTTTTGCTTTGATAATTAGTTCCATTGCTGTTCTTTTTCATTAGCATGTGCAGTTGTATTTTAGCTTATAGTCTTTCTTTTTTGAGAGTTAATGAGGTTTGCTAAGAGGCATATTGCCACAGCAGTAGCCAATTGGCTGGAATGCAGCAGCAGGGAGAAAATTCATTACCGAGGAGAATTTTAAAAGGGCAGCTGCTTCTTTAATGCCATAGCTATTAAGAATGCAGTTTCCTGCCATAACAGTAGCATGTTTCATTGACTTTCCTCCTTCCCAGTTTCATGTTGTTTCCTAATGATGAATTGAGATATAATTCCCACCTACTATCAAAAGCGGGTGTAAGGAGTTCAAATTCCTTGCTCTCCTAATCAGAAAGTAGTGCCTCTGCCTATACAAGAAGGTCTTTTTTTTTTTTAAAGTCTTAAGTTGTTTCATGAAACTTTCCAAAGTAAGACTGATTTTATTCAGATGTTCTAGTGGGAAATTTAACAAAAACTCTCAAATTTTGATTTTTTTTTCTAATGTGGTCATTGGGAATAAAAAATGATGGTTAAAAAAATGCACATTCATGTTAAATTTGTTTCATCAAGATTTTTTTAAAAAGATTGATTTATTTATTTGAGAGAGATAGAGCTTGCACAAGAGCTGGGGGAGGGGCAGAGTGAGAGGGAGAGAGAGAGAGAGAATCTCAAGCAGGCTCCATATCCAGCGTGGAACCCAGCTCGGGGCTCGATCTCATCAACCTGCAATCATGACCTGAGCCAAAATCAAGAGTCCTGGCTTAACCAATTGAGTCATTCAGGCACTCCTCACAGAACTCTTTAAGACAGGAATCAAGGCTCCTATCATTTCTATTTCATTTCTCATAACAATAGTTTCACTGTAATAATTTCCCATTTGGACATGTTCTATTATCACACATCTGTCCTATAAATTCTCATTCTCAAAGAAAAGACTCTTGATCAATTGTGAAGAGGAGAACTTAAGCCTATTATGGTACATTTAGAATCCTTTGCTGCTCGTTATTCTATTTAGAGCTCAAAGGGGATTGTTTTCTCCCTCTGATACAAAACCCACTGTAAGCATGTCCTTCTCTAAATGTGAGCATTCTCAGTTCATAAATCCCTTGATGTAGGGAAGATAATCCGCATCCACGAGAGAAGGAATAATGGAGAAAAGACAGAGAAGGGAACGGGATTATTTGGTAATAACTCACTGACATTGGCCTTTTCATTTCCAGATCCCAATCGGTAGTGGATCCTACAGTATTAAAACGCATGGATAAAAATGAGGAAGAAAACATGCAACCTTTGCTCTCTCTGGACTGATAACTTCTCTGCACTCCCCATGGATTAGAAACGGAAGGTACTGTTTTCAGCAACAGGGACAGCACTGTGGAGGAATGACCAGCTGGAAACTTATTTATTCATGTTAATGTAGCATAATATAAAATAAGGCATTGGGCTTTCCCATTCACTTGAACCATGGGTGCCCTGGTCTGGAGTTAAAGAAAAAAGTCAATAATTTATTCTGTAAGTGCCAAGTTCTTTGTAAATATAATGTAATCTTCACATCAAGTTTGTAAACTTTGGTAGTAACTGAAATTGGAAAAGATTGGCTCATGAGTCCATGCCAGTGATATGAACTATAACAAAAACCAGAAAAGACACATACACAATGGAAGCTAATTAAATGTAGCCCTGTTTCCTATGAAGCCATATTTCAGCTCTCATAGTGATTGTTTCAATGTTTTTCTCTGAAATTGTCATATTCCAATGTACTTTTAATGGACACAGGTAACTAGATGATTCTAGGAAATGAATATGATAAATGTATTTTCCTGTCTAGTGATTTTCATTTCACAGAAAATGTGTCCTAGTGACTATCACTGGCCTTGAATTTTGGAGACAAGGAATGGCAGAGGAGCTGGTAAACTAAACACTTGAACTCTTCTATGTTGTTTAATTCCCGGAGTCTTGTGAAAAGATATGTTTTCCAAATTAAGATGTGGAATTCTGAAAGAGAGTGGATTTTTTTTAAACTGCTGTTTTCACATTGTGTCTTTTATTTGAGATCCCCTTGTATCCATGTCTGATGTACTTTAAGAACAATTTTCCCCAAAAACTCTTTGACCAAGAGAAAGAGAACTCATACATGAATAGTGTTTTGACAACTAATTTTGGACATAAATTTGCCGTGTACAGATAAGGGGCTAATTTCTAATTCTTGTTCACTGGTTGGTTATATATATATATATATATATATATATATATATTTATATATATATATTTATATATATATATATATATACACACACACATATATATATATATTCACATGCACACATATATTTTTATTGAGCTCTAATAAATCCTTGATGTGACAGGCTTATAAAATAAATCATACATATTCAATGGTCTTAGAGATGTTATAAATGATTACATGAAATGCTAACTCCGGAAAACTACTTCCACTAAAGTTAATGAAAATGAGATATAGTGAAACAGACTTTTAGTGAACCTGCTTTAAGGAAATTCTAATTTAATTTGTAATGCAATCTTGAATCTGTGCCATTTTAGTGAAATATATTTTTCCTTCACAAAACAACAGGTCTCAACATAATGTAGGCAGTATCAGGTGACCAAGAGTAATAAAATTTCTCTCAAATTCAAGTTAATTATCTTAATGATCCTATAACTACAGATTTTCTTTTCAGAAAAGATTGAAAGAACATATTGCATCCATAAGACATAATGAAAGCATCTGAGATAGCATATTATAGTTTAAATCTAGTTGTGAAATCCTTATGTTATTTAGTTTTATTTCATAAAAATTCTGTAATTATAACACATTTTAAAAATCTTACTTTAAATTTCAAATTTCAATGTGAAAAAGCAAGATTTTTACCACCTTTCAGAGTGGTAATTTTTGAGATTGAAAATTTACCACTAAAATATTCTTTTGAACAAAAAATATCTCAAGGAACTCTTGGAAACCAACTGAAATAAAGACATGGAGCAGCCTTCATATTCTTTTTAGTTGAAAGCTTCAAAAATTCCACTTACAATTCTATACCAAAAGTCTTAAAATCCAGATCAGTACACCAATCTGCAGTATCATGAATGGACTATCCAGTGTTTGTAAAAATACATAAATATACATAAATAATATGATTGAAATATACCTTAAAAATGCCAACCTCAAATCAAGTCTGGAAGAATAAAAACTGTCAGGTCCTCTGCTCTACCCATAAATATTATAGAGATTGGAATGAATTGGGGATAAAAAGCCACAGCAACTCTAATCTTTGTAAGAACCTAACCGCAGGATTCTTATATTTTTGCCTACCTGACATACATTTTATAATCTTGGACCTTATATACTGTAGAAGCAAGTGTTAGCAAGATGATGCATTAGGATAAAATAGAAACAAAGTACAGAAGGATGGTCAAGTTTTCATTCTTATGTGTTTCTCTTGATATACACTGTTTATTGCCAGTTGTTAGAATTCTGCCGGCTTCAGATGTCAACTAGCATAGCCAGCTTCTTTCCCCTCTCATAAGGCTAGTGTCATATATAAGAAATAACTAGAAGGGCATATTGTACGTGTATTATACCTATCTAATTATAAGTAAGATTCCCCCTCTCTCCCTTACCCAGCATTGGAAACTGCACCCTATTGCTGCGCGTCTGCTCTTCTTCAAATGAGCAATTGAGAGTTGGCTGCATTGTGTAAAATATGTTTAAATGAATGAACAAATTACAACAATGATGCCTTTTGAAATTGCTTTATCTAGTTCAATCGATGAGTAAACTCATTGTCCAGGAATGTTTTGGGAGCTGCTTAGTCAAGGGATATTTGGTCAACTTTATAAATTTTCCTTTTAGCATCCACTAACTAGCACCATTTAGGGATTTTTTCCCCCTAATGTAATTTCCTGTAGTGTAGCTACGTCTGTTGTCACATAACTTAGTAAATAAGCACTCCTATATGTCAATTTAATTGTGATCGTGCTCTCTCTCTCTTTTGTGCGTGCATATATGCGCGTGCACGCACACACACACACACAAATACACACACACACACCCGGCTGTTTGCCCTAATGAATTTGCCTATTTTGAAATCTATGCTTTCCTTTTGTAGCTTGTCTTGTTACCGAAAATATGTAGACATCAAAGGATTACCACGTTTGGCTTGGAGCAGGCCAGTAGTTCCTGCTTCTCTCACCCTGCCTGTTCCGTCAGCTCTTTCTTATATCCTTTCTTTCTTCCATTGTTTCAGGGGCAGCTGCTTCCAAAGCTGGTTTAAAAATAAATAACTTTCCTTTTATTGTCAGTGATATTTGCACACATTTTTGCCTGATATCGTAAAAGGAAGAGATTATCGTGAAAATACACTCTAGGAAATATGAAGAAGTGCCTCTTTAAAAATAAGATAAAGCAGTGATACTAGAATATGGATTCTATTTGTAGTCTCTTCTGAAAAGTAAATACACGCATTTAGATCATAAGGGTGAAATAGGAATAGCATTTGAAGAAGGGTAGTTGAGGCCTTGCTTTGAACGTTCCTGTACAGCATTAAGTCTTTATTGTGTCAATTCAATACCATAACTCGAACACATTATTTACAAATCTGGCATTACGCTAAAACAATATACGAGTCTTTGCAAGGAAGTTTTTGAAGTGGGCACACGTGATTTCTTTTATTTCAATAATAGTTTTCATAGTGTAGGCAGACATTCCTTAAGTCTTTTCACAGAAAATGCTTGTTTACTTTACAGGACTGAAAATTCATACATTCATAAGCAGGAAAGCCAAGCAGCTAGGTTCTCTTTAATATTGTTAACTAGGTCACATTGTTAAATTAAACATTTGAAGTTTCTGTAATATTCCTGAGGGAGCAGAGGTCCCTCTAATGCATCAAGAAAATGGAGCACTGTTCTAGACCTCGGGGAACATGTTTATCACTCACAAAAAGAAACCCTTAGAGCCACGGCAGTTATCTTCAGAAACTGACTTCCTTTCCTTCGCCAAACAACCTAAAGGTTTATGGATATATCTATGGTCCTTTAGAGAAATTATATCAAGAAAACCTGCTGTGAGGCTATGTACTCTTCCAATGTTTTATCTAAATGTCTAACTGGTCTGGTTAATATCCTTTTTGATTACTTTGTGCGTATTTATTAATGGTTACTTGAAAAGTTGCCATCAGCCATGAGGACTTTTTAGAATGATTTTCAACACACAAAATAAAAGGAGCAGAGCTCTGGCATGATATTTGAATTTTCAGATATAGTATCCACATTTTTACATCAAAAAGCTCATAGGCATATATTCCATTTAAATATGCTATATAGATATACGGCCTAAAAAATAATGGTGCATTTTAAATTTATGAGGCCGTTAGATCATGTGAGAATCAGCAAGTTGTATAAAATATACTGGCACAAAAATAGAAGATTGACTAAATATTCAGGACATATAATTATCTTCAGTAGTGAAAAGGATTTGTTTTCTTCTTTGTTTTATTTGAAAAAAACAAATTTTCAGTAAGCAATTGGAACTATTTAGCACTACTTACTATTTAAAAGGTGAAAATTAGTAAAAACACAAAAGGAAGCTTGACTTTGAAACATATATTGTGATCTTAATGGCTTGGAGAACATAATTTTTCACAAATTCAAGTTTGGTAAACATCCATAGGTTAAGCCCACACATGAAGATACTGTTATGGAGTCTATTCTGTGATAAGTGTGGAGATTTATTCCTTTGGATTGTGGGGAAAAAATGTACAAGAGCAATTCTGTGGATTGAAATAGCCAAATGGTACTATTTTTCAAAGATGGAGGATGAAATGATACTGTTGAAATTAAGACAAAAAAATAAGCATAGATTATGCACTTTTATAGTAGATAGTGGACATTGTTACAATGAAGAAGGTGTTTGGTCAGTATTGGAGTTAGTTTCAAGTTTCAATACAAAAATTTGTGTCTTAATGATATCAATATCAATGCATTTATTCTGTCAAAATTTTTTTGTGGTGAATGAGAGGGACCTAGATGAAAATTGAAATCAATGTTAATGGAACTTTTAAGAGCAAACCAATCTGCAATAATTTTTAAAAATTGCAATGGATGATAACTGGTTTACATACAACAGAGATTCAAAGCATTGTCTTATTTCTAATCCAGTTTTCAGTTTTCAAACTTATTTTAAAAAAGAAAAATAAAATTCCAAAACCAAGTAGTTTTTGTTTTCAAAACTGTTCAGAAAAAAACAAGATGTCTAAGAGGTAATTATACAAGTCCTTGATAAGAATACTAAGCACACTGGTTACTATTTGAGGAAGCTATTTATTCCAATACAATAGTATAGTTGGTATGATATAATTTTTGAATATATACACATTTCTGCTTTTAAAAAAGCATTCATTTTGCATATGGTGAACGTTGAATTTGGTAGTATTGGCTCTGTTGCACCTATGAAATGTAAATTTCTAAAATGTCATCTAAAATGGACAATAACTTTATTTTTTAAAGAAATTTTAGTTAGCTATTTAGGTTAGAATATCTGAGATTTTCTGACACTTCTTTGTTTGGAGCTTTTAAAGGGGAAACAGAATTCATTCGATCAAAATGTAATTTTTAGTATTCTATAACTTTCAGAAAAGATTTCAAAGGATAGCTTGAATGAAGCAAATCAACATTTATGTTGCATATAACAATAGGAATGATCAGTAAGTAACATTTCAGTCTTTGTGTAAAGAGTGGCATTAAAAAAATTGAAGTTATGGCATTAGACATAAATTCAAAATTATAAAAAAAATTGATTTAAAAAAGTTCTATTAAAAATACCCCATTTCAAAATGTTAAATAAAATGAAATTATTCAGTCTGGCTTGAAAAAAAAATGATAAATACACATTTGTATCTTCTGTGATTTTCCCTCATTTAACCTACCTATAGATGAAAAGTCATCTATGAAAGAAAAGAGACATTTACCTAGAACCCTCTTCAGTAGACTTTATGATTTTCTCTGGCTCAAATGCAGATGACTTCCCTGCATACAGCTTTTGAGGTTATCAAGAATCATTATTGCTGCCTCTTTGTGACGCCATGTCAGGAGGAGGCCATGTTTCTAGCAGCTACTGAAGAAGCATCTTGATTGGGAATAAACCAGGGCTACCAAAGCATGCATAAAAAGCCGGAGATATGGAATTCTCCTCACTAAAAAGTGCATTCAAGTGTATTAAAGTGTACATGCAGAAAATGATTTCAAAATGCCAAGGGTTTCTGATAACAAGAGTTAAATACTTGGCCAATAAAAAGAGTCCATGAGGACACAATGGTCAGGGCTCTGATGTGTATTCTGTCTTCACACAGCAACAACATCAGAAACCCTGTCTCCGAATATCACTTCTCTCTGAAAATAAAGATGACTACGTTCTCTTCTTCCCCCTTTTTTTCTAACTGGAATCATAAAAGTATCAGACAGAAACCATAAACACTTTGTTGCCTTTTAAGAAAAAAACGTTGACATTATACACATATAAACATAATTCATTCAGTTGCATAGGATTGAATGTTTGCGTGTTGATCTATACATTTTTACCTAAACATTTTTCAAAACTATATTAAGATTTTAGTGCTGGAAAATTATGAAATATTTTTTGGATCTGCCATTCATGGAGAAGACCAGTAATATCTTTCCTTTGAATTCATGTATCTAAACATTTCTCTGTGGATGTCTAATAAACATCTCACATTTAATGTTTACAAAAAACCAAACTTCTCTTCTTTCGCCCTGAACCTGCTTCTCCTTTAACCTTTCCATCTCCCTAAGTGTCAACTCAACCTTCTGGGCTCAAAACTTTCCAATCATCCTCTTTCTGCTGTCTCTCTCTCTCTCTCTCTCAAAACCACATCCAAAATCAGCTAGCTCATACTGTGGGCTCTCCTTCAAAATGTAATATCCACACTCTGACCACTTCTCTAACCATGACATCATTACCCCATTTCCAGACTTCAACATTTCAACCTGGAGTATTTTAATAATCTGAAAATTAATTTCTTTGCTTCTGCCCTTGACCCCTGGAGTGGATTTATAACACATTAGCAAGACTGAGCTCAGGTCATTTCACTCTTCTAAAACCTGCAAGAATAAAAACCAATGTCCTTATAGTGAAGAATGAGGAGGGTTGATAGGAACTCTGTAAGCACCGGCAGAGCAGAAGAGCATATTTTCTGATTGGGTTGGGTTTTCACCCTTATAATGCAAAAGTAATTGTTAAATACTTTAATTTCTTGCTTCTAAAGTTCTACATAATATACCCTCTCACCTCTGACCTTGACTTTTCTTAGAGATTTCTTAAGAATATTTCTTCTACTTTTTCTTCTCTTGCCAAATTATCATCCTTGCTGTGCCAAGAGTTTGCCAAGCATTCCTCCAGCCCAGAACCTTTGCACTTTTGTTCCTTCTTGCCTCTTTCTACGCCCCCCCATATCCACATAGTTTAGTCCCTCATTTCCTTCATCTTTGCTAAAATGTCACCTTCTTAGAGAAAACTCTCTAAGTTTTCCTATTTAAAGTTAAAATTACATGGCCCTATGGTTCTTCTTACTTCCCTTTTCTGCTCTTTTTCTTCCTCATAGCTTTTATCACCTTGTAATACACCATATAGCTTATTTATTTTGTTTATTTTACACTTTTTCTCAATAGAATATGAACACACAAGCAGGGAATGTGTCTGTCTTGTTTGCTGTTGTTTTACTGGTGCCTTAATAGTGCCTGGAATTTAGTAGCAAGTCCAAAAGGATTGCGTGAAGATCTTCATTTGTTTCAGCATGTTATGTTACGTAGTAGCTGGTAGTATGCATTTAAGGAGAGGTTTTTTTTTTTCTTAATAAGAAACATCATTTTGTTATTCATCTTCAAAAGAGGAATTTTCCCCTCTCTGATGATGATGGAAACATGAACCAATAATTATATCCCACTCTCCCTCAAATCTGGTCTCTACCCCAGGGCCCAAGTTTTATATTAGTGTTTGAGCTTTGTCTTTGGAAGTTACTCTAAGTTCTTCGGACCTCTTATCTATAATATGCATGGCTTACCCTTACTTTTGGAGAGACTACAAGATAGCTCAGATGAAAAGTCATTTTGAACTCGAAACCATAGTAAATTGTTCTTTGTTGATTATCCTAGTTAGTTCCAATTTAAAATTTGCAGGAAGTTGAAAGACCATAACTCTTCCAATATTGGAAACCAGAGTAAGGGAAAACGCTAAGATTGTTACCATAGCTGGAAAGGAGAAAGAAGAGAAGAGGAGGAGGAAAAGAAATTATGATCACTCCTTCTCTGAAACAATTACAACATAAATAAAGTTTTTTGGTGTTTCTAAAGTCTTCCCATGATCTTAGAAATATATTTTACAACCATTTAGTCTGGGAACACTTTAACAGAAGTCATATCAGTTACGTTTTATATTTGATATCTCTGTATATTTTTTTAAATAATGTTTTATTATGTTATGTTAGTCACCATACAGTATTGATATCTCTGTATATTTTTAACTTTGGAGGTTTATAGTTCTGATACCACATGACAGGAACTGCTCATGTTCATATATTCTGACTGGTTTTCTCCCTTCTCCTCTGCATTTTAATAACAGCTATTATTTTCTGAACCTTACGATCACATTTGTTATCCTTGACTATATCCATACTTTTCCCCCCTACAATTTGGACTGACTTCACCATAATTTTTATAACTGAATATCTTAGGTATTTGTTCTTGGTGTGATGGGTTGCTGATTTTTATCCTTTGCAATTTATCTTCTCATTCTTACCAAATCTATATTATTTCCTTCCCTCCACGACCCTGTGTGCCTTTCTCCATATTGTAATAATTCAAGCTTCCAGTTTTACCATCTCCTACCAGGTCTTCTATTAAGAAGACACTGAAAATAAACGTGGTGTTGAAGGTGAAATTGAAGAAGGAACTATAACCTGAAGAATAAGAATAGATGTTTGAAAATGGTTTCAGAAGACAATCAGTCTTTTAGTGGCTTTATAATGGGTACTGTGTAGCATATCGGTAATCAATGTAGATTATGTTTCTTGCCAATTACATAAATATATTGCAGTCAGGGTTAATGCGTAATTTGGAAAAACTTCTATAGAGAAGAGGCTAAATGGCCCATGCTCGGGAAAAAGACAGAATTTTCTTGTGTTTCTTACTTTTTGATCTTTAGCCATCTGGACAGTGGAAGGCATTGGCCTCTGTGACATCTTTTTGCCGGTCTTCAAGAATGTGTTTAGCATCACTTCAGAAATAAAGAGTTCAAGTTCAAGCACACGCAGTGCATGGAAGATACTGTAGTTCATGTCATCTTCTACCAAATTTTGTTGCGTTTTTTTAATGCATTATTTTTATGATGAAATCCTAGGAATATATTCATTGTTAAATTTTATTAATTCTGTCTAGAAATTTTACAAGTCCTCTATTCTTAAAACCATAGTATTGTTTCACATCATGTCGAGGTTATTTCATGTCCCTTTTGATCTCTGAGGATGAATGTTGTTCTGCTAAATAAAATGTCACTAAATGAAATTTTGGATTCAGGAATGTGAATGTGCATATATCCCTTTCAATCTTTTTATCATAAACTAAATTTCTGTAAATTTAGAAAATATATCATATTAAATAGCTATGAATAAATATGTCATTAAAATATGGAGACATGACAGTGGTGTTAGTATTTAGGAGTATATAATGCTTTCAAATGGATTTTAAACATGTGTGGGCATACTGTAATGTTATTTTGATTTGCTGATTTGATCCAATATATTTGATAAAACTGGTATATTTCCAAATCACTATAAAGTCACTTCTTGACTTCTAGAATGACAGATGGAGATACAAGCCAGTGTTAGTTATAAAGTCTACCCCTTGAAACAGTGCAGTGGGTTGAATGATGATTTCAGTTTATTTCATTTCAACATTAACAAACATTTATTGAGCACTTGTTCCACCCCAGATACTGTTCTAAGTTCTAGGGGTATGGCAGTAAAACAAAGCCCCTGCTCTTCTGAAAGTCACATTCTAGTGGAAAAGACAAACAAACAGCTGATAAGCGAAGTTGTATACTGTCGCTTGGTGTTTTCAGTGCGATGAAAACTTGCCTAGTTTAATTTGTGTGACCTCTGGCACTCTGTTTCTTCATCTGTGAAATGGGGCAATAATTGTATCAACAGTGTGAGCTAATTTTTGATACCTGGCTCCATTCTTTTCATGGACAAATTTAATATCATCTTCTTGTATCCATGCTGTTTTGGGCATGACTATAGGGTTTTTTTTAGTTCCTTCCTTTCTGCTGGGGCTGGGCGTAGTTGCTAGGGCTGTTGACACTCAGGGGTAATGCAGCTCACAATCTGGCTTTTGGGGTGGTCAGAGGTGCCAGCTCTTGTGCAATTTTGTCCCTTTTAAGGTAGATTCCTTATTGCTCTAACTCATTATAACTGAAAAACAAACATTGATTTTCATCAGAAAAGACAAAGAGGAACCAAAAATAAGCAAATTCTAATAGACTATATGATTTAATCTTTCCATTTCATCTGTTATTTTCCCCTATCCACAGAGAACCACAAACCCATTGTTTTCCGGGACAGGTTTGGGTATATTCTATGTACCACAGTTAAAGAAAGCTCTGACCATTGTACCTCCAGAGGTGCTAATTTAGGTAGTATTAAAAGGATTATTTCCTGCTGGTATGTGAAACTTAAAAGAAAAGTCATAGTATAAACTACCTACAGAAACTCAGCATGGGAAAGTTTCAAAATATGGGTAGAGTAGAAGACACCATGATTATTGATTATAATTCATCTGGGAGGAGCCGTGAGTAAATAAAAGTTTCTCTTATGAAATATAAGGGGGAAAAAAGCAGCAAATGGCTTCCATCTTAAGGAAACAGGGAGCTTCTCTATTTCTGTTCGTATAGAAAGTCACTAAAGGGAAATGTCTATGTTAGGGTAGGCTAGATGGCATGTTAATCAATACACAGAAATACACAGAAAAACTGAGTTATTTCACATACTGACTTTTATAAAGAAATATTTAAGAACATCAACAATTGACTTATTACATTTATGAAGGAAAAGACAGTTTATTATTGTCATAATAAAGCATCTTGATTCTAGAAGCAAGAAGGTATAGACACCCTTCAGATGGCCTATTTTGGTGAACTTATTTGTTTATGAAGTCTCTGTAAATTTATTTCCCTCATAGATTATGTACTGAAGATTTTAGTTGGTCTCAGAAAAAAATAGTGATTTTTACACAAATTATTTACTAAATGGTAATTGAAAGCATTTTTCTAGAGCAAAGGATTTTAAACCTGATTTTGCCACAATTGCTCTTTTGTCATTTAATGGACATTATAAACATGTGTTAACAAACTTTTCTCAAGAGTAGTAAACCAAACTGTATACTTCTAGATTTAAACAAACCTAAAAATATTTTAACTCGGAATAATTATGAGAATATTTACTAATTATATTTGATTAATGGAGACTGACAGATTATTATTAACACTTCAGTAAAAAAAAGCAAAAGAAGTTTTATTACTATCCCTCAGGTATGGCCCCCTCACCTCGACAAAAACTACCTCTGTTCTTATATTCCTTGAGAATAATAGATGCCACTACTGGAAGATCTGTTAGAGATGAAATAATCCAAATTGCTAATTTTATTAGTATATAAATGGAGACCTATAAATAGTCTGTCTTGCTAGAAGTCATACAACAAATTAGAGTAGAACCAAAGCTCAACCAGTCCAGTGATACCGTTGTTGCTTTTAATAACTATCCCCTTGTTCTCCTAAACCTTTTTCTATTTAACTCTGTTCTGCCTGCGTATGAACCTGTTTCATTTTCTCCATCTTATTTACTGTGTTTGGGATTCTCCACCAGTATTACATTAGGTAAAATTTACCCATTCAAAGAGGGCAATACTCAGAGATTTTCAAATTCGAGACAAACTGTGCATATCCACTATTCCCAGCCTTTTAGGATCTTAGCAATCAATAACTTCAGGATAAGCCCAGTCCTACAGGAAGATGAAACTTTATCAGACTTATCTCTAAATGAAATGGTCATTTAATAAAGCCAACTATTGTGTTTAGAAGCATGTGTTCCTTGATTTTAAGAAGAAAATGGGATGTGCATCATCTCAGGACAGCTACTCCATTTAGCTCTTGACCATCTTGTCTACATTTGTCAGTGAGTTAAGGCAAATAGGACAGGATGTTGTTCCGTGATGGCTGCCAAGCCACTGTGCGGATACACAGGAGAGCTGTGGTACTGTTCAGGACAGCTTTCCATGAGTCGATTCAGGTGTTTCCCCTACTGTATTTATTTATGATGAGCAGTTCTCATAGGACTTACTACAGGGATTTTGTGGACTGGAGTATTTAACAGATTGGATTTTCTGAAATCCTTAAAAAAATGGAGAAAAGTGTGGATCTTAATAAATTGGCTAATCTAAGCATAAAAATATTTAAGTCAGTTCACTAAAGGGGAGTAAAAAAGCTCTGCATCAGATCTTACTTGAGATTATTTGAGCATTGCTACTGTTGAGTTTGGAAAGGGTGGCTTTGTAATTACTTGGCCACTATCATTTTATGTGACTTTTTAACTGCTTTTTTATGGCTTTTAAAGAAATGTGTGAAGACATTGTATTAGACGCACACTGAGAATATAAATGATACACAGAGTCATGCTCTCTTAAATAAATGTTTAAAATAAAGCATTTTAAAAAGATGTGCTTATGATACTATTGTATTCTAAGTTGAGAGTGATCTATTTTAGATATGATTTCTCTTTGGAAAAAGAAATTATGATTAAAAACACCATAGCTCCATACATCATATCATATGTTATGATAAATTTCAAATATATTAAAAATTTCAAATTAAAAAAAGGGAACCACAGAAGTATTGGTAGAAAGCATGGAAGAATGCCTTGATAATCTTGGAATAGGGGCCTTTATGCTATGATTCAAGTTCCAATAAGTTAAAAAAAAAAAGGATACGTTTGACTAAATGAAAAAAATGAAATTCAAAAATTTTTGAATGAAAAAATCATAAGCAAAGTCAAAAGGCAAATGAGAAAATGAAAATTTTCGACTTATATTGCAGACATAGAGTTAAGCTTTCTAATATAGTAAGAGGTTTCTAGAAATTGGTAAGAAAAGAAAAAGCCCAATAGAAAAATGGGCAGTTGATATGAACAGATGGTTCACAGAAAAGAAAATATAGTATCTTTTAAAATATGGAAAAATGCTATGCCATACTCAAAATGAGAGAAATAGAAATTCAAACTATAGAGTAGTTTGATAACATACTCTTTCTCAAGGAAGCTATGAAGAAATAAGCTCTCCTTATATTGCTTATAGGAAGGATGACAATTTGGCAATATCTATCAAAATTACAAATGGGACTATACTCTGATCCAACTACTCTTTTGGGAATTTACCCTTCAGACATACTTGCACACATGAGAAATATTTCATAAGATATATTCAAATATATTTCCAAGGATAGATATCTCCAAAGATATTTATAGAATAATTGTCAAAAACTTGGGAAGAAAAAACTTAAAAATATATGATATATCCATGGAAAGGGTACTATGCAGATCTGATATAATCTGCTTAAATAAACAAGAACACTATACAAATCTAAAAAAAAATGAGAAAACACTTTATGCGCTGACATAGATCTCGAAATATATTGTTGAGAAAAAACAGCAAGGGACAGAATATTGTACAGAATGTATTATGGTTAACGTAAAAAAGTGGGGTGGAAATAAAACAGTCATGTTTGCTTGTATATTAAGGAAATGCAGAAGAACATAAGGGATTAATAATCTTTGTTGTATGTTGGGGGAGTTGGAAATTGGGTGGATTAAGACAAGGGCAAGAAGGAAAATTTTCATTTTTCAGCTTTCTACATTTTTTTTTATTGTTGAATTTTGTGAATGTATTCTTTATTGAGAAATCAAATAAAAAAGCTTAAGAATTTTTTATTGTCTTAAAGCATTTTGACATTACTGAGAGTTAAAAAGTTTGTAGTACAGTATACGAACAAGGTAACGGAAGAAACACCCATGGGTCAACTTCTCAGCCTGAGATACAGACCATTACTAAAAGTTTAAATCCTCCTCTATGTCTCTACATGATGCCCTCTGATTTCTGCTTAAAGGTAACTATCTCAAATTATATTGACTATTTACATTCTCTATAGTTTACCATTTATGTGTATATCTCTGAGAAACATTGTTTTGCAAATAGTTGATGTAAGATTGGGTCATCTCTTATTTGAATGTCTGGCAGAATTTAGTCAAAATGATTTGGGACTGGTATTTTCCTCATGTAAATATTTCAACTCTTAATCCTATATCCTCAATGATTTTAGGACTATTGAAGTTTCCAGTTTATAGTTGTCAGTTTCAGTTACTGTATTTCTTTTTCTAGGCATTTGACCATTTTCAATGATATTTTCAAATTGATTTGCATAGATTTTATAATAATCTCTACTTTTTAACATACATAGGCGGTATTTATATTTATCTCCCCTTTCTACTCGTCAGATTATTCATATATGCCTTTTTTAGTACTGTCATAAACCTTCTTTCTATAGCTTTATGAGTTTATGTAGCTCAGTTGAAACTATTGTACCTTTGCTTCCTATTTCATTAATTTCACCATATTCTTTTTTTTTTTTTGCCTTGTCCTTTGTGTTAAATTTTGTGAATCTTGTCTTTTTAATATAAATTCCTAATTTGGGTTTTAAACTAATATCTTTCCTATTATCTAATAAAAATTGTTAAAGCTATGGATTTTTCCTATAGGAAATTATTTTTTTCCTCTTTTTTTTTTCAAAATGTTTTACATATTTGCTTTTGACATTTAATCCTTAACCTCGGAGGTATTGATGCTTCCATGTAGTGAATGATGGAGATCAGATATTGTTCCCCCCATCAGGTGTCTAACAGTCTTAGGTAGTCCTACCTTCATTCGTTGTTCTGTGTTTCAAATGCTCCAGCCTTGTAAGGGTCCCCTTATTTATCTCCTATATCTTCAGTAACTATTCAAACCAAAACCTTTGGAGAAATAGGATTTGTAAAAGATCCCAGGTCAATGGTTATCATCAATCTTTGAAAGATATTTTTAAGTAATCTCTGTCATCAATCTTTGATACACTTCCTTGGATTCTCACACCTGTGTTTATCATCTGAGGATTTCCCTTATTTTATTGCCTGTTTAGCATTATTTTAAATAGTTTCTTTTTAGACATAGTCTTTCTATTTGTTCTCTAGAGGGAGGACTTGCCAGAGTATTTACATATCAATAGTGCAAAGAGTCTTTTAAATTGATTGCCATTTTAAGAACTTTGAACTCTAACAGAATAAGGTCATTGAAACAAAAGCCTAATCTAGGTTTTTAAGAAATGTACATTGTAGGAACTTTGTTATTCCCTTTGTGATGCGTTTTTTATCACTAACACTTTTGACATGTGCTTCAATGCAATGTGTTCCATTATAAATTAAAGAAAGAAAAGAAAATGCTACGGTCCTAGGAAGCTAAGTGCCTACTGATCTAATAATAAATGTTCTAGACGTTATTGATGCACATCAAGCAAGGTATTCCATATTGGTTGGAAGTGACAGTAAGTTTTCTTATAATAACAATTGCTTTGTCATTTATTTTTCTCTTGCAGATAATTTATGTATTAGCCTGGACAAAAAGCTCTCAGATTTTACCTGCAGCCTATGCACTTTTCCACAATGTTAGGCGGGATTTTTTGAGGTCATGGATACACAGAAAGTGTCTTTCAGAAAGCATTACTTCCCTTAGATTCCTTCTCTTGAAATAGTCATATAGCCAGACGAAATCCTCACAGGATTATGGGAGGAAATGTTATGGTAACCAAGATAACAAGTGGGATTCTATCTCTTTTTTAGTGTTTAAAACAGTTTTTAACAAAATCATTTTATACCTTTCAGAGTGGGTGATCCAGAATCAAGGGCAGTTTCTCTAAGATTCATCATTTGTGAACCAACGTGAAACCTGAAGTTTCTGAAGTTACTCAGAACCTAAGGTGACTTTTATTCCTAAATAGCTCTCTACAATTATATGCATAAATTAGAACAACACATACATATTTAGAAACTGGGAACAAAGAAAAATAACCATGTAAGCCATGATGCTCTAGAGTAGTGATTAGCACTGTGGTCTCTCAGGTCAGACTCTTTGAGTTTAAGTCCTTTGTAGTAGGTGATGAAGGCTGCCTTAAGAAAATACCATACATTGGGTAGCCTAAACAACACATTTATTTTCTTGCCATTCTGGAGGCAGAAGTCCGAGATCAAGATGTCGGCGTGTTTTGTTTCTTCATGAGGCCTCTCTCTTTGACTTGCAGGTGGTTGCCTTCTTGCTGTGACCTCACATGGTCTTTCCTCTGTGCACACATGCCCTGGTGTTTCTCTGTGTCCAAATTTCCTCCTCTTACAAGACAGGAGTCAGACTGGATTAGAACTCACCCTAAGAGTCTCATTTTTCACTTAATTACCACTTTAAAGGCACTATCTCCAAATGCAGTCACATTCTTTGGTACTGGGGATTAGGGTTTCAATATAAGAATTTGGGAGTGGGGGGGACATAATTCACACTATAACATCCTTGCTTATCATTCATCAGCTGTGAAACATCAGGATAATTTTTTAAAATCTTCTTCGTACTTATTAGGATTGTTGTGGCTATTAAAAATAAGAAACATGCAAAACACTTAGGATAGTGCCTGGTAAATAGCAAATGTTAACAATTAGTATTTATTATACAATAGAAACTTTCTATTTTTACATCTAGGTAAAACATTATAAAATATGAAGTGTTCTGGGGTGCCTGGGTGGCGCAGTCGTTAAGCGTCTGCCTTCGGCTCAGGGCATGATCCCAGCGTTCTGGGATCGAGCCCCATGTCAGGCTTCACTAGGAGCCTGCTTCTTCCTCTCCCACTCCCTCTGCTTGTGTTCCCTCTCTCGCTGGCTGTCTCTCTCTGTCAAATAAATAAATAAAATCTTAAAAAAATATATCAAGTGTTTCGAAGGTATCAATTAAGTATAGTGGGTTTCTAGTGTTCGTGTATTCCATTTCCTGATTGATCTTCTGGTTAGTTGTTTTATCCATTATTGAAAATGTAATATTGAAGACTCCAATGATTATTGTTGAATTGTTTCTTCTATTACTTCCTTCAATTCTGTCAGTTTTTACTTCATGTATTTGGCACTCTACTCTTAGGTATTTAAAGGTTTATAACTGGCATGTCTTCTTGAAGGATTGACCATTTTATCATTGTAAACTGATCTTAGTATAAAGGAGAACATCTATAATAGGAAATCATAAACTCAGTGCCTATTTTCCTCCAAATGCTTTTTTATCTTTTATATTTCTATATGTAGCAGCCCTTTTCCAGACCTCCAGACCCCTTCTGAAGAAAGATCAAACTGCTACAGTGCTTTTGACCAATGTTTCCTGCCTTATAGACCAACTATCCTTATGTGCTCTTACCACTAAGCAACTCATGCCCTATCAATGGAGAATGCAACCTACCAAGGGTGAATGGGGAGTTGGGAAATAGCAACAGTGTCATGAAACTGAACTGGAAGCCAGAGAACACCAAAGCTTTTCTGTTTGAGATGGGTATTATTAAACAACATTGAAAATTCTGACAAAGTCTCAAAATACCGATAAATGTTAGATAATGTTCATTAATCTGTTCATTATCAATATTATTTTTTAAAGTTTTTATTTAGATTCCACTTAGTTAACATAAAGTGTAATATTAGTTTTGGGTGTACGTATAGTGATTCAAAACTTCCATACATCACTTGGTGCTCATCACAAGTGCCCTCCTTAATACCTATCACCTATTTCACCACCCCCCAACTCATCTCCCTTCTGGTAACCATCAGTTTGTTCTTTACAGTTTAGAGTCTGTTTTTTGGTTTCTCTCTCTCTCTCTCTCTCTCTCTCTCTCTCTCTCTCTCCCCACACACCCTCTTTTTTCCCCTTTGCTCATTTTATTTCTTAAATTCCTTATGTGAGTGAAATCATATGGTATTTCTCTTTTTCTGACTTATTTCATTTAGCATAATACTGTCTAGTTCCATCCATGTTGTTGCAAATGGCAAGATTTCATTCTTTCTTAAGGCTGAGTAATATTCTATTGTGTGATATATATATAATCGCCTCTTTTTTATCCATTCATCAATTGATGGATACTGGGCAGTTTTCATAATTTGGCTATAGTAGATAATGCTGCTATAAACATCAGAGTGCATGTATTTCTTCGAATTAGTATTTTTTTTTCCTTTGGTAAATACTTAGCAGTGTGATTGCTGGATCATGGTTCTATTTTTAACTTTTTTATGAGGCTCCATACTGTTTTCCAGAGTGGCAGCACCAGTTTGCATTCCCACCAACAATGCAAGAGAGTTCCCCTTTCTCTACATTCTTGCCAACACCTGTTGTTTCTTGTGTTGTTGATTTTAGCCATTCTGACAGGTGTGAGGTGATATCTCATTGTAGTTTTGATTTGCATTTCCTTAATAACAAGTGATATTGAACATGTTTTCATGTGTGTGTTGGCCATCTGTATGCCTTCTTTGGGAAAAAAATGTCTATTCATGTTTTCTGCCCATTTTTAATTGGATTATTTGTTTTTGGAGTGTTGAGTTTTATAAGTTCTTTATATATTTCAGATACCAATCCTTTATCAGATATGTCATTTGCAACTATCTTCTCCCATTCTGTAGGTTGCCTTTTAGTTTTGTTGATTGTTTCTTTCACTGTGAGAGGCTTTTTATTTTGATGTAGTCCCAATAGTTTATTTTTGCTTTCAATATTATCAGCAGTACAGAAAATGAAATTAGACGAAAGGGACAGAATTATATTACTTTACCTTAACTATTATTTAATACATAGCTTATTCTACTTTTTAAGTGTTCTTGATAAACATGGAAGAAGAGAACATATTATGCGCCAAGTAGATTTTTAGTGGAAAGAAGATATTTTTAACCCATGCTTCACTTTGATGAAAGTAAAGATTTTTGTGAAGATGAGTTAAGAGTAGTAAGTAGAAGGAGCAGGATTCTAAAACATGGTCGTCTAGTGCAGAAGTTATTGCTTCTACAACTTTCTGCTATTTAAAGATATCTTGAAATTATCAGAAATTAATCAGGATATTCTGCCTTTTAAGGAGTTCTAATTAATAGAAATTTTGTAGCATAACCTGTTATAATGTGCAGCTTATCAGGCATGTCATAAGTAACAAGTATTATATAATACAAACAACTGGATGAATTGTTTAATTGCTATTGAAATTGATTTTTGTCATTTTATAGTAATAAAAAGTCCTTCTCTGTTATGTTTATTTAATGAAATGTGGTTTTCACTATTGGCATATTTGCTAAATGTGTCAATAAAAAGAAGATCCAAGATATACAGAAGATCTTATAAAACAATATTATCTATGTATATTGAAGTAATTTCCATGCAATGTAGTGACTGATGATGTGAAAGGTCTGGAGGGCAAATGTCACTATTTCTATGTCAAAGACAAAAGCCAATGGAAAAATATAAGTTGAAAATAAGAATGGACATTCTCAAAAAGAAGACTCATACTGGAAACATATTATCTAAAGCTACTTGGAAATGATCATCAGAAGTGGCTTCTAATGTTCCTGACAACTGAGAAAAAATGTGGCATGTATTACATGTTAGAGTTTTTTTAAAGACTTATTTTTAAGTCTTTTTATAAAAAGTCATTTTATAAAAGAAGAAAAATGTGAGAAACCTACTTTCTGATGACTTACTCTTCATGAACAAGTATGTTTGCTTAAGATATATTACAATCTCCATTGAATAGAAAATGGGGACACTGGAAGGGTCTCTTGCTCTCTTTCTTCACAGGACAGGTTTGTTGAATGAACATGAGAAGCACTTAAATGCTTATTCTTACCTTTTTTAAATTTTGGAAAATCTGTTATATTGGCTCTATTAGTCTGATCTTACCATATTACTCCTTAAAATGACATAGAAAAAAGAAAAGATGTTGAACAGATTTCTGGGAATACTAACAATCAAAGCAGAACTTTACTTTGTTAATTATATTAACCATATGGCATCTACCAGTCTTCCAAGAGCAAACAAGAACAGGAGGTTTGAAAAGAAAAAGCAGCAAAAATAGATGAGATAAGTAAAATAATTTTGGTTGATTTTTAATTTTTTTTTCCTGAATGGTCTCTCTCCAGAATGAGAAAGTGAGAAATTCCATAGACTGAATCCTTTGATTCTGGGTATAGCTAGATAAGTGATATTAGGAGCAAATCAGCTGGAAAAGTGCCTAGAAAGATGTACTGTATGGGACACCACAACATTACTGACATAAATTGAAAAAATTTAAATTGTCCCTGCTCCCAGTTTCAAGTGCTGGAGATAAGGAATATTTCTTGTTACACAATATGTCAGTTGGGCTTTATTTATTGTATTTATTTTGCAATTTGCATGACAGCAGAAATTTGGCAGCCAGGCATAGCCAGTTGAAATTCTGAAAATAAATAATTCATGATGCCGTACTGTTTATGGGAAATAAATCTGAATTTTAAACCCTTTTCTATACTTCCCAAGTGATTTCTGAATAGAAAAAAAAATGTATAAAAATGCTGAAAAGAAAATGGAAACTATAGAATTTATTTATTAAATTTTTTAGAATATAAATCCTGCTTTGCCCAATTAAAGTGAATCACTAAGTAGATCTATTTGATATACAATATTTATAAATAGAAAAACAGAACATTAACTTATAGCAACACTTAACAGCAACAAAATAACTAGAATGACCACAATATTTTTTTTATCCTTTTAAATGCATTAGCTGAACATGTAAGAAAACAAGGGAAATATTCAAGATCAGAAAGTAAAAGTACTGAAGCTTTAGAATCATACTGGGTGGTGGGTTTGTGGAATGGGGGAGGGGGTAAGAAGTGAGTGGAGGAGGTTTCTATTTTATTTTGCTCAGGTTTTTAAAAGTTGAATGAGGGTTGGGTCCACGAAAGAGATGGTAAATCAGAAATAAGATCCTACACTTGACTAGGCCCCCTAGAGGGATATACTCTCATTAAAAGAATACAATAGCTACCTAGTAGGGAAAGTTATCCTCATAAGGAAACTTAGAAGTATTACTCTGGGCCCAGATGGAAAATAAGTGTCTCTGCTGAAAATTCATAACCATGTGGAATTAGGGTTCTGATTTAAACTACATGAGTGGTCTAGAAAATCATAATCAGAAATAATATTTAAAAGGAAGTCTTAGGTATGGTACCTCTAGAATGCTTGGCAGAAGCAAAAGCACAACCACTCTGGAGGCACGTGCCAAACCTATGTTTCCCAAGACTTCCACTTACAAAGGAATCTTGAAAACAAGTCATAATACACATTTTAAAATCCATGAGGAACAAATTTACCATGAGCAACAATCATCAGATACAACAAACAGTAACAAGGATATCACCTCCCTTAAAGTTTCAGGTATTAGAACTATCAGATAAAGAGTGTAAGTATGCATGCCTACTTTTAAAATTTATTATTTAGTATTCTTAGTAGATTCACACACCTTTTTAAAAAATTTAGTAGACTAAGAATTTAAATGTGAAAATAAAGCTTCAATATTTCAGAAGAAAAATATAGATGAACATCTTGATGCTAGGGTGGGGAAGGATTTCTTAGCTCTCTCCCTCCAAATTTTAAAGAAAGATGTATATCTGATTATATTAAAATTTAAATTCTCTCTATAACAAAAGATAAACTTATTTAATAATAAGCCATAAATGAATTTATTTATGATGAGTTAGAGACTAACAAAACCTATTTGCAATCAATATATCCAACAAAGGATTTGAATCTAGAATATATGAACTCCTGAAAATCAATAAGAAAGGGCAGATAATGCCACTGAAAAATGAGCAAAGGATTTAAGAGAAACAGAAGAAACCTGGGAACCTAGAAACCTGGGAAAACTTTTTCCTCCCCTACAGTTTCTAGAGAGAGTTTTGAACATGCACACAAGATTAGATACAAAAATTGTCCTTCAAGTGTTACTTGTAACAACCAACAAATTGAAAACAATGTAAATGTCTATCAAGAAGAATAAATAGTTACACTGTGACACATTCTACCCTGAAATGCCATACAACAATTAAAATAGCAGCAGCTACAGGTATAAAAGAAATTTTGGGACTGATACCTATATTCTGATGCCACTTATATGAAATTTCATAATGAGAAAAAACAACAGTCTATTCATATGAAGCAAAAGTATAAAAATATCATACAGGAGGGTGAAAATCACCAAATTCAAAATAATGATTACCTCTAAAAAGAAAAAAAGGGACTGTGATCAAGTAGGGATTCACAGGGTCTTCAAATATATCTGTAATATATTTCTTTAAAAAGAACTATGTTTCTTTTAAAAGAGTTATCTTAGAATTTCTTCTAAGTTTTAAGTTGGATGAGTGCGTTAAGTTCCATTTTATTGTTCTTTACATTTTCCTGTACATTTGAAATATTATTTCATTATAAAAAAGAAAAAAAGTGTTTTTTTAATCCAACTCACTAAATAAACATTGGTTTTATAATCAATTGATGTGTCTCAGCGTTTTCCAGGCCCTGTGTAATTTGATTACATTAGGCCCAGGTCTACCTTTGGGATGAATGTCATACTTCTTGGAAGCTACCTACAGAATAATGTCCAGCTATTTCAGTGTTCCACTAGACAAGGTCAGGGAGGTTGATCTTTATCAAATGACTAATCTGCAAGGCTGAAATGTATTCCTCCAGATTTCTTATGTTGAAGCCTTAACCCCTGATATAACTGTATTTGGAGATAAGACCTTCAAAGAAGTAATTAAGGTTAATAAATGAGATTGTAAATATGGGCATGTTAGGACTCGTGTCCTTATAAGAAGAGGAAAGACCACCAAAGAAGAGGCCGTGTGAGGACATTGCAAGAAGGAGGCTGTTTGCAAGCCAAGGTGGAAAGGCCTTAGAAAAAACCAAACATATGAGCACTTTGATCTGGGACATCCAGCCTCCAGGACTGTGAGAAGATTAATTTTTGTTGCTTAAGTCATGTGATCTGTAGTATTTTTGCTATGGCAGCCTTAGCAAACTAATACAGCTGTTAAAACATGGGAATATATGAGATTGTAAACCTGGAAATAGATTGAAGGCCAGAGGTAGAAAATTTAGTTAATCTCAGAAACTTAAAAGGCCAGAAGAATAGCAAGTGACCACTCCAGCAAAGTTGTTAGCAGTACTGGATTGGCTAAGATAGAGATCGACAGAGACATCCAGATGGGCCATGGCCTTGTTCAAGCATTAAGTGAACATGGCTGAAAACCCAAGTGTAAATGCCTTCTACAGGGAGAAATAGATTTTGTTTCAACTATTGTATGAATTGGGGCTTTCTTTGACTTTTGCACTGTATTTGTATAATTTCTAACATAATGCCCCATGAATTTCAGCATATTAATAAATATTCTGTGGTTTCGTACTCAATGACCTAATTTGGAGCCCATTCATATTTTTAGAAATCACCAACAAGAGCAAAAGACAAACGAATAAACAAAAGCAAACACCACGCCCAGATTTTAGATAGGACGTGGGTCCGGTTAACGTCAAAGAAGTTAGTGTTTGAGTTTTAAAGTAATATTTGTATTTTTCATTTACTGCCTCTTCTTAGACATGAGTAGTTTCTTGTCTTTATTCCTTTGGATGAGTGGATTGTTCTGAGGTGAAAGGGAAGATAAGGTGTAAAAGTTTGTGCTATGGAGAGTTAAGTCAAAGGAATGGCTAAATAAAAAGAAATAAATGATGCTAGCAATAGCTAAAAGAACATAGAATTATTATGGTAACAGACAACGTATAGAATATTCTTAATAATATTACTGGTTTTTGAACTCTCATCCTGTGCCTGGTTCTATGTTTTACCTTTTATATACTATATTCCATTTAATTCTTAAAACCACTCTATAGTGTAGATACTAAGATTAGACAAAATTCTCAGATGAGGAATCTGATTTTGTGACATTAATTAATGAGCCCAAGCACACTTACCTAGTAAGTGTCAGGATCTGAATCCAGTTCTGTCTGATACATAAACCGAAGTCTTTAATTACCACAAAACTGCTTCACAAAGGGCAGATATTACTTTTAAGGAATTACAATGTGAACCTTTATATTCTGAATCTCTTGTGCACTGTCAGCAGTCAGGAGAGAATGAACCCGAAGACTGACTCTGTTCTGCCCTGCATCACTGCAGGACAATTTGTACTCCAACTTCTGCTTGCTGATGACTCAGAGTGGCTGACATCTCCATAACACCCCAATTAGAGCAGAGCAGCAGGCTTCTCACCAGCTGACGCTGGTCCTCAAGGTAGTGTACACCAATCAGACCTATCCTCAGGGGACTCCAGAATCACATTTGGGGAGTCTGGAAGGAGGCCAGGCTTTCTATTCAGTAGGAGTGGGCTGAGATTCAGATGTAAATAGGAGAGAAAGTCTGCTGGAGCAGTGGAAAATAACTATGAAGCCCTGGATTGTCGATTTAGCATAAATGCTGCAATGATTCATCTCTGAGTTGATAAACATGTTTTCCAAAGTGAGAGGCAGACAGACAGGACGCAGTTCCCAGCTAGAAGGGCTTCATTACTGGAAGGTTTGTAGATAGAAGCCACTCTGCCCACACCTCCACCATGCTGGAAATGGATTGGTGCTAGGGGCACAGTTTTTCTTTTCAATGAAACACAGACAAGAGGAACTCTAGCAGGTTATTTTTCATAGAATAGTTTGAGGTGGGTCCTTAGACTTACTTTTCTTGTAGTTCATATAGTGACCTAGCTTCCGTGTCATATTAGGGCCTGCACTGATGATAGGCATTCAGGAAATGTTCACCAACTCACTGGCATGGTCACCAATGTATTCTCAACTCTCAAAGGAAAAAAAAGGACCATGGATTCTGAATTTGAAAGTAGCGCTGGCATTGTTTACTCATGATCTACATGCACGAAGAAATTAGGCACCTAGCTGTCAGGTAGATATAGGGAAACTACCATACCTGAGTTGTTAACACATCAAGTTTACTCTACAGGTTCTCATTTATATGTTAGTGCAACCCAAGCTCACCACCACTACCACCCCCAGGCTTTCAAGAACTGCTTTGTAATTCATGGGGGAGAAAGAACCTTGTGCTCACAAGTAAATAAACTTACAAAGTGTCTTTGAAAGGGAAAGCTAGCAATATGCATTTGAAAGGTCAATTACATTTGAAAATAATGACAAGCAGAGTATTTTTCAGAGGAACAAAGAGTAGTATACATTGAAGAACTCTACAGGGGGCCTGATAGTGGTTCAGGGAAATAAAACAAATATTAAGAATATTTTGTTAACGTAGTTTTTAACTGTCAAATTTGTGACATGAAATTCTATTGATTATGCATGAGCTAATTGCTTTTTCATTACCTAACAATGACAGGCAGATTGAGGTGAATTGTTAAGTTAAATAAATAAATAATTTAATTGTGAAATATCCAAATGGCATATCATTTAGGCATTTGGCTATAGGTAAGGCTTAGAAGAGAGGTCAAGATATAAATGTGCTTTATATTCATGATATAAAAAAAATTGGAGGAGATGGGGTGCCTGGGTGGCTCAGTCAGTTAAGCATCTGCTTTCAGCTCAGATCATGAACCTAAGGTCCTGGAATCCAGCCCCACATTGGGTTTCCTACTCAGCAGAAGAGCCTGCTTCTACCTCTCTCTCTGCAGCTCCCCCACTCATGCTCTCTCTCTCTCTCTCTCTCTCTCTCAAATAAATAAATTTAAAAAAATAGGAGATATAAACACTCAAGGAATGAGGATAAATTCAATTATGTACATAGCCTAGATCTGAGCCTACAAAATTCTGACACTTAAAAGGTCTTGCAGCAGAGAAGGAGTGGATGAGTGCCACTAGAAGGGGCTGTCTGAGAAATAAGAGGAAAACTAGGAGAATGTCTTGTTAAGGAAGAAAAGAAAAGGGGGTGTTTCAAGAACTGTATGTTGGTGGTCAGCTTGTGGAATCCTAGGAAAGTCAAATAAGTTTTCCTGTGATTTAGCCATTTGGTGCCATTAGTTTCCTTCACAAGAGCAATTTTTTTCAGCTGTAGGTCCAGAAACCAGACTAAACTGAAGAGTGAGGTGAAGGTGAATAACTAAAGAAACATTTGCAGAAAGATTTGTTAAGAGAAAGTTTATAGTGAGATTCATCCGGGGATGTGGTTCACCATACACTGAAAATGTGTAGCAAAAGACATTAGGACAGAAAGGCTGCCAGATATGGTAAAAATGGGTTACTGGGTTGCTGATCTAAGAGTTATATGAACAACTGCTTCAGGAGATAGAGGGAGTGCTTGGCAAGTAACTGGAAGAATGGAAGAACAGGATGTTTTGGTCAGAGTAACTGGAAGAATGGAAGAACAGGATGTTTTGGTCAGAGTGGGATATTTGAAATGGGTACTTTGAGAGTAATTTGAGTTTCTTGAGTTAGCAGAATTCGAGTTGTGATTGAGGGAGTTGGTGGCTTCGGTGAAGCGGATGAGAGCTTACGAAGTTCAGTGAACACAGTCAAGATTGTTGAATGGTTCATCCATGTGGCTATTGTAGTCACTGGGATGATTACAGCAGCTAAGGTGAAGACGGAGATTGTGCACAGGAGTTGAAGTCATTAAGAAGGACCTGGAGTTTGGGGTTGGGGAGAGTGGTGAAGCTGGGTGATACAAATCACAAAGTTCTAGAACTTTCGATTTGGATGTTTCCTGATGAAAACCTGGAAGACACTAATCCCACTTCTTAGCCCAACACTTAAGCTTTGGGGGTGTGGGAGGGAAACAAACAAAAACACCTTGCCTGAGAAGGATAAAGAGGAAATTTTGTTTTCTGGGAATACCTAGGTTTCAGTTAAAGTAATTTTAAATAAGAAATAATTTAGGGGAATATCAGTAGTAAGTGTGAAAAGTTTAGGAAAGAATGTTAGAATGAGAAATTGGGTTAGGAGAAAATATGTTGACAGCATTGTGGAAATGAGAACTGAGGAAATGATTGAATGATCTGAGAGGTTTGGACTCTGGGCAATGACTCATATAAATAGGGAAGAGAGATATCATATGCTTGGTCCTGATCTTGATCTTATGAACTGATGGACTTAGCTGCAGTCTAGAAGTAAGCCTTGCAATCGCTATGTAGTGCTGGCTGTTGTCAGTGCCTTGGGAATATCAGTGCTGGCAACAGTGGGCAGTGATGCTGGAGTCAAGTGAGTCTTCACTGGGGGAAAGTTTGGGGTTATAGTTGGCAGCAGGTTATAGTTGGCAGCAGGTCCAGCTAAATTTCTGCATTGTGTGAACATCCTCAAGGATTGGTCAGAATTTTCCATGGCTTTTGAATGGCTAGGGCCAAATATGCTTGAGACAGCCTGTGGGGTCCCACCTCATCTGGTTGTGGTGATTGTTTTCTGGCATTTCCAGCAGTGTGTGGGTCAACAAACACAGGCTTAGCACTATGATAAAGCATACCTTTAATTTTATATGCTGCAAATCATGATTTTTTGTTATATACTGGATAGAGGTTGCAGAGATTTTGTTTAATACCTAGAACATAAATTTTGTTTGAATTTGAAATCTAGCTGCATTACTTATTTAGAGAATGACATGGAGAAAGTTACTATCTTTTCTCAGGTTCACTCTCCCTATCTTAAAACGAGAAAAAAAGAATTAACCTGCAGGGATGATCTAACAAATCTACACATTTCTGTGCATGTACACATAAATATATATACACATACATATGCATGTATGCATAACCTTACACAACTTGTGATAAATATGGGACAAATATAAGTCTTATTTTAACAGGATACTATTTAGAGGTAATATTAAAATTATTTAACAATTAGTGAGGCAGAGGGAGAGAGGCTGCCTGACCAATGAGAATGCATATTGGCCAGTTTGTGGGGTCAAAGCCTATCATGATGAACATTGGTTCTGACACTAAGTGCACTGAAATAGCAAGAGCAGCAGACAGCAGTCTATTCTGTCTTGGCCACGTGGTCTCGTGACTTTACTCAAAATGATCTGGCTTCTCATTTTCACCCACTGAATTAGTAATGACATAAAATGCAAGAGTCAGTTTTCTGTATTGGTCATTATTTCAAATGTATGTTGCAGTAGTATTTAAACAGTACTTCTTAAACTAGTCTTTGTAAGTGAGGAAATAGTACTTCTCCTTCTACTAACAAGTTAAAATTACCTAAAACAAGTAATGATTAAAAGCAATTGCTTTCGATATCCTCTTTGGAGAGGTCAATATGTTGAAGCACAGATGACATGTATTTTCCTAAGATCTCTTTTAAAAATATACTTGTTTCAATTTATAACAATTTAGCTTTTTTCGATGAGTTAGTATTTGAACAGGTCTGTCAAACTACTGTGTTATTAAACTGAGAAGACAGTCCTTATTCAAAATTCAAATGTTATTGTGTTATGTTGTATTTATGTTATATTAAAATAAGAAATTCAGACAATTAAAAAAATCTAGGCCTCCCATTTGCCCCAAACTCAACTTTATCCAAAGAAAAGTACATAGAAAATTGAATTCAAAGGTCAGATTTAGACTTAGGTAAATCATTGGTTCTCCATAGCAGCTTGAGTATAAAAACAACACACATCTACATCATCCCTGGAAATATTGGAAGGATTTGAAAGAGTTTCTCTCCAGACTTTGGTAAAATTTTGTTAAGATTTATCCAGAGCATTATTTAATCAGAACATGATTTTCATTTATATTGTTCAAATAATTTGTCAAGAATGCCATAGAGAGGTATGTTGGTTTATCCTTTTGTATATGAATTCTCAGAGTTCATGATCCTTGACCTTGAAACATAGGAAATTTTTGTCTCCACCTCCCAATTCTCAAATCCATTCATTTTTCTATATCTTCTTCCTTAATCCTAGCTACATGGACTGCTTCAATAACCTTTTAATTGGTTTCCTGTATTTAACCCACTCTTTTAAAGTACAAAAGTGGATGAACTTGATCAGATTCAAATGTTATATAGAAAGCTTATGTATTTTAGTATATGTACAGAGAAGACATACATATGTGAATAATATATGTATGTATATGTGTATTTATGTATATATGTGTATCTATAACTATGTGTGTGTATATATACATACACACACACGCACATTTGTATATAGTCATATGTCAAAGGCTGATGTGTTTTGGTTAAGAGAAGAGAAACGCAAAAGTATATTTCATGGGCCTTGGCAGGGAAACTAGGGAGTAGGGAAAGGTATTTGCCAAAGGAGAATGAGGGAATAATGATATCATATACAGAGCCCCTTCTTTGCCTCCCACACAAAAAGTATGGAAAAGGAGCTACTCCCTATAACCAATAAATATTTTTAAAGGAAATGAAACCCAATTTGTTTCTAAGTGCTATATTCCATAAATGTTAACAGGAAGGGAAATCTTTATTGTGCATGAGGATGAATTAAATTCTGGGTTTTAGTACTATGCTTTTTCCAGGACTAGTTATAAGCATTATTTATAAACAGACAATTATAGATAGCTTATAATTTATTATTAAAGGGTGATAAAATGTAGATATAAAATAGAAAACCTGTGTCCTCCTTTAAGATAATGAATTTTTTGGTTAAAATGGTAAGATAAATCCACATTAGGAAAGAGAAAAAAAGCTACAGAAGCAGCCCTGCAGAAAGATCACTCCAGCATTTTATAAATACCCAATGTTATTTTCCTTATTTCATTTTTTAGGCTTCTATTTTGTCTACAATGAAAGCTATTTTATTTTGTTGTACATTAGAAGGAGACGAGAATGTGCTTAAGGGAATTTGATCCAATTAGTATTACATTGCTGACCTTTAGTAAAGAATGCACAGAATGAATTCAGAGTAGGATTGAAATGGATAGGTTATACACTGCATATATTCTAAGGGTTCTAAAGTGTAAAAAATCTTACTTTGTGATTACAAGCAACTGCATTATAAGATTTTATAATCTGAATTGTTCATAGCTGTAGGACATCATTTCAATAAACTATTCTTAGGGGAGAAATACAGTCAAATGAAGCTGAACCATGTAACAAAATTAACAATATGCATTTGGTAACTACTTCCTTCTAAATGTATTAATACCATCAAGCCTGATCTCTCCTTCCATCTGTAGAAGCAGTTAAAACCTAAAAGAGCAAATTACTTCCACAGTTCTCCAGTTTGCCTTATTACAAAACTTGTGAAATTATTTTATAAATCACTTCATAAGACATATCTTCATAGTCATTGTTACATTGCTATCTGGTGTATTTTTTTAAAATAAAATTTTAAGCGTAGAGTAAGCAAAAAAAATCTGGCTGCAAAATAGAGCAAAATAAATTTCTACTTCCTATTTTTCTCAAGGTCATGACAATTCAATTTTTGTCACTTGGGAGTACTGCACTTGAACTAGGTCATGAAAAATAATTTTGAGTACCTCAAAAAAGGCAGATCTGGAATTAAGAGATGCAGAGTTTAACTAAAGTGGACTTTATTTTACCTAGTAAATGCATTTCCAAAATTATTTATGCAAATAGGGAATGATTTCGGCATGTAAGTGGTAGCTGAACTTTTCTAAGTGAATGATGTTGCCCAGGGAATAATCGTATTCATCCTCACTCCAACCAACGTGTCCAAATTAATCCCATAGTCAGTATAAGAAGATGTAACTACAATGGCCCTTGCTTTACTCTTAACGTCTTTCCATGTGTGCTATAGATCCTGGCGTCTATTGCTCTACTCAACAACTTCACTCCAACCGTTCTCTCTTCTTCTTGCTTCATCATCTTTGCCTCTTTACTGGATCATTAACATCAAAAACATATATGTTATAGTTTTCCCCATTTTTAAAAAAAGATTGTATTTATTTATTTGAGAGAGAGATGATGAGGGAACCGAAGGCAAGCTGAGGACAAAGCAGAAGCCGACACCCCACAAACCACCCCCCATGGGATATATATGACATTCCTCTTGCACCCCTGGCTGCCCAAAAGCTAAGGAGAGGAAAAACAAATAGTTAACTTATAGAGCTAGCAATCCTGCAAGACATGAGTCTCCCTCAGTTTACAAAAGTCTTACCAATTTACAAGAACAAAGCATTTCTATCAATAGCTTAGCTTCCAGAGGTAAATGAAGATAAAATTAAATGTCCTTATAACCTGCAGCCCATTGACAGATACTTCAAGGGGACAGAGCGTAAAGTTCATCCAGGAAGCTCCCAACCATCTTCATGTTAATGCCTTGCTAGAGGGAAAAACAAGTTAACACAATGGCAAGGCCGACGGTATTCTGTGAGTCTTCTTCAACAAAAGAAAATTCTTTTGAAAACCTCCCTTTTCCTTACCTCCCCCAATCCCATAGCATATAATCAGCCACCCCTCATAAGCCCCGGGCAGCAGCCTGCTACCCCTCATAACCCTGGGGCAGTAGCTCTGCCCATGGGTCCTGTCCCCTGCTTTAATAAACCACCATTTTGCACGTCTCAAGAATTTTTTGGTAGTCAGCTCCAGACCTCACCCTACCAAAACTCACCTATATTCCAAAACCCTATCAGAGAGAGGGAGAGAGAGAAAGAGCTGGAGCAGGGGGAGGAGCAGAGGCAGAGGGAGAAGCTGACACCCCATTGAGCAGGGAGCCCCATACAGGGCTTGATCCCAGGACCCTAGGATCATGACCTGTGCCGAAAGCACTTAACCAACTGAGCCACCCGGGCAGTTTTCCCCATTTTTAAAACAAAACAAAACAAAACAAAAGCAAAAAGCCTCCCTTGACCTCACGTTTCCCTTCCAGCTACTGCCCAATTCTTTGCTCTCTGTCTAGCAAATCCATACATTTCTTTGAAGTATTCTTTGTTTTAGTGGTTGCCACTTCTTTACCTCCATTATCTCTTGACCTTACTCCAGTTCTTCAGTCTTCACCTCTCTACAAAAACTGCTCTTATCTAGGTCGCCAATAACCTTCACAGTAATAAATCCCATATCCGACCTTCATCATTCTCGACTTGTCAGCAACATTTAAAGCAGTCTTCCTCTCTGTTTTTAAACACTGTCTTGTCTTCTGGAATACCATTCTTGCTTACTTTCAGTTATTTTTACCTGGATCTGATTCATCTTCCCCACAGCTAAACACGGCATGTTCCAGGTTCAGTTCCCAGTCATCTTCTTTTCTGTAACTGCAAAGCCTCTTCGTTCTTCCCAGAGTCTTAATCTCATTTATATGCTGATGGCTCTCCCATTTTCATTTTCAGCCCTGATTTTCTCCTAATTTACATATTTGTGCCTGCAAATTCCAACTGGATATCTGCTTTAGAATGTGTAAGAATCATCCCAGATTAGTATATTTTAAAACAAAGTTTTTCTTTTTTTAAAAAAGATTTTATTTATTTATTTGACAGAGAGACAGCCAGCAAGAGAGGGAACACAAGCAGGGGGAGTGGGAGAGGAAGAAGCAGGCTCCCAGCAGAGGAGCCTGATACGAGGCTCGATCCCAGAAAGCTGGGATCACTCCCTGAGCCGAAGGCAGAGGCTTAATGACTCCGCCACCCAGACACCCCTAAAACAAAGTTTTGATAATTCCCTTTTGAATCTATTCCTTCTTTATTCTAATACAGTGGGTCTCAACTGGAGGTCATTTTGTCCCCAAGAAGACATTTGGCAAAGTCTGGAAGCATTTTTGGATGTTCCAACTAGGGTATTTATGCTACTGGCATCTATAATGCTTGGATGGTCACACACAACAAAGAGTTATCTGGCTTAAAGTGTTTACCTTCATCTTTCCCCTCTTTCATTTTCATATCCAATCCATCAGCACACCTTGTCAACTCTGCTTTCAGAAAATATCTGCAACTTCTCCTCAATTCCTGTGCTTTCCTCCAGTTTACACAACCATCACCTTTCACCCAGAATAACTCACCTCCTGCACTAGTTCATCTCTTCTCTTCTGCTAATACAGATGAAAATTCTACACATCAGCTACAGTAATCCTTTTAAAACAAAGTTAGAGGCCTTTGAACACTTCTCTACCTTAGAATAAAATCCAAAGCTTTTACTTTTATTTGTAGTCTATTTATATTTGTTTCTCATTTATCTGTCTCACTCTGCTAAAGATAAGCTCTAAGAGAGTAGTCTGTTTTGTTTATTGCAGAATTCCAGAGCCAAGAGAGTATAGTGTACACAATAGTTGCATAATACATGTTTATGAATTGAGTGAATGACCACAAGTTTAGTCTTGATGACCCAACCAGCCAGTATGGATCTTTTAAGTATGACTGTGTGGACAATATTAACTGCAGAGTAGGTCATGATGTTGATGAGGTTGTGGGATATAGGTGAGGTTCAGTGGGGTGGAGTCCGGAGCCGACGACCAGGAAAGAATTCTTGAGATGTCTTTGGTGCAAAATGGTGGTTTATTAAAGCATGGAGGCAGGACCCGTGGGCAGAAAGAGCTGCTGCCCCGGGTTGTGAGAGGTGGCTGATTATATACTATGGGGTTGGGGGAGGTAAGGAAAAAGGGAGGTTGAGAAAGTACTTTCATATGTTAAAGACGACTCACAGGATGCCCGAGGTCTTGGGTGTCAAGTTAAGGTTGTTTACCCCTCTAGTAAGGCATTAACATGAAGATAGTCTGGAGCTTCCTTGATTGCTAGAAGTATCTGTCTATGGTCTGCAGGTTATAAAGACATTTAATTGCATTTGCATTCCCTTCTGGAAGCTAGGTTATTGATAGAAATGCTTTGTTCTTGTAGACTGCTAAGACATTTGTAATATGAGGGAAACTCAAGTCTTGCAGGATTGTGGTCTCTATCGGTTAACTATTTCTTTGTCCTTTAGGGCAGCCAGGAGTGCCTGAGAAATGTTACATACATCCCATGGGGGGAGGGATTGCAGGGTATCTGTTTCTGCTTTGTCCTCAGCCCACCTTCTGTTCCCTCATCAATGTTATATCAGAACATACTTTTTTTTTAAGGAGGCTCAATGCCAAACATGAAGCTCCCAACTCCTGACCTCGAGATCAAGAGTCACTTGCTCTACCAACTGAGCCAGACAAGTGCCCCCAGTACATACATTTAAAATGTCCTTTTTTAGCCCAATAGAATGTTGGTAGTCCTATGTTGTTCTCCAAAAAAAGAAGTCATGAGTGGCTTAATGAAATCAGATTCCCGTTTCCTTTCCCAGCGCACTGAATTAGGACCAAATTTTTTCCTGTCTGAGCTACTACAAGATCCCCTGACTCATCATAAGCTCCCGTCTTTTCTTATTCAGGTTCGCCTTTGCCTGCATAAAAATTATTTGAAGGTAACTCATTGTTTACCAAACTAAGGAAAAGTTTTTCTCTTCTTGGTATTTATGTCATTGACGATATAGGTTCAAATAATTTTTCCAGTTTTAGGTTTAACTTCTCCTTCATACAGATTCTAAATTTCAGACCCTGAGCACTTCTACATTGGCTTTTTAGTCCATGTTTCTGCAACTCCCTGCTTTCACTTATCTTGTACTAGGTGGGATGGTAGGATTCCTTCCTCATTTGCCACAACATCCCACACTTTGCTATTCTCCTCAGTCCTTGAGGTCCATCTCAAATGGCACTCTCCCTCAGAAACACCCTCCTCTCCACCCTGAAAAGTAATTCCTCTTTCCCTTGGGTGCCATCAAGCTCTGTTAGTGCCTCTTTCATGCTCTTATCTTCTTCTACCAGGTGTTAAAATTATTTATATATTTGTCTTTTCTCTTCTCTTAGATGACAAATTCTTAAGGAAAATGATGAATTTTTTTTAAAAAAATGTATAACTTTTATAAAACTTACCAATATATATTTTTTGTGGAAAAATAAGAATCAGACCGGTGAGAGACCAAGTGACACTCGGAGAAGTAGGAGAACTTGGATTTATTTTACACCAGCGGACCCAGATGAGCTCCTCCTCCAAATTCTGGGCCCTGAGTAGCGGTGTTACAGGGCTTTTATAGGGGACTGTGGGCAGTCAGCCTCCAAGGGCCATGCTGACTGCTGGTAGGTGGGTTTGAACTGGGGGCATGGGGACTGCTTTAGGTGGGAACAGTAGTGCAGGGAGCCTGTGGTGGGAAGTCTGTTTACAGAAGCAGAAAAGGCTGGTTACCTCTTGCTCCCAGTAGGGCTTCTGGTTATCTCTAGATTATTGTTAGTAACTTTCCATATTCTGGAGCCTCTTGCCTGAGCCTGCTCTGGGCAGTTTCCCTCTTATATTTAGACTTAACATAACCATATACAATGTGTGTAAGCTTTGTGTTTTTAATAGTATTTAAGTTCCTTGAGGTCTACAACTGTGTCTGTTTTCTATGGGGTGTTTTGCATTATATAAAATATATTTTGACTACCATCTTTCCTAGATCCATAATAAAAGCTCAAAAGTAGTTATTGAACAACATTTCATCTGAAAGTTTTTAAATGTATGATTAAAATAATTGTGCTACAAATATATGTTCTTAAATTATGCCGAAGTAAATTTTAAGCATTATTTTTAAAGAAAGACCTAGCAAATACATTAGCTTACTGTCTTTACATCTGAAAACAATTTAAAATAACATGCAATTTTGATAGTACTAGTTTTCCTTGTAATATAGCCAAACAAAACTCCTTCCTGGACTCAAAAGTTATCATTGTCCTGATGAATATATATAGATTTTTATCCTTCTCATATCTTCCATTCCCCTCTACCTGCTGAGATAACTTCTATATGTTTTTAAGAACAATCTAAAATGTTCCCTGCGGGTAACTTTTCCTGACCTTCCCAGTGTAATTCTGATTGAAGACTTTTCCTACCTGTAATTACAATGATCATAAAATGCTGTGTTTTCTAATTTTTCTTTGTATCAGATCATCACTGAATATCTTATATAACTGACAAAGTTAGCACATTACAAAATCAGCAGAAGTCACGGCTTAATTATATTTTACGTTTAAGATATTAAAACTGTGTATCTGGGGGGGCACCTGGGTGGCTCAGTTGATTAAGCCTCTGACTCTTGGTTTTCAGCTCAGGTCACAATCTCATGGGTGGTGAGATGGAGCTCGAGATGGGCTCCACAGTCAGCGGGGAGTCTGCTTGAAGATTCTCTCCCTCTGCTCCTCCCCCCCTCCCCCCCCCCGCCCCCGCACATGCTATATTAGCTTTTCTCTTTCTCAAATAAATAAATAAATCTTAAAAACAAAACAAAAACAAAACAAAACAAAAAACCCTGTGTATCTGAGCTGTGAAAAAGTGTGCTGATTTCCTGTTCAAAAGCGGAGTAATCCTTATTCTCCAGTCTCAGGGTCTCATTCCTGCCTGAGGCGTCTGCTCCCATAACACATACCCTTACTCTGATATCACTAATCTTTCTCTTTACTAAATATTCTCTCCTGAATATGCATATGCCAAGTCTCTCCTATTTTAAGCAACATACTACTTTTATACACAATTGTTTTATAACCTTATTGTTCTTGCTTGCTTTCCCCTCTTTTCATAGCCAAACTTTCTGAAAGAATAGTTAAAACTTCCTGTTCTACTTCCCTAATGCTCCTCAAACCAAGACATTCTGACTTTGGTCTCTGTGATGATTAATTTTATTTGTCAATCTGGCTAAGCCTTCTGTAAAGGTATAATTTTTGAAGATCAGACTAACATTTGAGTAGTAGACTTTGAGTAAAGCAGATTATCCTCCATAATATAGATGTACCTCCAATCAGTTGATGACCTTAACTAAAAGAAAAAAAAAAAAAAGACTGACCTCCTATCGGGGAGGGAAAAAAAAGGAACTCTGTCAGCAGACTGCCTTCAGACTCAAACAGCAACTCTTCCCTGGGTCTCCAGCTTGCCCGTCTACCCTGCAGATTTTGGACTTGCTAGCTTTTACAATTGTGTGAGCCAATTCCTTAAAAAAATCTCTCTAAATAGTTAGATTATAGACAGACAGATAGATACAGAGATATGGATATACATACACACACATCCTATTGGTTCTGTTTTTCTGGAAAACCCTGACTCACACAGACCTACCTTGTTCCTCAAATGGCTCTACTATGCCTACCAGTGATCTACTCTCTACCTAGTCCTTTGAGACTATTTTAAACTTCTCCTACCATTTAAGTGTTTCTAGACCTTGTTATCTTTTACTTTCCATGTTTTCCATCAAGTCTCATAACTTCAATTGATACGTGCACATGGACAATTTCAAGATTCATCTTAAATCTCTTTCCTCAAACATATGCATCTATTTATACGCCTTGTTGTCAAATTGAGCTCTTAATCTTTCTTCTCTTTGTGTCCTTTCTATTTAAAGAAATGCTCTCAACATCTACTTCAAAATTGAAGTGGGAAACCTGTTAGACACCCACAATTCTTCATCAACATCTACCTCCAGATACCAAATTCATTCGAGTGTGTGTATGAGTGTGTGTGTGTGTGTGTGCGTGTGTGTTAGGAGAATTCCAGGTTTATAGTTGTTTCCTCCCAGTACTCTAAAGATATCATTCCATTATTTTCTGGCTTCCATTATTTCTGTTGAGAGGTTAACTTCTATTCCTATTATTTCTATTGAAAATAGTTCAATAATTCTCAGGCTACTTTGAAGATTTTTTTCGTTGCCTTTGGCTTGAAGCAGTTTTCCTCAGATTCTTTTAAGTATAGGCTTTCTTCTGAACAAAACTACTGTCCCATTATCTGCCCCATTCTCTCTCTTTCTACAACCTATTAATATGGATCTTAGACATTTTCATGAAATCCCATCTATACCTTTTATAGGCTCTTTCCCACATGTTGTCACTCTTTCCTCTTCATGCTTCAGATTGAATATTGTCTATTGACCTGTATTTTCACTTATTATTCCCTACCTAGCAAGCTGTAACACCCATCTGCTGAATCCTTAATTTCTGTGATTGTATTTTTGCTGGTTTAGAATTTATTGCATCTTGATTCCAGGTTTCTGATGACATTTTCCATTTTATTCTCTAGTTACTTGAAAATATTAATCACATTCATTGTCAAGTTTGTGTCTGATGACTGTAAGTATTTATCCCTTGTGATTGTTGTTCTGTTGTCTGGTCTTTTCCCCTGTTTTTTTTTTTTTTTTTTTTTTTTTTTTAAATTGGTTTTCCTGATAGATTTTTATTGACTGCTAGTGACTGTGTGAAAAATTAGGGTCTCTGGATGATTTACAGATGATTCTCTTTTAATTCTGGCAGAAAGGTAGGGTCGATTACATTAATCCGATCTGAAGCTGAAGTGATTAAATTCTGGGTGGTTTGTTTTTGTGGAGATTGATCTAGTTCCAGTTTTCCCTTGCTCCCATAATTCATTTTTTTCAAGTGACCCTACTGATAGTTCAAGCCTGCCCCCCCCCCAGGAATCTCTTGAATTAAATTTTTACTTTTAACAAATTGGAAGAGTGGTGTTAGAAGATGTTTTTCAGAATAGTGAGTTGAGAATGACTGTAATGATTATTAATGCCTTCTTTGAAGACAGCCGTGAAAATAAGGAGCAAACAATCAAGTAGGGGCAGTAAATCAAAAGGTTTTTTATTTTCTCCTGAGAATAAGTAAGATTACGTGGTGTTGTGAGCAGAAGGCAAAGGACTCAGAGGAGATGCTTTGATGGATAATTTATTTATTTATTTATTTTTAAAGATTATTTATTTATTTATTTGACAGAGAGACAGCCAGCGAGAGAGGGAACACAGCAGGGAGAGTGAGAGAGGAAGAAGCAGGCTCCCAGCAGAGGAGCCTGATGTGGGACTCGATCCCGGAACGCCAGGATCACGCCCTGAGCCGAAGGCAGACGCTTAACGACTGCACTACCCAGGCGCCCCTTGATGGATAATTTAAATACAGATTAAAGATAAAGATGATAACTTTCATGTCCAAATTTTGGACTACCACTATATTACCCCCAAGATACCTTTTGAGACTTTTCTCTTCTTTTGATTGCCAGAACAGTCCCAGGAAAACAAATTTCCTACACTGCATTATTTTAGAAGTAGTACAGAGATGTCTCCAGGTCTTGTAGAGCAAGTGACAGCTTGTTTATAGGGTATCTCTTTTTTAGACATGAGCCTATTATTCTGTTTTCTTTCATAAAAATATGTGTGTGTTGTCTGTTTAGGATGTAAAGTAAGCTAAATATATGAAAAAAATGATACTATTAGACGTGGCTTTATCAGTATATAGTATCTATATTGTAGGATTTCAGTGATACTAAGAAAGTTTCTCTGCTCAAAAATACATACATAAGCATTCATGATAATGCTAACTTGCACTTCTAGAAATGTTTTTCTTTGGAAATTGAAGATCCTTTTGGTCAGCAAGAATCTTTATAATACTCCTGGGAGAGGTTACTATTGAACAGTTGACATTTTAAGGGGAATTATCTTACTTTCTCAATTAGTGACAGTAAAGAGAGCCTGTTCTATTGGGACTAGAAAGAAATATGCCTCAGGTAGAGAGTGGAATTATTAGGAAGGAGGGGAAAGTAGCAAAGATAACTTGATCTATTTCACAATTTTGCTTAGGGCTGCCTCTGAAGAATGGTCCGCTATTGACACATAATAATTCTTCAGCTTTAAAGTACAGTTCTGGAAAGAGGACTATCATACATCTAAGAAAGCACCATTCCTGTATTTACACAGCAGAGGTAGAGGGCGGGTTCTGTCCTTTCTTCTGTAAGAGTTTGGGCTCATCTTTCCCAACCCTCTGACTCTCAAATTCCTCATGCTTCTCACAAAAGGGGTGATTCCCTGGTAAAGGACCAGGGTGCCAAGAACCTTGCCATAATGTTCTCTACATTTTGTATAAAAAAAGAATATAAATATTAAAGTGACTGTGATAGACAACACTCTTCTTATATCCAGTAAATACAATCTCTTCTGTGATTTACTTAATATTTTTCTTAGATTTGATCTTAAGTTGTCTCAGTTTCTTTACATGGTCTCACCTTAAAAATTAAAGCCTTAGTGATTTCCATAAAATTATTGTGATAAGCCATATATAATAATATATAACTAGAGATAATTAAAATACATAACATATATAAACTAAGAAATGTTCTCCTATGAAAGCATAGAATATGTCATACTGTGTCCTTCAGCAAACATTGTGGTACAATAGAATACATTAAAATATTTTGAACTTCTTCATCCTTTAAACTTTTAGAAATTAACATTTTCTTTAAAATATGTGTTGCCCTTGACTGGTATTTATGGGTTACTTAGCTAAATTGAATTAGTAATTGAAACTGTGCATCCAAGCAATTGGAGTTTTTGGGAGTAACTGCAACCAATCTTCACCACCACTGCTTCCATCATTCTATTTAGCACAGTAAGCTAGATGCTGTGTCAAATGCTTCAAATACTTTATTAACATATTATTTTATCTACGCAATAATCCTACAGCATAGGTCATATATCACCTATTTTAGGTGAGGAAATGAGTCCCAGAGAATTTCAGTAAATTGCCCAAAGTCATGCAAATAACCAAAAGCAGAGCAAAATTTCTACTCTAGATTTGTCTAATTTCAAAATTCATTCTCTTAACTATATTATCCTTTACACCGTAGAACTTAATGAATATCAGATAATTTGTTTTTATTTACTTGCAAGGAGTTTTCTTCTCATCACACAGAATAACCTCAAAATAATATGAAAAGTCTTCTCTCACAAACATAAAGTGATGAAAAGAATGTATTAAACATATGTTCTTAACCACAAGTTTTTTTGTTTGCCTGACAGAATGAGCTAACATTCATACTCACTCACTTAAAAAAATAAAAGTGAAGTAAAGAGAAACTTTGTAAAGTGGTATTTTCACCAGGTGAAAATTCTCTTCAGCGCACTTAGTTATTTCTACTTAATTTTACTAAGAAAATTAATTTCATGAATTTAGTACTCTATAATTAATGGCCAACATTTTTCTCAAGGTGCTAATTTTCTATTAATGAGCAACTGCTCTGCTTGACTTCTTTATAAACTGAAGTACAGTCTTTTAAATAATTAGCTAAAATATCTAATTACAATCCTACCAGAAGGTAACATTAGACACCTATCGTAATGATCCATAATTTTTGTACGAATCACCGAGTCATAGTATACATATCTTCTACTCAGTAGACAAAATCTGTGACTATAGGTGGCTTTTTGTTGCTAGGAACTCTCTTTGCAAATTAATAGATTTTTCAATGCGGAATTTAATGTAATGAGTCTGATTCTTGTATGTTTTTACAGACTGAAAACGATTTCAGGCCATTTTTTGAAAATATTTCTATATCATATTCAAGCTTTGGAAAGCATAAACCACAGCTATGAGCATATCTGCTCTATTAGAACACAAAGCAAAAGTAATTTCCTGATTTAACGTTTCCTTCCAGATGGAGCTCTTACACTGCCTGTCTTTAACTTTTCCATTTAGTATGGCTGAAATTAATAGTGACCAGATTGGAATCTTAGAGGTTATAAGAATCTCAGATTCATGCTTCAGTCCATGAAATATGGTTAATTCTCCTCTGCTTCAAGTCCCTTTTGATGTGGTGGTATTCGATTCTCAAAGGTTTCTTCTTCCCATGTAGAATCATTACTGAAGACTGTAATGATCCATTGTAGGAACATCCCTTCTTATACGATGTTGGAATAAAGTAGAGATTGGTACTCCATACCCTTTTGGGGGAGGTTGGGGAAGGAAAATTCCCTATGTTGAGCTTCTCTATATGTAGAGTATCTCTGGGGCTTTCCCTGCCCAGGCTCACTAACTCCTCTCCTGTTAATATTACATCAATTTACTTGGTATTACTTGGGTGGGGTGAAGTCCCCATTCCCACTTCCTCCACTTGAGAAGTGAGCACAGGCCGGGCCTAGAAAACAGATGTTTGGCAGATAAGCTCACAAATGGAGGATTCCACATTTGGAGGATTCCAGATCTCACAACTTTGACCATTGTCCACCCCAAGGGCCTAGACTTAGTTACATGCCACCTTCAGAATATTCTCTGCAGTGAAATACCACCTGTTCTGCAACTCACTTGCTTTTCTAATTGATATTATTAAGCAAACTTTTTATTTTGAAATTATTTTAAATTCACATGCATTTATAAGAAATAATACAGAGATCCTGTGTACCCTTTACCCAGTTTTGCCCATGGTAACATATTGCAAAACTATAGTATAATATCACAACCGGGATTTTAACATTGAAACAATCCATCGATCTTATTCAGATTTCCTTGGTCTTGCTTTTGTATGTGTATATGTATTTAGTTCTATGCAATTTAATCACACACATAAGTTTATATATCCACCCCCACAGTCAAGAGACAGAACATTTCCAAAATTATGAGGATCCTCTGTATTTCCTTTTTATAACCACCCTTACCTTCACCTTGCCTTTAAACCTTGACAGCCACTAATCTGTTCTCCATCCCTACAATTTTATCATTTTAAAATGTTACATAAATGGAATCATACAGTAGTACCTTTTGCAGTTGGCTTTTCTTTTCTCAGCCTAATTCTCTGGAGGTTCATCCAGGTTGATGCATGTACCAATAATTCATTCTTCTTATTGCTGAATAGTATTCCATGCCTTGGATATATTACAATTTATTTAACCATTCCCCCATTGAAAGACATCTGCCTTCCTGTGAGTAACTTGAACATTTTCAAGGTTTCATTATGATTTGTTTATGGTGTTTTTGATTGTATCATTTTGTATAGTTTTCTTAGTGGTTACTCTGAACATTATATGTATGTGATTTATCATAGTCTACTAGGTACCAACATTTTACAGTTTTGAGTAAAGTGTGGAAATCTTATTTCCATTTTTGTCCCATTAACTTAATCATTTTAAAATATTACTGTCTTTAGTATTAGAAGGTATTATAAATTTTAATCATCAAATATGATTTAGAAATTTCATGAAGGTAGTTTATTATATATCCTCATATTTCTGCTCTTTCTAGTCCTCTTTCTTCCTTCCTAATGCTCCAAGTTTTCTTCTTTTATCATTTCCTTTCTGTCTGAAGAAACTCCTCTAGCCATTCTTTAAAGTTTGGTCTGCTAATGACAAATTCTTTAATTTTCCTTTATCTGAGAATGCTTTTATTTTCCCTTCCTCTCTGATGTATACTATGGCTGAGTATAGAATTAATGGTTGACAATACTCATCTTTCAGCACTTGAAAAAAGTGATACTTCCTTCTTGCCTCAATGCCTTCAGATGAGGAAATGCGCAGTCACTCAAATTAGTGTTTCCCTATATGTAATGTATCAGTTCTCTCTTCTTTTGTGATCTTTTCTTTGTCTTCAGGTTTCAGAAGTTTAATCATGATGTGTCTTAGTGCAGCTTTGTTTAGATTTATCCTGTTTGGATTTACTCAGCTCCTTGACCCTATATTTTCTGACAAATTTTTCCTGAAACTGGGAAATTTTCAGGCTTCATTTCTTTGGATATTCTTTTAACCCTTCTTTTTGGATTTTTAGTTATTGTGCCACAGGTTCCTGGGGTTCTGTTCACTATCTATCTATGATCTATCTATCTATCTATCTATCTATCTATCTATCTATCTATCATCTATCTATAGATATATAGATTGATATCTATAGATATATATATCTATAGATATATTTAAGATTTATTTATTTATTTTAGAGAGAGAGAGCATACACATGTGTGTGTGAGTTGGGGGGTTGGGGGAAGAGGCAAAGAGAGGAAGAGAGAGAATCTCAAGCAGACTCTCTGCTGAGTGGGGAGCGCAACATGGGGCTTGATCCCATGACCCTGAGATCACGACCTGAGCTGAAATCAAAAGTCAGCTGCTCAACCAGCTGAGCCACTCAGGTACCCCTCACTATATTTTTTCAATTTTTTTTTCTCTCTGTTTTTCAGATTGGTAAATTCTATTTGTCTTTCCTCAAGTTCACTGCTCCTATCCTCCATCATCTACATTCTACTACCAAACTCATTAAGCAGTTTCTTATTACAGTTACTGTGTTTTTCAGTTCCAAAATTTCAATTTAGGTATTTATTATATCTTCTATTTCTTTGTTGAGATTTATTACTTTTTTAATTTGTTTCAAGAGAATGCTTGTTGAAGTATTTTTATGATGACCAAAGCTTTGTCAGATAATTCCAACATCTGATTTGTCTTGGCATTGGCATCATTCTCACTCAGGTTGTGATTGTCCTGGTTCTTGGTATGATGGGTGATTCTCAGCTAAGTAGGTGAAAGGAGTCTCACAACTGGTAGGGAAGGAGACTATTTCCTTTGGCTACTTATTGTCAGTAGGTCTCCCAATTGATTCTCTCTTGCTGGTGTCATTTGTTGGTAGTGGTGGAATTCCAGTTTGAGCTGGAGGAAAATTTGCATACCTGAAATGCCTTCAGTTGCTATGTTGGAAGTCAAGAGACACTACCATTTTTTTCCCTCCAGTTTTGGAGTCTTCCTCCTTTCATCTTTGAGAATCCTCATGTGGTTGCTTCTTGTATTATTTCCAGGAGCTATAGTTGTACTTAGTGAGAAGTAGCAGGGAGAAACAAATCTATGCCATCTTTTCTGCACCAGAAATCTCTAATTTTATTTTAAATTAATTCAATTTATTTACACAGAATCATCCTGAGTTACACCCTCAGCGATTTCTATAAAATTATCAGTGTGTTATCATTGACATTATACATATGGTATCATATATATAATTTTATATACATAAAAAATGATAGAATAAGAATTGTAAACTGTAGTATGCATACCACATTAAGAAATATTGTGCTATAATATTATGCATCTAAAGTATTTTAGAACTTTCCTACTTTATATATTTAAGAGATTAATATCTCCTCTATAATATGTGCATTACTTTCCATTGATATTTATGAGATATTTTATTAAAAATCAATTAGTGTTTGAAATTGCCAAGGCAAGCAGTTAGGTCTTCTGGGTAAATACATACTAGTTGGGGATGCCTGGGTGGCTCAGTCAGTTAAGTGTCTGCCTTTGGCTCAGGTCATGATCCCAGGGTCCTGGGATCAAGTCCCACATTGGGCTCCTTGCTTAGCAGGGAGCCTGCTTCTCCATCTGCCTGCTTCTCCCTCTGCCTGCCTGCTTCTCCCTCTGCTTGTGCTCTCTCTCTCTCTTTCTGACAAATAGGTAAATAAAATCTTTTAAAAAATACATACTAGGTGGCTACAAGAAACAATTTTCTCATATGACATTGGACATATGAGACATTAGACATTTCTCATATGACATATGACATTGATTTTTGAAATATCTCAGAAGGAATCTTGGAGTTTAGATACAAAAGTTTGCCTTCAAGTACCTTTCCTTTTCAAAAGAAAAGCAAGTCACAGAATTTTAGAATTAGAATTTTCCCTGAAGATCATATAATTAGGAGATCTCCTGATATAGATGAGGAAAGTGAGAATAAGTTAGGTAAAGTTACTAGACCAAAATAACATCTAGTAAGTTCAAATTACATTTTAACTGCAGTGCAGTTTTACACAAGCTTTAGATACTAGATACAAAATTAATGTTGTCATTTGCATAAAATTAGGATTTATTTGTCACAAACCTAGAAGTTTTGCTCATGTGTATCCATTTCTTTTTCTATGTCAGCTCAATGTATTGTACATTTTTAGTTCTAGATTTCTGATTTCCAAGTGCTAGTCCAAACGGTTATCCTTTTCATTTATTTGCAACTTGGTAATTATTGATCAGCCCATAAATGGTAACTTTGCAAAACATTAAAAACACAAAACAAAACAAAACAAAACATTTCCCCTCTAGTCAAGAGTTGGGACAAGGTGTGGCTAGCAGAGAGTGACTGGATTTCAGCCCCTCTTTGCCTCCTCAGCCTGTTAGCCTTATACTGAGCATAGTTTTCACAATTCTATGTGACAATAGTGGGGTCAATTCTGTTTAGTTGACTTTGTCTTGTTTCCTACACATTTTAGTATGTAGCGTCTCTTTTTTTTTTTTTTTACAAAATTCAATTCTAAGTATTTCAATTTTCATTGTGATCTTTGACTCGTCAGTTGCTAAACAGTAATAATTTTAAACTTCCAACTATATAAAGTTAATTTTTTTGTTAGCAAAGGTTTCTAACTTAATTAAGTTGTGTCAGAGAACCTGCTTGGTATAATACTAATTCTTGAAAAGTAGTTTAGTTTTGAAATATTACAGTACATTCCATTCTCTTCCTTTTTTATGGTCAAATAATATTTGTGTGTCTGTATATACCACATTTCCTTTATCCATTCATCCATCAAAGGACACTTAGGTTGTTTCTGCATCTTAGCTATTATAAATATATTGCAATGAACATGAGGGTACATATATCTTTTTGAGTTAGTGTTTTTGTTTTCTTTGGATAAATACACAGAAGTGGCATATTTTTTTGAAGACTTCAACAGCTTATTAGAAAACACGTAGCCATTTAAAAAAATTTCCACCATTGAGATTTTCAAGCACTGGTATAAGCTGTTAAAAAAAAGATATAAAAGGGGGGTGCATGGGTGGCTCAGTCAATTAAGTGGCAGACTCTTGATTTTAGCTCAGGTCGTGATCTCAGGGTCATGACATCGAGCCCCATGTCAGGCTCCATGCTCAGCATGGAGTCTACTTGTCTATCTCCCTCAGATCTTCCCCTTGCTGTCTCTTTCTCTCACTTCCTCTCTCTCAAATGAATACATAAAGTCTTTAAAAAAGAAGAACTTAAAAAAATTAAAAATTAGGTACTGTATTACTGTTTTTTTCACTTACTTGCCATAGTGGCAGTGCAAACACAAATTTGGTTTAAATGAACATACTCTCAAGCAACAATGCATGGCCTTTCTTCATCCTCCATACTAAGATATAAAAAAGTTTAAGGGTCAAACAATACCAAATGATTAGGCTTCAAAAACTATCTGAGTTAAAGTATTCACTAATTTTAGCTAAGATATATCTGAAACACAGACTAGTGATCTCATTGTGCAATAATGTGAAGTACATTTTTTGAAAAATATAACTTTAGTGGAATAATCCTGAAGGATATAGAACAATAGGTTACCAGTTTAAAATATCAACCGATTTAGTTTAGCCATTAGTCCATGTTCTAGACTCTAAAATTTAGCAATTTTTCCCTAAGCCAAGAGCTTGTTATCTCTGAAAATGTTTTTAAATTTCAAATCCTTATATCTCCTATTTATTTCCCTTAGTTTATTGCATTAGCCAGTTCTTCTAGTTTGATGTGACGTTAAAAACAATGAATGCAGCTATCCTTTTTGTTGTTGTTCTTATTTAAAGAGAATTCTCACTTCTTTCACTAGGTATGCTGATTATTATTATTGTTATTTTGCAGATACTTTCCATTTCCTATTTGCAATGAGTTATTTAAAAAATGAATGGGTATTGAATTTTACTCACATTTTACTGCATATCTTTTTACCTATTGAGATAAACATATCCTTTTTACATCTGTTGATACATTTGATTACGTGAATAGATTTCAAGAAAAAATTGTAGTTGTAGATGGTGGTGGTGGTGGTGGTGGCATGTGTGTGTGTTTTGATCTCATTCTTTAATTCCACTGTATGGATTTCCTGTCAGTTATTTTCTATTTTCTATTAGTGATTGTTTGTTCTCTTTCATATTGTCTTATTTCCTTTTGTGTCTTTTATTTTATGCTGAACTTTTATCTTTTATTAAAAATTTGTTAAATTTATTATTTTATTATGCTGAATTTTCCTTGATAATTTGTATAAATTATTTGATGCTAGTATTATTTTTCTGCACTGAGGATTTTCTTTTCCTTCTACCAATTCTGACGGCCATTAGTAACCAAAGATCACCATAATTCAGTGTTAGGACCTGAGTTTATGGGGGCCACCCAGCTGACTCAAAACTCAACTGTGGTACATATGAAGCTGAGCAGCTTCCAGTTATTTTTCAATCCTTGGGATGCAGCCTTGCACTTTTAAATTAACCTTTAAAGTTCTTTTTAATATAATTAAAAACTTTTTTTCTTTAGAGAAATGAAGTTCATGATTTATACTCATTTTCTTTTTCTTTCTTTCTTTCTCTTTCTTTCTTTCTTTCTTTCTTTCTTTCTTTCTTTCTTTTTTGCCATTTTGACATATAATACTTCCTTTTTTCTTACACAATATACATTTGACTTCAGGTAAAAAGAGAAAATTCATATTTAAATTGTGTTGATTGTAAATAGTTTGGAAATGTCAATTTGCAATTAATTGGAAAGAACATATACATCCTTAATGGTGTCAGGTTAATATGGATAGGAAAAAACTCTACTCAAATTGAAAGACAAAGGTAAGCTTTGGCAGCTCAAACACTTTCTAATAGTAATATATGTTGTAAAATTTTCCCTATTAACAGATTTCATTATGGTAAAAATTCTTAAAGTACTCATATCTAGTAAAAGTCACTTAAAAATTATATTTTGTTAAATGTTTGTATCCACACACAGAGCCCCTTGTTTCTTTCATGATATTTTTATAAAAAAGTTTTGTTTTTTTATTTAACACAAAATTTTGTGATGATTGTCATCATGTGTTGATGTTAATAGTTAAATTACATGTACTACCCTCTGTACTGACTTATTTGTTCACCATTGTTGCTGCACACAAAACTTTTCCTGGAGCCCTTTCTCTTACTGAGGTTAATCCTTTTCAGGAAGGGTAAACTCTCTCTGAAATTGTTTGTCTGAAATCGTCTCTAAGAACATGCCGTTATGTTATGTGAAAGCCAAGTACACACAGAAACAGCAAGTTGACACCCCGGTCAACAGCCTCAGCTAAGCCTGGATTTAGAGTCATTCCAGCTTGGGCATCAAGTAAGACAATGAGGAAGCTGCTAGCCCAAAGCCAGGGGAGGACCAAATCACTGTGGAGCAGACCCAAGCTACCTGAACTCTGCCCCATCTGAATTCCCGGCCCACAAATCTGTAAGCATAATAAAATGACCAGTTTTTATGCTACTGATATTGATGTAGCTTATTATACAGCAGATAACAGGAGGGGTAGTGCTGTGCATTTGTATTCCCCTAATGATCTTGATGAGATGTAGGAAAAATGGAATGGATTATCCTTTAATTACATTTGGCTGTTGAACAGTGCTTTTGAAAGTTTTGTAGCTTGGAGGTTGCACCACTCAAACGGGATGTTAACGTAGAGAACTTGATTTTTAGCTCAGTTCAGCTAGCATTTTTTAGTGGTAAGCATGTAAAAAGCATTCTCCAAGCACTCTAATCTTGATATTATCATCTATTTAAAGGGCAAGACTCTAGCCAAGCAATGTTATTCAAATAATGGTCCTTAAAAGGCTGCCTTTGAACTTTAAGAAATTTTAATTTCTACAAAAAAATGCTTTATGATCACACAGATATCCTTTTGATGCAAACTCATTTTCAAAGCCTGTGACAAATTATTGATGGAAGAATAATTCTAAATATATCTCAGAAATTTTTAACAACTTTGATCCTCCTCATTATGCATGGAAGTGTAATTTGTGAAAATATAAGTGACTATGAAAAAACACCTTGTATTTTCATCTGAATGCTAAGCTTTTATTAAAATATGTTTGTGATATTAACAGCATTTTCCCATAGCTCTTTGACTTTATCGGCACACACTTTATTTCCCCACGGCTTGCTGTTTATACTTTCTAGCAGTTGGTCTTCTGCTCTCATTGAACTTCCAGAAGTGAACTTCCAGAGAACCTCCTTCATTGCCTTCTATAAGAAGGTTGTCATCCATGTCTAATGGAATTCTGATTGAGGAAGTTTGTCCTGATCATAAGCCTAAATTGGACTTTATTTTTGCAGAAACTCAGAGGGCATTTGGCATGTCACAATAAATTCTGAAAGTCCTGTTAAACCCAAGGGCCTCATAAATAAAATTTTCCAGTAGTATACTCAAAGAATAAATGGTATATTACTACATTTTAATATATCCCAACAGGCACATCAAGAACTAAATATGAAATCACTTTATTCTGCCTGAAAACATCAAGACGAATCAGGAACTAGTCTTATATGACCTTGGAGACTGTTAAAGAAAGTTCTTTCTTCAAATGAAAACATACTTTTTATCTGTATTGTAAAGTCAAATATTCTATGGAATATAAGCTACTTTCAAATGATACTTAGAGAAATACAAAACTCCTTCATCAAGTAAATTTAGTTATTTCCTCCAAAGTTTGTGTAAAGCAAGTTATAACAACTCTGAAAGCAGGGTTCATGACATTACTTCAAGGGAGCTCAAAATCTTCCCCTCACATGGCACATAGTAAATATCAAATAATTTTTACCTTGAAATGAATTAAATTTCACATAGAATTAAATCCTGAGATCTACACATATCCCAATCCAATAACAATATTAATTAATAGAGGAGCCAAGATACTGCCCCAAATATAAATGAATAAATCCTTCTTTTACAAGAACTTATCAAACTATAAGCATCTGACTGAGTACCCATCAGTTTACATAGAAGAATCTACCTACACTGCAGTAGGAACTTGAAAGATCCCTAAAATTACACTGTTAATACAACTAATTTGGGAGAAGAAAAGAGACAGTCTTTTGAAAAGTTCATAGAGATCAGTACAAAACCAGTCTGATGTGAGTATGGCCCAGCATTTGTAGTCATGAGAGTGGCACTAACGGTTTCTGAGAATGGGACTAATAAGATGAAGACCTAGGGTCATCTATGCATCCATTCATTCACAAATATTTCTTTAAAAAAAAAGATTTTATTTATTTATTTTAGAGGGGGGTGGGGGAAGAGCAGAAGGAGAGGAACAAGCAGACTCTGTGTTGAGCGGGGACCCCAATTTGGCGCTCGATCTCATGATCCTGAGATCATGACCTGAGCTGAAATCAAGAGTTGTTTGCTTAACCACCTGAGCCACCCAGGTGTCCCCATTCACAAATATATCGTAACCATCTACTATATATCTATGTTGTACTGGGGTAGGGTGAGTAACATTGGAAATGTGGCCTGTCCCTCACAGGCTTGAAATCACAATTATGATCCGGTGGGGTAACAGATACCCTACAAACAAGGAAGCAAATAAATACAATAGTGAGGTGATTAAGACCTAAATTTTGGTAAGGGCACAAGGAAAGCCTCTGTGATAAAGGATAAGAAGTAGCTGATCATGGAGCGTGCCATGAAGAGGAAACAGCATGTGCAAAGTGCTTGAGTACCTTTTAAAAGATTTAAAGATTTGGAAAAAGATTTCACAGCACAAGTTTTAAAGAAGGGTTAAAAATATAATACCTTAATAGAGTTTAGATTAGAATATAGTCTCTCTCTTTTTTACCACTGAAAGTTTTGATTATTATGCTTAGACAATCTCTTCTCAAATTATTCCCACCACATGGCATCATCAAATGCCAGTGAGCTGGGAGCCAGAAGACCCTATTTGTTCTTTTGTCTTATGTGAGTTGGTTTTTATGGAATACAGTCAATATTGTGAAAATAAATAGACCTAAAGAATTTATTCTGTGTAACTCATTTGGTGGGGGTTTTCAAATTACAATATATAGTATATCTGTATTCATATATATGAATATATTTGTAATTCTTGATATTAATTTAAATATATTTTGTGATACTCTTGAATAGTTTGAGAGTCTCTCAAGCAATAACATACCGCTATATTAAAGGGAGTTCAGAACTAAATTGTCTGTAACAAAAAGATAATGGTACTAAAAATGATGATACAAAACAAAGGAAAATTATGAAAAAAATGAACTGAAATAGAGGGAATGAATTAGACAAAGATACATTGGGATTTCAAATAAAATCTTAAAAGCCAAGTCCAGTTTACATTTCTCTGCTTTTCATTAGTATTTTCATTAACATTCTGTGTAGAGGGAATCTTTTAATGCTTTATAATTTCTTTTTTTTTAAATCAATGGAATTTTTTAAAGAGATTTTATTTACTTATTTGTCAGAGAAAGAGAGAGCACAGGCAGGGGGAGTGACAGGCAGAGGGAGAAGCAGACTCCCTGCTGAGCAGGGAGCCTGATGTGGGACTCTATCCCAGGACCTCAGGGTTATGACCTGAGCCGAACGCAGATGCTTAACCGACTGTGCCATCCAGGTGTCCCTGCCTTATAAATTCTTAGAGTTATTTCTACTGGGGAAATAGAAATGTGTGTGTGTGTGTGTGTGTGTTTGTGATCTCAGACAGTTGGTTATGTTCTCAGGTGGTACAGATGACAAAGATCATCAGGATTTGTACAATTTTGAATCAATTTCAGGAATCTTGGAGAGGGAGAAAAATAGAAACAAAAATTGCACTGTGAAAATTAGGGTTCAATATTAGAATTTAATAACATCATTATGTGTAACAATATGTAGCATGTTCAGTCATAAAATATTCCGAGCAGGAAAGATTATTTTGAAAATATCATATTAGATCAAGTAAAAAGAGAATTTTTAAAAGTAAAGGTCAAATGGAAACATCAACATGAACTCATGACCTTTACAATAAAAAAGGATTTCTCACTTCATTAATAAAGTAACTTAAGTTTTCCCTCCTCTAAGGTCACTTGCCTAACATCAGGATTTATGGTTCACTAGTTCCTAGATTTGGATCTCTAACACTCTCTTCTGACAGCCACTTGGAGAATAATTGGTCCCATGTCTTGGCACATGAAAAATAAAGATCATGCTGGAACATTTTGTTTTCAGAAACAGGGAGACTTTCAGTAATTTCTGGGTTAGAGTTAAAATGGACAATTTGGTCAACTTGAAAAAAGGGCTTTTAGTGGACAAATTTTGACCATTAGAACATCAAGAGAAAACAATGATTATTGCCAGTTGAAACGTTACCAGTACATAAAACAAGCTATATTGTTGAAACAAAAATGCAGGTTTCCAAAGTATGAATGAAAAGTTATTTTGCCCATATAAGTTTCCAACATTGTCTCCCAAAGTCCATAAAAAGACCCATAAAGGTTATGAGTTCAAGAGTGGAGTTCTGGTTAACCACCTAGATATAAAAGATATAAAAATACAGCAGAAGAAGAGATGTAGATAGACATGTAGGGGAAGGCTGTGCAATATATCTTGCTTTGTTGTGTTTTCTCGACTGAAGCTGTGGTAGCTTCAGTAGGGAAATGGGATATGAGTAATGGGATATGGAATTGGATTAACAAGGAGTTAACTCATAAGGACAGAGAACTACCCATGAAAGAGATATCAGATTGATCACTTGGGCAGGAGAGCTTTGGAGGTGGAAGAAAGTATAGCAATTTGATTTGAAAAATGCTATGTGAAAGAACCCAGTAATCTGAGGGTTTCCTAAAATATAATAATTCCTTGATAATATATTATATTAAAGAATTACTAAAATGTTATATTGATAACTGGGCCTAAGTGGAGGTGGGACAAGATGCTACTTAGTTTGGAAGGCAATTATTAGGGAGATGTATCTGTCATTAAATTTTTCTTTAGGCTAGAGACAAATTCTTCCTTTAGCTCATCTATCAAGTGGGATGTTGACCCTAAAGAATAGATTTCAGGTGATTCCAAAAAGGGATCAATACTCCTAAAAACACATTATGAAAGCCCCTTGGTCTGAACGGGTGTATAAAGTAAGCTGCTTTGTTCTGTAATGCTTTGAATATGAACTGTGTTTCAAAGGAAGGAATGGGTAACAGGTATATTAAAAACATCATTCTGCTGATAGCATAGCTATATTTATGCAAGTCACAAAATATGCAAGTCACAAACTATGAGTAATATTTGCAACATTAAATTCAAAGAATTAATGTCCAAAATGAATTAAGACTTCTTTAAATCAACAAGTAAACCACAGACATTCCAACAGAAAAAGGAGAAGATAAAAACATAAGTTTGTGAAAGAAACACAAATGCCTGATAAAACATGAAAAATAATCAGGGAAATGCCAATTCAAATGATATTTTTTTTCTCATAATGTTAGGAAAAAGAAGAGCTTGTTAGTACCTATTGACTGTTATGGTGCGAGAGAGGAAATTGCTAGGAATTTGTGTAGCTTTATTCAGGGTCAGTGGGTAGTATTACAACTGAAATGCGCCTATCTTTCAACCCAACATTTAACTTTAAGATACTGACCTCAAAGAAATGCATGGGAACCTATGGAAGCAGACACAAAGATGTTCGTTGCTAAAGCGAATATAAAGTTTAATATGTAGTCTCATCCTTGTGAGTTTATTTTGCTGGGGAGTTAAGACAGGTATCTAAGAAAGATGTAAAACCAGCATAATTGAATGTTCTAATTCAAACAATGTGTAAAGGTTTAGAAGGAAAAAGATACGATCCAGGTTTCTCAAGAAAGAATTTATGGAGAAGGTAAACTTCTGGCTGATAAAATTGTGTCTCTAATTATTACTAAGAAGTGAGAATTTATTAAGTAGAACACAAGTTCTATGAAGGCAGTTTTTTGTTGGTTTTACTTATTGCTGTTCCCCAACACCCACAACAGTGACAAGCATAGAGGGTTCAATGAGTACATGTTCGTTAAAGAAATTAGTTTATATAAAACCAGGTAAAATAATAGGAAACTTCTGAATAAGAAGTTTCTAGATGTATAGCTGAATAGAATGACAATAAAAGTGGGAAGAAAATAGCCTCATCAGTCCCATTATAATATAGGCAGGCAAGGGTAATAATATCAGCTGAATAATAACAGTATATCATTTTGTTTTATTTTAAGTGAAATATGCCACTAAAATAATTTAAAATGACAGAGAATTTTGACATTCTAAAAACAACGAAACTCAAAATAATCCTCAAGAGATCCCTCAAGGTACTATGTCTATGCATTAAAATAATGTTCATCCCTCCACATTCTAAATTAAATTAATTATTTGCTCTTTTCATAAATAGCACTATCAAAGCTGTCAGTTTACTGAATGAAACACATAATCATTTTGATTATATCCAAAAATCAAACTTTGCTGGAAAATTTAAGTCCATTTTTGCTCTGTCAAAAGGTGGTTCAGATTTCTTTTCTGTGTTTGTAAAAGTATAGATTAAAGATCTAGTATGCGCTGAATAGAAAGAGCATTAATGAATTCAAATATTGAAGTCCTTATAAATTGTTTACTCCTCCCCATTTTTATTTATCTTATAAATGGGGAAGCTGAGGTCTAGCAAGGATGATTCACAGAGACTTTCAATGAACCAAGGCTTGTCTATGAACTAGCTCTGAACATTAACTCTTGGAACCTGCAGAAGTTTATAACTTCTCTGGGCCTCAGTTTTCCCAACAGTAATTAGCTTTCCCTCAGTAATGTTAATTACTATGGTTTGTAGCAGCGATGGTCAAGGTGACACACCTTGAATTGAGTGACTAGTACAGTTGGAGGTTGAGCCTGAGTTAACAACCCAGCAACATTTAGTCCACTCATTTCTTCAGTGATTAATGATATTAACAAAATATTTATAAATGGAATAAATGCTTATTGTCCCAGGATAAATATTAATAATACCTCCTATTAGTCTCAAAGTTTCCAGATTAAATAATGAACTGTAGAGTCATCTTAAGTTTAAAGCAAATATATACTCTCTGACATATAAGTTTTTATTTTATTTTATTTTTAAAATTTCTATTCAGAAGCATGTCACAAGGAAGAAGGTGCATTAATACAGCCTTAGGATGAGCTATCAAATTTTGTCTACTATGTTAGCCCACTTTCAAAGCCAAATCTCCATTGAATGGAAAAAGTCTGAGAAAATGTAACAAGTCATTTACAACAAACTATGGGAAATTTACTAATGACAGAACACCCTGAACCATCAAAGCTTAAGTGATATTCTTGAATAAAAAGAACTCTTTAAAATCAGATGGTTCATTGCTATGTAGACACCATGTGCCCAAATGTCAACTGAACAAGGATTTTTATTTCCTGTTAGAATGGGAGTTTACTGGTTGCATAGTAATATTGCTGAAAGCTATAGAAATTGCCTAAACATACCTTAGGGATATACATTTTTAAATGAGATGCTGTCAAACCAAGATAACCTGCCATTATCAAGTTGGCTTTCTTAAATAAATATTGCTTCTATATGTCAGTGGTCAGGGAGATAAAACCATTTTTTTTTTCTGAGAAATTAGAGCCCCGTGTCCTGCCAGGCACAAGTTCATAACTTTGAACAAGTTTCAGTGGTCTTCTGTATGTGGAAAAGTGAATACATATTTGTAGAAGGTCTTTGAAGGGATTTTGTGGTAATTATTCTGTTAGTAGTCTAGATTTTTAAAATCATCTAAAGAAAACTTTCACCTTTAACCTTCAAAAAGCCATTTTTCAAAAGCAACTTTGTCCTGTTAGATTTTTTCTTCTTCATTCTCAAGTTCATACTCTGCTATATGGGTAATGAATAATGACATACACAAAAGTCAAAAGACAAATGAAGACAAGCAGAAGTTTTAAATTTTCTACAAATTAGATCCCTGTGAAATCAGGTGGTAATAGAATAAACAGTAGAATGACATATTTTACATACAGAAAAAAGTCAAGAGAAATAGTGTAGAAAATAGATTGGTGATCTTTTTCTTTTTCAAAGCAAAGCAAATTTCAGTGTTATAGAGTTAATAATAATAATAATAATTATTATTATTATTACAATAACTAATACCACAGGTTAGATGCTGGAACAACATTGCATTATTGAAGAGGTTTTCATAGTCAATAGTCATTTCTTACAAACTCTTAAGCAATAGGTCAGCTTTCAGAATTTAATTTCCTAGCAGAGGCTGAAGCTCACAGGCACAGAGCAATAAAGGTGGAGACTAATAACACAACTCTTGGTTCGTATGGGGCTCACTGGATATCCACAGTGAAGGTATTTCCTCATTCTCTTCCCAGAACTGGCTAGAATAAGCCTATTTTTTTGCACACAAGGATTGTGCAGCTACATTTCCGACCTCTTTGCAAAATGTCAAAGCTCTCTGTGTCTGTAAGCTTCTTAGTCCCCTTCATTTATTTAGGATTCTATGCCTCTCAGCAGAGCTGTCAGAAGAAGTTAGTTGTTAAAAGACGACACAGAAATGAAAAAGCAAGAAGCCAAAACAATCAAGTTACCATCAGTTTTTATGCAACCACGTGAGGTAGTGATATCGCTAAGGATCTTAAAATGCATTGACTAGAAAAAGAGAGAGAAAAGCATTAGAATCTGCTGAATCATTAAAAAAGGAGGCATTACCCCCTTATTCCAGCTAAGGGATTTATCTACACATATTTTATAACTAAAACTTGTTTTGCATTGACAGATTTTTAATGGTAGTGTAATTAAATAATGCACATTATTTAAATAATGACTGAAATAAGTATGCATGCATAACCTGGGAATTCTCTTAATAAATCCTATGTGGTAAGGGTCAACTGTGAACACTGTAGTTGTAAATCTTTTGTGTTCCTCTCTTCTTTAATTGTCACTCCCATCTTTGGAATCTCTGTTCTTTTTCACAAATCTCATTTTTCTCTGGTCGGAGCCATGTCCTAATCAGAGGAAGGGTCGGCAAGTCCAACTCACATTTAAGGGATGCCCTTGAAGTGTCAAAGAGGGTTGATGAGAGAATTTCAGCCAACTCCCCTGAGGAGAACAGGCAGCAGGCAAGCCTTTTCTTTTTGAAGTCTTCTCTGACTTCCCCAGCTTCCTTCAGGTGATTGTTCTCGAAGCCTTCCAGGACATATTTCTGTCCTGTACTTCTTGGGTAATATTGTAGTTGTTGGGTTATCCATCCCTCTTCCTATTAGATTTGTGGTCCACGAGGGTAAAGACTGTATATTTTCTTCACTAGAATATTTGAAATCCTGGTACCTATTTGTGTGTAACACATATTTGATCTCTACAAATATTTGTTGAGGTATAAAAATACTAATGAATCAACTCACTAATAAACTATTGAAGATGGAACCTCTGGTACTTTTATTCTCTCCTGAAGTATAATTAGGGACCAGTTGAAACTATTACTGGATGATTTTATTTGCTCATTAACATCTCAAGGTATAACATTCTACTGTACGTTGATAAGAAAAGCTATTTATTGAGTGACTATCATGTATCAGGCTCCATTTTAGATACTGGAGAAAGAATAGTCAACAAAAATTCCCTAATGTCAGGGGCCTATGAAATGATGGGAAAAAAAGAAAATCAGGATAATAGTATGAGGGATGACAGAATATGCTATTTTGCATTGTGAGTGGAGAGGAGTTGTCTCAGAAAAGCTAACTACTAAGTAGGGCCTGAAATGAAGGAGCACACTGTGTGGCCATCTCAGGCAAGAGAGTTATTAGCTTTTATTCAGAGGATAAAATGGGGAATTGTAGAGTTTTAACTGAAGGCTACTGTAATATGACTTCCAGTTAAATGCTATGGAGAATAGAACAAGAGAGGGACCAGGAAGACCAAAAAGGGCTACTATAGTCCTTCAGAAGAGATCTGATGGTGGCTAGAGGAAGGTGGCAGTGGTGAAGGTAGCAAAATATTGTCAGAGTTAAAATGTATTTTGAGCGTAGAACTAACAGAATGGACTGGATACGCAGTGTGGAAAAAAAAGTGAAGAGTTAATAATGCCTCTAGTCCCCACCACTGCGGAGGATTTGGGTAGATTTTATCACAGTTTTATTGTGATGACCAGTGCTGAGGAGATAGGAGTTTGGTTACTTTCTGCTTACGTTCAAGGTGCAGATTAGACATCATAGCAAAGATGTTGAATAGGAAGTTGATTATGAGGCTTGAGTTAAAAATTTAAAAATTTGGTCTGAAGATATAATTCCTGGTATCATCGGTATGCTAGTATTATTGGACCAGAAAGATCAGCACCTAGGAAATGAGTGGATAGAAGGAAAAAGTCAAAGCACTGAAGACTGAAGTCATACACATGGCAATAGAAACATCATTTCCCCTGGTCATTTCTGGCCTCCTATTAAATGCTCTGTTTTGTCTTTGGATATTTTCAATTTTTTTTCTTAGCACTGCTTTCCAAATCCTACTTACTTAATCACAGCCTAAATATCAATTCCTCATGGAGGCTTTCCATGACCCTTTAGAGAGATCAAACATCATCACTATAAACTCCAGGACCACTCTTGTTACTACTTAGTCCTTGTAATACACATAATATTTCTAGAATTTGATAAATGGTATTATATTGCATGACGATGAGGTCATATTTGTCTTATTTTTAGCGCACCCAATTCCCAATCCAGTGCAAGCATATAATGGATTCTCAATATCTTATTTGTTAAACTCTATTGAAATGTTAACCAGAAACCAATCTTTTCTGACTTCTGAGTAAGTGGTCCATTATGACACTAGATTATCATCAAATAGCGGTAATTGCAGATCTTATGTGTGAATCTTTAACAGAAACTGCAGTTGTCCGCATTCACACTTCCATTCTATTGCCATTCCATTCCATTGCCATCCTGATTGAACAGTGCAATTACGTAGAGTGTTAATTGTCTGCTAATAGGAGGAATAATGATAAAATTACATAGTACATTCATGTAATAACACTCAAATTACTGTTTTAGATTCCTTCCCAATTTATAACCAAGTAAAGTGATGCTGATCTAATTTTTCACAAGCACATTAGCAAATAGTGCTGGTAAAAATATTGTATTCAAATGGTGAATTTAAAATATAGTTAGAATTCAGCAAAGTAGCAGGATACCAAGTTAACACACAAAAGTCAGTTGCAAAACGAGGCAGTTCAAGATGGCAGTGCAGGAAGATGAGGAAGTCACTTCCTCATAACAACGCAGCTACAGCTACATGTGAAGTAATTCCCTTGAAAAAAGACCTGAAAACTAGCTGGCCAGCTCCTTCCCAGTGATGGATAAAAGGGCAATGTGGGGACAGGTGGGACAGGCAAGACATAGTCCAGCTAAAAGCCCCATACCCCCCCACAGCACAAGTATGGAGTTTCTCTTGGAGGAGTGAGGGGTTTGTGCCCCGCATCAGGCATATCAACCCTTAGGACCTGCACCAGAGAGACAAGCCTCCAAAATGTCTGGCTTTGAAAAACAATGGGGCTTCCATCCAGGAGAACCTAGAGGCGTAGGGAACTGAGATTCCACTCTTAAAGGGCTCGCGCACAGGACTGACTTGCCTCCCAGGACTCAGCACATAAGCAGCAGTTTGAAAAGTGCCTGGACAATCCGTGAAGAGATTCCTGTGCAAATCTTAAAGTATCTGCAGGAAGGGAGGAGCCTGTTAGTACTCTCCTTCCAAGGGGGCTGGTGACACAGGCAGTTGCCACTTTTGCACTATCCCTCTAACTCGCATGTCCCACCCTTATACCTCACAGTGGTCTTGCTTGTTGAGCGCCTGGCTCTGGTGGCCAGGGAGGATTACATTTCCGGACTCCACAGATCTGAAAAAAACTGGAGAGAAAGCTCTTGGTAGGCTACCGCCCCCAGGGTATTGCAAAGACAGGTGACCAAAACACACCCCCATTCCGTGAAAAGGCCTATTTACCTGTCTAGTGTTTTAGCCTGAGGGGCACGCTTCGGAATTTTCACACAGATAGAGGCTATGGAGGTGCTCTCAGGGAATGTAGATGTAGAGATGCCATCTTTGTGCTCTCCCTTGCTCTGGCTCCTTGGAATCTCACAGAGTAAAGATCATACACTCATTTGCAGCCCCAATTTTGCAGCTGTTGCCAAAAGTCTCTGAAAGGCAGCAGGGTTTACTACTGTGGTCCCACAGGACGGTGTCCATCTGCTTCTTTAAAAGTCGCTGCCTGACGGTCTACGCGCCCATCAGCCTCAAACCAGGGGCTGACTGAGATTCTTTGGAACATTCACAGGATTTGGCAATCCCTCAACAACCAGGACCTATCAAGAATAAATAAAGCTGTTTAGACCATCACAAAGGTGAGAGAAACAACAAAAAGGTAAGGGAAAGTGAAACAAGTTTCATCTTCTTCATAATTCCAGGCCTTCAAGACTGGGAAAGACAGCTCTTTTGCTTAATGCCCAGAAACACAATCAAGCAAAATGAAGAAATAGAGGATATACAAAATACACTCCTCTATTTCCATGTGTGACAAGCCCACCAATAACATACTCAGTGGTACAAAGCTGAGCTTTTCCTTTAAGATCAAGAAAAAAAAACAAAAACAAAGATGCCACTCTTACCACTATTATTCAGCATAGTATTGGAAGTCCTAGGCAGAGCAATTAGGCTGAAAATAGAAATAAAAGTCATCCAAATTGGATAGGAGGAAGTAAAACTGTATATTGTTTGTAGATAGCATGATTTTATATATAGAACACCCTAAAGACTCCATCAAAAAAAGTCTGTTAAAACTAATAAAATCAATAAACCCTAAAGTACTATTAAAAGTTTTTATGTGGTTGTCATGTGTAAAAAGAGAAATGAAGCAAGCAGATCTCGAATCTCCTATTGAAATTGCAGATGTGCTGTGCCCAAACATTACGATAAAGAGTTGAAGGTGAACTAAGGACAACCATTTTCTTCCAAGCCCCCAAACTTTGGAAAATGATGTTCTATTTATTTCAACTGCTAAATGACACCAGCTTTTCAAATACCACATTCTTTTTGGGCTTATTCTGATGCTGTTTCTGAATCCTGCAATTCCTGTTTTGGCAAACTCACTAATAAAGTCAACAAAAAATGGAATATAAAGAGAAATGCAGTGCAAGAAAAAAATGATGAAATATTAAAGCTCAAAACATGTGTTTGCCTGAGGGCAGGAAAGCTTAAATATGTAAAATCCAAACCTGCTCTAAGGTTCAACTGTATTTTGTAACATCACAAATCGATAACTCTGATTTGCATTACGCATTTTCTGCCATACTCTTAAAAAGTAGCATAATTCACCAATAGATGATCGATCTTATCTTGGAAACAGAAGAAACCTATCATTTACTTATAGTAAAACTAGGGACTTTGTGAAGTCATTTAACCCCTCCTCTACTTTCTGGCAGAAAATGCCTGAGTATATTATACTCAAAGTATAATTATTTATTTACTCACAGGTGTTTCCATTTCTACTTCAAAATATTCCCATAGGTGTGCATTCCATAGTCTTCCCCTGTAATTTATATGCTGAGGTCGTTAAAAATGTAAGGGGCTACTTTGATTATTTTTGTCTTCTTTAATTAAGTTTACGATTGTGATTGTTAACACATTGATACATTGGTGTAATAGAAACCAAATTTGTTTTATCTCTTCACATAATTACCAATGATTTCATTACATTATATAATTTTTAATATTTAATATATTTAATATTTAATAGAAATATCAAATAATTATATAATATATGGTGTAGTTTTATGCTTAAAATTATACCGTATATAGTCAAATTAAAATGCCATCAGTATAGGAATAAGGAACATAAGTCAGTTGCTAAATATTCACATTTGAAACCAATTTGATAAAAAGTTCTTTAAATAAAAGATAATATTTAATGTTTATTTTGTGTAATGTAGCCACATACACTCTAAGATTTACAAATACCTGTCACGGTCTTCAGATTGTGAGCCCCTTGAGGTTGAATGCTGTCTCATTCATTTTGGGGTTTTTCCTGCCTCACCATGCCTGGCACATAGCAGGTGCCAAATGAATGTATGGTAAATAGATGAAGGAATCTTAAATGTTGTAGCAAACCTTCCTGTACAATAGGCGTTGCAATCAGAACTTAATTTTTTCTGAATGCCATTTTTCCCTACACTTGATCTAAATCGAATTTGGCTATAGATTTTCCCTTCTGACACTGATTGCTTTACTGCTGTTCCCGTCAGTAAGTTACGAAGGAGACTCTACTGGGATTCTTTGAGGGGAGATTTTCTTTCCTAATGAAAGAGATAGCCATATAAGCAGACTGCAATTTGTTCCACTTGGTTCTTCCTTGAGCTTGGGGAAATGACAGGTGAAAATGTTAAACTTGGGGCGCCAGGGTGGCTCAGCCGGATAATCAGCTGCCTGTGGCTCAGGTCATGATCCTGGAGTCCTGGCAGCGAGCTCCACATGGCGCTCCCTGCTCAGAGGGAAGCCTGCTTCTCCCTCTTCCTCTGCTTCTCCCCCTGCTCATGCTCACTCTCTCTCTCTCTCAAATAAATAAATAAAATCTTTAAAAAAAGAAAAGAAAAGAAAAGAAAAGGTGAAACTTACAACTCTGGTGACCCAGAGGCCACGAGCTCCCTGATTCTCTGAGGATGACAGAGGAGCAAGCAGATAGGGTGTTTGAGACAGTAAACTGAGTCACTCCATGACCACTTCACCTTCCTGCACAGGCTGGGTCTTAGGAATGAATGGTGAAGAAACTACAGACTGAATTGCTCTGGAGAGATTTAAGAGACTTACCTCATTTGCTCACATTTTAGGATAATAAAACCCAGGGACACTGCCCTCCCCTTCCTAGGGAAGGTGTGTTTCTCTCCTGATGCAAACCGTCACTGTGCACACTGGTGGCAGCAGGTCTCACTGTGTTGCCTCGTGAGGAACTGGGACACGGGGAGCTCATGACAGATGCTCTGTGAGTCAGCAGTGTGTTGTCTCATCCAGAACGCCCACATTTCCTGTAAGGATAAATAAATGTATATAGACATAGAACGCCTAATACTGGCTCTTTGAGAATATTGCTAGTATATACCAGGATTGGCATACCAAGGCTGGAGTCTCTTATGTGAGAGATGCTTTTATTTTAAAGACATTTTTAGAAGGTGTTCTGTTACTTTCAGTTAAAGACATTCTAACTAAAACAATAAATCTACTTCTCACTTAGAGTCATACGGCAGGGCAGTTTTCTTAAACTCTTCCTGTAGTTACTTTAAAAGGACTTCTACCTAATTTATACCTTGTTTCAATAGTTAGAAAATCCATAATATTCAGCCAAACTGTACCCTGTTTATCCTGCCTTTGGCATAATGTTTACAAGTGTAAGGTTTGTATTCAGATAGCTCCAAGTTTTCATTCTAATTCTAGAATTTATTGGCTGTAAGATATTAAATCTGTTCTAAGCTTCAGCGCCACCATTTGCAAAGTGAGCAAAACAATACGTACATTGTAGGGTTTTATGATGAAATGAGATAATTTACGTGAAGTGCTCAGCAGAATGCTTGGCATAGAATAAGCTCTTAAAACAGATAATCTTAGTGAGTGAAATAGAAATTACACCACCACTATAATCACTGAGAACAATGTGTCAGGGTGTAATTTAGTTGTGTTTTTCCAACTATAAATGCTTAGGCCCACCCCAATTGCTCCACCAAGCAGAGATTCTAAATGAATCCTTCAGGTGGTAATTTCCACCAACAGAAGTCTCGGTAACTGGTGGAAATGTGACATCCAGCTTAGATATCCTGGGCCAAGACACAAGGGAAAGAATCACAGCATTAGGAAGTCTACTTATTATTTCTAGTTCCTCTTCAGCATGATGACCTTTAGCTATGTGGTAATAACCGTCATGCTCCCATGAGGTCATTCTTGTCATGTTTCTTCTTCCAGTACCTCTCCTGTTTGACTTTGTTTCTAGACTTTTCAGTTTTCCTGTAATCTAACTGTGGTGCATCCAGTTTGTTAATATACTTTCAAAATATAGTAGAGAACTAAAACCAACAATTCTTCTCCAGGCATCATAAACAGTGAAGATCATAAAACCTAGAATTTTTCTTCATCTGAATGTCATGTTTTTGGAAATATGCCTACAACTTTAGGCACTCTTTTAATACACTGTATAGACACCACTGGCTCATACTATGGTTGTATATATGCCTTGTTTAAGACAAGATCCCATAAAGCACTTTAGGAATAAATGTAGGAATTTACTTTTATTTTCATTATGATTAATCTTACTAGTCATTATCCTATCTTATTGAGGTATCTTGTTATGTTTCTTTTTCAAAAACATATCTCTGATTACATAAATAATTCTTGTGTAGTAGAAAATTTGTGGGAAATACAAATATAGTAAAGTAAGAAAATGTATTTTTTCTCAGAATACAGTGATGAAACACACATTGCTTTGTACATCTTTCCCTGTTTTATGCTCATATATGTATATGCAATTGACTTAAAAGGTCACATAATTTTATTATTTTCTCTTTTTAACATAACTTTTAAAATACTTTTTGGTACTAAGTATGGTTATGTTCCAGCTCTGTATTAAATCAGCCCTTGCTTTAAAGGCAAACCATCCTTAATTTATCACGTTCAAAGTTAAGAAATGTTGAGAAAACAGAATCACATACAGTGACTACAACACACACTAGATTCCTCTCTTCCAAGGTGACATTACTCTATTAATCAACACTGTTTGAACACAGGTGTGCTTTCACATAATTAAGCTATCTTTCAACATGTACATCTCCATCATGTCCACAAGAGAGGTTTTTGTTCAATCTCTTATTTGTTGATTAAATTGGTTAATCAAAATGGAATCTAAGAAAAGTCTATGCATAATGTGAGGCATTGTACTCAGGTCCCCAAATACTAATTTAATAAACAACATTCTATACCTTGCAACCTCACAGTCCACTGAGAAAGAGGGATATTTAAACAAATATCTCTGTTGTATACTAAATTCTGAATGTACAAAAAGTTAGGGGGATTAAGAGAAAAGAAAATTATTATTCCTAAAGGGAATCAAATTTCAGACTGAATTCTGGATATAACTTGGGAGCAAAGCAATGGCTAAGTAAACTGTTTTAAACTATTTGATGCCAACTGAAAGCAAAAAGAAAATGAAACATAAAGTTTAAAAACTCTACCTTTTTAAAAAAAAGATTTTATTTATTTATTTAACAGAGATAGAGACAGCCAGCGAGAGAGGGAACACAAGCAGGGAGACTGGGAGAGGAAGAAGCAGGCTCATAGCGGAGGAGCCTGATGTGGGGCTCGATCCCATAACGCCGGGGTCACGCCCTGAGCTGAAGGCAGACGCTTAACGACTGCACCACCCAGGCGCCCCTAAAAACTCTATCTTTAATGTAACCTTAACCCTATCCTTTGAAGAATCGTTGCTTTAAAAAAATCAGATTTGGTTCAAATTGAGGACACTGCAATCTGCATGTATCTGACTCTATCTCTGCAAATTTTGGTCAACAGAGGGAGGTTTCCAAAATCAAGTAGCAAGCTCTAGCTGGCCAGACCAATGACGACTGACTTACAATGTCCAGGTCTGGGCTATAGGTAGGCTAAAAAGAACATCTGAGCTCTTTTAGCTGCCCAGGCAGGGCTGAAAAATAGCAACATGGTTATACCATTTTGCAAAATGTGGGCCTTTATTTACACAGGGTGAAAGATACATGGGATTTAAAATTTCCTTCGCAGATGTTGATCACTATTAGTGAAAGAGACGTTTCTGCTAATTTATGCAGACTTCTGTTAGGAATCTAGTAGACTTTCTGGTACCCTGGAAATGAAATATACCTACATGTCAGAATTTTGTTAAGGAGGTCTGAGATAAAACAATTACAACTAAGCTGACGTGACTCTTTAATACCCCACAGTTTAGCAATGAAGAGTCTAAAAAAGAATTGCCTTCATTCAAACATAATCAGCAGAAAGCAGATAAAACAGATATTTACAAAAGTATTTCAAGAAAAAAAAAGTAGAACTCAACTTTAAAACCAGAGCAAAAGGGACATGAGGAAACTTCTGGAGGCGTAGAAATGTTCTGAATCTTGTTTGTAGTGTTGATGGCTTCGGGTGGGTATACATATGTCAAAACCATTTCCTACTTACACAGAGTGTCAAAGTCAGTCAGTAGTAAGAGTTAGGGTCTTATTTTTGGAGCTCACGACCCTGGACATGTGCCCAGGCCTACACCAGTTTGTGGCTGTCAGGGCTTAACCAAAGAAACGTAACTAGTAGGAAATACACATATATATCATATATATGCATACATATATACACACATATATATGAATAGAACATGTACCACTCCCTATGTTGAGTGATTCACTTACATTACTTTATATAATTCTCACTACAGCATAGTGAAAACTCACTCTTGAGGAAACTAACATGTATAGTGATGAAGTTACTTGCCCATTGCTACATAGCTACTAAGAAACAGATTTGGTATCTAAAGCCAGCCTCTCTGATGATGGCAAGTACCCCCTATACATGACACCCTGTCCTACTTAACAGCCACATTGTAACTAGAAACAGTCTAAACTCCCCGAGGAAAGAAACAACGTAAGCCTTGGTCATATCTAGTTTGCTTTCTGACAAAAAAGAAATACTTACACAGTTATTATTTTCTCTGATGTTATAGTTGAGAACTCTTGTGAAGATTAATTCTTGGTTTTATCTCTAGGGACCTAGGCTGTTTGGACATTCTTAAGAATAACCTTCCTCAAAAGATTTTCTAGAAGCCTGGGAGTCATATATAATACATTTGTCATTTCTAGAGCTTTCACTGCATGGTCCTTCTCTGCTAAAATATTTGCAGCTCAGTTGCAATTCCAAATGGACTCTTAGGCAAACAGAACGTGCTGAATGTCACCATAAATCTCACTGCTTGGCACTGTCATGGGACTGGGGGATATGCCAAGATTGTTAAATGCATTTTTTTTTCTTTTTTTTGAAGAGAATGTGTGGTCTTTGATCAATTGTGGTAGGAATAGAAGAGAAAACAACAGGGTTTAGAAAAGGAAAGAGCCGTAATCCTCTCCTTTGGGAAAGGTGACTAAGCTTGTGGGAAGGAGGGGTTTAGACTGGGAACCCAGGAAAAACCAGCTGCTTTTAACATTCAGCGCTTTTGGCAATGGTGACCGTAGACTGCTCTGCAGACAAAATAATCAAATTTGATCAGCTCTCTTGTGACAGGACTAGATCAGATAGGTGACAACAAATAGCAGACTTGTCTTTAGCAGAAAGTACCTTGGTGTTTCAATAAGCAAGGAACCCAGCACCGGAAGACATGGGTTCAAACCTAGTTCTCCTGATTTAGCAGGCTTGTGGCCTTGAAATGGAAGCGTGCTTGCTCTGAGCCTCAGTGTGGTCCTCTGAGCAATGATACTACTTCCCTACCTCACATGATCTAATGAGATGAGGTATGTGAGAACACAAGGCTGTAAATGACGGCATAAATTCTAATTGTCAATATGCTTATGAAGGGTATCTATATGGAATGCTAATACATCTCTAGCTCTCTCCTAGATCTACAACATGAAACTTGGATGTTGGATTCCAGATCAGTATTCAAAGTTACAAGCTGAAGGCCAGACTTTATTCTATAATATACTTTTTTCATCCGATTTAAAATTTTATAAAATTGCATCAAATAACTGCATATTTCATAGCTTGTGAAAATAGTTTAATGACTGGACTAGAGGGTTTTTTTTTTTTCCTACTCATTATTACAACAAATAAATTAAAACTTGCTAATGGTCTTTGGATTCTGTATGGAGAAGGACACTGAGGACCAGTCAAAGATCAGCTTTGTTGTATGATTAAAGCTCAATCGTGGGGTGCCTGGGTAGCGCAGTCGTTAACGCGTCTGCCTTCGGCTCAGGGCGTGATCCCGGCGTGCCGGGATCGAGTCCCACATCGGGCTCCTCCACTGGGAGCCTGCTTCTTCCTCTCTCACTCGCCTGCTGTGTTCCCTCTCTCGCTGGCTGTCTCTATGTCACATAAATAAATAAAATCTTTAAAAAAAAATAAATAAATAAATAAAGCTCAATCGTACACTGAAGATGACAAAAGCTGCTTTCCTTTCTCAGGGAAATTTATGTACAACATCTGAGAATGAGTCACGGACAGATGCCTTGATGAAAACTTGGACCCATTTGCTCATTACTTAAAGATCGACTAATTGTTTCCTATGTAACAGGCCTTAGAAATTTCCTTGATTATTAAAAAGTTGGTTTCATCGATGGTCACTAATAGATTTTACAATTAATTTTCCTTTCCCTCAGGAATTGTGAGGCCCCCAAACCGTGTGGAATCTGAGCTACTTAGTTTTGCCGAAGTCAGTCTGTAAAATAGCACTACAAATCAAAGTCCTGTACGTTTAGATCTCGTGTCCTGATCTGTTACCAGCAATAATAATAATGATAAATAGCAATTGTAGCTTTTAGAAACCTATGAATTCTTCAAAGTATGTGGAATCATGATGCATAAATTAGGAAATTCAGTTTATGATTCTATTTGTACTGAGATTGCTTGTATCTTCTATGAAGATAGGAAAAAAGACAAGCTACGAGTGCTCCGGTAAATGTAGTTGATTGCACTACACCTGTCAGGGCTTCTCTCCCAGCGGGTGTCCTGCGTGGCCAGGTGCGTGCACAGGATACATGTATCAGATACTGAGGAAATAGTGTCTGCCAGAAACTCCTCGAGGTACTAAGAATGCAGCAAAAACCCGTCAAAATGGTTCTGATGCTTAAGGGAATTATATTTTGGGGGATATAACAGACAATAAACTAATTCCAACAGCTGGTTCAGGTTTCAATTATTTAGGAAAATCAGCTAGTTTTGGGAGGGACAGTTATTACATGAACAGTAATGATATGCAAACACTTTTTTTTCCCCCTGCCTGGAAATTTCTCAGTGGCTATATAATTTCGAAAGTCTTTGTCTATTTATCTTTTGTCTTTTATTCTCTGCTTTCTTGGTTTCTTTCCCACTACATTTCTCTCTCATATTTTTCAGAACATCTAGAAGATATGAGCTATTTCTGGAGTAGGAAGAGGACAGAGAACTTGCTCAAGTCAACACAAACACATCCATGTTTCGTGTCTTAGCTGGTGCTCTAATGTCAGGTGAGTGCAAACCTAAAAGGGCGACCAGAGATCTGTGTGGTGTAAGGTAGAAGAGAAATCTTTCTTCCCACACGGGGAAGATTCAGTGCTCCACGGTCCTGAGGCCCCCGTGCGCACCACTAATGCCTTGATAAAGTGTAGTGAATACATAAGTCCGCATAGAATGAACAGACCTCCACTAAGAAAAATGAAATGAAACAAAAAACTCAGTAAAATCAGTGAATACATTTCAAGGAGAGAAGTAACACGATTATTGAATTATAGGAACACTGAGACACTGACAACCCCGCCCTTTAACTGTAGAATGTTTTCTGAGATATCTCTGTGTAATTCTGGTGAATACAGAAAATCACTGGCTCCATTGCTGAAGTGGTGATAGTCGAGGAGAAATCAGTCCTTCCTTTGCTTTGTGGACTTGGTAAACACTCAAAGGCAGACTGAAAAAAAAAAAAAGTCGACACCAGATGGCTCCTAGCAGAGATGTTCCTAATCATTGAATTGTCTCAAGGAGAAACCCAAGGAGAAACACTGTTGAAGGAGATTGTTACTGAGATTCCAACACCCCATCTGTTCTCTGAGTCTTTATATGACACAAGCTTCATGACTTCAGTTATAATAGCTAGAACCTAGAAATCTGTAGTCCAGCTCAGCATCTTGGTTCTATCACAGTCAAGTTTAAGGCTGTGCCTTAAGAGTGTATATGTGTGTGTGTACGGTGTGTGCACTCTACATTACCTGTGGGAGAGGAGAATAAATGAAGCAGCTTGTATGCATGAACATATGAAATGCCGGGTTATGGGTGATAGTTGTAGTCTTATTATCTCTGCAACAAGATCATTTCTTAATATAAGAAAATCCTGAGTCAGGCAGATCTGTAGCAGCAAACAATAATTGCTTTTTAGCAGTTTACTCTGCTGCTTTAGGATAATTCTGTCTAAAAGTGACCCAGAAACTTTAAAGATGAGTAATAGCAAATATTTATTTCAAACTATAGGGATGCCTATTTATATTCAGTCCCCAAATTAAAAATGTCACTCAAGAAGCACTCAAAATATGCAGCAAGGACGAAAACTATCTAATTTAATATCGTCCTGCGGTCTAATGTCACATGTCTGCATGAGATGGTGTGGTTGGCCCACTGGAGCATGGCCAAAACATGCTGAACAAACGGCCCTGATTCTTGCCAGTTTTAGGGGAGGGTGGCCTACATGTACTATAAAGTAGCAGTGTCCTCAGTAACATGAGGAACTGCAAACTTTGTAATGAATTAACCTTGGCGGTAATAATGAAAATAAATCTGAACCTCACTAATTATTTACTCTGCCAGGGCTATGCTAGAGATTTACCCGCATTTTTAAATGTAATCCCAACAATAACCCCATAAAATGGCTTTTGTTGTTATCCACATGTTTAGATGAGGAAATTGAGAATGAAACTAAGCACCTTCCTCTTAGCTACACAGCTGGCAAGTGGCATGATAACATAGCTCCTGAGCAAATGCCCGAACCATTGCCAAACTGCTCCATCAGTTAGCATATTGATCATCTCAAGTGCTGGTCAATTTATTCACGTGTATTTAATCCTATTATTTTTTAAAGGTTAGACATTAGTTTTTAAGAAGGAACTTTGAATCAGAGTTATACCCTACCTCTAACGTACACCCACTCTCCTACAGTTCATGTAACTGTAAAGCAACACACAGCATAGCTTCTTTGTGTAATATATATATATTTTTTTAACTTTTGGAACGAATGACTTTGTTGTGTTTTCATTCAAGAAAATTTTATTGAGTGCCTATTCTGTGTATGGAAATATAGGATGAAAAGATGAACTAGACACAGATCAGCTCTGCAGAATCTTTTGATCCAACAATGGAGCTAACACAAACACAAAACAATTTAGAAAGCAGGTGTAAAAGAGAAGTACCAATAAAGTGCCATAGGGTTTTAGAAGATGAAGAAATTCCTTTCATAGGAGGGATTTAGAGATCAGCTGATGAGGAAAGAAGGCATTTGGATTAAGATTAATAGTGGATCAGATTTAAAGAGACAATGATGGGGAGAGCCTTTCTATGCAACACTAACATAGGCAAAAATATAGAGGCTGAAAGGTAGGACTCTTTTATGGGTTTATCAATGTTAGCAATAGTCATCACTCACGAGTACTTCTGTGATACAGACCATGCTATTCACTATATACACTCATTGCTCCTAAACCACACCTTGTAAGATAGATATTAAGGATGTGGAATTAGAGTTTAGGTTGCTTAAGAGATTTCCCCATGGTAGGAGTATTCAGCCTTAGTCTGGATTCCAATCCAACTCTGATTGGCCTGCTATATTACACTGTTTTCCACAAATTACAAATAAGTAATTTCACTATTGTGGATAGAATAGTTGAAGGGGAATAATGAAACACATTTCTGAAAAGGTACATTAGGTCCAGGAAACCATAGCAAGTATTTATATGCTAAGAATTGCTGGGAGCTCTTTCCTCATTAAACAACTCTAAGAAGTAGATATTATTATGGCTATTATGACAATCGCATTTCCAGATGAGAATTCTGAAGTCATCATGGAGAGAGTAAATAAATTTTTCAAGGTTTCAGAGCTAGGATTCAAACCTAGGACTCTAGAATCAATGTTTTAGCTCTTAACTACTAAGATTAGCTGCCTCTTCAATGATGGAGCATAGAAAATGCTGAAAGGCTGAGTAAGGAATTGTATTTCCTTTCAAAATTATAGGAAGCCCGTAAAGACGTTTGACAAGAAAGGTAACAAAGTCAAAATTTATGCTTCAGATAAGTTAATCTATTATCTCTCTCTATATATAAAGTGATTGAATGTTGAATTACAATGGATGAAAAGAAATTAATTTGAAGGACTATTTATATATAAAATAATTTCAATATAATACAAATTTTACATTTTATATGATTTATATATATTATGTGATTTTATATTTTTATAAATATGTCTATGATCTTTTTTTATTGTTATGTTAGTTACCATACAGTATATCATTAGTTCTTGATATAGTGTTCCATGATATATGCCCATGATCTATCTCATAGGTATGTATCTATATATCTATCTAGAAAGAGACTTTACCCAAACATGATCCAGGGAAATACCATATCCAATATTATTGCTATGTTTCCACACTGCTGTATTAGCCACCTAGCAAAAACTAGATACCACGAATAAGTCAGAATAATATAAAAACCTAGAATCTGCTGTGAGGCAAAATCATATTCAGTAACGATAAAGCAAATGCATGTTAGTTGATTAAGAGGACATGAAGCATATTAGAAATAAGACCAGAATTTCCAGTGACCCAGAGACTGAGAATTCTTAATAGATGATGTGACTACCCGGAAGGCCACACAAACCTTGAGATGATACCTGGGGCCCAAAGAAGAAATGCCCTTCTAATTCATGGCAGAGAAACCATGGCACAACTCAAGGGATTAAGGTCACTGCTGATACTTGCTAGATTTTTTTTTTTTTTTTTTTTTTTTACCTATTTCACATTAACACAATGATGATTTAAATTTATAACACTACAATTTTACAGTCACTGTAAACTCAAGGAATGCATAGTGGCATAAAAAAATAAAACTGGCAAAATATGTTAGAAGAAAATGCAGTAAAGAATATACTCATTAATCATTTCTGCTCCACACATGAAATTAACTAGAATGAAACAATCACCCATCAAGAATTCTTAAAAATTCTAATGCATTTATCTTGGACTTATGAGTATAGTACAGAAATAACCCAGAGAACAGAATGCTAAGTATTAAGAATGACCACAAAATACCCTGGGCTTCGCGCTGATAAATTCTGAGTACTTTATTCCCTCTAATTACTTTCTTTCCATGCAATAAGTGCACTCTAATTCACTATTCAACATGCAGAGCAGAAGTGATGAAAAAAGTAGACTCTGCATGCCTTATGTTCTACTAACCCAGTTGGAAATAATCTTTTGTTTGAATTTCTAAACAGACAAAAATAAATGAATTGAAAAATGGCAAGAGAAAGAGAAAGAGAAAGCAAAGGTGGGACTGAATTATGCAAACCAGAATGCAGTTATATACAAAACACAAGCCATGAAGTCTGTGTTCCTGTTAAGGATAGTTACCAAATTTAATTACAAGTTTTTCAACAGTCAATGTGAAGAGAGAAATACTACCAGCTATGCAATGCACGGTGACCAAAAGATAAAAAGTATCCTATTGCTTCAGAGAAGTATAACCAAAACTTATACAACGTCCAGAGGAATTTCTCATAGGAATCATCACACAAAAGGTATCGGATAGACTAACATAAAAACCTTAACATCATCTTTAGAAGTGGAAATATATTACAAACTCTCCTTGTCACATTTCAAGTCAAGGAACGTAGAAATCATATTAGATAAAGCCTTTTATTGGCCTGCCTCAAAGATATTTAATATACTAGAAGCCGCTTAAAACATTTACCAAGAAAGCAAATATAAGGTTATTGTGAAACATGTAACCTTTAAAACCCTGAAATCTCACAGCTGAGACAGATGTCACAGCTCTGGGATATCTGCAGCAAGGCCAACACAGGGCACTTGATTTTTTTTTAATGAAAATACAATTTCATGACAATGACAATCACTGTTGGTGAAAATGCCTTTGTTTAGTCCTCTTCAGCAGTGACAGAATCTAGTGTGCCAAATGTAGAGACTCAAAAGAAATTTTTTTTTAACACAGCAGGGTTTACTACTTTATTGCTATATAGTAAAATGAAATAAAGGAGCGGACTGTCTAGTATTTTATTCATGCAGGCTGCTTGGTTCCAAGTTGTCCTCTCTCCCTTTCTCCCTCTTTCTCTCCCTCCCTTCCTTCCTCCTTTCCTTCCTCCCTTCTTCTCTTCCTCACTTCCTCCCTTTCTCCCTTCTTCCCTTCCTCACTTCTTTCCTTCCTTCCTTCCTCCCTTGTCACATCATTCAACTAACATGATTTGAATGTTTAGCTTGTTTCAAGTAAGTCTTAAGCAAAGTAACCCATCAGAATATCATGTGTTATATGCCGAAAAAAAACTACATTTTGTAAAAGGAAGGAAAGTGGGATTTTCTAGCTTTTTCTGGGGCCATCAAGGAAAACATGACAGATGCATCTTCAAAGATAAATAATGGCTCACCAGGATAATCAGATGGAAGAAGAAACAGGATGTGATAACTCAAGAGGTTTGAAAGAGCGCAGGATGTACTGGGAACTGCAAGTATTTTCAGTGTCTGGAGAAAAAGAGGCATATGCGTGATTGCAAATGATGAAACATCATTTACATATTACTGACCTTCAAATTTGGTTTGTTAATAATAGAGGGTGATTAAAATGCTTAAAGCAGGGTATTGACATAATTAAATTTGTGTTTTCGATGGTGGGAAAGTGTAGGGCAATTAGAGGGATCACATCTGGAGGGGGTAAATTCAGATAACAAGCAAACATAGAAATGGCTTGTGATGGAATGGAAGGAGCTTGGGCGTTAAAGCAGATGCTTAATTATAAATCCAGCAGATAAAAATAATAATGAAGGTTGCTATGGCACTTCAGAAATTATGAAATATTTTACATATATTATCTTACTTAATTAAATTATTCAACTATATTTAAGAGGTTCTCAGCATCTATGGGATGTGCTACGATCCAGCTATTACCTTCAATATACTGTAAAAGTCTATGTTCCAGCCAGACAAGATCCTTTAGAAGAATTTTTTATTTCTTAATAGTTCAACCAGGAAAGGGTATTAGCTTTGTTTTCTTGGACAAGAATAAAAATATCAATCTGATGAATAAAAGTTAATGTATTGATTTCCTTTTAATATACAGTATAAATACATGAGAAATAACAAATGTAGAGTTTAGCCTTTTTATGATACTTGAAGATCTTTGTATTCTCCCTAGAACCTTAGTTAACTCTTGAAAGTAAGTACATCTTTAGAAACCTCATATATTAGTATAGGAGTTCTACAAGGGAAGATAACTTATACCAAAAGTTTCCTTAGTGAGCAAAGAACAAAATCAAGGAAAACTTGTATGCTTCAATTTCTTTATGCTGTTGTATAAAAGTAATCTGCTAAATCCTTCTTTAAAAGAGAGACTCACCCAACACTGGGCTAAAATATGTGCTTTCTTATGATTTTATTTTCATGTAAATTAAGATTTGGCTTTTCATGAGACTTACAGAATAGGTTTTAGAATACATAGTTTGTGGGGAAAAGATTTTAAGGATTTGAAGTTAAAATGAGGGTCTCCCATGACCGTAAAATTTTAGAACTGACCTATTTATTCAGCGAGGAGTGACTTTGTTGTTAAAGAACAAGAGATCTGGATTTCGGGTTCCAACTAAGGTGGAAGAAGCCCACGGCAGCCTGTTGCTCTTCCTGATTGCAATTTAAGATTCTGAAAGAAAAAAAAAAGTTCTGAGAATTTGGAAAAGTGAGTAATAGCAGGCAGATTAAGGCATGAAGGCAAAACTTTAAGAATAACCCATATAGCAGCAAACAGTTTCCTGTTTTTTTATTTTTCCACTTTTTTTTATCCCCCTGCTTTAATGCAGGAGAGGGCAAGCTGAGGAATTGCTTAGCAGGGGGGCGCCTGGGTGGCACAGTCGTTAAGTGTCTGCCTTTGGCTCAGGGTGTTATCCTGGTGTTCTGGGATCAAGCCTGGCATCAGGCTCCACTGCTGGGAGCCTGCTTCTCCCTCTCCCACAACCCCTGCTTGTGTTCCCTCTCTCGCTGGCTGTCGCTCTCTGTCAAATAAATAAATAAAATATTAAAAAAAAAAAAAAAGAATTGTTTAACAGGTGCACAGAGCAAACTCCAAGAGAAATTTTCTTTCTGGCTGAAGGTCTAGGGGATAGAGGGCTGCTGTGAACTAGAGAATGTGGGGGAGAATTCTTGTTTTTTCTCCACTTTTTTTTTTTTTTTTTTTTTTGCAGCCCTGCCCGGAGGTCAGCCTCACTTGTGGAACAATCATGCTGTGTTGCTGTGTGAAAGATGAAGGCAAAACCCTGAAGAAAACCCTTCCCCCTTCAGAGAGAAACTTGGAAAAGTGATCCCTGTTGTGCAGAACATGAGGGACCCACATTAATTATTTTCTTTTTCACTCATTGCTGCACTTCAAAGGCTGACTCATTTCTACACAATTGTCTTACAAAGTGGGAGGGCTGAGAAAAACCTATATATCTGGCCACTGGAACTAGCAAGGAGGTCTCTCCCTAGGAGCCAGAGAGCAGGGGGGAGATTGTGTGTGATCTGATACAAGTCCTGGGCTCACTTGCAGGCTGTGCTACGGAACACACGCAAGGAGTCACAGTACAAAATTTGGAAATGAACTAAAACGTAAATTACTGTCCAACAAGAATTGAGTTGCAAGGCAAGATCCAAATAGCATAGTAAAGGTTTCGAAAACTGATTTGACATTGGAAGCACTGCCCTTAGGAAGTGCAACAGAATTGGGTGTCTGTATATCACTGGGTTGATTGCCTGCTAAACAAACAGATGATCTATGTTCTACAGATGTTTCAACGGGATCCAAAGTTCTGTTAGTATATTATTCAAAATGTCTAGTATAAAGTTTCTCAATACACACAAAAGTATGAAAATATGACCAATCCTCAAGAGAAAAGTCAATCAAAATACACTAACCTCAAAATAAGCAGATGTTCAAATGATTAAATAAACACCTTAAAGCATCTATTATTACTATGCTCCAGGATGTAGAAAACTATAAAAAAGAACCCAATGGGGATTTTAAAGCTGAAAAAATATGAAATAAAAAGTTTACTAGCTAGGTTCAATGGCAGAATAGAGATGAATGAGGAAAAAGTCAGTGACCTTGAAGGTGGATCAATAGAATTTATCAAATTTGAAGACCAGAAAGAAAAAAAGAATAATAATGAAAAGAGCTTCAGGGACCTGTGGGAAATAGTAAAATGTTTAACATTTGTGTCATTTGATTCTCTGAAGGACAAGATAGAGAAGTGGATGCAGAAAATATAATTGAAGAAACAATAGCTAGAGGTACCTTGAATTTGGTAAAAAAACAAACAAACAAACTACACTTATAGATTCAAGAAGCTTAGTGAATATAAAATAGGATAAACTCAAAACCATATCCATATACATGATAATCAAATTTCTGAAAACTAAAATGAAAAAAAAAAATCTTAGAAGCAGCCAGAGGATAATGACACATTATGTACCAGGGAACAACATATAGAATTGATGGGTATTTTTTGCCAGAAGCCATGAAGATCAGAATATAGTAAAAAAATATAGTGCTGGAAAACATAATTTTCAATCTGTATCCTATATCCATTGAAAATATCCTTCAGAAATAAAAGAGAAATGAACTTATTCTTAGACTAAGGAAAACCAAACAAGTCTGTCATCAGTATACTTTCTTTAAAAGAAATACTAAAGGAAATTTTTATGCTGATGGTAAATATTCCCAGAGGGAACTTGGAGCATTAGAAATAAAGAAAGAGTAACAGGATTGGTAAATATCTGGGTAAATGTAATGGGGAATTTTTCTCTCTTGAATTTTTAAACATATCAATGACTGTTGAAAATAAAACTTACAGCATTGTCTGGGTCATTTATAAGAATATAGATGTAATACATATAACAAATATAACACAAATGAAGGAGGGTAAAGGCAGAGATGACATTAAATAAAAAACAGAGAATTTGCACCCCAGTAGCTATAGATGTTTAAGAACAAATTGCAATTAGTGCAGCTTTAAATTCAACCAATTATGATGGGTATTAAGCAGGGTACTTGTGATAAGCACTGAGTATTATATGTAAGGGATGAATCACTAAATTCTACACTCGAAACCAATTTCACCATTTATGTTAACTAATTAGAATATAAATAAAAACTTGAAATAAGAAAAAGCCAAAAAATACATAAATAAATTCAACCAATTAAATTGTGCAGAATATCTGCATATCTCTGGGGGGACATGGATGCTAAGCCACTAGAATTTGGTTTTGGTTAGACTATACTGACTGGTTATGTGGACATTTTATGTTTTTGGCTATAAACTAGATATCTTAATATTTGAAAGCGCAGTGACTGTGTAACTGAATGTAATTATTCCTAATCCATAATATTTTAAACATTTCCTCTGTGTGAATAATTATTCCCTCATTGTCATTTCTAGTGTTTATGCCCATACTCTCTCCTTCTTTTCCCCTTTGATAAGTCGCTATTGGTTTGTCCCTAATTGTTAAATAGCATTTTGATTTACTTATTAGTTCTGTTTTCTGCTTGATGTCTGCTTTTAACTTTGTTTCTTTTGTTCTGCTTTCCTTTACTGTTCTTTTTCTAGTTTTGAGTTTGAATACAAATGGTTATTTTAAGTCTTTCTTTTTTAATTGATAGAAACGTTTGAGGACTAGAACACTTCTTCGATCATTGCTTTGCTATATCCCACAAATAGTGTCTTCTTTTCTTTTTTATCATTTTGAGACTGAAATACTCTATATTTTCTCTGTAGTTAAACTTTTTAAAAGAATTTTTGTTAATTTAGGAAGAGCCTTTCCAGATATTTTTATTGTTAATTTCTAATTTTATTGTACCGTGATTAGAGAATGCTGTTATTATTTCTGCTTCATGAAACATAGAGGTTTTTTTGTCAATTTAATATATAGCCAATTTTCTGAATGTTCCAGGTGCACCTGAAAATAAAAGGTATTCTCTATTTTTAGTGTAACAGTTTGATATATATTTGTAAGATCTACCTGAATTATTATGTTTATGTTTTCCACATTTCATAGTATTATGTTCTCTTTTCCTAAATGACCTGTCTTAAATTGAGAGTCATGTGTTAATATCTCCCATTTTACGTGGGTACCTGTCTAGTTCTTGGACTTCCCAAATTTCTGCTTCATGAAGGTGACTGCTATGTTACTTTATAGATATGTATTCATAACAAATATGACTTTATTGCAAATTATCAAGTGTTCCTGATTCTGCCCTGTTAAATAATTTTAGTCCTGAATTCTACTTTTCCTCTACTGGGGACATTTTAAAGGATTGCTACTCCGACTTTCTTGTTATTGAACTGGTATAGCCTCCTTGTCTCTATTTTTAACCCTTCTGAATCACTTTGTTTTAGGTCTGCCTCATATATACAGAACTGAGTTCAAGTTTATTTTGTGAGCCAGTCTGAAAATGTTTCTTTGACTAGTGAGTTATACCTGTATATATTTATTGATATAATAACGGCTAGCTTTAATTCTCATATTAACTTGTTATATTTACTGCATTACATTATGTTTAGTGTTTTTTCCTCCACATGGTCTTTAATTATTTGATTTTTCCTTACTGTTTGATTTGTTAACTTTATATTGTTAGACATCTACCTTTGTGCAATGATCAAAGTGGTTATTCTATTGTTTCCTTTCTGTTTTTCTCCAGTTGAGTTATATTATTTTTACTTATCAGAACACATACTATATACTATTTGTCTGCCCATGTTCTATTTTTTTAAGCTGTATTTCTACCTTAAAATATATTAAATTTAAGCTGTATTTCTACCTTAAAATATATTCAAGGCTTACTTTTTTTTGGCTTAATTTTTTGCCATCATTTCTTGATCAGAGCCTGTCCATTCAGAAAACACTCAAGAGTACTGTATTCCCTAACTATTTTTCCGTAGTCTTTATTCCTCAAATACAGTTTGTCTAGATATAAAAGTTTTCCCTTGTGCTGTTTTCCTGGAGTTTCTTTTAGATAATATTATATTATTTTCTTGCCATCTTGTTTAGTCTGATGCCAATCAACCTGATTTTTCTTTATTTGTAACTGAGTTTATCTTTTCATTTCAAGTCCCAGAGGATTATTTGCATTTTTAAAGTCAGTCAGTTTTGCTAGGATAAGTCTTAGAGTTGATTATTCTGAATCAATTAACTAAGGTATATGGCAAGTCTTTCAATTAGTAGATTCTGGTTTTCTTTTATTTCCAGAAAATTTTCTTAGTGTATAATACTAAGATAGCTGTGTTTCATTGTTTTATTTTAAATTTTCAAAACTCTACATGGACATTAGATCTTTGCCTGCTTCTCTATATATCAATTGCTCCCTGATGATATTGCCTCTTACATTTTCTTTCTTTTTATCCCCTGTGGGTTCTTTTTCCTTTTTTTTTTTTTTAATAAAAGAACTTTAATAGTTTTTTTATTTTGTCATTTTCCTTGGGCATTTTATAATTGAGTCTTCATTTCTAAAATAATGTTTCATGTCCTTTAGTCTCCTTTATGAGTTCACTCTAGTCTTATTTAAAAATTTTTATTCTGATTTTTGAATTTTTGATTTAAACTTATTTTCATATTTTCCAATGTCTGCTTAAGGGTATTTATTTCAGATTAAATTGTGGTATTATAGTTTCTTGTACTTTATGATTGTTTTGGGGAAGGCAATTTTCAGCAACTGAAAATTCGATTTTTTTGTTTGTTTTCTTCTTTTAGTAACTATGAGTGGATGTTATATGTCGTTTTCTGTTTTCTATTTTCCTGTACTAGCTATAATAGATGACGTACACAGAAGAGAAGTGTTTGGTTGGCTTACCAGGTGCCCTCGTTCATGAGTACACATTTGGTCTGTATATAGCAGCGCAATTTCTTTACTTGACAGGGTTTGTTTGTTTGCAGAGTAAAGGTTTGGCATGTTTTCTGATATTGTGATTCTGGTTTTTGCCTCTTAAATTTTACACTTTCCCCTGTCAAGCTAGTGCTAAGGGATGCCTTCTCTTCCTAACTCACACCTCTTTCCTCCAGGGGCAGTGCCTTCGAGAGCAGTGTCTTGTCTAGTTCCACATACTTTTATTCATGTCTTTTCAATTCTCCAGTAACTGGTTCTCTGGTTTACCAAGTGTCAGACATGTTCTCAATAGCTAGGCCATTAGGGTGGAACTTTCTCTTTCTGGGTGACTGATATGTGTTCCAGCACTTTTGTGGCCACCTCTTCTCTCTTGTTTTCTCTGCAATATTATCCTGACTCTCTACTCTGATGTGGTTAAGAGACTGGCTCTACTCCCTTCTGATACTTACTTCTAAATTTTCACACAATTTGACTTTGTGCCATTTTCTGTCTCCTGGTTATTCCAGTGTGGAGATTAAGGTTGGTTTTATTTCTTCCACTTATTTATGTATTTGATTTATTTTTTTGGAAGATGTGTAGAGAATCCACTTAGACAGTTGCTATTATATTATAAAGGTGCTGTTTGTGTAGTGATGTTTTTAACATCTTTAAAACTCAGTAATTTTCTCTTACATAAAAGAGTGCTAAAACTGTAAATCTGGAGGAAAAGAATGAAGAGTACAAATGGAATATTTGCATTTCATTCACTTCTTCATTCCTTTAAATTTCTTGGAGAAAATATTTTTCACTGGGTGTACTAAGTTTTTGTGATGTGTGAACATTACTACTGTACTGAGGTCATGACTTTTTTTTTTTTTTTTTTCTGAGAGATGAAAAACTCCCTGTGTCTTCTTTATTAAGCCTCAAATCCCTTTGATATATTTGGAGTTAAAGAAATTGCAAAACAGATGACAAATGGGGCAGAGGTCAATGTTAATAGAAAAGTATTTTTCTAAAGCTAATGACTGGAGGAGGAACAAATGGCATGGCTTATTCAGAACTATTGTGGATGGAATTCCATAATTAACTGATAGGAGGGAACATGAATATCTGCCTTGAATTTTGAAAACTTTACCCACAATTTCATTCACTGTTACTATATTTGTGAGTATACGCACTGAGTATAGCAAATCAAAACTAATAGAGATATAATGATTATAGAAGCAAAGAGGAAACTGTATATAAGACCACTACCTGCCTTCAAACTTATCGGATTTTTTTAAAGCTTTCATAGTAAGTTTATTTCAAATGCAAATCTAAATTAAAGTAACACTTTTATCTCATATCAGTCATTCATTTCTGCAAATAAAGGATTAAGAGTTTAATAGTAAAGAGATGAAAACATCAGGTTCCTGGGGGATGGGAAGAGAGAAGCATTGGTAGTTAATAACATCACTCTTATTCTCATGAAGGTCAAAGAGCTCTCAGAACAAAGCCTGCATTTAACTTAGAACAAACTACCCAGATGAAAAGTGAAATGTTCCATTAGTCATCCAGTTATTTTGTCAACATCACAATCATATAGGCCATGTAAGATTATGGAAAAATTATGAGTTTAATTTTTCTTCTAGATATTTGACAGTATGTAATGGTAGCCATAAACACAATAATCTTTACCATAGGAAGCTAGAACACATCAGTGTTATTAATTAAAGTTTTAGGGGCACCTCGGTGGCTCAGTTGGTTAAACGTCTGCCTTCGGCTCAGGCCATGATCCCAGGTCCTGGGATCCCTGTATTGGGTTCCCTGCTCAATGGGGAGCCTGCTTCTCCCTCCCCTGCTCTCCCTGCTTGTTTTCTGTCTCTCTCTGTCAAATAAATAAGTAAAATCTTTAAAATTTAAAAAAAATAGAAATCATGTTAATATAAAGTTGATGTTATATTTGTAGGTTAAGAGCACATTATCATATACATTCAATTTAAGACCTACATCCTCATTAAACTACAACAAATCCTTTAATTTTTTTTGTTTGTTTAAATATTAAGCCACAAGTAAAGAAGAAGAGAAACAACAACAGAATTTTAAAAGCTGGAAAGCAGATGAAGAAAGAGGAATTAACAAAACTGGGAAGAAAAATCCTAAGTAAGCAAGGGAAAGCTCAAAGTAAATTTAACATTTTTTTTCTGAAAAATTTTCAAAAGGCTCAGAAAATGCCAGTCCCAAATACCTCCAGAAATTGGAGCAGGAGGGACACTATTGTAAGGAAGATTTGGGTGAAGGCTATTTGAATAGTGGTAGAGCTCTAAATCCTTCCTAGATTCCATGCATTGGGATGATTGATTCCCTCCAATGCTAACAAAATAAGGGAACAAACGTTATTTTTTAAAGACAAGAGAACATAAAATCTTTGTCCCAGACATCTGTGGAATAGTTAAAGTCATGGATTTCCTATTGACAACTGGGTCACTAAGTGCCCTTACACATACTCAGTGCTGCGTCTCAGCTGACCTCCCACTTTTCAACTCCCAGAAACCAGGCAGATAGAACTCTACCTTCCAGACAAGAGACGGAAGTAAGTCTCCAGAAAAATTGATAGCCTCAGACAAATACTGAAGAGACTGACTGTAACCACTTCCCCATAAATGTTTTCAGACCTGCAAGTTTCAAGATCTCTCTTGTACCCTTTGCCTATGAGTTACCAAAAAGTATCTTTTGACATTATACATAAGGCAGTGAACTAAGAGCCAGTGGGCTACAAAATATGAAACCAGGAGATCCAACAGAGCAGAGTAAGAAAATGGAATTTCAGACCAACAAAAAATGCTCATCTCTGACCCACACGTGAAGGTGACCAGTCTACGATGTGTGGTCTGACTCAAAGGACATGTATGTTGAAGGCTATCTATCACTAGGCCTTTTGCTGTTATGCCATTTTACAATCTAACAAAATTATTGGGGTATTTGATCCAGCAGAATTGGAGAATAAATGAAGAAAGGAAAAGACAAGAAATCCAGGAACCTGGGAATCCAACCTAGAAGAAAGGTAAAGAGAACTGCAAGGGTAAAACAAAGAACATTCTATGCTGGCACCTGGACAGCAGAGTGAAGAGTGGAGATCTCGTCAGGATACATGCACAAGAACATGGCAACCTTCATATGGCCTGATGTGATTGCCATTGTTGAAAACTGTACTAAGAGGCTACTGGAAGGTATAGGAAGAATTTGTAACAGATACAAATAGAACTAAGTGGGAAATGAAAGTAAAAAATATCATATAGTTATAGTAAAACACAACATTCAGTTATAAACATTTTCATGGATATCACAATGTAGACACTGCATAATGATTTTTTAAAATTTAAATTCAATTGGCCAACATATAGTACATCATTAGTTTCAGATCTAGTGTTCAATGATTCACCAGTTGTGTATCACACCCAGTACTCATCAGATCATTTGCCCTCCTTAACGCCCATCACCCAGTTACCCCAGCCCCTCACTCACCTTCCCTTCTGCAACACTCAGTTTGTTTCCCAGAGTCAAGAGTCTCTCATGGTGTTTTCTGTCTCTGATTTCTTTCCATTCCGTCTTCCCTCCCTTTTGCTATAATCCTCTGTACTATTTCTTTTATTCCACAGTTGAGTGAAGTCATATGAAAATTGTCTTTCTCTGATTGACTTATTTCACTTAGCATCATATCAACATCCATATCCAAATGGTAAGTATTCATCCTTTCTGATGGCTGAGTAATAGTCCGTTGTATATATAAACCACATCTTTTTTTTTTTAAAGATTTTATTTATTTATTTGACAGAGAGACAGCCAGCGAGAGAGGGAACACAAGCAGGGGGAGTGGGAGAGAAAGAAGCAGGCTCATAGCGGAGGAGCCTGATGTGGGGCTCGATGCCATAACGCCAGGATCATGCCCTGAGCTGAAGGCAGATGTTTAACCGCTGTGCCACCCAGGCGCCCCTATAAACCACATCTTTATCCATTCATCTGTTGAAGGACATTTTGGCACCTTCCACAGTTTGGCTCCTGTGGACATTGCATGATTTAACACAGAAAATATTTGTTGGAGAGGTGGGGAAGGGATAGCAGAAAAGATAACAATGCTTATCAAATTTATAGCTTCCCAAAAAGCCATTTTCAAAACCTCCCTATTACTTTGATTTGTTATTATTGTTACTATTAGTATTACTTTATTTCTTCTTCTTTTTTTTTAAAAGATTTATGTATTTATTTTGGAGGGGGTAGAGGGAGAGAGTCTTAAGTAGACTCTCCACTAAGTGTGGAGGCTGATGAGGGGGCTTGATCTCACGACCCTGAAATCATGACCCTGAGATCATGACCTGACTGGAACCAAGATTTGGAGGCTTACCCGAGTGCTACCCAGGCACCCCAGTATTACTTGTTTTCTAGGGAATTCTAATCATTTGTTTGTTTATTGCCTTTGCAATCAGCCTCATCATACCGCTATCAATAGCAAAAGAAGACAGCAGTATGTTGATATGCTTTGGTATGAGTCTGACACAATAATTAATGGATCAAACCATTCAAAGATTAATGGTGTGATCATAAATGTGTTTATTCATGTAACATCTTTATTGAGTGTCTACTATGGGCTGGGCCCTGTTCTAGATACTAGAGAGGAAAGAAAACAAGTATCTTGTTCTAAGGCAGCTTACATACATACAAGTGAAGAGAAGAAAGACAATAAATATAAGTCAAACATGAAGAGCAAATACAGGAGGAAGATAAAGGAGAATAATGCAAGATGGTGAGTATCACATTGTACCCGAAGTAATGTGAATACACATACCCCGAGGAAAAATAATTGATCATCAAAATAATCATGTATTTAAATAAATATACAGAATGTCTCAGAATAAGAATTGACAGGTAGGTGATTTCTTTATAAGACATGATCAAACTGTATTTACTCCGAAAATAAGATAAACTCTTAATGTGAGTTTGTTAGTTCCTCCAGGACCTCCAGGACTTCCATCATTCAAAAACAAATTGAAGCAGATGGCTTATTCTGTCTTAGGCAAGGCATCTATATTAGTTTGCTAAGTTGTCATAACAAAATACCACAGGTTGGGTGACTTAAGCAACAGAAGTTTATTGTCTCATGGCTCTGAAGGGTTGAAGTCTGAAATTAAGGTTGGCAGGGTTGGCTCCTTCTGAGGGGTGTTAAGGAAAATATCTCCTCCAGTCCTCACTTCTGGCTTACAGATGGCCTCCCTCATGTTCACATAGCATTCCCCCAATATGTGAGTCCCTGTGTCCAAGATTTCCCTTTTTTATATGGACACCAGTCATATTGGACAGAGATCACCGGAATTATTTCATTTTAACTTGAGTCCCTCTATAAAATCCTTGTCTCTAATTAAGGTCACATTTTAAGGTACTGGGGTTTAGGACTTCAGCACATCTTTTGTGAGGGAAACATAATCTAACCCATAACAGCATCTGAGACCTCACAAGTGATTAGTCCTGGAATTACTGTCATTGCTTGCGAAATCTTAAATTTTCTCTAACACCCATCCTCTAATAGTTGTTCCTTGCCAGTGCATTCCGCATTACCCTCTGTGATATGACACCTCAGGAGAACCAGCCCAAACCAGATTCCACTTCTGGCACTCAGCAGCCCCTCTTTTAGGGACCTGGTTCCCATTTCCTGTATCAGTGAAATGGACTACAGCCCTCTAGTGAGAGAATTCAGATCTCAGTATTGCTATTGATTTCCTGATGCCAGTTATTTCTGGTCACCAGGATTTCTACAGCCACACCCCTCCCAGCAGACTGGATTGTCCTCGATACTGGTGCTCAAAACCACCCAACAGTCTTTTGACATGGACATGGCACCTAATATTCCATCCTCACCTGGCCTCGATTTCATACTCATTCCCAAATAGCTCAGGAAGCTGAGATCCATCAGTACCTTAGGCCACAGTCCATGTCTATGTAATAGAATGCATAATGCTGAGCTAATGCAAAATGCTACACAGAGATTCTAGATAATATTTATTTGTAATCACTTTTAAAAATCCAATTCAGAAAAAATATTAACTTGTAGATATATAAAGTATAGGATTATCTATGTTTATTTTCTGTTGGGTATAATAATAATTTTACTAAATACAGAAAAAATAAAATTCAAGTGAGGAAACTTACCTAATACTATCTAACCTCATCCCATAATTCAAGTTGGATTAGAATGTTCTTTCAGATATATGGAAAGAAGGCTTTCTGATTTTCTTTCCATCTGCACTGCGGCAAGCCTAATATTCTGTGTATGTGGAGAGGTTACATATTTATTTTATATTGAATGGATCTTATACTTAATGTATCTCATTTTCAGAGGATTCAGAGGATTTATCACCAATGCTCTTTCATTTCATCTTATACCACTGTTATAGGTTGCATTGTGTTTCTTCAAAATTCATTTTGAAGCCTTAAGCCCCAGGACCTTAGACTGTGAATGTATTTGGGGACAGGACCTCTAAACAGATAACTGAGGTTAAATGAGGCCATGAGGATGAGGTCTCAATCCAAGATGTCTCTTGTAAGAAGAGGAAGATGCACCAGTGATCTGTACCCACAGAGGAAAGGCCACATGAAGACGCAGCAAGGTGGCCATCTGCAAGCCAAGGAGAGAGGCTTTGGGAGAAGCCAAACCTGCTGACACCCTGATCTTACACTTTTAGCCTAGAGAACTGTAAGAAAATAAATTCCTGTTGTTTAAGCCGCCCGGTCTGTGCTATTTTGTTAGGGCGGCCCTAGCGAAATAAAATAAGACCCAAAGTCTGTTTATAAAGAAAATCACCTTTCTAAACAGATATCCTTTGGGTTTTGATTTTTCCCAACTTTAAAATTATATTCTGGGTATGAAAAAATTAATTAAAGACTGTTCTGGTCATATCCTGTTACTCAAACAGTTAAAATACATTTGTGAATGATTGAAGACATGAACAGAATTTCCTTTCACAGAGCTCAGTGATCATTAATCCAGTACTTCAGATCTGATTGTTCTTTTTTCTTTTATTTTACTAGGTCTCCTATCACTCAGTCTCTTAAAGCTCTCCAACCTTCTGCAGTATTAAATAGACATCTGAATTTCTATGGTTTAAGGTTTTTCATCTTGTGATGGAGTCATTGCTACAGTGGGATGGTGATCAGAGCACAGATAGAGAAGCTGTGATATAGTCCCTCTAACAAGCTGGCTTGGAGGACTCAGTCCACCACTGTCGCTCAGGAAAAATTCTTAGTTTTCTGCTTCTCAAACTTTAATATGATTATGAGTCATCTGGGGATCTTAGTTAAAATGCAAGTTCTACTTTACTAGGTCTGGGATGGGTCTGAGATTCTGCGTTTCTAATGAGTTTCCTGAGTATGCCAGTGCTGTTGGCTTGTAGACCACACTTTGAGTAGCAAGAGATTAGGCGTTTCCTAGAGGCACAGACTCCACTTCAGTTCTCTGAGCTACCAATGAGTAAAACTCCACTGGCCCTAAAGGGTGGCCTGACAACCTGGCAGAATTAATGCAGCTTTTCTAAGTGAAAGGGTTACAGGTGGAATGCAACAGATTTCTGACATCATGTGGTGCCACCATCTTTCTCTTACCTGACAAAAATTGAGAATAGTCGATTGGGACTATAAGAATATTCTCTCTCTACAACCTAGCTATGGGGTTAAAATTAGTGTTTGGGATGCTATGGTTGTCTAAAGCTCAAAATTTATTTAACTGTAAAAGAAACTTATGGTTCGGACAGATTTCCTATTTTTTTTCATAAGATACTGAATTTCAAAGGCCAGCACAGAAGCCTAGAATAATCATGGGAGTTGGTGGCCTCTGAGACACAGGAGAAAAATGATCAGGCAAAGGGTGGGGGTATGAACTTAAGTCAGGCTAGAAAGAGAAATAAACCTGGCTTCCAAAAAGTGGAACCTGCATTGTTTACAACTGAGAAGAGGTAAGGGGAAACTGCTCAGAGCTATAAGAATTATTCAGGTTAGCAAGGGTTGTGATGACTTTGTCAAAGTCATATATTGTGAGCTAAAATAATTTTGAAAGCTGCAATATCTGGAATTTCACTGGTTTCCAAGATATCCAAAAATGTTTCTCCAACTTTCCCTCCAAAAATCAAGATATACTGTAAAACCTCATTTGAATGAGAGACCAGATTAGTAAAGAGGAATTTGGGGTTATGTCTGTGTGTAAAGGGTAAGTATGCTATGCCCAAATCCACTATTTAAAACTAATTAACAGTTATTTCATGAATGGATACACATATATATTGGGGCTATGCATCAATCACTATGGTAGGCACTGGAGATATATTTTAATGGGAAAGATATTGTTCTGGTCCTCAAAAATTCATAAGGGAGTAAGAGCAGTATATCCAGCAAGTTAAGTGCCATAGGTTGAGATAAAATTAACTATATTGAGGAGTCAATTTATTCATTTTGGGAGAAAAGGGAACGCTTCTTTGAGCATTTAACTATAGAACTTTTTCCTAAAGGATAAGTAGGAATTAAGCAAGGGAAGATCTGGTAAAGATATTATTGGTTGAAGGGTATGCTGGTGGAAGTGTCCTACTCTTGCAAAAACAGAGTAAGAGGGAATGGCCACAGGGAGTTGTGGCAGATGAGTCTGAAGAGAAAATCTGAACATGAACAGGGAAGGGTGGTGTATTCTATGATGAGTTTAGACTGTATTCTAGTGGCAATGGGAAGCCACCAACGGGAATGAAACAGCAGTAGAATGACATAATTAGACTTTTGGTGACAGTATGGGAAATGGACTGAAGGGATGACACTGGAAGAAGAGAGATCACATAGAACACTGCTATAGTTACCAGGTAATGGATGTATGTAATTTGAGCTAAGGAAATAGAAGTGAAGGTGGACAGAAGTGGATGGACACTGGGAAGATAGAGTTGTCAGAACTTGGTGTGGGAAGTTGTGGCTCGGGAGGAAAGAAAGGTGATAAGGAAGAACACGTGGACACAGACAGATTCCTGGCTTGAGAATCAATATCTGTGTAAATGCTGTTCTTTTAAAGACTTAGTTGAAACTATTAAGCCAGAAAATGGAAAAATCAAGGTTTTGAGCTATTCAGCTAAAAAACAGTGAATAGCCCAATAGTATTAGACAGCAGCATTGCTATATTATTACAGTCCATAAATATGTTTGAGAAGCCAGCATTTACATAAATTACACCTTAGTGGGGCTGCTTTCATTCATTTTTCCAAGTCAGTCCAGCTCTGGTTAGTAGAATAGGAGAACATTTGCATCCCCTGGAACAATTTCATGAGATATTATTTGAAAGAAATAAATGAAGACATAGTTCTTTGCAACGATCAGGAATTATGGAAGGAAACATCATCTGGAATCAAAAGCAACTAAATTGTGTTTGTTTCAGTGTGATGTGAGCTCTCATTTCATAAATTTAAGTCTTCAGTTTGGGTAATCAGGCAATAGATATCGCTGATTGGTTAAACATTTTGAATGATGCTATGTAGTCTTTTTAAAATTTATATGAAATATGTTCTCTGTTATGAATTTCATACTCCATTGCTAAAGGAGACACCTTGGTACCATCTATGCTTGTCTTGGTGTCCCCATTTCCTCACCGTCTACCCTATACTCCATACCATGTTTCTTGATCATCCTTAAAAAAATGTTATCAAAGTATGGACACTTTGATGCGACCTGGACTTTTTCACAACCCTGGACTTTTTCCCTTTCTCCAGAATTCTGACTTCTACCACCTTGCCTACCATTAGGTCTCTCTTTAAATGTTCCCAATCCTTCTTCTTATACCACATAGAATGGAATTTAACACATGCCCCCCAGGCTCCTGTCACAGTTTGTGTGACCATTTTGTAGGCTTCAGATCATTATTTTGCATTTGTTTGCAGATCTGTCTCTCCACCTGGACTTCAGAAGCTTGAGGGCAGGAACTACAGCTTACTCATTGGGGTGTTCTTAGCCCCTAGCAATTGTGCTGGGGACCGGCATACAATGCATGTTCACCAAATGTTATAAAATGAATTGATGTAAGATTGTTGCCTAAGATTCTTATTGGAAGACCAACATTATCACGTATAATCTCTGAATTTTATTCCCCAGGCAACTCAAAAATCATATAAGAAATGTGTAATGACATCTTTAAAAAGAGAAACACTGCTTGGCTTTTACAGATAAATGCAATAGGGCAGCTATTTTAGGACATAATTCTCATAGTTAAAGCTACCAGCTAGGGTTATAACTGTATAGCCTGCTAATTGAGAGACAGGCTGAATCACAAACTCTCTTATTATGCCAGCTTTCAATTTAGGGAAGTTGACTTCAACCAGTCAACCACTAATCCTTTTGATGGGACCTTTTTGGCACGAATGAAGTTTTCTCCAAAGAAGGGTAAAAAAAAAAAAAAAAAAAAATAGGCCTTATCTCTTCTGTGCTGATAATGAATTTTCTTGTTAAGTTCAGAATGGTTGCAGAGTAATTGGCTGTGTTTGCTAATTTAATTTAAGTAAACCACTTATCTGCCTCATCGTTAGCATAATAGAGTTTCCCCACAGCTCTGTAGAAATTGAACTAAATGGGGAGAAAAAGGTGTTTTTAGGAGATGGCATCAGAGGCAATGAATTGCAAGAGAGCAGAAAATTACACACGCTGATTAAATTACATTTTCTTTAAAAAACATCAGTAGGGAAATGCTTGGCGATGACACCTGCTTCTTAAAAAGGGCAGAATAGACAAGAGAATGTAGCATCTCCTGGACTTAAAAGAAAAAGAAAGTTAAGGTGCAATACAGAGCTTCTAACACTGAAAGAGCAGATGGATGGGAATGGATTGATTCTCTCCGGGAAATCTTTTTTTTTTTTTTTTTTTTTTGCCATTTTTTAAAATGTTTTTTTATTATATTATGTTAGTCACCATACAGTACATCCCCGGTTTCCGATGTAAAGTTTAATGATTCATTAGTTGCATATAACACCCAGTGCACCATGCAATACGTGCCCTCCTTACTACCCACCACCAGTCTATCCCATTCCCCCACCCCCTCCCCTCTGAAGCCCTCAGTTTGTTTCTCATAGTCCATAGTCTCTCATGCTTCATTCCCCCTTCTGATTACCCCCCCTTTCTTTATCCCTTTCTTCCCCTACCGTTCTTCCTAGTTCTTATGTTCCATAGATGAGAGAAATCATATGATAATTGTCTTTCTCTGCTTGACTTATTTCACTTAGCATTATCTCCTCCAGTGCCATCCATGTTGTAGCAAATGCAGATTACTCAGCTATCAGAAAGAACGATTTCTCTCAGGGAATTCTTGAGCAGACTGGGAGTCTTGACTATAACCCAGACCTAAAGCTGATTACTATACACTGCTGTAAAAGTTAAAGTCCAAGTAGGAAAGCATTCGAGGACGACATTTTGGACTACTTAATCTTTGGAAAACAATCTAAAAGAGGCCTAATAAGGATGTGTTTTTGTTGCTCCCTCTCATGTTTCTGGTCACTCACATTAGGAGGCTGTGTCTACTGCCAAAGCTTAAACTCTCTTTGAGCACTGTATTGGGAAGGGTTGCTGAATTCTCTGACCTATCTCCTTGTTTTGTTTACAGATTTTATTTATTTATTTGAGAGAGAGAACGAGAGAAAGAGAGAGAGAGAGAGAGAGCTCGCATGTGCACGCAGGGGGAGGGGCACAGTGAGAGGGAGAAGCAGATTCCCCGCTGAGCAGGGAGCCTGGTGTGGGGCTTGATTCCAGGATTCCGGGATCATGACCTGAGCTGAAGGCAGATGCTTAACCAAATGAGCCACCCAGGCGCCCTTGACTTGATTCCTTCTGACAAGGCCACTTCCAGAGGAAACTGAGTAGGGATTGCCTGGGGAGTATTATTTCTGAACATAGGTAAGTTGCCTTCATTAAAATAATTCATTTTTCCTGGGCTTGATTTTTGGCAGAGCTCTTAATTCCTTACCTCTGGAGAAAAAAATACAGATAATCTCCAAGAGGATAATGTCCTTAGCATTTTCACCTTTCAAGACCACCAGAGCCCAAAGAATAATTGTGGAGGACAGAAGCAGGAAAGGAAGGTGGACTTAGCAGTATAAAGATGAGGCTGGGAGAGCAGAGGAGTGGGCAGGCACAAGCATTTGCCAGCCCTCAAGAGAACCTAAAAGGTGATGCTGAATGTTGGGAGTCTCTTGACCAGCTAAAGTCAAGGGTGATCATAAGAATCATATGACTAAAGAACATCAGTGAATCAAATAACTGGACTTAGACACTGAAAAACAAGGCAGGTGGGCAGGTGTTTTGTGCTGGTCTCAGCCTATCAAAAATCAGTGCTGTGGTTGGACTGGCCCTTGTGGTTCTTAAGTTTGCAGGATGCCCTTCGGCATCACTAAACTACACCTGGGACCAGACAAGGAGGTTATTGGGGTGGGAGGTGGGGTTTGTTAGGGTTTGCAAGGCTCACTCTTTATGGGTGAGTTTAAAACATAAGAGCAGGAATTTCAAGCATGTGAAGAAAAAGGACAAGTGGTTCAAATGGTCAGTTATGGCAATCAAGCAAGTTCCTTACAGCAAAGGAGTCCCAGTGCAAAAAGATAACCTGGCCCTTTAGTGTGGCTGGGACTGTGTTTATTTGAGATAGCTATTTGAAGCAGATGTGTCTTTGAAATGGATACCTCAGCAGTCAAAATTTAAACCAGGCACTTGGGCGGGGGGGAGGGGGGTGCGTGTGCCTGGGTGGCTCAGTTGGTTGGCCTTCTGCCTTCAGCTGGAGTCGAGATCCTGAGGTCCTGGTATTGAGCCCCACATCGAGCTCCACATGGGGCTCCCTGCTCAGTGGGGAGCCTGCTTCTCCCTCTCCCTCTGCCTGCCGCTCCCCCTGCTTGCATGCCCCCTCTCTCTCTGTTAAATAAATAAATGAATCTTAAAAAATAAATAAATAAACCAGGCATTTGTTTTGCAAAAAAAAAAAAAAAAAGGAGAAACAACTATCAAGTGTTTGCCCTATAGCATGGAATTAGGATCAACAAGAAATGAAGGGTAGAGATGAAAGAAACTAGCCTTTACTGAATGCCTGTAATGTGCCATACATGCGTTCTCTCATTTAATCTTCCCTGTAACTCAATAAGTGATAAATATTACTAACATTCCTGTGTTATATAAGGAAACTGTTTTTCAAAGAGATTAAGTAAATTTCCCAAAGTCAAAAGGCTAATAAGATTCAGAACTAGGATTTCAACTTTGAAGGTGTATGACTTCAAAGCCAAGTGTTTTTTATTACTAGCTTTTCTGAAGTAATAGAGATACATATTTCTAAATGGAAGAAAAAGCCAGTGACTGGGGCATGGCCTATCTGAGGCCTACAAATGCAAATGGGTACATCCCACTAGAGGAAAAGAAAGCAGTGAGGGTAGATTAAACAATTATCATCTGCAGAGTAAATAAATGATACATTAGGTTGTTAGATCAAATGCTGGCAGAGGATAGAAAAGCATGAAGACATTGACCAAGCAAGATGGGGAAGACATGAAACACACATACACACACACAGAAAATACTTTGAAGTAGTAAACTGTCCACTTTTCCCAAAAAGTGATTGAAAAATTAGTGATTAAAAAACTATGCATTTTATACTTAATAAATTAGGAATGCTTTTAGAATAAACAAGTGTTCTGTGACTTCTGAAAGAGAAATCTCATAAAGAAGGACTTTGTGCCATATTAATCTGTAGATAGTTGAAATCAGAACAAACAGACAGTGATAGGACCCGGAGGAAGGTCAAGATGGAGGAATCCTTAGTTACTCTCTTACTGGTTAAGAACCAGACGTCTATGTTTACCTTAGGAAGCCCAGGCTGGTGACGCACCACAAACCAGTGTGATGTAAGCTATTTTCTTCGCTAAATATACCCCAGAAGGATCTGTATGCTTAGATTCACAATCTTTTCCATCCTGGAGATGCTGGCCTATCGTCATGTTCAGATTGTAATCCAGTAAGTACTTCTGGATAGTTAGTCAAATCATTTTTTTCCTCAGCACCTTTATGTCTAGTATGAAACCATAAACTGTTTTATTACTTAATTTATTATCCCGGAGTTAAAATTGCAGTAAATGCATTAAAAAAATAACCACTTAGAAAGTTTTTTCACAAAATGTCATATTCAAACCAATTACTTTTAATTTCTATTACACATTAAATTATAATAAAACCCATTATACTTTCCTTTAGCATTCTAATTCCTATATGTTCTTGCTAATTAGGCTATTCCCATTAAGTGAATATTCTTTTAATGAACAGTAATTTCATCTCAGGGTACAGATAGTTACCCCCAAGTGACTTTATCTCTTAATTTCTTTTTTTTCCCCTATGAAACATATTTTATATGTTTACTTTGGTTTTGTCTCTAATCCCACTCTTAACTTACACTAAAACTTAGGGGTGTTGTATGAAGAAAATCCATTTTTACCCCTATTTCACTCATACCTTAATGACTTGCCTAGGCTCAGCCTGAAAAACAGGGTGCCTTGGCTACTTCCTTGGCCCTCATGTCTGATACCCAATTCTCATACCACTTCCTTTTTGTGACACTGTTAACCAAGTATTTCTCTTTATAGATGATTTTATTTATTTTATTTAGGCCTAGAGAGACTGGTTGTGCTGATGGACGTTCTGTAAAAATTCCACTTCAACATAGTGGTATCATACTTGCTCTTAAACCATAAACAACTAGAAAACTGATAAAAATATATGACATAGCTATCTTTGGAAATTGGAGAACAAGTTGAGCAGAACATCAACTAGAGAGAAAAGAAGCAAAATATATGAGAACACTGATCACTGCATCATTTTGCCTGGAGAGACGTTTCAAACAAATGATTCATGGAGAAGGAACTCAAGAAGAACACGGCAGACTTGCAGCATTAAGGAGAAGAGAGCAGGGTCAGGTAGACTGAAAAGACAGGACTTTGCACAGTAGAGTATTGGGAAGGAGGAGTTACAAAGAAAGACTTTCAATAAATATGCATGGAGTCAGTTGGTGAATACTAACCTATGCTTACTTAGAGTGGAATTCCATGATGCAAGACAAGTAACAACTGGAGCATTATAACTTGAGCAATTCCCTGAACATTATCTCAATGCATTCTAATCAGCCAGAGTAGAGACTCTTCACTAAATGCCCAGAACATTTAGTGGAGACTACAGAGGGTAAAAGACTGAAGTAATGGATAATGAAGGGTAAGGATAAGCCTCGAAAGAAAAACTAATCCATAAATAACTTGATTGATTTACAGAAACAACTTGAACATTTTTTTAAAGGAAGGTAACAATTCCATCATCCAATGATGTAAAAAATACACAGCATTAGTTAAATGTTACTAAAAATATAAAGAAATAGGAAAGCCTGGGTGGCTTAATCAGTGAAGCATCTGCTTTTGGCCCAGGTCATGATTCCAGGGTCCTGGGATGGAGTCTCGCACTGGGCTCCTTGCTCAGCAGGTGCTGTTCCCCTGCTTGTTTTTTTTTTTTTTAAAGATTTTATTTATTTGACAGAGAGAGACAGCCAGCGAGAGAGGGAACACAGCAGGGGGAGTGGGAGAGGAAGAAGCAGGCTCCTAGCAGAGGAGCCTGATGTGGGGCTCGATCCCAGAACGCTGGGATCACATCCTGAGCTGAAGGCAGACGCTTAACGACTGTGCTACCCAGGTGCCCCTGCTCCCCCTGCTTGTGCTCTCTCTCTCTGACAAATAAATAAATAAAATCTTTAAAAAAACTATATAAAGAAATAGAAAAACGTGCCCTATTTTAGAACATCGGTCAATAGAAACAGATCCAGAGATGACAATATGATGGAATTAGCAGAATAGGACTTTATAATAGCTATTATGAATATGCTAAATAATTTTTAAAAATCCATGAACATCATTAGGAAGAAAATGTGAAAAATAAAAAATAACAACAGCAACAAAAAAACACTTAAGAATTATAAAATATCTGAAGTGAAAAAATTCATTGGGTATGCTATCAGCAGATTACATATTGTAACAAATTTGTACACAGCAAATTTGTACACACAGCAACAGAAAAATTCCAAATGGAAGCATAGTGGGAAAAAGGACCTAGAAGTTATGAGCAGAACCACAGTGATGTGTAGGACAATATCAAGTGGTCTAACATATGTGTAATTAGAAACCCAGAAGGATGAAGGGCAGTAAAATATTTGAAGAAGTAATGACTAAAATTTTCAAAACTGATCAAAAGCATAAAGCTACAGATAAGTGTCCTCAATAAAACTGAAGCATGATAAAAACATTGACCATGATACAAAGTTATATGAAAAATCAAATTGTCAAAACAAATGATAGTCAAAGGCAGACAGAAAATACAAATTTTGTATGAGAAACAAAGATGAAGTTTGAAACCAGAAAACAGTGAAATGGCATATTTAAAATACTCAGAGAAAAAAATGCCAAACTATAATTCTATATTCAGCAATTAAATCCTTTATAAATTAAGACAGAGAAAAGATTTTTTTTTAAACAAATAAAACCTGTGAGAATTTGTTGCCAGCAAACCAGCACTTAAAATTCTTCAGACAGGAAAAATAATAAGAAATGAAAGCTTTGTTAGTATTTTTATAAAGATGAACTACACTTTACATATGACCCAGAAATTCCACATCTAAGTGTTTACTCAAGAGAAATGAAGACATGTCCACATATGACTTGCACATGAATGTTCTAATGATGTTCTTTATTCAATACAGCCAAAAACTTTAAACAACCCAAATGTACTTCAAAGGTGAATGGATAAACAAATTACAGTATAAACAATGAAATATTACAATAAAAAGGAAGGGACTGTTGATGATACATTATTGAAGAATCTCAAAAACCAAACCTTCCCAAACCTTCTGGTGTTACAGAGCTTTTATTGTCTGTCATTTTCTCATGGCCCTCAGATAAAAAAGAAAGAAAGAATTGATTATGCATTTAGGTCAAAATGATTCATAAGTATTTCAATGCTAATATACACTTAGTGGTTGTTTGGGAAATAATATATATTAGTTGAAAGAAAAATAACATTTTTATTTCACTCTATAAAAGAACACATTTATTTGCTAATTGGATTTGTGTACCTGTTGGGCACTGAATAGCTTCTCAAGATGGAATCAAATTGGAAATCACCACCCTAATTACCTCTTCCACGTCAATTCTCATGTAGTACTTACTCTTTTTTTTTTTAATTGCTGTGAAAAACTCAGCTTCACAAAGATTTGGTGTCATCAAAAGGAATGTAACTCAATTTAATGTTGAAATTGTGTATTACTTCAAGCTAGTAGCCCACACAGCTTTTGGCAGATGTCACTATGTTTCTTTAAAAATCTAAAATACGTGATGTCCTTGTGAATTCTCCAGTGTCCTTGTGTGACTCTGCATAGTTTTAAAACTATGATAAAAAAAAATTTTTTGCCAAATGAAACAAAATAACCAAAAGAGTATGCAAGTATGCATTGTATGATTACATGTATATGAATATGTAGAAAAAGCAAAATTCAACTACAGTGACAGAAAGCTTTGCTAGGAACCAAAGATAGGCAGAGATTTTACAATGAAGATGTTTGAAAGACACTTTGGATAATGTTGATGTTCTTTATCTTTTTTTTTTAATAATAATTTTTTATTATGTTATGTTAGTCACCATACAGTACATCCCTAGTTTTTGATGATTCATTACTTGCGTATAACACCCAGTGCTCCATGCAATATGTACCCTCCTTAATACCCATCACCCGCCTATCCCAATCCCACACCCCCTCCCCTCTGAAGCCCTCAGTTTGTTTCCCAGAGTCCATAGTCTCTCATGGTTCATTCCCCCTTCTGTTTACCCCCCCCCTTCTTCTTCCCTTTCTTCTCCTACTGATCTTCCTACTTCTTATGTTCCATAAATGATTATGTTCTTTTATCTTGATTATGGTGGTGGTTACACTGGTGTGTACATTTGAGCTCTTCTCTTAAAATGGGTGTGTTCTATTATATAGATACTATATCTCTAAAAGGGGTTTGATTTAGGGGAAAAAAGGCAGTCTTTTGAGAAAATACATAAAATGTCTATTGGAGGGCAATTTCTTTTAGAATAGCTAAAGATAGATTAGAAATCAGGATGACAGATAAAAATGAGGGATATACATATATGTATATATATATATACACACACACATACACACTCACACACACACACACACACACACACATATATATATATAATCTTTTTTCCCGTTTATAAAAATAGGAGAGATAAAAGTAAAAGTAAAATTAAGATACTTATTTCTGGAGAAGGAGTTAGAGAAATTCATAATAGGAAGGTTTTCAGATTTTTTATGAGATCAAATAGTCATAAGCTCCGTTTAAGAGTGGTATATTTACCAACAATTTAGTGCATGCTCTATCAGAGTCCAAATGGAATCTTTTCTAAAATATGGAAGATATTGCTTTTGAAATTAGAAGTTGTTAATCAAGGAGATGGCTAAAATTATTTATTCAGCCAAGATTGGACATAAAGGTACTATATACAAGTCACACAACACTTTAATCCCGTGGCTAGATCTACAGACTAAAATATTACAACATAAACCAATATTTACTGAGCACTTTCTTTATTCTAGGCATTTACTATGTTTTTATTAGACTGTCATTTAAATCCTACAATTCTATGATACAGGTATTTTACCGCCATCTCCATTTTACACATGATGAAATTGAGTCATAATGAGTTTAAATAATTTGTTAGTGATCAAATGATATGTGACTTAAACCCAGGTAATCTGATCCCAAGACTCATTTTACTTACCAGTATGCCCAAAGCTTGTCAACGATCTGTACATGGTTCTAGAGCTATGATCAAAAAATTATGTCAGGGGTGCCTGGATGGCTCAGTCATTTAAGCATCTGTCTTTTTAAAAAAATATTTTATTTATTTATTTGAGAGAGAGAGAGAGAGATAGCAAGAGAGAGCATGAATGATGGGAGGGGCACAGGGAGAGAGAGAGAATTTGTCTGGCTCCACACTCAGTGGGGAGCCTGCCTCTCCCTCTCCCGTTGCCCCTCCCCCTACTCTCTCTCTTACTCTCTCTCTCTCTCTCTAAAGCAAACAAGTAATTAAATCTTCAAAAAATTATGTCAAATGAAAAAAAATAACCAAAAGAGTATGCATGTATGCACTGTATGATCCCATGTATATGAATTCAATCCGAAGACTTGATTCGTTCTAAAGATGGGTTGAGCTGTAGCACTGAGATGTGGACCTGATATCTAGCAGTAGATAATATGAAGCCCTTGGGATCTTTATCTTTCATGATTACAAACGACTTTTTCCTTTCATAGTTTTTTCTTAGGACCCTTCCTTTACTGTATAATCTTGGCAAGGAACCTGAAATGCATAAGAGTATAATGCTTATAATGTTTCTTAAAAGCAGAGCATGACCTTTACCAAAGCATTGAATGTCTACTTCAAGAAATCGTCAAACATAAGGTTATTAAGACATCTTTTTAAAAGATCATTTGGTGAACTATATAAATTCAAGGATAGGATTATTATTTTTAAAAAAGGAAAAATAACGGCAGATAATGTATGACAAAGGCTAATGGGATATATAAAGGACTAAGATTTATAGCATCAAGGATTGGGAAAAGCAAAATTTTTTCCTAGATTAGAAATATTGCCAAATAAAGAGAAGTAAGAGGAAGATACTTATTTGGAGAAGAGTTTTTTTAAAAGATGGAAAACCCCAGCAGGTAATGAAAATAGAGGTCAAACATGCTGTTTGAACTTCAGTACAGAGATTTTTTAAAAAAGAAGTCCAAATTCATTTTCCAGATCTTTCTTTTTATATAGGGTCACATGAACATTTTCACAGACTAGAGAAAGGGTTACACTTATTTAGGAAGAGTTATAATGGGAATGAACTATTTCTCTTCTTGTGAGATGTGATAATTAACATTTATATAATGTCATCCACTTGCTTGACTGGCTTACTTTTTTTTTTTTTTAAGAAAAAGAAGAGTGAGCAAATATAAGATTAAAAAGTAAAACCCTCTGATACTGAATTTCTAAAATCTTTTAACAGATATATTTGTTGTAAATGTACTTATCAGATTTAAAAATATATTCTGGACCATTTAACTCTTAATGGTCCCAACAGTATGCAATAATGGCTAAACCATTCCAATTGTACTTTATTATCAAGTTAAAGACTTAATAATCTGCTTCCAGAGAAATTGACTTATTTTCTTCTAATATATAACACATGCTGGACTAGCAATCATGTAACAAAAACATGAGGATTTTTGGTTTTATGCCTAGAATATACAAAGCTAAGGAGAATGATGCTCCCACCCTAATAATAAAAAAATGCCAGGAAGTCTATAGAATCGTAGCTTTCCTTGAACCACAAGAGAGCTGTGGTTAACCTGCAAAAACTAGCATGCAACATAAGGAAAGATGGTAAGGTATCTCCAAATAGAGATGAGATGTAAATCCTAGCTCACTGGTGCTGTGAGGAAAATAGGGCCTCTCTTCCAGAGGAAAAACAGACATTGGTTACAATTGTAATGAATTGGCACCATGAATGAATAAATAGGGACTACCATTAAAGTATATAACACCTAGCAACCACAAACGCACGGAGAATTCAGGTCCCCTCGCGGGCTCTCCTTCATGGATCTTACCTGGTGCTCTTGAGAAAGATTGCAGCAGGTCAGGAGACTGGACAAAACCTCTTTTAGTGATGCAGTCCTAGGGGAGGGAAGGCAGGAAAGATATAGAGTCTTACTTGGTTGTTTTGCCTCTGAGGAAAAAAAAAAAAGCCTTAAGACACAGGAAGGAAGGGCTGAAACTCTAATTTTCCCAGAGCAAAGATGAAGACAGACTGTGGTAGAGGAGATAAAGAAAAATGACAAGAACAAGAACAACAACAACAACAAAACCCAACTCACAATTCTACCCCTGAAGGAGGGACAGGATTTCTGAGAAAGCCCAACCCTGAAGCCCAGGAAAACAACTGAGTCAGGAAGAGGAAACTTTGTCCTCTTTCACCTCCGTGCTGGCTAGCAAACACCAAGTAAGAAGCGATAGCTGACTCTTGGTGGGGGAAGAACAAGGGCATAGAGAAAGCAGAAGCATTTGGAAAAGCCTCAATAAGGTATACATTGAACATCAAGATAACCTCTCATTTAATCAAAAATTGCACCAGGGGAATTTGAAGCTGATGATGCTCTGAAGGTAACCATAGCGATAAAAAAGCCCAAATCCGGTTCCACTATTGACTAGGATCACTCAGTCCTCCATCCTAACAAGACCAGAACATGAAACATGCCCATTTCCAGGAAAAACTACTAGTATCTAAATGTTTAATACTTTATATAATGTGCTGACAACCAAAGATTAGAAGATATACAAGAAATAGACTGGAGAAAAAAATCACTGGTAGGAGACAAAGTAATTAACAGAATCAGACTCACAGATGAGCCAGATATTGGAAATACCCTACAGGGAATCTAAAATAAATCCAATTTATATGATAGAGAGTATAATGAAAAAGGTGGGCAACATGAATAAATAGCAGAGAGAAGAGAAAATGTCAACAGAGACAAGGATATTATAAGGAAGAGTCAAATAATAATGCTTGAATTCTTTTTTAAAGTAAATGTATAATATACAATAGGTAATAGAAAATAAGGAGCCTTTGAAGATCTCCTCAGTAGATGTGCACATAGTTGAAGAAAGAACTAATAAACCTGAAGATAAGGCAACAGAATTTATATAAATTGAAATACAAAACGAAAAAGAATAGGTAAAGAAAACCCAGAACAAAACACCCAAGGCCAGGAGGCAGTGTCAAATAGTTGAACCTGTATACAATCTTCAGAAGGAGAAGAGAGAAAAAATTGGGGAAAAAATATTTGAAGAGATAATGGCTGAAAATACACCAAAAATAATGACAAACTGCAAAATAAATCACAACTCAAGAAGTTCAGAAAACACCAAGCAGGATAAATACCAATAAACATTCCTAGACACACCACCTTCAAATGCTGAAAATCAAAGATTAAGAGTAATTCTTGAAGGCAGCCAGGGGGAAAAAATCACTTTAAACACAGAGGGGGTAAAAAAAGAATTAAATCAGATTTCATTAAGTTTGAAAAACAGAACAATAACTATGTAAACTTTCAACCCAGAATTGTATATCCTGCAAAAATGTTTTTAAAATTATAAGATAATAAATACTTTTAAAAACAAACAAGTTAAATATATTAGGTATTTTTTTAAAATTTATTTTTCTTTTTAAGTAGCCTCCACACCCAATGTGGGGCTTGAACTCACAATCCTGAGATCAAGGGATGAATGTTCTACCTACTGAGCCAGTCAGGCACCCCATACACTAGGTATGTTTTTCCTTTTAATTGCCCTGAAAAATAATGAACTCTTTCATGCAAAAAAAGTGAAAAAGAGTTTTGGTTTATGGATTATGTAAAGGCAAAATAAATAGCAATAGCATAAAATGTGAGAGGGAGGAATTGTAAGTATACTAGTCCAAGTTCTTACCCTGGGGATGAAGTGGGAAATACCTTTTGAAGATAGGTTATGACTAATGAAAGATCTTTATTGTAACCCAGTTAAAAGATACTAAAATAATTTTTGAAAATATAAATTATAAGCCAATAGTGAAGATAAACTGAATCATAGGAAATACACAATTGCTATAAAAACAGGCAAAAAAGAGGAGAGGTAACAAAAATCAGCTGAAACAAATAGCAAACAGCAATGAAAATGTAGCTTTTTTTTTTTGATCTAAGCACTAGTTTATTTTTTTATTTTATTTTTTTTAAATGATTTTTTATTATATTATGTTAGTCACCATACAGTACATCCCCGGTTTCCGATGTAAAGCTCGACGATTCATTAGTTGCGTATAACACCCAGTGCACCATGCAATACGTGCCCTCCTTACTACCCATCACCGGCCTATCCCATTCCCCCACCCCCCTCCCCTCTGAGGCCCTCAGTTTGTTTCTCATAGTCCATAGTCTCTCATGTTTCATTCCCCCTTCTGATAACCCCCCTTTCTTTATCCCTTTCTTCCCCTACCGATCATCCTAGTTCTTATGTTCCATAGATGAGAGAAATCATATGATAGTTGTCTTTCTCTGCTTGACTTATTTCACTTAGCATTATCTCCTCCAGTGCCATCCATGTTGCAGCAAATGTTGAGAATTCGTTCTTTCTGATAGCTGAGTAATATTCCATTGTATATATGGACCACAACTTCTTAATCCAGTCATCTGTTGAAGGGCATCTCGGCTCAATTTATTAAATTTAAATGATGTAAACCTATCCATTAAAATACAGTGTCTTGATAACAAAGTAATGCCTTGATAACAAAGACAAAACCATATGCTTCTTATGAGAAGTCCATTTTAAATATAAAGAAATTGATAAGTTAAAAGTAAAAAAAGAGAAATAAAAAATATATAGCACACAAATACCAATCAAAGGAATGATGTATCTATATGAATATTGGATAAAATAGTTTTTATCACAAGGAAAATTAGCAATGATAGAAACATTGCATAACGTTAAACGGGTCAGTTCAATCAGGAAGACATACATATCCTAAATGTGAATGCATCTAACAACAGAGTTTCAAAATATGAAGCATATGCTACTCCAGTGAACACGTGAATGGTAAGAAAGCAAAACAACCTCGTTGCTGTTACAGAAAAAGTTTAAGCGGTCTGGATAGAAGATCAAACCAGCCGTAACATTCCCTTACGCCAAAACACAGTCCAGAGCAAGGTCCTAACTATATTTAATTCTTTTATTTTAATTAAGTTTTTCATTTTAATTCCAGTATTCAACTGTACAGTATAGTGATTCAACAGTTCCATACATTACTCTGTACTCATCGTAAATGTATTCTTTTTTTTTATTAAGTTCAATTAGCCAATATGTGGTAGGTGCATCATTAGTTTTTGATGTAGTGTTCAATGATTCCTTAGTTATGTAACAGCCAGTGCTCATCAGCCTGCATGCTCTCCTTAATGCCCACCACCCAGTTACCCATCCCCCTACCTCTCAGTTTGTTTCCCAGAGTCCAGAGTCTCTCATAGTTTGTCTTCCTCTCTGATTTCTTCCTATGCAGTTTTCCCTCCCGTCCCGTACTGGTCCTCTGTGCTATTCCTTATATTACACATATAAGTGAAACGATATGATAATAGTACTCTTTAATCCCCATCACCTATTTCAACCATCCTCCCACCAACCTCCCCTCTGGTAACCATCAGTTTGTTCTCTACAGTTAAGATTCTGTATCTTGGTTTGTCTCTCTCTCCTTTTTTTTTTCTTTGCTTTTTTTGTTTATTTGTTTGTTTCTTAAATTCCACAAACAAGTGAAATCATATGGTATTTGTCTTTCTCTGACTGGCTAGTTTCACTTAGCATTATACTCTCTAGCTCCATTCATGTTGTTGCAAATGGCAAGATTTCATTCTGTTTTATGGCTGAAAAATACTCCATTGTATATTTAGACCACGTCTTCTTTAGGCATTCATTAATTGATGAACACTGGGACAGCTTCTATAATTTGGCTCTTGTAAATAAATGCTGCTATAAACATAGGGTGCATGCATCCCTTTGAATTAATGTTTTTGTATTTTTTTTGGGGGGGTACATACCCATTAGTGTGATTACTGGGTCATAGGGTATTTCTATTTTGAAATTTTTGAGGAACCTCCCTACTCTTTTCCGCAGTGGCAGCAGCAGTTTGCATTCTCGCCAACAGTGCATGGGGCTTCCTTTTTCTCCACATTTTGGCCAATACTTGTTGTTTCTTGTGTTTTTTATTTTAGCCGATTTTTATTTTAATTTTAACTCTCTTTAATTCTATGACAGTTGAGAGAGGTGAGGAAGCAACAGAAAAAAGTTTGAAGCAAGCAGAGGTTGGTTCGTGAAGTTTAAGGAATGAAGCCATCTCGAAAACATAAAAGGGCAAAAGAAAGCAGCAAGTGCTGAGGTCGAAGCTACAGCAAGTTCTCCAAAAGATCCAGCTCAGAGAATGGAGGTGGCTCGACTATACAATAGACTTTCAGCGTAGATGAAAGAGCCTTATATTGGAAGAAGATGCCATCTAGGCATACCTGAGAGAAGTCAAATGCTTGGCTCCCAATCTTCAAAAGGCAGGCTGACACTCTTGTTAGGGGCTAATGCCGCTGATGACTTTAAGTTTAAGCCAACATTTATTTACCATTATGAAATCCTAGGGCCCTTCAAAATTATGCTAAATCTACTCTGCCTGCGCTCTATAAAGTCTGGATGACAGAACATCTGTCAAAATATCAATATCAACAGAAGTTTGGAAAAATTCATTCCAACCCTCGTGGGTGACTTTGAGAAGTTCAAAACTTCAGTGGAGGAAGTGAACACAGATGTGGTAAAAACAGCAAAAGAACTGGAATTAGAAGTGGAGCCCAAAGATGTGACTGAATTCTTAAATCTCATGATAAAACTTGAACCTAGGAGGAGGGGCTTCCTAAGAGTGAGCAAAAAAAGTGGTTTCTTGAGATGGAAACTACGTCTGGTGAAGATTCAGTGAAGATTGTTGAAATGACAAAAAGATTTAGATTATGACATAAACTTGGCTGATAAAGCGGCATCAGGTTTTGAAAAGATTAATTTCAATTTTGTAAGAAGTTCTACCATGAATAAAATGTTATCAAACAGCATAGCATACTGTAGAGAAATTGTTTGCAAAGGAAGACTCAACAATGTGGCAAACCTCATTGTTGTTTTATTTTAAGAAATTGCCACAGTCACCCCAACCTTCAACAACCACCCTGATGAGTCAGTAGCCATCAACATCGAGACAAGACCCTCCACCAGCAAAAAGATTTTGACTCTCTGAAAGCTCAGATGATCATTGGCATTTTTTGACAATAAAGTATTTTTAAATTAAGGCATGTATATTGTTTTTTATAATGCTATTGCATACTTAATACTACAGTATACTATAAACATAACTTTTATATGCACTACGGAGCCAAAAAGTCATTTGATTCATTTTATTGTGATATTCACTTTATTGCAGTGGTCTAGAACCGGAACCCACAACATCTCTAGGTATGCCTGTATAAAAGAAATTATGTCCTCATTAACTGTAAGCTAATAGAATTATACTTTGGATTATTAGTTTGATTACTAATATGTTCTAGTTGTTAGTCTACTATGGAATGATTCTGACATTTTTATTCTAACCTGGTTAAAGTTTTATTCTATTAGATACTCTAAAAATATCTTTGTACATCTAGGAGTTGGCCTAGTAACCAAAGGATAAGAATCTTTCTGTCTGTTTCAAAATTGTTTTCTCTATTTCAAAAGGTTTCCCATTTATTGAATAAAGGTAGTACCACTGAAATTAAATTACAGAAAATATAATGGTGTTGGGGGTCTTATATTCCATAGTAGATATTCCATTTCATGTAAAATATGCTATTTTTTGCCATGTCATTTACAATGTAAAGCACAATTTTTATATCATTTCTCAGAATGTGCTCTAAATAATCATCACACTAAATATGCTTTATTTATTTATTTTTGGTTTTAGTATTGTGTTACAGTAAAAAGTGATAGGAAGTAACCAATGAGACAAATAACATTTACCAATTCCCGCCCAACTAGCTAAGAGTTTGTAGCTAAAAGTAAAAAACATATTTTTAAACTGGACTTACAGTACCAAATTTCAGTAGGGTGGATATCAACAACATGGACCAAAGTCATTTTAAGTCTTTTCATTTTGAACAGCTTTTAGCATGGCTAAGCAGTCTAGTTAAGTCATTTAAGACATGCATATGATAAGTTTCCTTCTTACTAGACAGGGAGTATAAGCTCTAACAGAACTCAAAATAGAATGTGCATGGGATTTACCATATATTTCAGGCAGAGTCTTTTGAACTAAGGAGGACTAAAGACTATTTCACATCAAAGGTACAATTTTAAAGCTGAGGGTGTTAACAATGTGAATTGTGATCTTTTGATATTTAAAAAATATTTTTCATATAGCTTATAATGAGATTAAAAGTTGGCATTATTTCTAGAGATCTGAAACGTAGGCATCAGATTTTTGTTATTTAGAATGACCAATTAGAAAATCTTTACCTAATATTATCACATTTCTGTAAGTAACAGTTACAAATGAAAATTTCTTGCCCATTGCTCAAAAAAGTATGGTTAGCTTCCTAATCCACATTGAAACTTTCTTTGAAAAGAAATAAGTGGCTATTGTTGTAAAAGTCTGTGCATTTCAGTCATCCAAAACCTTACCAGTAGACTGATATGAACAAAGGAGTGCTGCCATTTAGAACTTTCAATTTAATTCAATTTATTTTCTAGTTTTAAAAATATTTAATTTTTTTTGAATGAATGCTATTCTGGTTCTAAGAGACATATAGCATCCAAATTTTTCTACTTCCTGGAAGCTACATAAGACAACAAAGAACCGAACAAATGAATAAATAAAAAAATCCAAAATTGTGTCTCTTCAATAAAATTTAGAAACAAACAAAAAACCATGAAAACTCAAAACTATACCTAAGTGCAACCAAAATAAGTGAGATCAAGAAAACCTATATGGGCAATTACAGTGCTCAGAATCAGACTGTGGAAGAGCCTAACATTGACAGAACTCAAAATCCAACAGTGAATATTCATTACCATAAAGAGACAGCCTCATCCTAAATGTTAACAACTCTGAGCAACTCTGAGCCCTCAGAAGTAGCAACAACCAGGGACAGGAAACAATCCCTCCTTTTCAAAATTATAGAGGCATATAGATGCATATTTTTTTGAATTGGAAATCCCTCTTCAATGAATTTAGCCCTCTGTCTCTCTCTCTGTGTGTGTGTGGGTATACATGTAGCAATATGTGTCAACACTATTCACTGCAACATTATTAATAATGGCAAAAAAATTGGATATAATTTGTACCTGTATAATAGGGGCTATTCAATAAAGGATGGTATATCTATACATTGAATGAAATACTATACAATTATAAAGAAAATATGAGGAGAATTCACTTCCAACCATGCTACAGTAATTTAATTAAACTAATTCTCTTTCTGAGAACAACCATAAAGGTTAGCTGAAAAAACGAATTAAAGAAATCAAAAAGCAAGTGCAGCAGCTAGGTATCAAGAAGTCAAAATCTTAGAGAAAGGGAAATACAACAGGAACGGCTCCATATTCACTTCTGCTTTGTACCTTCTGGGGGATTTGACAAGTCATATCATGAGGAATAGGAATAACGATGCATGACTATATACCCACTAGAAGTTAAAATGAATAAATCTGACAACGTCAAGTGTTAGCAAGAACTTGAGAATCCTGTACTGTTGTTGGAGTGCAAATTGTTACAAGCAGTTAGATAATTGTTTAGAATTATCCACTGAAGATGAATATTTGCATAATCTATAAGCCAATAATTCACCTCTGAGATATAAGGTCTTTACCTTCCCATGCACACATATATGCAGTATAAAAAACTAACAAGAATCTTTATAGCAGTGCTTTTGAAAGAAAAAAACTGGAGATAGTCCAAATATCTATCCACAAGAGAATATATATTCACTATATACATATATGAATACTATAAAACAATGAAAAAGAATAAAATTTTACATGCAACAAAATGAGTATGTCTCACCTGTGTAGCCTTAATTACACAGAATAGATATTGGAAACAAAAATACGTAATTTATGATTTCATTTACATGAAGGTCAAAACAGTCAAAATAATTATTTGGTAATAGAAGTCAGAGTAGTGGTGACCCGAGGGATATTGATGGGTAAGACGTGAATGAGACTTCTGGAGTGCTGTTCATGTTCTATATCTTGACCCAGATGATGTTTTCATAGATGCATCTACTCTCCACTTGAGATGTGTGCATGAGATATATCTGTCTATATAGATTTATGAATAAGGAAACTGCGTATGTCCTTGAATAAAGAAATAATCCAGGATACATTGTTAAGTGAAGAAAGGAAGGTACAGGATGATGTTTATGACATGTAGTATTTGTGTAAGAAAGTAACAACATGAGAATATATATTTGTTTTCATTTGAAATTGCATGGGATGGGTACAAAAGAATCTATAAATGTGATTAGTTGTAGGAAGTAGAGAAGTGGATGGGGAACTGAGCCAACAAGGTTGGGATGAGATGACACTTTCCGTGTATACCTTTAACACCATTTTGACTTTGAACAAGGTTAATATATTCCCAATTTTAAAAATATTTTTTCATACATACATGCTCCAAAGATGAAAACAGTTGAATTATTTATTAGCTACATTTGTTCCTCAAAATTGCTCAAATTCAGAGTTGTCTTTTCTTTTCTGTAAAGTATTGCCTTCTTTGGACAGAACGCACCTTCCATTCAGATTGTTCCAACACTGTCCCTAATGGCATCAAATATATACAAATTTGCCATTGAGTTCTGGACATGAGAGAGAGATGCTTCTTCCCTAAGCAAAGACGTATGTAAATGTTTTGAGATACAACACTTAGTATTTATTTTCACACTGCCTAACTTATATTGCTGGAACACTGTCATGCCTTTTATGGAATGTTCAATTCCATGGCCATGTTTCCGGTGGGGTTCATGAGTCACTTAGAGTTCCATCTCAGATTTCCATTCAGAGTACCGCTTTTCCACAGACATATTACAAGTGCTGTGTGTTCTGATTCAATCATTTGAAGGATAGTTTGTGGTCATTGATTTATAGTAACTGCATGAAAATGATGCAAAGTAGTGGAATTTTTCTAAAACAAAATTATTTTTGCCAGTGGCAATGTTTCCCTTTTTGTGGTTGGTTCATGTGGGTCTGACTTTCATCTGCTGCTTTGGCTTATGCAGCTTAGCAACACTCGGGCTTCAGGGTCTGATATACCCATTGGAACCATAATAACAAAATTGGACGGGAATTTGAAAGGTCTTAGCAATAATATCCCTTTACATGGTGCTTCCCCGTAACTTTCCTCACCAAAGATGAATGTCTTTGTGCTACAGGAACTTTATTTTTATTTAGAGATGAAGAATTGAGGAACGAGAAGATAAATTACCGGAAGTACTGCTAGAATTAGAATCTGACCTCAAGCTTGAGGTCCACTAGTCCCCTAGTCCAGCTCTACCCCAGCACATTTATTCTGAAAACACATCTGGCCTGGCTACTCTGCTCAGAGGCAGGAAGTATACATACCCCTGTTAAGTGTTTGGATGTGGTAGGGAAAAAAATAAAATGCACTACTGACTTGATGCAAGCAGTTAGTTCTTGCTGAAAGGTTACCACAGAGCATGGACATGGGAACTGACAATCTTGCAAGGTGTGCGTGACCAGGAGCTGAACGTGACTGTGTAAGAAACCAAGAATTTCCTTCTTTGCTATTATTATTTGCTAACATGTGCTTCTTACTGGAATTTGTATGACTTAAATATTAATAAGCACTAATTCACATCATTATTTATTCTGAGCTTTCCTTTAGAGTGTAAATGTGTTTTGGAAAGCATATGTTTTTATTTTAACTCACATCTTTGGATGAGTCATGATTAATTTAAAGAGAGTTGTTTTTTGTTTTCTTTTTATTTGGGGTAAATATTTGGGGTCTTCCAGTGACTCACAACAGTTAAATAGTATGGGAAAATGAAACTCTTTATTTTTGTACACAAGAGAAAACATCTACAGGAATGTCTTAATGTTTTATGGGCATACAGGATTAACAAGGGGAAAAGGTACAGGATAGCAGTAATATAAGCCTGAAAGGGGTAGAGTAGAGCAATGTCAGGAGGCCAATTTCTGGAAAGCTATGCTGAGTTTCCATGCTTTAATGAATTTGCAAATTACAGAGGGAAGCTTATAATGGTGGAGACATCATATGGATTCATGCAGAGTAAATATGCAGTGGATCAGAAAACAGAGCACTTGAGTTTTGGGTCGGGTTCTGCTACTTCTAGCAATGTGACTCTGGCATGTCGCCTAACCTCTCTGAGATTCCTTTTCTGTATCTCTAAAGCAAGTGAGTGTGAATCCCTCTTATGTTCCTTCTCAGCTCTCGTATAAGAAAAAGCAAGTCTTTCCACATAGGGTTACATATCCGACACTGATTATAATTCAAAACCTGGATTTTGAGATGCTGGAAAGATCTCACTGAGGATGTAGTTAAAGGCATTTAGGAGCAAGCAGACCAAGGTTCTAGGGTTTGAAGCAGGCAGTGACTTTGAGCAAATGTATGCATTTCTCTAGGGATTAGGTTTATTTTCTTGATGTGCCAGGCGAGCTAGATGGTCCCTGAGATTTCTATCAGAAATAACATTCATTATTCTCTTTGCCTTTTTCCAGTAAAATAACACCAGGAAATATAGTTTCAGTTTTCAAAAATTTCTATGAGGATTTTTTACAGGGATACAGGGGTTTTCCATGGGAATTATTCTGAAAAAGACCTGTCCCTTTTGAATGACGATTTATCAGACTTTACAAAAACTAAACATAAATAAAAACATTAGGTAGTTACTAATTTTCTACAGACCATCATCTATTAAGAGGAAGTGAAGTTTGAGGAAGAGCAGATGATTGGGATGGGTAGTGCATACTAATTGGACAAAATGGAGGACTGAAACAATTATTAAATGCTTACATATTCCAACAGGACATGAATTGTGAACGCCTTATTAAAGATAAAAACTTTTAACCCAACCATTTATCTTTTCCTTTTAAAATGTAAAGCACAGGGGCGCCTGGGTGGCACAGCGGTTAAGCGTCTGCCTTCAGCTCAGGGCGTGATCCCGGCGTTCTGGGATCGAGCCCCACATCAGGCTCTTCCGCTATGAGCCTGCTTCTTCCTCTCCCACTCCCCCTGCTTGTGTTCCCTCTCTCGCTGGCTGTCTCTATCTCTGTCAAATAAATAAATAAAATCTTAAAAAAAAAATAAAAATAAAATGTAAAGCACAAACTTGAAAGGACTAGAAATACTTTATTTGATGGAATCATTCAAACAGATGAGAGTTTAGTTAATGTTTTCCAAGTGCTAGCATCATTGTAACTTTGAGCGGATAAATCTTAACAATCATAATTAATGTTGTTTACATCTTAATTGGTTTGTTTAAATTCCAATTACAATAAATTGTCATTTTTACTTTTTATTAGTTTTTATAATGACAGTGAAACAAACAATGATACAATGAAGAAAAGCACTCAGAGGAAAAATTAGTGCCACATCCAAAAGTATTATTTCAGAAATTTATTTTGATGTCGTATTTGTATTAAGATACATTGTCCACAGTACATCTGTGAGGTATCAGGTTGTTTGTCTCGCTCCCTATTTCACACATAGGGAAACAAGCATAGTCCATTTAGGAAGTTTTCCAAGGGCACACATTGTGTCAGGACAGCATTGGGAATACAATACATTTCTGATATTTTTCTTACACAGTCCCATGCCTAACATAGTGCCCTAGACAGAGTAAGTACTCAATAAATATCCATTGAATGAAAGAATGGATAAACCATTCTCTGAGATCTAAACAACTGCCACATTTGCCCTTCTTCATTAAATTGGACAAGCTGTAGGAGCAGTTGAGCAGTAAACTTTATCCACTGTCCTACCCACGTGTTTCCATTGCTACATGAAGGAGCTTTGCAAGATGATACCATCTTGTCAGTCCTGAAGTTACACGCTGCAGGTCCCCCCAAAAGAGTGTCATTAATCTTGGTTCATTATAAAGTTGGCTTTTGTGGCGTGAGTTGGCACACACTAGCATGTGCCTGAGACCAACTCTTTTCACCAAAGTCACTGAAAATCCATTATTGATTCTGAATGTGTTACTGATGTTCTAGCATCATGTTTTAGTAAAACAGTGTTCTAAACTGGACTTAAAGAACTTAGTTGCAGTCCTTGAAAATAAATCAGTCACTTGACTAGTATTGGCTCTGGCTACACCACCAGACGGTAATTACAATTCCAGAAAGGATAACTTATTTCCTGAGTTAATTTGTCATAAGTTGAGTTGCAACTGTAAACATGATAAAGGTCACAGTGGCATAACTTTTAACATTGATAGAAAAATGTGGTAAAGAACATAAGTGTTCGTATCACCAGGAGACAAAAAGATGACAAAATCAAAATAGTCATTCCCAGTGATGTATCATCAAGTAAGTTAAAGATTGTCATTCATTTCATTGGCACTGATAACCACTCACCTAAAAAACAAGTAAGACATCTCATGAAGCATTTATGGTTAAAATGCATTTCTTTGATTTCGATGACATTCATTTATATATTTACATATACATGTATTTTTTTTTTTTTAGAAAGAAAACCTATTTAATTGCACAGAATGATCCTATTAAGGTGAAATGAAATACTTCTGCATCTGTCACCCAAATTTAGTGATTGATCTAAAATTTCACCCAGGTGATATTTTCATTAGGGCATTAGTCTGGAGAAATCTGAAAATGCTACATCTCATTTGCTTTTATTTTAAACAAATGATTCACCAGACCTGCCTAACTGGATGGTATATTTCTACAGAAGTGAATGTCCTAATTGTAATTCAAGACAAATCTTAGAGATAACATTTCTACCCCATCTTACCATGTCCAAAGTTCAGAGATATTTTGAATTCTATCTGACAGAGCATCACAAGGAACTTAACAGACTCTTTGGTGCAACTATTATCCATTCTTAGAGCATTACCACAACTAAAATTGAAAGAGACGTAAATAAAATTAAACTATTCAACATCAACTTAGTGGGCAGACTACGTTTACATGATAAAGAGGACTTTTGCATAAGCTCCTGTACTCTTTAAACTGAAAGCAGAGTCTGTGTTGTCATTTAGAAATGTACCTAACTGAAATCGGAATTCCATTTTGTCATTGTGTCAATTATGTTTAAAAGACCATTATTAAGTAAACTTTAAATTAACCTGTGAGTAACCCTACAGTGAGTAGAAATAGAAAAATATAAGCATCCACGCCTAGCAACAAACACAAATAACAGATTCTTGAATGCCAGATATTTCAACGTTTGCTTATCATTCAATCCCTTTGCCCACGCTTTCTCTCTAGACCAGGCAGAAGAGTAAAACATTTTTAGAGAAATTCCCCAGATTCATGATTTCAATTGTCTATGCCACTGCAGACAAACAGAAGATCCTATTTTCAAAGTCTTGAAGCACTTGTAAGGGCCCTGTGTGTGTGTCTACTGTCCTTGTTGCTTCTGTCCTGGAGAACTTGGTCGGTCAGAGCTCTCTCCAGGATGGTGTGCAGGAGTGACAGGAAACTGAAATCCATAGCCATTGTATCCATCCAAGTAGACACATTGGAAGAAACTGATGGGGCCTATGGAATAGAGCACGATAACTTGTTAAAACAAGCAGAATACAAACAGGAACAAAAGTGAAACACAGATCGTACGATGTAGGTGGACATGGCTTCTTCAGCTACATAGCCTTGACGATAACTAGAAAGTTAATAAACCATTGTCTTGGATTCCTCACGAGTAAAATCAAAACAATAGCAAAAACTTCCTAGAAATGTTGTGGACATTAAATCAGTAAATAAATGTGAAGCACTTGAAATCTTTCCTGGCACATAATAAGCCCTTAGTAAGTGATAATAAAAATGATCTGGCACAGAAAGTCAAAGTACTTAGGTGATAGGAATCTATTGCTGTGCACCACACTCAGAAAAACTGTTACATAGTAACCGATTTTAACACATGAGCTTATCAATATGCAAAGTAACTGACTTTTTGTTTTCTTTCAGTGTTTTAATAAAACCACAGAGAGCCTTGTGGTTCCTAGAGTCTTGAGGTTTTCCATTTGCCCTTACTCTGTAGGCAAGTGCTCTCCTGCGATGGCATAGTTACTTTTTCTCAATGCTTCCAGGTAGCAGCTCTGCAGCCAGAGCAGCAAGCACCCCAGAGGTGTTAAAGACAAGCAAGGCAGTGTATGTAGTGCCATGGGTATGAGCTTGAGCTGCCAACGCTCCTCGTGCTCCCAGGTAGCAGCTTTGTTAAGAGATGGTGACTTGAGCTTCTCCAAACAATCACGGGCACTTACTGACTCTTCAGTGTTTTCCATTTTATCTATTTGCCTTCTATTAACAAACCACTTTTTACTGATGGCCAGGAAAGAGAATGACCATTGAAGCAACTGCTACGTGGATTATGGTGACGTTGGCCAAATCCATATGAGCCTAAGGGTTTATGAAGCAGAATAAAGCAAAGCATGGGTAGAAAGCAGCTGAAGGAAGCAACAAGGGATTATTTTGATTTCATCTCTCTGGGTGTCAGCTGACTTGGAATCACTCGTTCTCAGTGATGAAAGTAGTTTGGAGAAATCTTGAATTTAGTTCTTTCCTTTCTACTTCAACTCATCCAGAATTATTATTATTATTATTACTATTATTATTTAGTGCTAGCTTCAGAGAGAGGCAGCAACACAACCTGCCCCCACCCCCGAGGTCATGAGTGCTTGGGGGTTTGATGGGCTACTGACAGGGATGGCAATAAAGCTGGGCTGCACCAAAAGGAATGGCAGCCCCAGGGCTAATAGCGGGAGTCCAGCAGAGACAGGCTACCTTCCAGCTGAACCCTACCAGACATGGGCACAGTTCTGACACATCTACTTAATTGATGTTGATAAGCTGTTAATGAAAATATCGCTATAGTTGCAAATCTTAGAGCTTATATAACAGATTCAGGAATATCAGACTATAGAACTACTTTATAGTAAGATGAAAATAGGAAATATTGTTTTTCTACAGTAAATCCCCCAATTGAACTTAAACATTTGATAATTTTTTTATTAAAAATATTGAATTGATTTATTCATTCATTTATTCTCATTTAAACTTTTAATTTTGAAATCACTACAGAGTTGCATGCAGTTGTAGGAAATAATACAGAGAGATTCCCATATATCCTTCACCCAGTTTCCCCACAATGGTGACATCTTTGCAAAACTATAGTATGATATTCCAAACAGAAACTTGACATTGATATAATCCACCTATCTTTTTGTATGATGGTTTTTTTTGAATTATGTTTTAATATTGATAAAATAAAAGACTTCAGCTGTTTATGTGACATAGCCACAAATTTATTACCAGTAGATTAACAATTAGGAAACTACAGTTTAAACCAGAAATATGCCCAGTTTAATTTTACAGGTTTTGCAATAATATTGAAAAGTGTTGTTAAGACTGCTTATTTCCCCACATTTCTCACAAGATGATGGTATGAGGGGTTATAATGACTATCTCCTTTGCCTGCTGCAATGGTCCCAGCATCTAACACAGACCTTGAAACATAGTAGGCACTTAATATTTGTTCAATGAATCAACTATTAATGCAGAACAGGAGGCATTTGCTATTGTAGTGGGCATTTTCATAATTTCCTGCAGAAATACATTAAGGAAATATTTAGAATCCAGAGAACGTTATTGATGTCATTTTCTCAGAAAATGTCCATTCTTTACTTTAAAATCATTTCTTAAATGATGGGTGGCTCAGTTGGTTAAGCACCTGCCTTTGGCTCAGGTCATGATCTCAGGGTCCCGGGATCTAGCCCACATAGGGCTCCCTGCTTAGCAGGGAGCCTGTTTCTCCCTCTCCCTCTGCCCCACCTCTCGTGTTCCCTTTTTCTCTCTCTCTCAAAAGAATAAATAAAATCTAAAAAAATTAAAAAACCAAAATCATTATGTGAAACAAACTTGTCATACCTATTTCAAACATTGCTTCCTTTGGTCTGCCCAGCAATGACTTTAATGCAAATGTGAATGTAAAATGGATTGCTTTACCATCTGAAGAAAAATGTCTAATTTGGAAGTACCAGAATAATGAGAATCTTGGATATTGAATTTTGTAACTGCAAATGAATGGTGATTGTATTCTAAAATCAACTATCCCGAAGATTGAATATGAAGAGCCTGCCATGTATCTGGAAAAACCAAAAAGGACTTTCGGTCTTAGAAGTGAGTTTCTACGCAACTGAATTGCTGAGTCCCATTTCTACATTTTTTTTCTTTTTGATATAAAAAGTTTAGCTTATCACTTCAGCTGTCTCATTACAAAGCAGACAAGAACACACATTTAAGCAGAGGTTCGGTGAGAGCGCTCAGGATCGGAGCCGTGTGGAACATTTTGCCAAACTGCCGCCCCAGTCAGCACTTTGTAATTCGTCCAAATACGTGCTTCTTGCCTGACACAAAAAGTGGTGAACTTCTTTTCAAAATATAAATGACCTATTTTAATGTTATTCTTCGTGTCTGTGCTAAACATCTTTTTCTTCTAATACTGGTCTTAAGAGTCTTAAAGACTCAATTTATACTTAATACCTTTAAGATAGAATGATTGCATAGTTTTAATGTAATTACAAACTTACTTTTTTGCCTCTTAGTGGAAGACACATCTTCAGCTTCTAGTGGGTACAAAAACATGAAAGTAAGTAATGTGTGCAAATATGTAGGGAACTGAAAATGTCTAAACGGGTGCACGATATGAAAGAAACAGGAGTTAATGCCCTCCTTATCATATACACTAGGTTTTTATGCAGATTCTGCTCAATCTCTCACTATACCATTTTATAGGTAAGAACCAGTGGTGGAAGAGGAGCCAGTGGAAGAAAAGAATGTGTGTTTGACAGGCAACTGTTCAAATAGGAAAACTGGTCCTGATGTGCTGGATGTTAGTGGAGGAAAGCTAGTTGACACACATTCCTTTCTTGGAAGAGGTCTTTGATGTTCGGAGTTATAATAGGGTAAGAGTGAGCTGGCTACAGGATGAATATTTCAGTCAAAATCATTCTGAATTTTTGAGGGACTTAAGTTTTTAGTGATCACTCTTGCCAAGAAAGAATATCAGCAGACTGGTGTCCTGTATCCTTCCTTTTCTCGTCTGGCTCAAGGATTTTTCTGCTGTAGGGATACACACCATGTATTTATCTAGTGCTGGAGAAATTAAAGCTATCTATTCAGACCTCTTTCTCTAAGTTAGAAGTTCTTTTTTTTTTTTAATAATAATTTTTTATTATGTTATGTTAGTCACCATAGAGTACATCCTTAGTTTTTGATCTAAGTTAGAAATTCTTAACTGGTGTCTATATTTGGGCTTTGGGAGGGGGTTTCCTGTAAAACTGTGAAATGTTACGGAGATGTGTGTGTGTATGTGTGTCTTTCATCCAAAGGTAGGTTTTAGATTTCATCAAGTTCTAAACGAGTTCAAGGACCTTTCTTCTCAAAGTGTGATCCACATACCAAGAGTTTCACTATTACTTGGAGACTGATACAAAGGTAGTTGTTAGGCTCCAACCCAGATTTATGCCATTCTAAAAGATTGTCAGAAGAATCATATATAAAATAGTTTGAGAATCTCAGCAATGGTCTAGAAGTCAAAAACATATTAAGAGTTGTTGTTTTTAATAATTCAACTTTTAAAAAAATCTAAAAATTCAGTATTCAAAAACGTATCTTAGGACAAGTATAAATCATTTCATAAGCCTCAGATGTCCATTCCCTTGTGTCTTTCCTCAAAGCACTGTTTTCTACACTGTTAATCAATTCTGGGCACTGCTATAGTACTTATATTTTCATGGCAAGAACAACTCTTAGGTAAGCTCTATTATGTACAAGAAAGTTTGGAAGCAGAATAGAAAATATCTATTATATAACAAGCCAAACTAGAGAGCCAGGAAACCCTTCAGGGAACACACACACACACACACACACACACACACACATCAAATTAGTTGAAACCTTTACAATACAGATAAAGAAATTTAGTCCTGAAAAGACTTGCTCAAGATTATGCATCTGGTTGTGGCATATTTTTCTGAGGCTCGTCTTGCCTTCCTCCCTCCCTCCCTTCCTTCCTTTCTCTATGTCATTGCTGTTAGTATAGGCAAATTCTTTCAAAATTTCTTAATCAAAATATGTCAGGGGTGCCTGGGTGGCCCAGTCAGTTAAGTGTCTGCCTTTGGTTCAGGTCATGATCTCAGGGTCCTGGGATCCAGCCCCATGTCAGGCTTCCTGCTGGGTGGGGAGTCTGCTTCTCCCTCTCCCTCTGCCCCTCCCCCTTGCTCATGCGAGTCTGCTCTCTCTCTTTCTCAGATAAATAAATAAAAACTTTCAAAAAAATACATCAACTTCATCTTTGAACACTTATGTGGTCCTCTTCCTGTCAAATAGCTTCCTCACAATTCTTGGTGAGATGATAATTTTGAAATATTGTTCCTGTAAGCAGACTGGACAATAAATGCATCTAATAATTACTTTTAAATAAACCCATGTCCAACGACTGCCTTCAGTATGTGCAGATATGCATATATATATATGTATTTTTTTTTCCCCCAAATAATGTAAAACAGCTGTTTGTTTGAAAGACAGGCCTACCATCTAAACATTACTTAGGAAAAGCTGAGGACTAGATCAAGAATAGTTTAATAAAACAGACAAAACATTACATGTAGCCTTAAGAGAAAATTCGTAAATACACTGAAGATCACAAGCTCACCTTTAGCTTTCTTTGAAGCTGATACATCTTCCAAATCTTCTCCTAGAGAGTAAAGAAAGGACACATCAATCTACAGTCTATTTTCCAGATTTCCCAAAGAGGAAATTTCATATTTAAAGATTTTTGAGTCATAGGATATCTTACTCTATGAACTCAGCATCTAGTGTCACTATGAACAAAAACTTCCAGACAAACAAGGCAACATCTCTGACCGTGAGAAGGTGGGGAGGAAATGGATACCATGCCGGGCTGTGGTCAGCAGTCTGGCAAAGGCTGACTATGGAAAGAAGGGCCGGCAGTGACTCCCAAACACGCCTGTCCTCTCTGACTCCTAAATCTCCTTCCCCAAACCACTGGTGCTTCTGGAATTTAGGAAACTTGAGGTAAATAGCTTCATATCCACAAGCTGGATCCTGAGAAAAATATCCACCCACATATTTTATTAGTGGACTGATTAGATTTAGTCTTTTGACAATTATAGAGGCCATTAAAAGACATTAAAATTTGAACCAAAGCTCAATACATAAACAATGACTCTTAAGGTACATTATGTGAATTACTTGGTGTTTTGTGTACAGGCACATATAGAATAATGTGGAAGGAATCTTAAGTCAGAAATAATTCTAACACAATACAATTAAATGATCTTTAAATATTCACATGAACTTTTTAGCATTCGTAATGATCTGAAGAGGGTTGGTTTTCTACCATTTATCCAGATTTTGCATACCAGCTGCTCACTAATAAATAGAGAAGGGATAAAATAGGTCAGAATGCAAATTTTCTTTAGCAAGAAAGAAATGTGACCTTTAGGAAGAGATGTTATTATGTAAAAGAGCAAAATGGGGAAAAGAAATGAAATTACTAACATTTTTTTGCAGTGACTATTTTTAAACTATTTATTTAAAATTTTATTTTTTTAATTAACAACCTTGGGGAAAAAGTCACATCAGGACTCAGAGGCAAAGACAGAAACCCAAAAACAGCTTTTTTTTTTTCCTTGTCAGGCTGGAGCAGAGTTTAAACCGGGCAAGAACCACTCCAGCTCTGGCCACAGCTTCCTCTCTACATCTGGGTCACACGTATGTTGGTTGCAAACCGGCTTCACTTCATTCAGGAACCTAGTTCAGGGCATTCATAACCTCCTCAATCTAAGCATCCCTTGCTCCTGCCCTTGACAGTGTCACTTAACTGTGGACTGGACCATCCGCTTGGTTCACTGCAGCGAATTATTAAAATTTCAACCTGATTGGTTTAGAAATATTTCAATGTAAGCTTAACACAATTAAATATTGGATTAAATAACCATGGTCTTAAACTGCCCAGTTAGCAGCTATGAATAAAGAAAAGGTATAAATTGGGTACATGATATTTTGAAATAACTTTATAATGGTATTTTAAAAATGATGTCAGAGTTCTTAGAAGGGTCAAATGATACCTATATTTTCACCTTGTAGCGAGAATCTGCTAATTTCTATGGACAATGTTTATAAAAATAAAATAATGCCAGGTTCTTGTACACGAGAAATATAGATTTTATTTTTGTAGATTATAGCACACTTAAGACTAAGATACTTATTCTCTGGATCCATTTGTTATCCCTGGAGAAATAAATATGGGTAGAATAAAAACCTTAGCTTCTCTTTTCCAAATTCTGTATTCTGACCCAGCATAAACTAGCTACGAATGATGAAAGCTGGTAAGAAGTGAGTCACATGTCAATTCTCAGGCTAACAGGGAAAACAGAGACACAAGAAGGCAAACTGCAAGCCTGGGGCAGTTGCTATAGCGATGCAGTCTCTGTGAATGCAACTTCACAGCAACAGAAATTTACTGAACTAGGAGTAATGAATGTACTGTGATGGTCACTGCTTAGAATACAAAAAAGAAATAGCATACTTACAGTTCATTTACTTTTATAACTTGTGCATTGATTAGGTGAGTGGTGGTTTGAATAAAACAAATACTTGACTCTAAAAAGGTATAGTCATTACCACAAAAGAAGTATCAACATGTGCCAATGGAATTTTAAGGACTGACTTGCTTTTTTGGAAGGGACGATCAGGAAAAATATTTCATGAAAGAAGTCTAATTTATTTTTACTTTTTTCTTTTTTTTCCGTTGGAAGGTTTGCCTGAGGAAATATACTTGAGATGTGGAAAAAGTCAAGAAATATCGATATATGACAGCCACATCCAACTTTGGAGTTGAATAGGAGAGGTGTTTCAATCTTTTGTTAAATTTGCATAAGAATAAGGAACGTGATGTTTTACTTTCGTCAGCTTTTAGGGTCAGATCGGTGCAGATACCACACTTGAGTCTGAAAAATAAACATTCTAAGCTGCTAAAAGTGAATAATTTGATATTTGTTGCCTTAGAAGTCTCTGAGCTGGACAGTGTGGTCTCCAAGCCAAACAGGACTGACAAAGGTTCCTAAGCCTAAGGACAATGACCGGGAAGCAGAATCAGATGATGAATTAGAGGCCTTGGGGTTCTGTGATAAGCTGAGTGTACCCGCATCTTGTGAAAGGGAAGGGAAGGAAGAATTACCCATATCTTATCATTGAAACATCACAGCTATTAGGACACTGATTTTTTTAAAATGATTTGTATACCTTGTACAATTCTAGAGCACAATGAATTTTATTTTCTGCACATATCCCTTAATAAATGGTATCTTTTCATTTAAAAAGTATTCTTGAGGGAAATCATATTTTAATGTACTTTGTAAAAATAACAAGACCAAAATATGAGAGAATGGATTCAGAGAAAGAAATTGGGAATGTATTTTAATAATCAACATAGAAACAATGATTTCTGTGACTAGAAGTCACTGAAGAAGTTGAGTGTAAATGATGCTTTGTAGGTAGAGTTGAATGGGATGGAACACATGTGAATGCAAAAGCTTAATATAATAAGGGATAGCATCATGCATTTTTTGAGTTTGGAGGAAGACAGTGGTGCCCTTCCCAGCAACAAGGAAATTCCAGGAGGCACTCATTAGCTGGGGATCATGAAAAGTTTAATTTTCTAGGAGTTCAGTTGTGGCGTTGGCTGGTCATGAAATTGCGAATGTCTAATAGGAAGAAAGACAGAAGGCAGGATGTCTGGAAAAGTTTAGAAGTGACATGCATTGAGTTAATAGGCAAAACTGAGTGAGTTGAGAGGTCACTTTTAATGACAGCAATGATATTCAATATTTCTTGACACCATCTGTTGTGCCTTATTATTTCATGTGTGTTAGGACATTCAATTCTGACAACTCCTTTGTGAGGTAGGTGCTCTTGCTTTAAATCTCCTGTACAGATGGGGCAGAGAGGGGTTAAGTACTGTCCAAGGTCACAGAGTGAGTTAAGTGGCAGGACTGGACCAAACACTACAATCTACCTGGATCAGAGCCACTTGAATGAGGATTTACATTTTTTTCCCAAATAGTATACCTGGTATGTGCCAGCCACTGTTTTAAGCACTTTATGAATAATAACATATTTCACCTCCTTGGGAAATCTGCGAAGAAGATACTATTACTGGTCCCATTTTGTGGGTAGGACAATTGAAAGCTACAGACTCAGTTCCCAGAGCTAGTTAGTGGGGAAAACTGGGATTCAGACTCAGGCATTCTGGTTCTAGAGGTTGCGTTATGAATCACTGTGCCATTCTCCCCCTTGAGGATGGCCTCCTAAACCCAGTTCTCTCTGACCCTAGAACGTACGCATTACACTGCTGGCTGCACGGACCATGAACTTGTGCAGAGCAGAGATGAAGGACTGTCCCTCTTCCAACAATCCATTCTCCTTCAGAGCGTATGAATAGAAGAGTTACTTAGCTGTAGTTGAAAATGATAATGACAATGAAGAGGAAAATATATCTGTTCTGTTTGCCGAAACACTGTAATTTAGGCAATCAGATTCCAAACAATTAAGAATGAAAGTATTATCCTGACTTTCAAATTGTAGACTCCATCCTTTACTCATATAGAAACTTATATTAAAAATAAAAACTTAGATTCAAAAGGAATCACAAGTATTAATGAATCCATTCTCTTATCAAATTCAGACATCTCTCCTGTAACAGAGTCACATGGGAGGTCTTGTCTGCGTGGCTACCGTTTCAATCTTTTAAACATTTTGACGTCAAAGTCTGGCTTTTGTATAGCTCTTTTATACTTATTGAATTAAGGCTACAGACACAGGGGTTCTTAGAGAACTATTAGTTTATGAAAACAATAAAATTATCATGATAAAGAGGTCTAAATTTTGTATTTTCAAGTAGTGCTTGGATCTTCTCATTAACTGAAGGGATTTCTTCTTTGTCTCAATTCCACAATGTGCCTCATTTCACCTAAGTGTCTGTTCCAATACTTAAATATATGTATATAAATTTATAAACATAAATGTGTATTCTGTGACTGAGTGTAATGCCCTGAAAAAAAAAATCAGAAATTCTCTTTTTCCTTTGCCTGAAAGTATTTGTTGAGCTCCAAGTCTGATCTCCAGCCATGCATCAAAAAGAGAGTCAGAGCAGGATGGGACCTTAGGAAAGTTCAGGAGATAAGTCTGTGTCTGCATGGAGTCGAGGGTAGCCTTGGTTCTAACAGGCTGAAAACAGATATAACTTAGACAGCCAATATGTTGGCATTAAGGAGACTCTGTGTGTGTGTGTGTGTGTGTGTGTGTGTGTGTGTGTGTGTGTGTGTTTATATAACATACAAATATATATGGATATATATTAATATATGTGGGTATATATTTATATAGCATTGAAATGAACACTAATTAAAATTTGACTGAAGGGGAATACTAAGAACATGAAAAAATGTGGAGTCTAGTCTCAGTTCAATGATAGGTATGGTGTATAATTGCATGTATTTTCATTTTTTAAAAAGATTTTATTTATTTATTTGACAAGACAGAGAGAGAGCGAGAGAGCACAAGCAGGGGGAATAGCAGAGGGAGAGGGAGAAGCAGGCTCCCCCTGGAGCAGGGAGCCTGATGTGGGGCTCAATCCCAGGACTCTAGGATCATGACCTCAGCCAAAGGCAGACATCTAACCGACTGAGCCACCCAGGTGCCCTTACATATATTTTTAAATACATGGACTTGATATATGAATTAGCAAATTTTATACCAAAAATTATTGATTTATTATTCTCAACAAGCAATCTTATCTTGGTTCCATGTCTTATTCTCCATAATGGTAGTTCTCAAATTTTTGGTTACAGAAACCCTTTACAATCTTAAAGAATTAAGGACCCCAAAGAACATTTGTTTATGTGGGTTGTATCTATTGATAATTAATGTAATAGAAATTAAAATAGACATTTTTTTTTAAACACAAGGATCCTCAAGCAAACAACTCCTTAGTCATAAGAGCAATGATGGTCTCACGTGCCATTTAGCCTTTGGAGAATTCCACTGTATACTGGTGAAAAAAATGAGAGTAACAAAGGTAAGTAATGGCCAACTATTAATACGTAAAATGTTTCAGACCACCTGAGAGGATTTTGGGGATCTTAGAGACCCAAAGACTATTACATTGAGAAATGCTACTCTAGATGAAGAATTCTATCTCTATGAAATAACCAACATATTACCAAAGGAAATAATTAAACATAAACCTGTCAAAAGGAAAGGTAATTATTAAAAAAAAAAAGTTCATTAGCCATATAAACCAATAACAAGTCAAAATATTTGAGAAAACAAGACAGTAAAAGTTATCTTTTGAGGAAAAAAAACTTATCTTATTTCTCTGACACAGAAACAAGTAAAACAATGCAAATATAAGCAGGATAGAGACAAACCAAAACTAGATTCTTCAAAATAAGAATTATTATAAAGGAAACAACTGATTGTATTTCCAGCTATTTTTTTATTTTATGGAAAAATTATTACATACAATAGCAACCATTTCTCAAATAACTAATGCTAATTTTGCATTAAAAGAAAAATTTTAAACTAATTTGAAATATACAGTGAATGTGAAATTTTTAGATTTAGGGTTAGATATCAATTTCTTGCTTGCTTGCTTTCTCTCCCTTTCTTCTTTTTTCTGTATTAAAACTATCCCTCCTAAATCTGGATAACCGGAATAAATTTAACATCATTATCACACATATGCATATTAATTAGAAAAATATATTTACAGTGGTTTTTAAAGGTTGTTGGAATCTCAGTTCCTTCTTCATATAGAAGGTTTAATTCATCATGCATGTTTTATGATGTATCTTATGTGTTTATAATATAAAAATATCTGAAACTGAATCAGTAATCAAAAAACTCCCAACAACCAAAAGTCCAGGACCAGACGGGCTCCACAGGTGAATTCTACCAAACATTTAAAAAAGAGGTAATCCCTAATCTTCTTGTACTATTCCAAAAAATAGAAGAGAAAAGGAAACTTTCAAATTCATTTTATGAATCCAGTATTACCCTGATACTACAGCCAGATAGACACAACACACACACACACACACACACACACACACACACACACACACGAGAACCACAGGCCAATATCTTTGGTGAAAATAGATGCAAAATACTCAAAAAAAAACTAGCAAAAAAACAAAAACAAAAACAAAAAATTAGCAAACCGAATCCAACAATACATTAAAAAAATTATTCACCACCATCAAGAGCGTACAACCTGGGGGGAGAGGCAGAGGGAGAAAGCAGACTCTGCTGAGCAGAGGGCCCAAAAATGGGGCTCGATCCCAGGACCCTGGGATGGTGACCTGAGCCAAAGGCAGACACTTAACTGATTGAGCCACCCAGGCGTCCCTAAGAAACTGACTCTTAACTATAGAGAACAAACTGATGGCTACCAGAGAGGAGGTGGGGCGATGGGTGAAATTGGTGATGGGAATTAAGAGTACACTTATCAAGATGTGGGGCACCTGGGTGGCTTGCGATCAAGCCCCACGTTGAGTCAGGTGTCACACTCAGTGGGGCGTCTGCTTGAAGATTTTCTCTCTCTGCCCCTTCCCCCACTCACATGTGTGCTCTCATTCCTTCTCTCTCAAATAAATACATGAATGTTTAAAAAAAAAAGAGTACACATATCATGATGAGCACTGAGTAATGTATAGAATTGTTGAATCACTATACTGTACACCTGAAATTAATATTACTCTGTGTGTTAACTACACTGGAAGTAAAATTCAAAACAAAATAAAAGACCAAAATACAAACATTTTCTAAGGGAACTTAAAGTAAATAAGAGCAATGTATGTAGCAGCAAAAAATAAAAAAATAAAAAAAATGCTTATCTTTAATTGAAAACAGCAAAGAAAAAGTAAACAGTTAAAGAAAAAATAATATAAAAATGTCAAAATTAAAAAATATTTTTAAAAAGATCAGTTTAGTTTTACAAAGTGTATATTACCTTAAAGTTTTCTTGTAGCTTATTCATTTAGGAAATTTCAGCAACAATGACTACAATGAGCTCTTTTTCTGTGCAGGTGCTCTACTAGGTACTTTACATATGTTTTCACTTAAGTCTCACAATACACGAAGAAATAGGCGGAATATCCTCATTTTCCAAGAGAACACTGAGACTCAGGGAATTTAAAATGTGTTAAACAACGCATTTTTAAAGTAGTAAAAGAAGGTATAAAGCTAATTTTCTAGAACTTCTAGAACCTTACTCTTTCAACTAAACTTTCTATCTCTACTCTCAGAGCACTTTGTTATGTGCCCTGGAAAAACCAAAAGTACAATGCTACCTGGAAGTAATTTGCAGTCAAGCAGAGAAAAAGAACCAGTATCCAAACAGATAAAAGATATTACGGGTTGAAAGGCAGTATATGACAATCCTCAAAATAGTGTGAGATGTTTTCAATGGTGGAACGGTCACTTCCTCCTACAGAGATCAAAGAAATTTTCTGGAAGCTATCTTGTGGGAGGTGGGCCTTGAAGAATCATGATGACCTGGAGATGGACTGTGAAGGATCATATGACCAGGAATGGGAAGAAAAATCCAGGAAAAAGGAATGACAGGATCGAAGGATGGAGGAAAATCAGGAACATGGAAAGTTGAATTGGTTTGATAACTCCCAAAGGTGTAGACAATAATTACAGAAAAAAGATTTAAAATGTAGTTTAAGACTGGATCGTAGAGGCTTTAGACCCTCACGCTAAGAAATGTAGAATGTACTGTAAATTCATCATGAGGAAATATTGAACACTTATTGTATAAATGGCCCCATCAATTTGAAGTTTTGGAAAACTTAATCTATGTTGTAGACATGAAATGGGATGACAGAAATCAGAAAGGGACAGGCTGGAAAGTCACTGCAATGGTTCAGAGGAGCTAACATGACCTGAGAACTGAATTAGAGCCAGAGACAAAGAGTGGTGATTAGTCAAAGTGGAACTTGAAGTTTTAGGTCCAAGTGACTGAAGAATGGAAATCATATGGCTATTCCCTTTAGGATTTGCTGGGGTTGAGGGATAGGAGACAGAAGGAAGGTACGATAGGAAGGTCAGCCGTGAACCTGTGCAGACAAAAGGTGAAGCCGGGAGTTGAAAATGTGGAGCTAGAGCTGATAAGGCAGGTTAGGCTTCAGAACAATTTGGGGTCTTATCCACAAAGAGGTGGATAGCAAGGTGGGATGACCCGCTGAGAAAGAGTGTGAAGAGAAGGAAAGAGAGCTGAGAGGAAAGAATTAATCCTCTGGAAAAAGAAAAAGCAGCAGAAGCCCACACTAAACAAATATGAAAAGAAGAGTCCGATATTATGAAAACCAAGAGAGGAAAACATTTCAAAAAGGACGAGAGACCAACAACATTGAGTGCAACAGAGACTGGGGAGAAGTGAGAAAGGTAATTAAGCTCAACAATTACGATGTCTGGGTTGAGCTTTAAGCGTGTTACTTGAGGAAAATGTTGGAGGGCAATACTCAGGTTGCCTAAAGAATTGGTGGGAGACTTATTTCAGAAGCGTGATTGTGAATGAAAGCAAAAGTACTTCAGGAAGCAGAAGGCACAAGGAAAATTTCATATGAGAGAATAGTTTGAAGATGTTTGCAGGTGATGGGAGGAGGGTTTCTTAGAGCAAGAACTGAAGATGCAGGATGGAGGGAGCCAACGTAGGGGGAGGCAAGAAGGGACGGGGTCAAGGAGAAACACGGAGTGATAAATCTCGGCTGAGAAGCAATGCTTCCCCTTCTGAGCATGGGAGCGTAAGGGTGGGTAAAATAATGGAAAAGGTTAAAAGACATTGTAATTTGGAGAGAAGAAAAATTTCAAGGAATCCACATTGATGGCGTAGATTGTGAATTTTATTTTTCTGGTTAAAGATAACATTTCCTGTGTAGTGGCCAGCCTGCTCTGTGTACTCTTAGCAAGCGTGATAAATAAATAAAAACTATCTAAATAATGCATGCATGTGTACCAGCGGTTACTGCGTGTTTATTTCTACTAGCAATCTATAGTGATTTGTGCAGATTTTCAAGAAATACTTACAGGTAAACAGCTGGGATCCTAGAGCATTGACACAAAGTAACTTTGCATGGATTTTTTTTTTTCATTTTTGCTCCTCTTATTTTATCTAATTCACTGCATCACTTTGTCTCTATAGAAATACCAAAAGCTTTAAATTATTTTCTCAATTGATTTGCTGAATTATGTGTAAATGGTTTGATGGAATATTACATTCTGAGAGTTAACATATCTTCAAGAAATCAGAAGAATCCATGGTAGTTCAAAGCAGCAGCTGATAGCCAGTTTATTTTCGTTTTCAGGTGTGAAAATCTCCTCTATACTATTTTTTTTAAAATGATCATGAGTTTTAAAGAAAGTTAACTGCTACACTGAGCAGTCTCCACAGAATTCTTGAGATTGACCTCAGGGGGTAATAAAGAATGCAGACAGTTCACATTGGGAAGTTTGCACACAGCGAAGCCGAGGGTGTTCAATAAACGTATGCAATCCTCTCTGAGTGTCTGTCCTGTCAGTCTGAGGATAAGACACAACTGTCTTGAGGGCAATGTCAGAGCAACTTAACATCATCAATAAATGAAGGAGGCCACATTGCTGGTACCCAAAGACGAATAATCAACAGTGACAAACATTTCACCAAATGTGCCTTCTACACAGACTTTCTCTGACGTCCAGCAAAAGAAGTGATCAGAGGAGGTAAGCACAACAGCTTGTACCTAGTTCGAGGCTTGAGCCAAGTTACTGCTCCATTTTTTGTTTTCTCCTGAAGCAAAATTTCCACGAGCATAATCACCCTTGCTCTAAAAGGTGGGATTGTTTTAAATCCACCCCAAAATGAATAAGATGTTTTTTCTCACTATGATTTTATCTTATCGTGTTATCCAATTTGACACAAAAGCTTAGAAACCTGTTCCTAACTAGGAAAAGTAACACAGCCTGCCATAATCATTACAGTCACCATCATTATCATCATCGCCCTCATGGATGCCAATTAATAAATCACTTATTAGACACTGATTATTACTTATGCACCTACTATTTTATCTTATTTAATCTCCCCCAAATTTCTATGAGGTAATATTATTATTATCCACATTTTAAAAATTAGGCTACCAAGCACAGAGATGTTATGTAGCTTTCCCAAGTTTACACAGCTTATAAACCAGTTTCCCTGTTATCAGCCACTAACCTATGATGACTTCTGTATTTCTATCATGGATTTGGTGATAATTTATTTTTAACAAATACTGCATTGATGTTAGTATTCATCAGCATTCCATTCCAGCAAGTGATCTCCAGTAATATTCCACCCCAACAAGGGTCCCCCAGCAAAACAAAACAAAACAAAACAAAACAAAACAAAACAAAACAAAACAAAAGTCAGTCATTGTATAAAATGATCATTTTTAGGAAAAAATATATATGCTGAAATAAGCTTTAAACTAAATGCTATAAGAAGGTATATTTTTCTTTATCAAAGGTTTGTGCATTATATGTATTAACTGAGATGGATTTGTTTTAAAGAAGATGAAATTTAGGATTCTATGATTAAGGATTATCTAAAGTTTTAATAACAAATTCTATACAACTGCCAGAAACTAGGACATCGGAGTTTCACTTTTTAACTTAGACAAGTAAGGCACAAATCTTGTTAAAACAAGATTTGTGGATAACATTAAAAAAGCAACTAATGGACTCTAATTCTAACTGATAAAATGATGGACAATATTAGCTATAAAATCATACTTTTTGTTGCAGTGCTGGGCTCAGAGAAGGTAAAGGAACCCTCCAGAATCCTCCTATCTGCCCTGAGAGCAGGAAAAAGAAAGCCCGCTGATACATGAAAGGGTAGGTCACCCTGTGGACAAGTGCATATATTAAAACTGCAACTCAGAAACCAAGTGTGCAAGGAGCAAACTGGGGGCACAGAGGCTGTGAGCCTTTGCAAAGCCAAGGATGGTGGGATGAAAATATAACCGCCTCTGGGGATTCTGAAAAGACAGCAACAACGCGGTATTTAAATCTCTTCCAAATCCCCTTGTAAAAACAGAGAGTGAGACCCATGAACAATATTTATAACAATATGAAATGAACCCTAAAATGCACGTGGGTTGGAACAAACAAATAGTCAAAACCTACCAGGTATTAGTGTTTGTAGGACAGGAAGCAGAGGGAGACAATAGGGAGCCTGAGGGACACTCCAAACATGGAACCCCCAAACAGCCAGTAGGTATTTCCTGAAAAGTGAGTAATGACAACTTGAGATCATCAGCTGAAACTGGGAGGGGCTTTGCCCAGTTCAAGAGCAGGTGAGCATAAAGGGTTCACCATGAGGTCTGAGTGCAGGTACCGTCAAGTACCTGTGACCTTGGGACACCTACGAGCCAGGGCTCACTTCCAGGACAGGACCCCACAAATGGTAAGAAACTGCTAGGAGTGGAATAAAAGTTGAGCAGGACAGGGACAATAGAGACAAAGAAAGATTCATTTAAATGAAAATGAGTATGAGCTCATAATAAAAGTTCTAATCACAGAAAGAAAGAAAACCGTCTTGAGGGGGAGTCTGAAGAAATAATAAACAACTTTACATAACAAAGTACTTCAGATACTGAAATTTTTATGCTCAAACTTTAATATAGATATGAAATGTTTTAAATAAAATATGAATTCAAAAATAAGACCAAGGAATAGGAGATTATGAAAATAACCAGTAAGACTTGAAAAGTAACTATTATAAATAAAAATACAAATTATATAAAATCTCACTGGATGAGTTAAATAAATACGATATAGAGCTGAAGAAATAGTGAACGTATGTTAAAACTGATCAAATTACACTAAATACAGCATAGAGAAATGAGGAGATGAAAAATTTGAAAGAGATCTTGAAAGAAGAAAAGGTGTGAATACCTAACATATTAATACTCAGCAGAAGGAAAAAATGAAGAGATAATATTTGAAGAGATAATGGCTATGAGTTCTCCAAACTGGTAAAAGGAAAAAAAGGACTCCATGTGTCCTGGAGGAATTTCACAGTAAAAAGAAGCTCTCACTCCATAAACTATAGTGAACCTGCAGTGGGTCAAAGGCAAAGAGAAAATATTTAAAGAAGACAGAGAAAAAGATAGATCACGTGGGAAGGAATGACAATTCGACTGGTAACAGAATTCCCCTGCCTTTGTGGAGAAAGAGAAATCGATACAGTGAAACAATACATCGAACGTGTGCAAAGTGCATAACCAGTGACCTAGATTCTGCGCCCAGCAACAGGTTTTCGGGAATGAGGATGATTTAAAGACATTGTCGGATAAATAAAAACTGAGAATGCTTTCCACCAATAGGTCTTTGCTCAAGACACTCTAAAGCGGGTGCTGCTGGAGAAGTATGAGGTCGAAACCAAGTCAGAGATGCAAGAGAGATCATAGTGTTAACTCTGAGAAACCTGCAGGGGAAGCTAGACACATATTCACGGAAGAAATACTACTGACACAATTTGACATTCAGATTCTTTGAAAGGTTAGAATTAAAATATTGAACAAAATTAGCATGAAAGTCAGCATTGGATGTAATGAAATTTAAATGTTTTAGCATCCTTCTCTTGTTGAGAAGAGGGTGTTTCATAGTAATTTTATTCTTCGTGCATAGTACAATGTCAAGGGTGACCACTAAAATAAGAGAAATAGAGTGTAGTCAATCCAGATAAGGAGAGACTAGAAAATGAAAAATAAAAACACATTTAGGGAAAAATGCTCAATTTGTAAAAGACAAGAAAGAATATAAAGAAGTGTTGAGAGGACATGAGAAATATAAAACAACAAGTAAGATGGTAAAAACTAGTTGAAATTCATCAGATTAAAAGTGAAAGTCATTGTACTGGGTAAAATAAAAAGTAAATTTTACCTTTATATTATTTACTAAAGATATATCTGAAACAAAAATGTCATGAAAAGACATAAAATAAAGGTTTGTAAAAAAAGTTCTGATAAAATACTAACCAAAAGAAAGCTGGGATAATTGTAATAATATCAGATATATGTCACTTAAAAAAAGGTCATTTTACTTACAAAAAGATCATTACATGGAATATAGAAGTTATCATGGGGAACCTGGGTGGCTCAGTCAGTTAAGTACCTGTCTTCAGCTCAGGTCATGATCCTAGAGTCCCGGGATTGAGCCCCAGGTCCGACTCCCTGCTCAGTGGGGAGTCTGCTTCTCCCTCTCCCTCTGCCCCTACCTCTGCTTGTGCACTCTCTCTCTGTCTCTCTAATAAATAAATAAAATCTTAAAAAAAAAGTTACCCTAAAAAGATAAATGTTCAATTCACCAGGAAGATATAACGAAGCTTGCATAGAACTTATAAAACAGCTCCTGATTTAAAAGTTGATAACACTACAGGGATAAACTGATAATTTTCCATCATAGTGGGAGATTTCAATATAATTTATTCAATTATTGATACTTCTAATATTCAAAAAATTAATGAAGATACAGGGTAATTGAAAAACAATGAAGCTTGACTCAATCAATATATAATCACACTTCCAACCATTAGAAAATACACATTATTCTCAATGACATATGGAATATGGAATATTTACTAAAACTGATAATATATTTGTTCATAAGATAGAGCTCAACACATTTTAAAGAGTAGAACATTTTCTCTGACCACTACACAATTAAATTAGAAGCTGGTTAAAAGAGGATGATCTTTATAATTCCCACAGGTTTGGAAATTTAAAAATAAGTTCTAAAACTTCCGTGTAAAATACTAAAGAATTTATTACAATGGAATTAAGATACACTTGCGACTAAATGAGAATGAAAATACTACATATAAAAGCTTGTGGGATGCAGTGGAAGTAGCATTTAAAGCTACTGCCTTATATGCTTATATTAGTAAAGGAGAAAGGTAGAGACTAATAAAATAAGCATCCATGTTAAGATGCCTAAAAATAAACCCAGAAAAATCTTAAATAAATTAGGAGGAAAGCAAATATCTACTGACAGTAGAATAGATTAAAATGTGTATATTCACAAAATAATATACTCTACAGCAGTAAGAATGAATAAGCTATAACTACACTAAAACACTGAAGAATCTGAGAACATAACATTAAGAGAAAAATATCAGAATATGTCCTATAATTTGATATATATGAGAGACCAACATGTGATAAAATTAGAAAAAAATCACCTTAATTAGTCTGAGATGACATAAATAAATTGATTTAGACATGAAGTAACCACTAGTTGAATTCAATCATTTTAGAAAAGATCATTAATTTAATTATTTATAAAAGGGAATTTTGGATAATTATGGATTCTTGTGTTTAAGAATTTATGAAAATTAGTTCTTTTTGCCACTAGATTATAATTTTATAATTCACAGACTCACTGATAGTTTGTCTTAAAAAGTGAAATATTCTTTCAGATAGGAAGTACATACTTATTAGTAAATTCTGGCTTCTTGAAATTCTTGAAAATTTTTCAGTGCAGGGACATATAATCAATGCAAAATAGGTCACACTTTTATTATGACAAATGATATACTTTAGTTATGTTTAATTATATTCTTTCAAAAGAAGTCTTTAACCTAAGTTATATCAAATGTGTACACTACGAAATGCTATGAAGCTGTACATCCTTGTTTAATTTTTACCTATTTCTTATTTTTTAGAAAGATTTATTTATTTATTTTGAGAGAGAGAGAGTATGCAGGTGGGTAGGGGCAGAGGGAGAAACAGTCTTAAGCAGACACCACACTGAGCATGGAGCCCGGACGCGGGGCTTGATCTCAGAACGCTGAGATCATGACCTAAGTGGAAACCAAGAGTCATAGGCTTAACCGACTGCACCACCCAGCTGTCCCTCCTTGTTTAATTTTTTTTCTAAGATTTTATTTATTTATCTGACAGAGAGAGAGACAGCCAGAGAGAGAGGGAACACAAGCAGGGGGCGTGGGAGAGGAAGAAGCAGGCTCCCAGCAGAGCAGGGAGCCCGATGCGGGGCTCGATCCCAGGACCCTGGGATCACGCCCTGAGCCAAAGGCAGATGCTTAAAGACTGAGCCGCCCACGTGCCCCCCTCCTTGTTTAATTTTTAAGCACCTTGTGCTTATTTAAATTTTCAGACAATTTTCCAAATAGCTTAATTCTGATATCTAAAATATTCACCAAACTTTAATATTGATGTAAATTACTTATTAATAAGCCATATTTATGCAAAAAGAGAAAAACGTAGAACCAAAAAATGAATAAGTGTTTTAAAAGTTAGAAAGCTTGACAAAGCAAATCACAAATATAAGTTATAAAGGAAGTTGTCTTAAACATGGAAATCCTCGCTACTCTTTTGCTGGGCTTGAGTTTCCTTAAAAAGTAATTAACTTCTAGAAAAGATTAAATTTTAAGTAAATCCTTAAAAAGTTAAATTCATTATCTTTGATATCAAAATTAGATCCCAGAGGCTTTACGATGATCCCCAACCTGTCTATGCAGATAATTTTGGTGAGTTGCTAATGGCAAAATGCTCACTATTCACATTCAGAGAAAAATGTTACAGAAAAAGATGCCAAAGTTAAATTTCCACATAGAGTCATCTCAAGAATGTTGTTACTATATCACTTCTTTCAAAATACTTATTTTAGGGGCATCTGGGTGGCTCCATCAGTTAAGCGTCTGACTTCGGCTCAGTCCTGGGATCAGCCGCACACTCAGTGCTCTCCCTCTACCCCTTCCCCTGCTTGTGCGTGCTCTCAATCTCTCAAATAAATAAATTAAATCTTAAAAAAAAATAAAATACTCGTTGTAAGGGGAAAGCCAACCTATCTTTACTTAAATGTTGACTACCAGACAATAAAAACAAAAGAACTATAGGTTTCTATAAAATTTTTTTCCTTGATACCCCACACCCATTGTTCTAAACACACTGTCAATGTCTCAGCTATGTCAAGAGCCTTGAATTACTCTAGGTGCTAGTCTTCCCTTGGCACCATTTGCCTTTTAATAATGTATGTTTTCATTCTTCTGTTTTATTTCATGTTTGCCTTTGGGCAACTTCCTGGGGAGTAATGTTTTTGGATGTACAGTTATTTCTTTTTTCAGAAAAAAGTTTTCAGAAGACTTAAAATATTAATATCAAATGGTCGTGCCATTTAAAATTCAAAAATGTGTTCATTTTGCTTTTAATTTTTAAGGTAATAGATCTTAAATATAATACAATCTAACATCCCTTTATGTCTTCCTCTGAATTCCATAGAAAGCAAGTTATTCATTAAATATTTACCACACCTATAAAAAATACAGAATAAAAATCAAATGGACATTTAGAATCAGAAAGCTACATCCATCAATTAAACTATAATCGTCTGTGAATTATGGAAAATTTGACTTCGCAATGTTACTTTCACTGATGCAATAAAAAGATGTTCATGTATTGCTGATTCTTATCAGTATCTTCTTTATCCCTACAATAAAACCCCAGACAGTTGAGAATCCAGTCCACCTGGATGGTTTCAAGCATCTCAATCAGAATGAACCAGAATTCAGGAAGTGATACCTTCGTTCTGTTTTATACTGATCCTTTTCCACATATTAACCTTCTCTTCCTTCCCAGCCAAAAAAATCTGGGAATGAAGGACAGTCTCTGCGCATCTAGTACCAAAGCAGAAAAACCAGTCTATCAGAGGTAGAGGACTTGGTCCCATCCAGAAGACAGGAGATGCGGGCACTGGAGTGGAGTTAGAGAATGTGGGTTGAAGGGAGCAGTGGCTCAAAGCAAAAGCTATTTTTGAATTCCTTTATGAAAGACAAATAAATGACTGAAAGATGAACAAAAAGTCTGACCAAAAATAAACACACATGTACATAATGTTGAAAAGGGTTCAAAAAAAGAACAATGGATCTTCAGCTTAAATTATCTTCAGTATATTTTATTTGATAAATATCTGGAGAAGGTTTTGATGATTGCCTCCAAAAAGGCATGATAAGGCTATAGAGAATATAATCTTCCTGTGGGCAGCAACCAATTTATTAAAGCATATCATCTCAAAAAAAATTTAAAAAAATTAAAAAAATAAAATGCATCATCTCATGATGTCCTTGGACATTTATCTCCTATAATCCATAAGAAAGAGTAGACATTTTTTTTTGGTCACACTTTTCTCTTTTCAGTTACTACTCTTATTTCTTATTTACTTCTTATTTACCCTTATTTCTTCCCAAAATTCCTTTTACTCCCTTCTATAAAGTAAACTACAGTTTTCTGTGGCAGTAAGTCTAAAGTCCTCTAGCCTGCAGGGTCTCTACCTCATAGAGCTGTTTCACCCTACATGTTCTTACCTCTACTGCCTTCTGACACTAGCCCTTAACTCCAGCCAACTCGTCTTTTGATGGCCTCTCCATATCATGCTTTTTTGGTTGCTGACTTTGAAATAATATAAAAAATATATATTGGCGTCTGCCCTTGGTTCCTGGCATAGAGTTTCTAAATCTCCTGGGTGATGGAAGGGTTTTTGTTCCAATGAGGAAATGCTTGGTGGGCTCCTGGATGGAGGCTGGTCACCAAAAAGACCATGCCATGATTAGAAGCTGGCAACTTTCAGTTATTCAAAGCTAACCATTCTTCAAAGTACAAATTCTGGAATCACCTGCTTCATGGGGCATGCCCTGACTACCTTTGGCTGTAGGGAAAGAGTGTGGAGCAGGATTGTTCCAGACGGCTTTCCTGAGGATCAAGTGGGAGCTTTGCCCTTGCATCAGTGAGACAATTCTGTGCCCTTGTAATTACTCTCCTTTTTTAAATTCCTGAAGCAAGTTCATGTGGGGTTCTATGATTTGTAGTCAAAGAGCTTTGAATGAGATATGTGGCAAGTACCACTTTTAATGATTGTCTTGTACCATCCTCAATAGTGGTGGGCACAGTGGAAGCACTCAATAAATACTGAGATCTGCTCTGTCCAATGCAGCAGTCACTCACCGCATGGGGTTTTGGGGTACTGAAATGTGACTAGTACCAACTGAAATGTGCTGTAAGTGTAAAACACGCACAATTTAAAAAAAAAATAGTGTAAATTATCAATATATTTCTGTATTGATACATAGTGAAATAATAGTTATATAGAGTTAAATAAACATTAAAATTATTTTAACATTTTTTAACCCTCTTAATGTATCTATTAGAAAATTTAAAATCACATGTGTTGTTCACCTGATTTTACACGGATAGAACTGATTTAAAATGATGTTTTTTTAAATCAGGAAACATGGGAGGGAAGATTTCTATTTCCCAGAATTTTAGGAGCTTATAGGAAAGTTAAAGTTATCCTGTATATTTAGAATGCTTAGCTGCACCTAGATATTGATATTTTAGAGGGTGTTTTCTGAGAGTTTTGTCTGTTTACAACACACGAGGTTAGATCCATTCCTAACTATGTCATTCTTCTCGGATATACAATTATATTTAAGTTAACGAACATTGGAAAACATCAGCAAATAAAACATTGTTGCTCAGCTACATACGCTCCAGGGCAAATTTTTAGTGATTGAAGGTTTAAGGCAGAAACAGGATTAGGTTATTTCATTCTACTTCAATCGCTGAAAAAATTCATGTATTTGAATGCAAGTCACTTTAATCTTCAGGCTTGAGCACATGATAAAGTATTTCTGTTACAAGTCATCATTTCAAATAACATAATTTTTTAAGTTTCAACATAACTAAGTTTAAAAGTTAAATTCCTGTCGGAAGGTTTAGTATGAAATGACTCAATCTCTGAACACATTAAAAATATAAATATTTTATGAATTTCAGCTGGAAATTTATGCCGCGTGCCAAAGAGAATTTATCATCAATATAAGCAGTACTTACTTGATACTCTTGCAGGCTTTTCTGCTAAAAAAGAAAAGAAGAGAAAACAAGTTTTGTTTAACTCAGATAAAATGCAAAGACATTATACGTTGATGGACCACATGAAAGTATCTAACATCTTTTGACTTTCTTATTATTTAAGAGTTAATGAAAGAATATAACTATCGCCTGAGAACATGGATCTTTGAATATATTAATCGCTTTTATGTGAAAAATCAGAAAAGCTATTAATCATTGTAGATGTCACAACATATTTATGCTTTTTAAACACTCTTACTAAAATCAGCAGGATCTTTGTTAAATTAAGTGTCTTGGTTCAACTCTAATTATAGCTAACTTGAGTAAAATTACTTTGCATGACATAATTAATCTAAATATTTGTTTAAAGTTTCCAAATTCCATAAAATGCATTATTGAGAATTATTTTCCTTTCAAAGGTAATAAGGACAAGTAACTAAATCTTAAAAAGCAACATGCAAAATCAGTTTAATTTTTTCATAAAAATTTGTCTATTGGTTTTGATGAGAAACCATAATTCTTCAAAGTAGTATTTTTTTTTACATTAAAGTATATGTATGTAGGACAAAAATGTAGTGACATGATTATCCCAAATAAGATAACAGATATTCTAACTTCTTGAAAAATAGAAAAGATTGGTAACATCTTTCTACTAACATTAGTCTTTTTTCTTTTTTTTTGAGTATAATTGGCACGTAATGTTACATAAGTTTCAAGTGAATAATTGGTGATTTGACAAGTTTATACATTATGCAATGTTCACCGCAAGTGTAGCTACCGTCTCAACATTAGTCTAATTTAAAGGGCAAGGCTTGAAAATATAAATTTTTAAATGAATCTGCATTACACGATTTACTTTAAGACTTGTATAGTTTCTAATATAAACACAAGAATTACAAATTTACAAAAATTCGTTACTGACAATAAAAATTTTTTTCATTTGAGATATTTATGGTTTTGGTGATAGTACAGTCACATGCCTCATGTAGAAAATTACAAAATAATATGTTATTTTTCCCTTAAAAATACTATCACTGGCTAAAAGACAGGAACTTAAAAAAGAATATAATAAACATTTATTGAAATACAATGAACCATCTGTTGAATGAAGGAATGAATAAGAATGTGCCTGTATTCTCAGCTGGCTAAGGGTTACTCTTGTGCTTTCATATATTATAATTTGTCCTGTGTATTCATAATATGAAGACCTTGGAAATGATGGACTCCAGATTGGTAAGAGGTACTGTCCAACCAATATCTAAATCCCTTGTACAGCCGTCTAGTTATAGTTTGAACAGACCACTCCCTTGGAGACCAAGTTCCATTTCCATTTCCATTTTACCTTTGGGCTGCTCTGATTAGTAGAAGGCTTCTTCTACGTGTTCCACGGTGTGATGGGGTAGTGAATTGTGATCGAATGAGTTCAGTTGTTAAGTTTTTGGCGTCATACTGGAGCCAAATCCTTTCTCTACCGTGTAAACATTCTGAGATGTTAGACTTCCTTCATCACACTTACCTCATCTTTAAATTGGGCATGATAATTGGGCCTGTGCTGAGGATTAAATGAACTAATTATAGGGAAAGATATATCAATGAGCTATTTAAGTAACTGGTATCTTCTCATTCTTCTGGCTGATTATCTTAAAAGATGCTAAGCAATATTTTAAAAGTTAAAAAAATAGAAATATAAAATTTATGCCCCTATATGCTTCTACAAATTTGGTTTGTTCTCATTCTAAATTTTACCTTCTAATATTACTGATAATTATATGTCTAAATTACTACGACTATGTGTCTAAAGTATATGTTTAGGTATGTCCTGCCATTTCAGGTATCCATAATACAGTAAGCAGAAAGAAGGAACCAGTGAAAAAACAAGACTCATTCCCCCTCCCCACACACTGGAGTTCTATACATTTACTATGAATGAAAACAGTTGCTCAATTATGGCACGTTTATTTAGCATCTAAAATTAAAACATTTAAATCTCATTACGTTTTGAATTAATTAGATTTGTTTAAAATTATGTCACCCAGACTACATAATTCAGTTATAACATCCATTTATAGTTTTTTGATACTCAATATCACCAAAATAGGTCATTCTCATTTTAGGTAAAGGACATCTTCCTGCCATGCACATGCTGGCATTTTCCCTCTACCCACCACTTTTTGCCTAGGTGGAATTAGTTTAAAGGGTCAACTTTAGATAATAAAAACTATATTTGTGATACTAGCTATATATTTATGTAATACATAAAATAATTCTCAGCTCTATCTGTTTTTACAACTGTATCATTTTTTTTTTACCTTATTATGGATATTATGAAAGTCCTTTGTAATAGAGAAATTTATCTTCTGGTATGTACTGGAATAATTTATTGATTGTTTATGTTGTTAATATTCTGATTTCTTCACATTTGCTAGTTTTCCATTGAAATGTAAATCTCCTGCTAGATTTCCTACCTGTCCACATCCTCTGCTATTAGCAGAAGTGTATAAACACCAGACTTCCTTGCTTTAAAAAATTTAGTGTTAATATTAAGTGCAAACATAATTTAGGCACCTCCATGCCATCTTAGCATTTGAATAGTTACAAAGTTGATTCAAGATTACCTTTTGTCACATTGTGTGATTGAAGACTTTCTTTTCTTGTTGAGCCTGTTGATAAGGAAAATGTAAATTAAGCTATGAATTTTTAAAGGGAATTTTCATAAAAATTTTGGCTCACTTCAACTAAGCTTTGGGAATATGGGAATAATTTAAATATTGTAAATATTTTCTCAGGGTGATTTAAACAAATGTTCTCCTCTTCTGACACTTAACAAACATAAACGTCACCGGTAGAGATTGTTTTGTTTGCATAAACAGAGATTAACATGATTGCAGTGATTACAATATTTAAATTAAGGAGAATCCATGTATGATGGGTCATTCCAAGTAACTGAGTTCAGGGGTAAACCAAGAAGACCAACACAAACAAACAAACAAAACCAACCTGTCTTATTATTAATAATCTTTTTGATATGTCTAAGAATGCCTTCCTCTTGATGCAATAGAATATTTCTTTGATAAGTAAGGCCTTTTTAAGTTTTTCAGAGAACGACATTGAAAATCAGTGATTATCATATTATATTTTGTAGTTTACCAAATAAATACACCCAGTGTTAAGAAAACAAGCCACTTTGTGATGCAGCTTCTGAACCTGTTGTTCTCCAACCACACACAGATGCACACTGGCGGGGACTGGCCTGCCATCCGCTCTTCCTTTGACATGGCCATTACCACATATCCACTGGTTATTTTCCACATTTCTTCTTTTAATCACACTAGTGCTCATCATGTCCACAAATTAAAGTGTTTTGTTTTTTTTTTAAGTGATATAAATAAGCCTCGACTCAACTAGTTTGGCTTCAGGACTTTGCATTATGCTTTTCCATCTTTTAAAAAATTACCTTTTTCTTCTTTAAGATGTTTCATTTCTGTTTTTTCTGTAGAGGAAAAAAAGGTAATTTTGAGTCACGTACCATTAATTCATAGGTTTTCCTAAGGTTTGGAAATAAATTTTGTGTAGTCAATATTCACAATTTAGGCATTATATGAAAAGAATTCTATGTTGTTAATTTAGAAAAAGCAGAATCTACATTTCTATTTTCTCTAGATATCTAACAAGGGATAGCTACACTCTTGCAAGGACAATCCTACAGCGAACTGCAATTCTGATACGCGCTTTAAAATCTCTATCCACATTTTCCAGAGTTGTTTTTAAATGATGTAATTTGTATAATATGTATTTTTTATTTCTGCATTTTTACTGTTAATTTGGTGTACATGTCATAAGTGTCATCCTTACCTTTACTTTCTTTTTCAGATTTTTCAATTTTCTTCTTCCCTAGGGGAGGAACTATAACAACAAGAAATCATCAGTTTAAAAACATGACTTTCTTCCTCAATCTTGAAGTAAACGGTTGGAGATGGGACTTAATCCCATAAGTGGAGGGGGTCAGGGCTCTGCATTTCAAGATGTGAAGAAAGCTCCTGTGTGTGAAAACACACGTATTTTTGTTATGCTTGGTTATTTGGCTTATACTCAATCACGTGGATGTCAGAGCCCCCTCGCCTTTACTTTTTGTCTTTGTTTTTATGCACTTTGAAGGAAAGCTAGAGCAGGCCATGCATTTATATTAAGTGTAAACTAGTAACAACAGGACAAACACCCAAATTTTCCATTGTTATCTTTAGGATATGAGAATTGAACTGGTGCTATGGATGCTCAATAAGCAAACTGGAATCAAAACAATGGCGGTCGTAAAATGTCTCCAAGTGAAATGCGAGCACATGCTTTTCAAAACAGTTTCAGTTGATTGATGATTTCTTCAACTGTAGTTATCAGACAAGAGTGAGAAGAAAACCAATACGTAATGAGTGACAACCACGTATGTAGTGGAAACGTGAACGTATGCTATCTTATTTAATACTCATAACGAGCCTTTTGGGAAGCCATTTTGTCTGTCCTACAGATGAGGAAACCAGCAATCTGAGCTGGTTAAGGGATTTTCCCAAATGTTACACAGCTAGATAGAGACTCAAATTTACATACAGATCTGTTTCCACAGTGTTACCTCCTTTGGGAAAGTAAATATTTACCTGATTCTGTGACTTCTGATGTTTCCTCTTTAGGAAAAAAAAAAAGAAGAATATAGTAGAAAAAGAAAAGGAAAGGATAGTTTTGCATTTCAGTAACAGACAATTGAGCTTCATCTCCAGGTATTTCCTATTAAATTCCACTAGTAATGGCAATAAACACATATGCTCAAAATGGCAAAGAGACACACTAATAACCAATATCTCTGAAAACTGTAACTAGAAATCTATTTTGAAATTAGAACCACTCTACAAACCAATCTAAAATATTCTATGCATGTACAGTAGAATTAATCAAGTTGAAGTCCTTCGGTTGGCTTTCTTAATTACAAATTGCAAATTATAAATCTCTGCTTCACAAACTTTTAACTTGATCTTCATATATGCATGCATGCACTCATTCACTGAATATTTATTAAACAACTTCATGTATAAGATGTTATACTAAATGCAGTGGGTTGGGTTGTGGGATGAGGTTGAAAAATATCACAGAAATAAATTCAACTCACAAGTGACTACTGTCAGAGTAGTGAGGCAAGATATAAAATGCTACTTATCTTTAGTCTATGGTATTACAAAACCACCCTCTCTTTTTGTTCTTTTAGTTAATGCATACACCAATAACATTTTAAAATATAACATGGCAGGTTTTTAAAAATATATTTTTCCTCACTGTTCAGTTCAAGTGAGAACATTTTTATAAACCTGATCCATTTAATTATTAGTCTTCTATAACTTCTCTGGAAGCTATATTCAAAATTCAGAAAAATTGATTAAAATATTTCATAATAATGAAGCTGAAAAATGAATAACATTTCATAAACAAAACAGTAATTACAAGTGATTATGGTGATACTTCATATCAGCATTGTAGTTTTGACTTTCAACACTTAATTTTTGCAATACTCTTCATATCCGTAGCAATAATAAAAACTAAATGTATTAGAGATATTCTCCAACCCAAAGGCAACATTTAATATTTTAACATCAGATTCAATTTGAAGAAAATTGTAGCTGCATTTGTAAAGAATCTGTCATGATACTGTTAAGGAACCAGGTTATTCCTTGGCATTTAAAAACTTTAGATACAACTTCTAGATACACTTTTGATTGAAATGCACATACTTTTATCCCAGGTTAAATCTGGGCCATAATTTAACAGTATTAAATAATAATTTTGTTTTTATGAAATTACATAAAACTTCATAAATTTTCAAAAATTGTTGCATTTGTATTGCTGCTTGGAATGTCAAAATAAAACAGAGATTCTGATATGCTAAAAACACCTTACCTTCAGGCTTAGAAAAAGTAAGATAATAAAAGTCTAATGTGCTAAGATTCAATAATTGGAGGCAGGTATTATGTTTTCTAAATTTTTCTTAACCCAGCAGTGACTATTAGAGGAGTCTCCATACTGTGTTTACTCAATACATCCTAACAAACAAATGGGAAGTACATAAAAGAGAGATGAAACCACTTTTTTCCACAAGGGCATTAGTTATCTTGGTAAATGTATTCATTACACAGGCGTGAAAACAGGAAACATTTTTGGCATTCCCTCACATATCCTGGTACAGTGTAATATCTCTAATAGGTGCTCATAAAGACATGTTCAAGGATTAATGAATACAATACTCAATATTCCTTATCAATCAGAATCCTTTACACAGGTGATGGCGTACTGGCTATTGCATGAATAAACATACTGTCTTTTTTTGCCTGCAGATACAATGCAAAGAGATTATAAAATTAAAGTAATTAAAGAGCAAATTCTTAAAATTTTAAAGTGGTACACTTACTTGAAGTTGGTTTAGGCTTGTCTAAAAAGTAAAGAAGAAAAGAAAACCAGAGATCATTTAAACCTATAGGTAAAATATCAGTCCTTTATATTCCTGTTTCTATTTTAGTTAAAATAGGAATAGGCTAAGCATATTAAAATGAGCAATAGAAAATGCATTTTGAATAATTTTAAAGTTATATTCCTAATGAATTCCCTATAGAAGAAATGATAAAGCTTTCGAATATAGAATCTTTTTGGTCTCTTTATCCCTATGAAACCTTATCTTTGATTTAATGTAATATGAATGCTCACAATAATTTGAAAGCCTTACTGCTTCTGAACAGCATAAAATGCATATTCTGCCATCATCCTTTCTGAATACATGTTAATATTAACTATTTGGTCTCCCAACTCAGTATTTTAAATGAAGAAGTTGATTTTATAAACTCTCAGGAAGAATGAGGGCGCCTGGGTGGCCCAGTAGGTTAGGCATCTGACTCTTGGTTTGAGGTTCAGGTCATGATCACAGGGTCCTGAGATCTGGACTGCACTCAGCGGGGAATCTGCTTTCTCCCTCCCCCTCTGCCCCTCCCCGTGCTTGTGTGCTCTCTCTCTCAAATAAAATATATCTTTAAAAAAATATTTGGGGTGCCTGGGTGGCTCAGTCAGTTAAGCATCTGCCTTTGGCTCAGGTCATGATCCCAGGGTCCTGGGATAGAGCCCCACATCTCATTCCCTGCTCAGCGGGCAGTCTGCTTCTCCCTCTCCCTCTGTCCGCCACTCCCCCTGCTTGTGCTTTCTCTCAAATAAATAAACAAAAATCTTTTAAAAAATTTTAAAAAATTAAATAAAATAAAATCTCAGGAAGAATAAATGAGTGGTAGGTGAAAAGCACAAAACTATACTATCTAAGTACATGATCTCTTTCTCTGATATTCTTTGTCTTCCGAAATTACTAACAAAAACATTAATTACGTAGTCATACACCTAAAGACCCATTTATTCATAAAAAATGACAATATGTGGTCAAGTTTATGAAGAATTCAAATCATTCAAAACTGGGTCAAACTAATTCAAAATCATTAACAGTGGCAATATAAATTAATACAACTTATATCAGAGAACAACTAGAAATATTTATACAAATTACATTGGATATAACATTTCACTAAAAAATTTTACTTTAAGAAATTTTACTCCAAAGATAAATTCACAAAACTAGATTGGTAGATATATTTAGCTTTGAATATCATTACAGAAAGCTTATTAGACAACTTAAGCATGACAGTCAGAGATTAAAGTAATCTGTACAACTATACAATATAATACTATTAATGTGGAAATTCTTCATGTGCTGAGATTAAACAATTTTCAAAATACATTCTTAAATAGAAAAGTCCAGGGAAAGGGTAATTTATAGTACATCATGATTTGTGTAAATAAATAAAAGTGGGGATATATTTATATTTATTTGTATATATGTATGTGTACATGTGTATATATGTATATATGCTATGTATATATATTGCTAGAATGAGACAGTAAGAAATAACAGTAATTACGTATTGGATATTTTGGGAATGGGAACTGGTAGAATAGGGAAAAAGAGAAGGGAAGGAGGAATATTTTCACAGCCTCCTATAGTGTATGATTTAGTGTTTGAACTATGTCAAGTATATTTTTTAAAAATCAAATTGTATTTTTAAAAGAATTAAGCTAACATTTTTATATTTTATATTTAAGAAGAGATATTTAGTTGAAATTCATAGTTTTCAGTAAAATGTAATTTGTGTAATATGGCAAGATATTTTACAATACTACAGTGAATCAACTTAATCATTGACAAATGACATTAACATTGACAACAGTGAAAGGGGCTTATTAGTCATGAAAGCAATAGTATTTTGTTAATATTGCTGTATTATAATGATAAGAGGCTCTTAACTATAGAGAACAAACTAAGGGTTGCTGGCAGGGAGGTGGGTGAGGGTATGGGCTAAATGGGTGATGAGTATTAAGGAAGGCTCTTGTGATGAGCACTGGGTGTTGTATGTAAGTGATGAATCACTGAATTCTACTCTTGAAACCTATATTACACTATATGTTTACTAACTAGAATTTAAATAAAAACTTGAAACAAAAAAAACCTGTACTGCTGTATTATATAGCATGTTTGGCAATCCTATACATATTGGTTATAATACTTAGCAAAATGTATTATTGTCAACAGTAACATAACCTTTTGTCAGATAAACTAGATTTTACTAGAAAACCACAAGACTAAACAGTACTAGGAAATAAGTTGAAAAGCACTTATATGCTTTGTTTTAATTTTTAATTTAATAAAAAGAGTGAATTAAGACAGAATGTAAATGCACCTGTTTTTATAGATGGAGATTCTTTTTCTTGGTGTTCAGCTTTTTCTAAAAAGAGAAATTAAAATTAATTGGCAATCTGTGGATTGTTTGTGTAGCAAGCATTTCTTATTTATGTGTTTGCAGGTGATCCTCAGTTTATGTGAGAAGCATGCCCTCAAAGTCATTTGCATGTTGGAACACAGAAAGCACATTGCCATAGAAATGCATTATAAGCAAGGTCAGGTTCATTCTCAGGGCATCCTGTAAGATAGTACAAAGGTTCTAGCCCTCTTGGGGCCATGTGGTATAAAAAGAAGAGGATAGAATACGACAAAGAGGAGAATAAAAAGAGGATTTTTTTTCTCTGCTGAAGGTAGGGTCATCCCTTGGGGATACTTTAAAGCAGACAACATTTGCCTTTGGCATTTTACAAGCACCCCTTTTTACCCCTCTGACTCTTTCTAGTTCCTTTCCTGCTAAGTCAGAAGCAATTTGTGCTGGACACTAGTTTCTTGTTGAAAATTTAACCTGGTCCCGCCCTATATCAGAAAGTATCATATTTTGTATTTTCATTTTCCTGGACCACCCTCTTTCCAGGTCCAGTTAGAACTCTCACAGATGAATCTCAACTGAGTCTAGGACAAGACAAATGGAATCAAATGTGTAACTGATATTCCTCTTAGCCCCCTGAAAAATATTTCAAATAAAAATAATAGGAGAGCTCTCTTTTGTCAAAAGTGGAATTTCAAATGAAGCCATTATAGGGTAGGATACTTGAATGGAGTGAGAATAGTAGGAAATAGAGCCAAACACTGCCAAGTATTAGTTCTTTCTAATCATCCTCAGGGTTAGTCCTCCTGAGCTATTATTGAAGTTTACCTGTCCTTTTCTTCCCTCACTCCTGAATTTGGAGATTCTAAGAGTACTACTATTCTCCCCCCACATCATGCACCAACGGTGAAGTAGGTGGGAAGATGCAGGACCTATGTTGTCATAAGACTAAACTGGATATTTGTAAATTAGGGCTTGACAGCATTTAAGAATAAAAGTTCCATGAACTCCGTCTGCATAAATGTTAATATTAAATAAGCATGCAAGACAAAATAAAGTTGAAAAGCTGATATTCAACTTATTAAACTGGCATAATAACAGCACTACAAAAATATAATGGATTACAGTAACAATAATAATATAAAATGCGTATTCAAAATACATGCAATAGGTTCTAGAATGTGAATATATTCTCTTAGGTTCCATACATTTGCACCTTATCTCCTGAAACCACTTACATGGTCTTCTAACTTATCTCACCAAATTCATCTTTGGACTGTGTCAATCCATTTTTCATATAGGATCTAAGGAATATTTGACCAACATGCTTTCATTGAAGTTGTGTTTCATAAAAACACAGCATTCAAGGACCAACATCACAATTTGGACACGATTTTGGACTTATTTACTACCTGTGTGACAATGAGCCCATGTTCATGCCTTTTTGAGTCCTTTAAACTCTCTGCCAGTGTAATCTCTGAATCATTCTTGAGCAGTAAAATGGAAGATCTTTGAAGTTCATACTCATGAGAAAAGTCCATGATTTTAAGGAACAAATGGCAATATGATTATAATCTCATGGATATCTAACTATCAAAGTCTACCTACAGTATAATTAATGCTACTTAAACAAACCAAAAGCGATATGTGGTTCATAACACTGATAATTGTATATCATTTCATTTTCCTTTTTTATTCACAATGTGCAATTTGAGAGATTGTCAATTCACTCTAACTTCTTAGTGGTATTTTATAGTCTACATGGACTCACTCTTTTAGTAATAGGAATAGTGATACAACTTACAAAGATTTCTTCTGTATAACTATAGCTAAGTATAAATTAGTAGTGAAAGGCAAAGATGTCAAATCAAAGCTAGAGCAAAACATTATTTTATCATCTATACAGGTAATTCAGATTAAGGCAACACTAAAATTAATAATTAAAGAAAAAAACAAGCAAATTTTTAAAGTTGAAATAGCCAAGCAATGCTTTTCAGACTTTACTCTTTTCATCTCTTACTTGTTGGTTTGGGCTTGACTGTGGGGAATGGAGAAAAGTAAATGGCATATTGATGAGTGCAAACCATTGAAAAACATAACTCTTTAGCTTCTGTATTTATTTCTTCTTAGTTTTAGGTTCTCTTCTTATATTAAGTTTATTCCATTCTCTCTGAGCACTATTATTTCACTCTCAGCAAATATATCAATCACACTGCTTGCTGAAAAATTATGACACACAAAGGGTATGCAAAATTTAAAACAATCTACATATTTGGCACACAAATACATTGGGCTAGCTTCTTGATAATCCCAAATACCCATATAACTAAATGAGATCCTCAGGGGGCCATATTAACACCTTAGGGTGCAAATTAGAGGAATGCTGAAATTATGAGTTTGACAGTGGCTTTAATACAGTACAAGGAACATGTGAGGTGATGTGTAAATGACCTTATAAGGTTTCTTTCTTTCTCATGTGTTAATAATCTATAATTTTATATATAATTAGTTCTTTCCTGAATTCTATTATATTTTCCTCTGAGAAACTATATTTAAATCTTGATTAGAATGATTATCTTAGTTAAAATGAAGAAATTACTTCATAGACTTTTTCCTTTGAAATGATATTTTTTATTAACTCTATTAACTGCCAGTTGCCCAGGTGGGTAGAATTTCTACCTTGGAATTCAATGGAAGAGATTCAGTGGTCTAGGATGTCAGTTGATAGGACATTCATTCATCTCTATAGGAAAGAACTTCAGGATGGCAAGAGTGTGTCCGTTCCTTTTTTCTCCTCACACAAAATACTGAGAGATGGACTGTTTTAATATTATATGTTCTGTATGTTCATACAACCACCTAACTGTCTGTGGAGCTCTCGTGAAAGGTCATTATTCTATCTAATGCATAAACAGCAGATTTCATAGTTTCAGATTCTTGTGATTTTACATTTGGGGAAGGGCGGTTTACAATAAGATTAAACACCTAGCAGTATATGATAATCAGTGTATTACTTGGATTACCTTACGAGTTATATGTAAGTTAAGATCAATCACAAATAATTAAATTACATCGCTCTAGTATTCCACTGTTAATTTTATTGACTATCTTTCAGTTATTTACAAGAATACACAATCTTAGAATTTATGGCACTAAAACTCTACACACTTCAGTGAAGATGTGTGTATGTGTGTGTGTCGTGTGTGTACCCACATAACATAAAGCTGATACACAGAAGGAAAATATGAAATATCTTATTTACCTGTTTTTTCTATTGTGGTAGCTTTTACCTGCTTGACAACTTTTTCTTCTGTGATAGGAAAAAATGTTAACACAAGTAGAAAATTTAAATGCATCAGTATAAAACAGTGACATATGTGAACTTTGATATTTTGTATTTTCTTTGAAATAACACCAATACTGAGAAAAACTGAGCTGTTTTTTTTGTAAAGCAGCAAGTGATATCTTCTATTCAAATTGGTTGGAGCCAGAGAAAATGTGTCCAATTGCAGACATCCTTTGCAGTTATCCTGCCATAGAGTTTTCCTAATTGGAATCATCCCCTGACCTGCCAATACATACTCTACCCCTTGCCTGCACTGTTTTTCACTGTATTTATCTACACAGGGGTTGTTTTATAAAACGAGAATCCTTTTTTAATCATTGAATTAGAACAGGAAGAAGTAAGTTTTTAAATTTTTCCTGTGCAAGATTCCTCCCTGGGAACCCAGGATTAGCTTAGTGACCCAAGTTTTTTTATGATACAAAGCTGGGGAAGGGCAAAAGGGGTACATTGATGGGATGTCTTCTGTACTTTATGCTTTTATAGATGTGGTCAAAGAAATTTGGGTCAATGTAGACAGATTATTACAATGATCCTATGTAAAATTAAACTTTTCAATAATTCAGCAGTGGGAATGAGTGGATGAGAAAGTTTCCCTGGGAAGCAGAATTTAGAATATGAATATTACCACTAAAATAAAAGAAAGGTGTGGCTGGAGGACAGTGTACTTGCTGTACCCTCAGAGACTAAACTCTCTCACTCTCTGTACTTCAGCTCAAAATGACTGACATTTGGGACAGTCAGGAAAGTAACAGGGTTTTATTCATTCGATGAGGACATTCTAAAAGTTATTTCTAAAGTTCTGCTTACGTCAATGGAGACAGCTATTCTTGGTTCCTCACACTCCAAGTCGGCTTTTTCTATTCCTATTGGTGTCTCATATACTTTAAAGCATAAGCAAATGAAATCAAATGGACTCAAACCCATTTTAAACAGTTTTTCTACAGTAAAAATTTTGAAAGTGTAAGCGAAATGTTTCCGAAGATATGCTTAGAGAAAGTATGTTTTTAACTTATTAAAGATTCTGGCCTAGCCACATTCAAAACTTTGGGTAAATAATTCAGCCTGGGATGAAGGACAATTTTCTACAGAATAACTGAGGCTTAGGACTGCCTCCAAATTAAACTCATATTTAATTATTGTAAACAAAAACTTAAAAGTTTTTATTCTTAAATTTAAAAAATTGATAAATTTGTTTTGGTAAGTTCTGTATGTCTTTTAATGAGCAGAACACACTGGCTTACCTCTACTAGCTCCAAAATGTAATTATGACCAGGAATGAAAACCAAAGAAAATGAGGCAGAGATAGAAGAAGGAAGGAGGAAAGGAAACAGGGAGAAATGTTGATTTCCTTTTCTTGGGATTTTTGGAATCCAACATGATCATGTTTGAATGAGCCATTCTGAATTGTAAGTTTCCTGAGGATGTCTTGCCCCAAACAGGACAGAACAAAACAAAGTATAGAGCCCATTCACCTGAGTACTGGCAGAGATGATTTTCGTACTAAGCTAAATCTCTGATGGGAAGGGATAGACTAGGTGTCTAGTTACACTTGACAGGTCAAGTCCTCAGTTCAAAACACATTGTGAAGATGACTAAAATTGGAGATATTCCAGAAGTTGGATGACTTAAGACATGAATCATCCCTGAAAACTTTAGATTTCACATTAAGCTCTTCGTCCTGCTGAAACCGGAACAAGGAGAGACAATTTGTTACTGCAGATACCACGTGCAAAATACCTGGTTTCCCATGAGAAACAGTCTTTTCTGGTTTCGCTATGTCTTGTTCTGAAAATAATAAAAAAAAATCTTTTCAGATGTTTAGAAGCTTTATAAATTAACATATGGCGATTTTTTTTTTCTGTTTCATAGGCTAGTGATTTATTAAGCAGAAAATAACAGACAGATTTCAACAAATGGTCCATGGAGAAAAACTGTTTCTAAATTTTCATGTCTTTTTAATTTGTATGAAAAACTTAAAGGTTTCAATTGCATGAAACAATATACCAAGAATTCTTATATACGTTTAGGTACTTATAATTCCAAAGCATAGGCTGTAATAAAGCATAAATGCCAAAGTATAGATAGCAAATCTACATTACTGAAAACATTTAAAATTTTTTTGTCAAAATTTATTTTGGCAAGATATTTTGACAAGATGAAATTAATATATATACTATGTATTTGAGTTTTTTCAGATGAAGTTCAAAAGGAAACATTTATGTATGAAAAAAACTAGACTCAATTCAACTACCTGCAAAATTGTGGTATTTTATAATAATAACTAAAAGTTTTAAATGGCATTAGGCCTAACTAGAAGTTTTAAATGGTTTTGGGCTTCTGGTTTAAAAAAAAAAAATAAAGAAAATGCAAAATGTTTCCATCTGGTAACATTCATCTGCAGAAAAAAAAAAAAAAGTACAGTCAGGAAAATAAATCATAAGACAGTACTTAGGGAGTGCCTGGTTGGCTCATTCCAAAGAATGTATGAGTCTTGCTCTCCGGGTCATGAGTTCGAGCCTCATGTTGGCTGTAGACATTACTTAAATAAACAAAAAAACTTGAAAAAATAAATAAAAATAAAAATAAAATAAGACAATACTTAGGCATTTACAAGCCTTGATACATTAAAAATATGTTATTTATAAGAGCAACTAGAATCAAACATGATCAGTTGCTAGGTAAGCTTCGGTGAGAATTAAAGGAGCATCTAAACTTGGATTCTTGAATTTGTTAATATTGAGGAATACTGCTGTGTAATTTTTGTAGTGAAGAAATTGTTTCCATAGAGCCTGAGGGTTTTTTTTAACTTGCCCCAGGTCAGTAGCTAGGTGGTACCAGAGCTAGAACTTAAACACTAAATAGCAGTGTAAACTTGGAAAGGTCACCCTGATTTTAGGTCAATGTTACCTCTCAATAAAATGATCGTTAGTCTGGAACAATCTCTGAGTGGGAGTTTTGAGTAAATCAGACATGGGCAGAATCCTAGCTCCAACATTTATTAGCTTGAAAATCTTGGAAAAATAACTTATTTTCTGAAGTTAGTCTATTGAACTGTTCCCACAGACATTAAATAAGGATAGTAATTGTCCTGTTGCATGTCTTTCATAATGATATGTTGGAAATAAAAACTGTATGCTATTTCTAAGCTCATAATAATGTGTTTAATAAGTTCTTGTCTTTTTTTCTTCAAATCCCAGTAGTCTATGATTCTGTGATTTTATAACTCTACTATGTCATTGGAAATAAGCCTACAAATTAAATATGATCACACTAGGTAGGGTTTGAAGGACTCCAAGAGATGTCTCCTGAAACCTAGAGTGTCTGCTGCGGTCCATTTAAAAACATATTCTAGATGTTCTCACTTACAGAACATCCCCATTCTCAACTAATCCAGTCCTAAAAAGCATATAGAGCAACAGAAAAGGAAAAATAATGAGGCTCTGGGAGACTCTGTAAGTCTCCAATGGTGGGTGGTAAATCTCTTTCAGTTCTAAAATGAAGGCAATATCAGTTCTGTATCTACTTAAGAATAAAAATATTTTTACCTGGTTTTGCTTCCTTTTTAACTTGTGACCCTAAAGGGAAAACAAAAGGCAGAAATTTAATAATCTGAAAAAATAAACTAAAGCACAAATTTGTTTCTGGAAATTATTTTATTTTGTTTACCATAATTAAAAAGGCAGAATTTTACTAAAAATTATTTCGGTTTCCTGCTGGTTTGTTAGTGCTGGTCTATTAAACACACAGTAGTTAATATCATGCAATGTACTTATCTGCCATTAAGCTGTTGCTACTGCTAATTGATTTCAAGTCAAATTTTCTATGTTTTCTCGAGATGATTATTGTGGAGTATAGTTTCAGTGTCAATATAAGTGATTTGATGGCAGGAATAAGAAGAGTATCTTTAAAACATATTTAATTGAGTACTCATATGATTTAGAAATTTAGACAAACACTGTTATGGCTTGAATCATATCCCACAAAAAGATACGTTGAAGTCCTAACTCGTCATACCTCAGAATGTGATCTTATTTGGAAATAGCATTGTTGCAGACACAATTAACTAAGGTAGGATGAGGTCATACTGGAGCAGGGTGGGTCCTTAATTAATCCAATCTGACTGGTGTCCTTATAAGGACAGGAAAAGAGACACGGAAACAGAGACACACAGGGAAATAAGGCTATGTGAGAATGGAGACAGAGCTTGGAGTGATGGATATACAAGCCAGCAAACAGCAAGGATTGCTCACAAACACCAGAAGCAAGAAAAACTGGGAAAGAATCTCCACATATTTCAAAGAGGGCATGGCTCTGCTGACAACATGACTTTGGACTTTGAGCCTCTAGAACTGTGAGAGAGTAAACGTTTCTTGTTTTAAGCCACCCAGTTTGTGGCCCTTTATTCCAGGTACCGAGGGAAACTAATATCCAGGAGATGGGGGGCTGCTGTAACAAATATATATGAATGCGAAAGTAGCTTTGGAATTGGCTGATGAGTAGAGGCTGGAATATTTTTGAGACACTTGATAAAGAAAAAACAAACCCTACATTGCCTTGAAAAGGATATTGGCAGAAATATTGATGAAGTCTATTCTGCTAAGGACTTAAGAAAGAATTAAGGAGAGTTATAAAGAAAGCTTCTGACAATTTAGAAAATATGTATACCCTCATCAAATACAGACATCAACAAAATGTTGCTGGAAACAGGGATGGTAAAAGTGCTTCTGGTGAGGTCTCAGAAGGAAATGGGCAACATGTTATTGGGCTCTGCAGGAGTGATCTTTGTTATAAAGTGGCAGAGAACTTGGCTGAATTGAGTTCCTCAGTTGGGTGGCAGTGAAATCATGCGCCATGAGATCAATGAAGTTGAAACTAGCAGAAGCTTTAAAACTTGTTTTTCATAGAATGGTTTCCTTCTGGTTAGCTATTACGTTTTTTCAGACTCCACTAACAAATCCTCTAGCTGTCTCCATGGAGGCCTGGACTCAAGGTCCACTGATATGGTTCCAACCTATGAATAAACGAGGCTCTCAATTTCTTCCTGAAATAACAAGCTTAAGCCCCCATCCAGGTTATACCAGCCCTCAGAGCTTGCCCACAGCCTCTTCTCCTCATCCTAAGAGAAGCTCCTCATATCAGAGGCTGAACTTTGCCTTGATCTGGTGTTAAGTCTCCATCACAAAGTGAACATGAGATGGATGTTACATATATGTTTGCTTAGAGCACATGCTCCAGCTTCCCTCATGAATAATCATAACTTCCCCACCCTTTCCATCAATAAGTATGTAATCTACTACCCTGACTTTCCCCTTTAAAACCCCCTGCTTCTTAACTAGGAAATTGGGAGATGGTCTTTGGGCCTCAGTCTACCATCTCTCCAGGTTGCCAGCCTTTTGAACAAAGCAACCTTTCCTTTGCCATCGACATTTGTCTCTGCAGTATTGGCTTTCAAGCTGTGAGCAGCCGAACTTGGGTTTCAATAACAGAAGGTAGAATTTGTAAGTGAAGAACATGGATATCTAGCCGAAGAAATTTCCAAGTAAAGTGTGGAAAGTGCAGCCTGATTTCTCCTTGCTGCTTATAATACAATGTGAAAGGGAGGATAAATTGAGGAGTGAACTGCTAAGCAAAAGGAATCAGCCCTTGATGATTTGGAAAATTCTCCACCTATCGAGACAGTGCGCCCCGAAGACGGGGCCAAGAGAGTGGCTGGACAAACTTGCAGATCCGATCTACCACCTCAGCAGAGGGCAGGAATAGAGATGTAGTTACGGGGAAGGATCTGTGGAGGACCCTCTTGTCTAACGGCTTGGATCATCATGAATCGAATGTGGAACTGGTCATGTTTTTGAGAATTCCATTCAAGTAAAAACAATGCTGTCTGACAGAAATAGAGAACGAAATGAAAGAATAACAACTATAACAGCAGAGTCACAGACTCAAAAGCCTGGGTTGATGGGAATTCCTTGAGTGGAGAGGGCAGGGCTGCCACCCAGCAGCTACCAACCTACCAGGCCCAGAGGACAGTGTATTCAGCCAAAGAAGATAGTCTCAGCTCCTGACAGCTAATAGAATTTTCCCTGCTATGTTTTGCATTTACTCAGGACCAATACCCCTTCTCCTTTTTTTTTTCTTTCCCTCTTTTGAAATGGGAATGTTTATCCTAGCCTTTCCTACTGTTTTATTTTGGAAGCAGATAGTTTGTTTTCTGATTTTGCAGATGGAGAGAAATTTTCTTCAAGAAGAATCATACCCTGGGTTTCACCCATAAATGTTTAAGATAATGAGTTTGAGAATTTGAATTGATGAACTTTTGGACTTAGTTGTTGCTAAAATGGTTTGTGACTTTTAGGGATGTTGGAATGAGGTGTATGTGTTTTGTTACATGTAAAGGGCATGCATTTTGGGGGGACCAGAGGATGGGCCTTTGCGGGTTGAATTGTGTCCTCCCAAAAGATAGGCTGAAGTCCCAACCCCAGCACCTCAAAACATGACCTGATTTGGAAATAGGGTCTTTAAGGTGTAATTAGTTACGATGTAGTTGTATGGGAGTAGGCTGGGTCCTAAATCTAATATGACTGGTGTTCTTACAAGAAGAGGAGAAAAGGCAGAGATAAAGACACAAAGGAAGAAGATGTCTGTGGAATGATAGAGGCTGAGATTGGAACAACGCAATTTCAGGCTAAGGAACACCAAGGATTGCTCGCAAACACCACAGGCCAAAGGAGGCAGGGAAGGGTTCTTCTCTCCAGGTTCAAGGGAATCATGGCCCTGCTGACACCTTGGTTTCAGACTTCTACCTTCCAGAACTGTGAGAGAATAAATTTCTGCTGTACTAAAATACCCAGTTTGTGGTATTTTATTTTATTACAGCAGCCCTGTAACACTAATAGTTGGGAAACATCAACCAAAATTTTAACTGTTTCGAGAATCAGATTTCTGTTCTTTTTTAAAAAGTTTCTGCTACATACTGCAGCCCTCAGAAATATTCATCTCACTCCGGCACGCCCCCAAAAAACAGAAGAATGAGAGGATGTGTTTTTCTGACAGGATGTCTGTGTCCTATAGTAATCAGCAAAAATAGGGGTTTTGTGGGACTCAACTCAATTAGTCAATTGCTTCTTCTGAATCAGATCAACTTCTCTCAGCAGTTTCTCTTTTGTAAGTAGAATTTTTTCTAGGAATAGGTGGCATAGATAAATGTGTATTATGTTCGTCTTATTTTAAAATAGTTGGTAAAGGATAACATTTTTGTATAATATTTACACTATGACACAACACTGGCAAAGAGGTAATATGCTACTCGTTATAAATATGAAATGCAAATATGAATCTCTATATGAAATATACATACCTGGTTTCTCTTCTTTTTTTACTTGTGTCTCTAAAAATACAGGTGAACATTAATAATGATGATTATGTAAAGATATTTTTTCTGTACTCATCCATATTTCTTTTACATGTTATTCACTATTTTTTAATCTGCCATATTATTTTCTCCTTTTTATAAATGCAGCAAACTGATACAAACAGACAAAGATTCCTCATTATCAATCGTAGTAAGAATTATTTTGAGATAAAATGAAAATGTGAATTAAGATTTTTATGAGAAGTTAATGAAAGGTATTGTTTTGTACCTTCAGTGAACAAAGGTTGAAGATAAATTTTAGCATAGCATATTCTCAGAAACACTAAGGATATTAGAATTACAAAGGATATTAGAAATATGAGGATTTTAAGCACATTGTCTACACAAAATAGTTAAGCCTTTGACTTTAAGCAAAATACTCAACTATGATATCAGAGGATGAGTAAAAGCATGTGTTTAAGATTTGTTTTATTTATTTATTTTTTGGCATGCACATAACATACGTGGAGGCTTAGGCTTGACTTCTTTGCCTAGAAAAAGTTTAAAAATGATTAAAGACTGGGTCAGTAAATTGTTATTGAATTGACATTGAATATGATAGAATGTTACATATTCGAAACTCAAAATAAAACAATAAACTCCGACTATGGTTCTTTATTTAAATTCTACAGGATATGTAATTTAATGTCCACACAAAATCACTAATTGAAAAAAAATCATTTTTAAATAATAAAGCTCTTGTTTCAATTTTATTGCACCATTAAAAATAATTTGCTCACAAACTCTTGTGTGCAATGTTAACTTTTAAGTCTAACATTAAGATAGAACACATAATCTTATTTTGAGAAATTACTTCTAACCCTTTATTATTGAAAATAAAAAATATAAGACACATTGTTTTCTTTTCCATTAATATTATTAATGTTATCTGTCCCAGGATAATATATTAAAAATGATTGCTACTGAATTTGAAACTCCAGATGACTAGAAATATATGCTTTTATTGCTTGTTGGATCCCTAGTAAGGATGGGCAATTTTTTAATGAAGGTCAGTTAGTGTATAGTTTTGACTTTAGGCCATATGATCTCTTTCACAACTATTCAACTCTGCTGTTGTAACACAGAAACAACCATCAACAATATGTAAATGAATAGGCATGGCTGTGGTCCAATAAAACTTTATTTATAGAAAAGACTTGTGGTCAGTCTTTAGGCTATTGTTTGTCAACCTCTGCCTTCTCCACAGTCAGTTTTAATTTTCTTTATTTTTTATCTCAACAAGGATTTCAACAGTAAGCAAAAGCATCTTCCTTTGATTCTATATTCCCTTGTAACTATCATCCAGTACCTTTCCATCATTGTTCAGCTCGGCTTCTTGCGAATGTCATCTTTACTTGCTTTTTCTACTTCTGGACTCCCATTTAATCATTAATTCACTAAAATCTGGCTTCTATTTCCACCATTTTATTTATCAGGTCTCTCTGGTCACCAATTCCCCCCTCCACCCCACTTGCCAATACCAATAGATATAACTAATTGTATCAATCACTTTTTTCTTTTTAAATTCCTGTTCACTTGACTTCTGATTAGTCCTCACACTTAAAACTATAGAAAGCAGACAAAATATGTAAAACACTGGCTTTAAACATATTGAATATAGACATCAAAGGACAGCGATTTTTAAGTGATGGGATACAAATGAGGTGTGTCCTATGATTGTCCCAGCTTATGCCTTAAGAGAGTAATAAGGCCTTAGTGCAGGAATGGAGCTGAATTGATGAGATGGAGCTGGGAGTCTGGAAAGGCCAAGACAGCTAGAGATCACAGGTCAGAGTCATGCAAAGTAGAGAGCTGCAGGGAAAAGAAGAAAAGAGAGAGAAAAAGAGATAAAGAAAGTTCTGGGGATTTGTGGAAGGCCCCCTTAAATCTTCAGATGAGCACTAACCAGCATAGGCTTACAAGGAAACTACTTGAGGCCAGGGAAAGAAACAATGGAAACGATACTGTAGTTCTTTACAGTAAACATTGAAGTTGGGTAGTGTCAGTCTTTCAAGTTTGATCTTGAACTTCAGTATTGTGTTGGCTGCTGTGAGTTTTTGGGTTTTTTTTTTTTTTTCTATTCCACATAAATTTTAGAATCAGTTTGTCAACATTCATGAAATAACTTGCTGGGATTTTGATGGAAATTGCATCGAATCTATAGATCAAGTGGGTAGCAACTGACATCTTAACAACATTGAATCTTCTACTTCCCAAACATGCAATATTTTGTAATGATGTAGAGATTTTGATTTTTAATTTTTTTTTTATGGGAGCTTTGTTCCCTTCACTTTTTATTTGGTTACGTTCTATTTAGGGCTCAGCTCAACCAACTCTTCTTCAGAAAGCCTTTTATCTAAGGTGGTTGGGCTGCATGCCCCCTTTATTCACCACTTATTTTTTAGATCTTTTGATCATTGTTAATCACAATCTATTGTAAATATTAACTTGAACGAATACCTTCCCTTGTAGACTGAGATATCTGAAAACAGATAATGTTTATCCATCACTGAATCCAGGGACCTGGTATAATACCTAATACATGATTACATAGTATGCACTCAATTATAGTTTGTTCATTAAGTAAATAAATGAAATAATTAATGAGAACAAGAGAAGGTAAATAAATGGAGAAATCAGTCAAGAAAAATGAAGTTAGGAAAATGTATGAATTCAGGAATTACATTAGAACACAAAATGCATGTTAAAATTATTACATAGTTCCTTGGACTGGCATGATAATCCACCTCTCAGCTTTCTAGTCTCAGGCAAGGATAAAAAGTGCAATCAAACATAAAATTTACAATGTTTTAAGATATGAATAAGTTTTTAAAGAGAATTCCTAGCATAGCAATTCCTGGTACTGTTACCTGAAGTAAATTTGTTTTATGTGTTCTCAGGGGAATAAAGTAGTATAACGTAGTATAACGTAATAAATAACATCTTAAAAAAAATCCCTACCATAAATACATAACAGTTTTTACAGAATTCCACCCTCTGCTCTCACCATGGACCAAGTACACTATACCAAGCCCAGTCCAATGAGAGAAATGTTATTTTGGGCTCAGTCATTGTGGCTCAGGTATATCGCTATGAACTCTGCCTAAATGTAAGGATAAAAGCAAAGTTACAGAGACTCTCGGCAGTGACATTTGGAGTACTGAACGCTCATGTTTCCTTCTGAGAATCTAATAAATCTATTGACATAAGCCTAAGAAACATGCATGAATACACATTAAAAACACAAACACACACAAGTTGTGTGCAAATATAAGGTTGTTCAATTACGCCCTTGAAGCCAAGCTAAATTAAGAAAATCTTGATTTGAAAGTTCTACTCATTCTTACAATCAGGTTGTGACAAATACTGGACAACTATTTATTTCCACGGAGCTGTTTAATTATGAAATCTGGGTTTCAGGGTTGTTTTTTTTAAAAATATTTTATTTATTTATTTGAGAGAGAGAGAGAGAGATCATGAGCAGGGGGAGGGGCAGAGGGAGACATAAACTCCCTGTTGAGCAGGGAGCTGCACCCGACTGGATCCTGGGCCTTGAGATCATGACATGAGCAGAAGGCAGACGCTTAACCGATTGAGCCACCCAGGCGCCCTCGGGGTTGGTTTTTACATGCCCTCTCCCATATGTATTTATTTCCAAGTCAATTTCAGTTGCAGCCTACATTATCTCTCTAATTATTCTGCTCTTCTCTTTACATTCTGCCTTATGGATTTCATTGTGTTTCCCCAAAAGTTATTTTGAAGTCCTAAGGCTCAGTACCTTGTGAATATAACCTTATTTGAAAATAGGGTTTTTGCAGATAAAATTAAGATGAGGTCATTAGGTAGGGTGCATCCTAATCTAATATGACTGGAGTCCTTATAAGAGAAGGAGAAGAGACACAGAAATGGACATGCATAGAGAGAGGGACGATAATGTGAAGACATACAGGGAGAATACCATGTGATGACAGAGGTGGAGATTTGAATGATGTTTCCACAAGCCAAAGAATACCAAGGTCTGCTGGCAATTCCAGAAGTTAAGGGAAAGGTATGGAACAGATTCTCCTTCAAACCTTCATAGAGAGCATGGCCCTGCCTATATTTGGTTTTTGGACTTCTGTCTCTAGAATCATGAGAGAATAAATTTCTATTATTTCAAGCCACCCAGTTTGTGGTACTTGTTACCATAGCCCTAGGAAACAAATACACTATGCCAGTACTTTAGTCCAGCCCACCACTGCTTCTCCCCATAATTACCATGAACATCCAACCTGGTCATGAAAACATAGGCTTTCTTCCCTCACTCTTCTTTTTTTTTTTTAAGATTTTATTTATTGATTTGACAGAGAGACAGCCAGCGAGAGAGGGAACACAAGCAGGAGGAGTGGGAGAGGAAGAAGCAGGCTCCTAGCAGAGAAGCCTGATGTGGCTCGATCGCAGAATGCTGGGATCACGCCCTGAGCCGAAGACAGAAACTTAACGACTTCGCCACCCAGGCGCCCCTCTCCCCTCACTCTTCTTTCAACTTTGTAGCCAGAGAGATTTTCCAGAATGCATGTGCAATCATTTCACATATCACATCTCACCGTAAAGCATGGACCATCTTTGTGAACTCCAACTGCCTCTGCCTGGTCTGTGAGGTTACTAATGAGTCAAATCGCTGCATCTCATTACCCTCTCCTCTCTCTTCACCATTTTGTACTCTATATTCAAGCCATACTGAAGTATTGTATTTCTAAACACTAACTTAAGGTGTCTTTTCTCTCTGGGCTTATATGTCTTATATGTTGATCTCCCTGTCTAGAACATTTATCCTCTTTTTAATCCGGCTGAAACTCATGTATTATTCAGATATTATCCAAAAAATAAGCTATTATAGATAGCTTTCCCTTAATCCCTCAGACTGAGTTGGGTACACCTTTCATATTCCAATAGTATTACCTCTCTTTATATATATTTATAATTAATAATACTGTATTGATGCATGTTTACTTATCTCCTCCAATATCCTGTAACTTTCATATAAGCAAGAATTGTAGTGCTTCTAAAGCTTAGCATGGTTCCTGACATACTGGAATTTATCAATAAATGTATATTGACTAAATTAAATGAATACCTACTATGCACATATTCTCTACCAGCAACTGAGTGCTGTACTGGAAGCCTCTCATCAGAAGCCTGCTGGGGTACATGCCTCACTATAAGACAATGAGACCATTGCTGCTGTCAGGTTAGAGGCTGACTTAGGGAAGGACCAGTATTGTACTCCAAATGGGTAAATTAGCTTAAGGGAACAAAGTTATACTTTCTAGCAAAGATAACTTAAACTCAAAAAAAAAGGGGGGGGGGGAACCAGATATAACCAAATGTTCAGTCCCTAAAGTCCTAATAAATGGAATTACTAACTTTAAGTCACACCTCATTTGATTAACTTGTTACTTCTAACTAATTGAGGTGAATGCAGTAAAGGCTATTTACTGGTAATCCTATTAAATATTGTATGGGATGTGGATAATAAATCTTATATTATTCATGCAATGATTAGGTAACAGTTCCAATTGCTCCTGATAACCAACTCTAGGTCATGACCCTAGAACTATGTCATTTTCAGGAGTCACATATGTTTCCTACAATGAAGAACAAGTATGCCTTGCTCAATGGGTATCAGTTCTTTAAGATACAGGTAAAAACAAAAAAAAATAAAGAAAAGAGAGCAATATACATCCCTGTGTTATGCCACTGGATATTATATTTTCTGATATATCTAATCATTTGATCAGAAATAAGTTATTTCTGACGTGGTAATATATTATTATCTAATATACCAATGAATTATTTGTACAGATTTTTCACTCTCAATGAAATATTAACAGTCAGGTTTTATGTATGCATCAATAGCCAAAGGTCTATATTGAGCATAGATCTATATAGCTTAGTGTAATAACAATTCTGGCCCAAGAAATTGTTAATGTGAGTAATATCAATAAAGGCTTTTAAATAATCTGCTTTATAACAAATTTCTCTCTTAGTTGATTGTTTAACATTGATCAATAATGAAATAATTTCATTTAATAATCTTCCTTTTTTTTTAAAAAAAAGATTTTATTTATTTATTTATTTGACAGAGGGGGAGAGAGAGAGAGGGAGAGAGCATAAGCTGGGGGAGTGGCAGGCAGAGGGAGAGGGACAAGCAGGCTCCCAGCCAAGCAGGGAGCCCAATGAGGGGCTCAATTCCAGGACCCTTGGGATCATTACCTTAGCCAAAGGCAGACGCTTAACCGACTGAGCCACCCAGGCACCCATTTAATGATCTAATTCACACATCCAAAAATACCTTTAACATATCTTAAACATATAGTTATCAAATTACTATCTTATTTCATTAATGAAGTAATTTTTTCTGTGTACTATGTTTATCTTAAACTCTCTAACCATCTCTACAATATGTTAGATATATAACAAAACCAATCAAAAGTATCCTAAAGCCTACTCATTTTGAGGTCATTTAGATTTTAATTTCAAAACTAAGAAAAATAAAATTCACAAGCAGTAGGAAACTGAACTTTTGTGAATTTATTCAAAAAATTCATGATTTGATTAATATCACACAAACTGCCTCATTATTGGATCTAATGAGCAAATTAGTTCCCTCCATATGGATTTATTATACTTTAATTTAGTCAAGACAATTCAGATGAATATCATAACATTTGAATTTTGTAAAATGCTTAAATGTAGCATTATTTTAGACATACAATATTTCTGAAGATCTTGGAAAATTTTTACTTAAATAATCTAATACAGTATCATTAAATAAGACCATTAAATTTCAATATAAGGTAAGAATCTGATATAAAACCAGTAGGAACTTATAAATTTTACAACATATAATGTGAGAATTTTAAAATTGGAGGGATCTTAGAAATCATTTCAAACACTTTCTTGTTTTCCCAAATAAACACATGAAGCTTCATAAACTATCCAGGGTATATGTGTGTTATGTTTCTGTGCATTTTCCCTCTGAGGTATCCTTGTCAGTTTAGGTCCTAGAGGAGTGGTTCCCAAACTGGGGTTCCTGGAGCAGCAGCAGCAGCACTTGGGAACTTGTTAGAAATACAAATTCTTGGGCTTTATCCCACATGTACTGAATCAGAAACTTTGGGGGTGGGGCCCAGGAATTTGTCTTTTAACAGTTTTTCTCGGGTGATTTTAATGACCACTTAAGTGTGAGAACCATTGTCCTACAGGGATAAAATAAACATTTGCCAAGTTAGAGTGCATATGAGACTGATTTTTTTTTTTTTTTTGAGAGAGAGAGACCGTGAGGATGCTCACATGCATATGTGCATGGTGGGGGAGGGGCAAAGGGCAAGGGAGAGAGAGAATCTCAAGCAGATTTCCCGCTGAGCCCCGAGCCCCACATGGGGCTTGATCTCAATCCTGAGATCATGAACTGAGCCAAAATCAAGTCGACCGCTTAACCAACTGAGCCACCCAGGGGCCTGGAGGCTGATTTTTTAATGACTTGTAATAATCAGTGGATACAAAGCACAGAAGGAATAGTGCTAAGAAGTCTTGATAGTTAAATCTCACCACTAAAATCTAAATGTTTTCCAGCGTTATTGAGATATAATTGATATACTACATACGTAAGTTTAAGGTGTACAACTTGAGAAGGATTTTCATTAAATCTTCTTTAAATGTTTGGTAGAATTTATCAGTGAAACCTATCTGATCCTGGGCTTTTCTTGGGAGGTTTTTGATTATTGATTCAACCTCGTTATTGTTCTGTTCAGATTCTCTATTTCTTCATGATTCAGCTTTGGTGGTTGTATGCATGTAGGTATTTATCTGCTTTTCCTAGGTTGTTCAATTTTTTGACATATAATTGTTCATAGTAGTCTTATAAGATTCTTTGTATTTCTGTGGTATCAGAATAATGTCTGCTCTTTCATTTATAATTTTATTTATTTGGGTCCTCTCCCTTTTTTCTTAGGAAAGATTTGTCAATTTTGTTTACCTTTTCAAAGAACCAACTCTTGGGTTTGTTCATTTCTTTTCTATTGTTTTCCTATTCTCTATTTCATTTATTTCTGCTCTAAACTTCATTACGTCCTTCCTTCTAGTAACTTTGGGCTTAGTTTATCCCTCTATTTCTAGTTGGAGGTTAAAGTTAGGTTGTTTACTTGTGACCCTTCTTTTTTCTTAATGTAGGTGTTTATGTCTATAAACGTCCCTCCTAGAACTGCTTTTGCTGCATCCCACACATTTTGGTACAAGTGTTGTGTTTCCCCTCATATGAACTTCCAGTTCATTTGTTTCAAGATTTTTTTTTAATTTCCTTTTTGATTTCTTCTTTGATCCATTGAAGAGTGTGTTGTTTAATTCCACACATCAGTGAATATTCCAGTTTTCCTCCTGTTGTTGCTTTCTAGTTTCATACCATTGTGATTGGAAAAGATACTTGGTATGATTTCAATCTTCTTACATTTGCTAAGTCTTGTTTTTTGACCTAACCTGACCTATCATGGAGAATGAACTTGAGAAGATTGTGTAATCTGCTGCTGTTGAGTGGAATGTGTTCTGTATGTCTGTTAGGTGTATTTGGTTATGATAGATTCTACATTCAATGTCTTCTTATTGTTTTTCTCTCATGATGATCTATTCATTGTTGAAAGTGGAATATTGAAGTCCTCTACTAGTATTGCATTGTTGTCTATTTTTCCTTTCAGTTCTTTTAATATTTGTTTAATATATTTAGTTGCGCCGCCTATGCTGGATGCATTCATGTTTGCAATTGTTTTATTCCCTTTTCAGAAATGACACCTTTATCATTATATAATAGCTTTCTTGTCTTTCTTATAGCTTTTCTTAGTCTATTTTGCCTAAGCATACCTACCTTTGGTCTCTTTTGGTTTCCATTTGTTTGAAATATCTTTTTCCACTCCTACACTTTGAACTTATCTGTGTCCTTAATGTTGAAGTGAACCTCTAATGTTGGCAGGCAGCATAAAGCTGGGTTATGTTTGTTTGGGTTTTTTGGTTTTTTGTTTTTTGTTTTACCCATTCAGTTCCTCTATGCCTTTTGAATGACGAATATAATCCACCTTCATTTAAAGTAATTATTGATAGGTAAGGACTTAGAAATGCCATCTCTCTGCTTTCTGTCTTTTTTGTACTTCCTGTGTTCTTTCCTTTCTTGCTTGCTGCCACTCTTTGTGAATTGATGATTTTCTGTAGTGGTATGCTTTGATTCTCTTCTATTTATCTTCTCAGGTATTTCCTGTAGTGTTTTGCTTTGTGGTTACCATGCAGCTTCCATAAAATATCTTATAAATATAACAGTCTTTTTAAAAGTGATAACAGCTTGCTTGCAGTTGCATATAAAAACTCTACCTTTTTATTCCCCATCGCCGTATTTTATGAGGGTGGGCAGGCCTTGTGTTTGGGTCCATCGGGAATAGGCGGGTGCACGGATTTGTGGGCGGGGTTGCTGACTATGTGCCAGGGACCACTGGGTGAGCCTGGCATCTGGGTCTTAGGAGATGGCCCAGTGCTGGGACAGTTTGGGAGTCTGGTTTCACAGAAGCCAGCCTAGAGGCTGGGGCCATGTGAGCTGGCCTGGTCCTGGGGCAAGACAGGAGCCTAGGTCTTTGGGAGCCAGTCCAAAACCTGGGATGTTAAAAAGCCACCGGATGACTTGGTACTGAGGCAGGGCAGGAGATTGGGTTCACAGGAGCCCAGTTGGAGCTGGGGCTATTGGAGTTTGCCTGGTTTGGGATTAGGCTAGGAGTCTTGGTCCATGGGAGATTGCTTAGAGCCTGAGGTTGCAGGTGCCAACCTGGTGCTGGGGCAGGCTTAGATCCTGGGGTCTGTGGGAGTTGGCTGGTGCTGGGATGGGCCAGCAGCAGATTCATGGGAACCTGCTAGGAATCTTGTGTCATGGTTGCTGCCCTGAGGCTGTGTGAGCTGGTCAGTGCCAGGGTGGGCTGGGAGCCTAGTACCTTGGGAGCCACCTAGGACCTTGAGAGTCAGCCTGGTGCTGGCACAGGCCAATGCTGGGGTCTGTAGTGAAGCTGGGTGCTCCCTTCACTCTCATTCTTCCACAGGGAGGTGTCTCTTTCTGTGCTAAGCTGCCCAGGTATGGAAGAGGGGGTGGGGTACTACATTCCTCACCTGGAATCCTTAGGTCTTGTGGAAGTATTTTTGTGTATAGTTTACAAATTGATGTTTTGAGGAAGGAATGGACACTAGAAATTTCTATACTGCTGTCTTACGGTTATTTCCACATGTTCTTTAGTTCTTTTACATTCTCAATTTCATGATCTCATACATTCAGTTAAGAGACAATATTGCACCAGTTTAAAATCTGATGAAGCTTCATAGGAAAACACATCTGCAGATATCTGAATGAATAAAGTGCATATGTATATCTGTTTATACATGGTCTAAGCCTATATCTTCCCTAAGGTCCATATTTAGACAACAGAAAGTGTAAGGATAGTGTAGATTGTTTGTTGGAGGAGAATTCTATAAGGCAGTGGTTCTCAAACAATAGCATAACCTGGGAACTTATTAGAAATGTACATGCTGAACCCCACCCCTGACCTCCAGATTCATAAACTCTGGGGGAAAGCCCAGCCCTCCAGGTGTGTCAGACACATGGTGAAATTTGAAAGTCACTGTTTAATAACTATGATTACATTTGTTAATAGTATTCATTTAACAAAATCTATGGCTGTTTTTTTTTTTTGCAATTTTGAGTCCCAGCTAATTGTATATGTCATATTTCAGCAAATAAGGCTTAATTAGAGTCAAAGAGAAAGGTTTCAATCTACTGAGACATAAATGGATAAAGCTAAAAAGCAGAACATGTTTATGATGATTCCGGTGTGTCAACTTTTCAATATAGATGACAGTAATATTCTCTTCAGATGTTTGTGATTCTATAAAGGATGTGATATGAAATCAAATTCATATAATGCAAGAATTTTTTATTTTCACAAAGGAAAACAAATCATTGTAATTCTGGTTCTCATGGAGATAGTAACTGGCTCCATATCACAGAACATGTTTCAAAAAGTAAGAAGCAATATAACAGGTATATATATGCATATATTTGCTTATTTTATTTACAGGAATTTGTCTTCTTATATTTTTCTTCTTATATTCTTATCTTATATCTTATAGTCTTATATTTTTATTAGAGCTTTTATATTTTTTGTATTTTCTAAACTTGAATTTTATTAAAAACAAATGAAATTATCAATGTAATATTTCCCATTTCTACTTCTATTATGCATTGACTTAAAAAATGCTCATATTCAATGAATAAAAAAGGAAGTTAAAGGAAAAAATGAGTCAAAAATATTCTAAAATATTAGACACATGAATGATAGAAATCATAACAGTTTAAAATTACGTAAAAGAATAAATAGCATGTCTACATCTATTATATACTAAGGAAATTTTTAAAGTAACATCTAATGAAAAATAATAAAATCTTGACTTAGTATAATCAGAAACTATTAATGTGTAGTGTGCTGGGATAAGCAATAGGTAGAGGTCTTAAGGGTTGAGTTTGGTTCTCTAAAACACTCATTTGCTGTTGACATGGCCATTTAACTTGCTTGTTTTTTCATTTTTTACAAAAAGAAAAGAAATGGAGGAAGTTAAATTAGATGGTTTCTAAGATTTCATCCAGGTGAAGTGATATAATTATGTTAAATGTTAATTTAAATCTAAATAGTAAATCATTTCCAAAGGAGACACAATTTATAATCAACCTGAAAAGTTGCAGCATTAATTTCTTTCGGGCTTATTGCTCTTTAATAAATCTGTTTGCTCAATTCCTAATAGATTTTCTGCTGTTGGAAGCATGTATAAGTCTAAAGGCAGAAGAACAAACCTTGTTTCTAAGACCAGTGAGTCTGTTGCAGATATAATATATCTATTTACACAGCTATTTAGTACAGAGCAGAAACTGGCTCTGCTGTAGATTTAAATCTTAACCAGAAAGAACTATCAGACAGGCACTTTACCTTTTAAATTGACTTGAAGATTAATATCCCAACTTTGTAGCATATATATTGAATAAGCAAGCCATTTGGAGGAGGCAAGAAAATATCATAAGGACTTTTCTGGGATGCTTGAACCAGTTCAGAAACCTTATTACATTTTACTAGAAGCCATTATTGCTCAGCTACATGTTTTATGAGGTTTTATAATCTTTTAATTAACAAAATTAAAATGGAAGAAGTTTAAACGTTAATATATAAAATATATTATAAAACTCTAAAAGGAATTGCTGTTTGACTTGTATATGAATTTGAGTAAACATTCCTTTCTCTTCTTTTACCTGTGGACGTGTTTACACATAGAGGCAATCTTTTTTTATCAAATGTATTATATAAGGTTATTTGGTTGACAATACCATATTATCATTTATGCAACATTTACAAATATATTTTTAGAGATTTAATGTAAAATTATATGAAGATTAGCATCATATATGTAGTGGTATAAATCAGAAAAAGAAATTACAAATAATGCTTTGAAAAGTGACCTTTAATTTTCTCAAAGCCACTTGGTAAGCAAGAATTGCCTCTCACAATTGGAACTAAATTTCTGGAAGAATTTTTGGTTTACGTTAGGACCATTGACTGAAATGCAGTCTGGTGGTAAGAAGTAAAAATATTGTTCATGGTGTCCTTTCATTTTAAAAGCAGCAATATTTGGCAGTATATTGAGATACAGTTTATATAGTTCTTTAAGGCTTACCATATTATGATCTGTGGTAATATGGCCCCTAGATACATGAAGCCAGTGACATTCATATACAGAAATGACTTTTCCATCTTTATTGGCTTTGCATTGGGCTAAATTTTCTAGGTGCCAATTATTTTGCTAAATTTCTTGAGGCTGTACTACAATAAATTTCTATGGAAACTTTTTTGTTATTCAAGAAACTACCCTTGACCACTCTGTTCACAAGCCCTCCATTATCTTTTATTTTGCCTTAAACAAGCGGTGAGGGTATCTTGAGGTCCTACTCCTTGATGTTTAAAGGGATTTAAAATGATGTTAATTAAACTGTTCCTGGCAAATGTTTTGTTGGCACAATGATTAGGTGTGAGAGATGAGAGGAAGTTAATAGAGAACCAATGGAAAGAGGAAGTTAATCAGAACCATCACTTTGAAGTTTTTTTTATTTCTTGATAGGGAACTTAATATAACAGTGACAGCACACCATGATTATTCACTATTCAATCATTCATTTAGTAAGTGATCACCTAGCATTTAGTAAATGATAAGCACTTGTCTCCTAAGAATATTTAGCCTATAAGGCTCACTTATTAATTGAAAAACTGAATTCTCAGAGATGAATTTAATTCTGGAGACAGTCATAATAATTAGATTTGGCTGAAATGCCATGCTAGGTACCTCCCTTTAAGGGTATAGAAAGGATATCAATTCTGATATCATATATATACTTTGAACAGTTGGGAGAAAATAAAAGATATAAGGATAAATGGTTTTGCTCCACTATTGACTCACATATCACACTTTCTAAAGAAAAAACTTTTCCAAACACATTCCCTATATTGGTAAATGATATTACATTCCATCTACAGTTTCAATCAGGAGGCTGGAAATCATCCAACATTCTTCTCCATCCTTTGCTATCCCTATTCAGCTCTTAACAGAGCCCTGTTGATTCCATTTTCTAAATGTATCTTGAGTGTACTTCCACTTGTTTATTTCCTTCTCAGTTTCTGCCTGTATTAGAGACTCAACTATATCATTTTCCTTCCCCATCATATCACTCGATGTTTTTGCCTCTTCTTGCCTCTTTTCACCATACCATGCTCATTTGTCAAGTCTCAGATTAGCTGTTGTCTCCTTCTGGAAGCCTTTCCTGATCTCTTTTCAGGATGAGTTAGGTGCCCTTAATCTGTACTCTCAGCATCATATGAAAAACCATCATCTCTGTACTCTGTAATTATTTGCAATACTTTGTAATTATTTACTCATTTGTCTTCCACAAATAAATTGTGAAACTCACTAGGCAGGGACAGCAATGCAACTATCATCTTTGTATTCTTAGCGCTTGTGCATTGTTTCACAGTGTCAACAATAATTGTCTTTAATGAACAAGAGACAACTCTATATAAATGGAGGGTTACTCTATTGAGTAATGGATGCAACTAAACATACTCCCACTAATGACTCACTGAAGATGCTGCTAAAATATTTGAAAAGGACTTGCAAAAAAGAGAGAGTTCTTTTAACTCTGTGGCCCTTCACTGAAACATACCATCAGCAGAAATCTTCCGTTTTTTCTCTCTACAGAGGAGATTTTACAAATTTGTGTTGTAATCATCTTGCTTTGGGATATGTAAAAATAAAACATGTCAAAGTTTGTGTGTGGAATTTCTCATTAATGTTGGTTATGGTTATTTCACCTATGAAAAGGAGAAAATTATACCATGTTTAGGAGTGACTATTGAGTAGTTTTATATATAATATGTATTCCCGATCATTTTCAATTGATGAGCACCATCTGGCCCAAGCATGTTTTAATTATTAAGATTTACTAAACCATATTACCCTAAACCGCTCCATCACATCCTGATACTTTAAATGGGTCTTAGGAAAGAAATGAGACAATAAGAAATGAGCTCCCACCATGCTGAATCCCACCATGAGATTCAGTTCTTATTTTAAAAGTCAAGGCATTGGTTAAAGTATGGGGTGGGGATGGAGGGTTTGTGAGAAGGAAAGCTCAGTAAAATGTCTAAACCTTGATGGGCTTGTCTAAAGTTGTCAGGCATGATCCCAAAGAAACCATTATTTTTGCCATGTCTGTTATTGGTCACATCAATCTCAGTTCCTGAGCTTGAGAATATTTTGTTCTGAAACCAGAAATGTGAGAATAAAAGAAATGATAGTTAATATTATTTCTTTTTCTTCTTCTACACTCAAATAAATAGTACCATATTTCTTTCTTTCTCAACTTGTTTTGTGTTATTGAGAGCTAAATTTGAATAGCATATGAAAGAAAAGAAAAGACCCCTCATGTTTGTCCACAAGAGGCAACTGAAACATTTTCCCCTGGAATATGATTCAATTATTAAATATGAACCCTCCTTCAAGTGTCTCACAAGTGTGAAACACTTCATCACAGTCTTGAGGAATATTCCCTTGTGTGAATGTTGTGTTGATCCACTAAACTGAAAGACCAAAAAGAATATTTGATTTAAGAACATAGTTTTGAAAACCGGATGATATATTGTGTGTTACAAATAGTACATAAGCATGTTAAGTCATAGGAGAGAGAAAAAAAAAAGAGATTGAGATAGGCTCAAATAATCACTAAAGCTAGCATATTTTACAATAGCAAAGAAGATATAAACCAAACAATACATTAACATGAGGGAACTGGATCTTGTAAATTTTGCAATATTTTGTCAGAGTAACTTACAAATTAGCTTGGAAACAGAAACCTTTCTAACAGAATTGACTTCTTAACAGGCAAGTGTCTAAGAGCATTCTGAGTTTTTCTTTTAATTTAAAAGAGACAGACCATCATCTTCTGTGGCAAGTTACAAAGCCTTCTCTAGTGAATTGCTTTTTCCTCCCTGAAACATCTCGATTCGAGTCTCATTACCACCTTCCTCATTTAGTTTCTAGATTGGGTTGAAATTGAGAAGGAGGATTTTCAGTGACAATTTTATAAAAAGGGCAAAAAAGAGCATTTTTTGATTCCCATAAACTACAGAAGGAAGAAAATCATTTTGGGCAAAGGCTGAAAGCTAAAAATTGACTTTTGGAGGATTCTAAAGTATATACTGTTGAAGAAATCCGTGAAGAAGATGACATATCTAAATAGTGGCTAATAACTCTTTGTTTACACTAATGCATAAGTACAGTTTAGCAATTTTAAATGAAACTATCTTATTCTTTTTTTTTTCTCTCTTAATAGAGAGAACTTACCCAGGATCCACAGAGCATGTGTCATGTCCACTGAGAAAAACTGTACCTGGCATAGACTGATTCAGAAGCTACTAGTGGGACTATGCTTGATTGATTGAATTGACTAAGAAATATTACATCCCCAATCTCCAGAAGATAGAATTTTTTTAAAAATTCAAGATTGTAGTACTCAAGTCACCATTAGAAATAGAAAAAAAAAAAAAGAAAATTTTAGTATAGAAGTGGTTGATCAAAAGTTGAGCATGACAAAGGTTGTATCTTTTTTCCTACAGAACAAAAATTGCTTTCATTTTGGTAAGCCATATGGCCAATGATTGTGTCTCAGAAATTGAAAGACTGTACCACATTTTAATTTGGGAAAGTTGTTATCTCCTGTACTTTGGAGTCTAATTTAAGATAACATACTAAATATTTATTTTGTGCCCAGAACTATGCAAAACATTTTAAAAAAATATTTAAACATTTATAGTAAACCTTATAAGGTCAATTTGTCCATTTAACAAATTAGGAAACAGGCTTCCAGATCCATTTGACTATATAACTAAAACTCTTACTCATTTGTTCATTCAAAAGCATTCACTGAGCTCTTATTATGTGCCAGGAACTGTTTGAGGCAGAGGAAATACATGAAACAAATCAGCAATAAACCAGCCCTAAGGATGTAGAGTGTACTGCCCTGCTTTATTAGTAGTGTCATCTAGAATTGTTATCTAAGCATGACTTTAGGCTTATATTTCAAAATAGGAGTCCTATCACTTCAAATGTTGTTTTTTGTTTTTTTGTTGTTGTTCTCCACCTACCTCCCTCTCCTGTTCCCCTCTATCATCTTTATTATTCTGAGAATAGGATGTAACAGTATATTCGAGCTTCTACATTTGGCAGTAAACTGTATCAAGGATATGCTGGCAAGAGGAAGGTACAATACATTTTAGGTTACCTAGAAGTCAAAGAGGACAATTTGAGACATTGGAAGTCTTTTGTTCACTGCCTTAGAAATCAAGTTGAGTGTGTGAATGAGGTCATTGATACATTAAAAGAAGCCAGGTTCTTCTATGAAGTTTGTAACCCGGGGAAACATTTGATCTTTATATTAGCTTCCTTGCCCCTAACTTGGGCAAAATAACGGAACCTAAGTTACAAGATCATCATGAGATCAAATTATGTTATGTATGTATGTGAATAAATTAATTAATCGCTGCACCAATATTATTTTTTCATTTTCCAAGATTTGAATTAGAAGGCATTTAATAAATGTCCTTGAACTAACACAGTTAAAATCATTACCATTTTCTTGATTTATTGTTTCTTTTCAGTAATAAACCCTCTCAGCATATTATAATGACACATAACTGTTGACTACACAAAAAACATTAGTCTATGATAGAAATGGTGCTTGACTTGCTGTCTTATAGATTTACATGAGTCTGTAGGGATACTTATAAAGTATTTATCACCACTGTCACTTGCTGGTAACTACTCAATTTTTCATATTAGCATAATTTTAATACAATTTTTATCCTGTAAGAGAATGAGCACCCTTGCCCCCCAAAATTACATTAGAATTTTCTGTCTTTGAAATTTTGAGATAGCAATGTCTGGTTATAAATAAATTATACATGTTAGCATATCTTTATTGTTCTAATTGTGACATAACTGAACATTGTTTCCAGTCTTTCTCATTTTGTTTTTCTTTTCTTTTTAATACATGTTGTCACTCATTTTTTAAAAATTCTATTATCTTTGCTCTACTGCTTCCCCAAATCTTTTAAGTAAGTGTAAGACATAATTTCTCAGAGTGCATTCAGCTGAACACCGCTATTATATTACAGAAAAGATATCATGGTTGAATAAATTTGAAAAGTATGGGCAAAAAAAAGGCTCAGCTGGTTTCTTTACTATCAGAATTCCCTAATGTGTTCATATATATGATAAACTCTAAGGGCTTTTTCCGGACTTACTTAACCTCAAAATTCTTTCATGTACCAATAATTATAACTAGTCTTCTCTGCAAAACATTGCCAAACACAAGTGCAAGAAATAGCTTACTTATATTGCAGGACATCCTTCCACCCTTTATGGTTACGAAGAAAAACTTCACGACAATAACGTTATTGAATTATACTCTTAGCTGAAGTGTATAAAATTATATGGTTTTTAAGGAAGAAGGACTTAGTTCAAGGTTTTAAAATTAAAAGTGGTACTACATGAACCACTGTGGTAATATTACACAAGTAAACAAGTAACAAATGTGAAGATCTATATTGGAAAGGAAATGTTTTGATCTCCATGGTAGATAATTAAACAAAATGAGATACTTTAAGGTGTTATATACACAAATTCTTATCTCTCAGGTCTTCAACAATTGAATGAGTGTATGCCTAAGTTTTTAGCATTTGCTCCATGCATTATTGAGTTTTACTGACACTGTAACCCTGTAAAGTTCTAAAGATGGTTACTGCTATGTCTCTGATAGATTAGGAAGCATTTAGAACAACAGTTTCTCTGATGTCACATCTTCCTCTCTTTTTACTTTACCATGCTGTTCTCCTAAGTAATACATACTTTCCCCTTTTTCAGACAAGTTTTTAAAATAATAACCTATAATTTATCCAAAGTATGCAATGTATATTTTCTGGCCCCAATTACTGGCCTCCAACTAAATGCCTCAAACTATAGTAATTTGGTTTTCCTCTTACTTAGTTCCACCAAAACTGCTTGTAAGATCATCAGTGACTTTATATCGTACATTCTAACGAATGTTTTTGTCTTTATCTTACTGTAAATTTCTGTTACATTTGACACTTTGACAGCTTCCTCCGTCTAAAAATTCTTTCCCCCTCTGAGACAATAACTTGAGCTTCTAACAGAATTCCTTCCTTTTTTTTTTTTTTTTTTAACTCCTTCAAGGTCTTCTTCTCTATCGACTCAACTCCTTACAATATTAGTGTTCTTGGTTTGTTTCCTTGGTCCTTGGTCTTTCTTCCTCACTTTCCTTGGTAGATGATAATTCTCATTGTTCAGCCAGCACAACTTTGCCAGGACTTTCCATATCCACTACCATATTTTCTCCCCAGGTACCTGATAATCATACCTAACTGCATATCCCACAGGTACCTCTAATTCAACATTTCTTTCCCCCAAGGCTACCCTGACTAGATTATAAACTCTAGGAGGACAGGAACTTGACTATGTTTACCAGTACAACACAACACAACCTGACTGTGTTTACGTTTGTGCTTTACCATATTGCCTAGCATATAGTAACTGCTCAACAAAAATTTTGTATAAGAAATACGTCAAAAATTTACATACTATATGTAGTTTCCTTTTTTTAAAATCTGCCACTTCTTTTGGAAATTCCAACCACAGTAAATGACATTACTGTCCAGTTACTATTCCAAGATAGAAACCTGGGAGTTATCCTGAATTTTTCTCATCCCCCACCCTAAATAATGGCAATTTTACTTTAAATGCTTCTATAATAGCTCTCCTCTTCTCCTTCCTACTAATGCTCTATCACGATCTTTTTAATAACTTTAGAGGTGTCAGTGCAAGATCTCATCACCCAGAAAACTGATTTCCTGAAACTATTGGCATCCTCTTTATCTTTAATTTCTGTGATTATTCAGAATCAGCTATTTGAAATTCTGCTTTAGGCTGTACCTCATTTTGCTTAAAGACTTTTAATTGTTCCCACCCAATTTTCTTTAAGAAAAAGGACACAACCCTTACTAGGGCAGCACGGTTTTCTGCTGCTGTTGCTCTTAAGCCTTACCTACTCCTGCTCTCCACTCACACTTTGTCCTGAAGTGAAGGTGAAATCTTTGTAGTTCTCAGTGCTCCCGACTGTTGTCCATCTAGTTGAGGCTTATGCGAATCTGTCTGTCTGGGCTGCCCTGCCCAGGCTTTCTTCACCTGGCTTATCTTTACCCACCTTCTGAGACTATTCATATATCCTCTCCTTTGGGAATATTTCCCTGAACCAATAGGCTGGAGAAATGCAACTTTCCACTGTATTCAGAAAGCACACTCTGCACAACTTTTTCCTGCTTGTTTGTTTGATTTTATATATTTATTTTTGATACTATTAGCTCTTTATTTAATGATCTCTGCCTTGGTATGAAATATTTCTAGAGAATGTATGTTATTCATCTTTATATCCTCAAAATCTAGCACACTTTCAAATACAAGATAGAAATTCAATAAGTATTTATTGAACTAAACTAAGACTTTGATCCTACCATAACTTAGTTTAGTTAATTAAATTGAGATTTAATTATTTCTGCAATTTATAGGAGCCCTGCATATGCTTTCTGGTTAACTTGAAGATGTATATACTATTTAAGTGGTGTGTGGGGTGGTTGGGAGGAGAAAGAGATGGAGAAAGAAAAGAGAGAGAAATACGTTTTCTCTTCTCAAAAGATCCAGTTAATAAGGTATATATGAATGTATATACACTTTTGTAGGACCACTATAGTAATTTTTAGATAGTTATTGCTATACATTAGTTTATATGATGACAGACATAAATTGAATAGAGTAACCAATTAGAAGCAAGTTCTTTGAGTGTTATGAGCCAAAGATACTTTGATGACTGATAGGTATGAAGACATACTGCTTTTCTTTGGCTAAATAATTCACCTATTGTGTCAATCTTAGCCAGTTGGTAAAATATACAGACAGCTTATTCTTGACATATATTCTGCTAACAAAATACAGCTTTATTTATTCCTTTTAAGCTCAAATAAATGCATAGATATGTCCAGTTTATCTTATGTGCTTATGCTGTGTCAGAAGAAAGAAATAGCTGTTTCCTCAATCATTTCTTGGATGACCAAAGCCCAGAAATCACACATCAAGTGAGACAGCAGCTGGTCAATGTCAACCAGTGCCCAGTAAGTGTGAGGACCTCACGGCCAGTCAGACAGCAACCATCCAAAAATATAACTCCATTCCAAAATAGCCAATTTTTTGGTATGAGAGAAGCTTAATGTTTTTCTTCCCTGGAGACAATGGCAGCAATAGCTGTCTATGAAATCTGTAATAGTACATCTCAAATTTTAATGTACATACTAGTGATTTTGTTAAAATCCAAATTCTTACTCAGCAGTTATTGATAAGACCCAAGAGTATATATTTCTAACAAGCAAGCAGGCGATGCTGCTGTTGTTTTGACGCTCACACTTGCAACAGCAAGGGCATAGATGATAAACTCGTATTTTACTGTTTTCATAGATTCAAAAGTACCTTCACATATATTATATCACACGAGTCTCACAATAAGTCTGTTAGGTTGGCATGAGGTGCATTGGTGGTGGTAACTCTATTTTAAAGGTGAAGAAAAAGAGATTCAGCACTTAAGAGATTTGTTGTCAATCACGCCACATCTATTGTCTTAGAGCGCCTCTTTCTAGACCGTCCTTCCACCGTTAGTCTTTTACGTTTAAAAAACTGCCTCTACATGTCCTATATCACAAACCAAGACGTATGTCAAAAATATATTTTTAAAAATATGAACCAATGCCTTTCTTTCCCTAAAGATGATTTTGTCAACATGTGGTGGCTATGGTGGCTTTTGAATGATTTCCTGTTTCAGAAATTAGAGAAGACTAAACAGTTCCCAGCAGAGATAAGATCGGAGCTTAGATACAAAGTTAGAAGAAACCCCTTCAATAATTATGGATACCACACCATATGGTAGAGGAAAACGTATGTAAACAGACCAAGGCTGGGGAACTCACGGTATGTGTTTATAGACAGAATGGTGGCGGGTGGGAAAGTAAGCTGCCAAGATTGGAGGCAAGGTTTATAGGTAAGATGTTTTTAACCTGGACCTGAAGTGAAGGAAAAATATTCAAAGACAATTTTGGATAAACAAAATTCTGCAGATCTGGTCATCTTAAAATGTCTGCGTGGGTGCAGGTGGAGCAGTGGTAGTGGTGAGTAGACAAAAGGAGGAAATATGTGAGGGCAGTAAAATGTAGTGGCAGAGAATCTAGCTCTGTTCCCTGAAGATACTCATTTAGAAAAGATAACTAGCACAGGTGTGTGTTGTTGGGCCTGTCTGTGAAGAGGAGATGGAAATAAGAGGATTAAGTCACGGTTTGTTTATTCAGGCAAGAGATGACGAGAACTAAAACTATGGTCTTACCAGGAAAGAAAACAAAGGGGGGAGCACGCATTTGGGAGATACGTAACTTGATACCTAATTGGACACTGGGTTCTGAAAGACAAGAAGCTGCAAATGACTCAGAAGTTTAAGTCAATGTAACTGAATGGTGACACATGAGTTCCATTTCTTGAGATAAGGAACAACAGTAACAACAAAAAGACAATGGAGACGCTGTTGAGTTCAATCTTAAACAAAGTGACATGTAGGCAGAATAACCCAGTGGAAATGTTTGTTAGACAGTTAGAAATTCAGCTATAGGACTCCGAAGAGTTTGTTTATGAATATTAATATTCTTGATAAGTAAGAAAAATAATTTATTGCTTATTACTTATGCAAGCCTTTTTTGTTTTTAATTATATTGCTACTTATAATTAATATCCATTGCTTCCCTAAAAGAACACTTAGCTATTCTCCAATTACCTAATGAAATGCATGTCCCATTTGCCTTCATTTTCTTTGGCAGGTAAAAAACAAAGGAATTTCTTGACTAATAATATGCAATGTCAAAAATAAATCATTATAAATGTTGCTCCAGTATTTAAAAATGTAGTCATTTTTTGTTGTTGTTTTATTTTTAACAGTGTGGGTCAAATGGTTTAGTTTTTCCAAAGAAAGTTTTTTTGTTTTGTTTTTGGGGGTTTTTTTGGGTACAAGAGACAGTAAACATGGTCAAATATTGCGTAGGAGTCACTATAATATGAAGCAAGAAAACCATCCCCTGGTTTGGGCAACAAACATATTAATGGTCACCTTCACAGAGAGATTTTAGGAGAAAAGATCATTCTGTAGGAGTGTCCTCCTTCATGTACGCTCAACTTTAATTTCATCTCCCCTTTCATTTTTCCCTCAAAGCTCAGGGGCATTTTGTTCTTCCTCATAATTAAGCTAATTCCTTCCACCTGTAATATCCCAACATCTCTCAAATCTGGGACAGTTCTCTCCTAATCAGTATCTCCCTCTGGATTTCTTGCTCCTCCTCTCCCTGGAATATTCCGCCTGATTATCACCAACATGAGAACAAAAACAAGTTTCATCGATTCTACCTGCTGAAATAAAATATTTTGCCTCCCTTTAACAACAAAATCTTGGAAAAAGTAGTTTGTGCTCTGCCTCTGCTTACTGATAAGTCCCTTTGTTAATTCCTATAAACTGTTTCTACCTCCACCAGTCTACCGAAAATGCTCCCCCAAAGGTCATAAAATGACAGGTTTTTGTCAAATATAATGGCTTTTTCTCAGTCATCATGTCTCATGACCTTTCTGAGATGTCATACTGCTGAATTTTCCATGTGTTCTTGAAGGGGTCCTGCTTTGGGATGCTGAGACACTGTATTTCTGGGTCTTCCAGGTAACCCAATTTTACTTTTCCAAGAAGCTGTCTTTCATTCCCTTCATTCCCCTCTCTGTATTTTTTCTGGAACAACTCCTTTTCTCCTTTGCCTCTGAACTCTAAACTTCTAAACTCATGTATATCAAACCCAGTCTGAGGATCCCAAGTGAATGCTCCCAATTTCCAAGGGTTGCTAGGACATCTCTGCGTAGATATCCCACTAGCATCCACCCACCTGCGCTGCCTTTGCAACCTCTACGTTTGATCACCTTCTCATCCTTTCATGCTTGAGACCTTGGAGTCTGGTAGAGCTACAGTCATCAGTGCCTGTTCTTTTCCTATGAAACAGCTTGACAGTTACAAAAGCAGCAATAGCGCAGTACAGACAGTATGACTGCTCTTAAAGTGTTTGATTTCATGTAACTGAAAGAATATACAACAAGATGCTATTAGTATTTTCAGTGGGTTGCTAGGTTCCATGCTTTTTAAAAACTTAATTCCTAATAATTTCACACTGTAGTCATGGCTATAAATAATCTTGAAAATAAACAAAATTCACTTCCTCGTTGCTTCTTCTCTGTACCAATTTCTCCCATCTTTATTTATGATTTACTTTTATTTTTACTTTTACTTATTTTCTCCCATCTTTAATACTTAGATCACTGCAAAACACTCTTGAGTCAAATCTCTGATCGAAAATTCTTTCTATAGGATTTCACCCCACACACCATTATATGCCTTATGATATTACTTTCTTCTGATTCACATTCTAAGAATCCAAACTTTTCACTTTGGCCTCCTAATGCTCCCCCTCTGGATATCCAGAACCACTCTCCTTTGGCTACGTACCACGGCTGCAGTGTTGCCATCTTCTGCTCCTCATTCGGTGCCTAGCATCTGCTTTGGTCCTTGGTCCTCTCTTTGCAGCCCCCTGCTCACAGCACACTCATCCTGCCCCTAAGCTAACTCCTAGGCAGAGCTGCCACTTACTGAAGCTGAACCAAATGGCAAGCATCAAATTGATTTCCTTTAACGACTCTGCTGGCTTGTTCTGATGATCTTCATTTGATAGATAAAGAAATTGATGCTCAGAAATGTAAAGTAATTTAAGGAAAGTCACACCCCTAGCAAATGGCAAAGAGTCAAATTCATGTCTTTCTACTATAAAGCTAGCGCTGCTTCCACCATGCTGCATAATCATCCCTCTGTCTCAGCTGCTCTTGCATATTCCTAAAATCCTAGCTGAAATCCATCATCTCCCTGAGGTTTTCCCTGATTGATAAGACCACAGGGTGGCTCCTCCCTCGAGACTTCCAGAGCACTCACCACTAACATAATTGTCTTGTAGCCATCATTTGATAGCTCATGTCTATGTCCTTGTTTATACTCTCTTGGGACGGAAACAATATCTTATCACTTGTTTGTAAGTTTTGCATCACCAAGCACAATCCTGAACATATGGCAGTGATATTTAGCATAATATATGTTTTCAATAAATTGTTGATTGATTATATAACATATGCCATTAATGCTGATTTCTCTTTCCTTTTAGGAAGTTAAAAATAAATATAACATAAAAATAGACATAAATATTTAATGCAAACTAATAATAGGAAATTTATAGTGCATATTACTTTTCCCATTACATACCAACAGTAAAATAAAGCATCAAATACAGTGTTATGCTTACAAGAAGGAGTAATGTCATGTACCTTTTATTTGATCAGCATCTTTCACTGACACCAGTAAGAGTGCTAACAACAATAGAGCAATTTTTATATGTAGTTTCTCATTTTCTGTCAATATATCTAAAGCTCAGTTATAAGTTTTGATGCTAAGACTCACTATATCATATCTCTATTATTCATTTTTCTCACTGTGTAAAATTGGTCACTTTTTCCCATTTATCTTCCAGAGAATGCAGGCTTTCGGATTTTATAAAGTCACTCAAAACAGCTATGCTTTTTCACTAAAAAAACAATGAATTCCTTCTGCTACGTTAACAGTACTTTCAAAAGGAGTGACAATAATTCAAGTTATGATTTAATATATATATAGAAAGGTAAAACAAGTATTACTTACATATAGGTTAAGCTTGGTAAAAATGAGTATATACAAATATTTTAAGACCAATGATATGTATGTCTGTGTGTACACAGAACTTTCATTGTATGGGGAGGTAGAGGTATAAATTTCTTTTGCATATGTAGAGATAGACATATAAATATCTTCATATAGATAGAAAATATTTGGGATAGGGTTACCCCTGGGAAGATTGTCATTACTAATTGGAATTTTTAGTTTTATTTTTCTGCACTGTATTCTATGATGTTTCTTCTCCTAACTGTTAACACCTGTCTTAAGACTGCCCAGCTAATCTCTTGTCTTCCTCCTTCACAGAACCTGTTTTCAGAAATTCTATTTTCAGAGTATTCCAATTTTCAAATCAATGACCAAGAAGGCAATGGATTACCATTTCAAAGAATATTTAGTTAGTGGGAAAGAAAGTGGTTGGATCTTTAGGTTGACTCATATGAAACCACTGCTTCTGAGGTAAAAAAAATGGTTGGATATAGGTGATTTCATAAGGTTCAATCGATATAAGAATAAGTTTCAGGCATTTGTCATGATCTGGCTGAAGCCAGATTGTCCCCTTAGCACTTTGTAAACAGTGCTCAATTGCCCATTAGACGAATAAGGACCAGCATATGCTAATAGTGCCAGTGCTTTGATGACCTTATCCAGAAAACATAAAATCGATTTTAACTTTAACATAACTTCAAGTTTATTGCTTATTACATTTAAAATATATGGGATGGGTGCATCCATATCTTTTCAATGTTTTGAGCATCTCAAAGCCCTACCCATCCCTGATTATAATACTAGCCTTGTTCGTAACAAACAGAACATTTACTTATGTGTAAATCTTAAAAAGCGTCCTTACCTGCTTTGGGCATCTTTTCATCTTTTTTAATTTCAGATTCTGGAGTAAAACATATACATACACACATACAAACAAGGGGAAAAAATCAGCATTTGAAAAAAACTATATGAATCAGTTTTAATAGATTTTTCTCATCTGTTCTCAACTTCAATTATAGTTACATACTTTTATCAATATGCAATGAAATGTGTGTTCTTAGTAAATTATAAAGTAACTTAAGCAAAAGGACTTTATTTTAAAATCCAGTTTGCTAAAAAGTTTCATACTAAACATACTAAGTAATTTGGCATCTTGTCTTTAATAAGTGCCCATTTCTTATGATTCAGAATCTCTCTAAGTAATACAAATAAAAAATTAATAAAAAACCGTTTGGGGGAAAAGTGTGGTAATTTTTCCTAATTTAACCAATTCAAGCCATTTAAGATTTCTGACTACATACGCTCAATTCCTGGAGCGCCACCTGGTGGTTAATTTAATAATTTCAAATTGGTATAATTCCTGTTTTTATGAGTATTTGTTATCTGTTTTATAAGATAAATTAAATTGACTTAAGCTTAGTATAATAATATAAAACTTTATCAGAATTAAGTATTTTGATTTCTTATTGTCCTAGGAAATGACTTTTGTCTAGAAACTGCATTCCAACTTACTATCAGTATAGGATAAATACATAGTTTTATAAACTATCCAAGTAATATTCATGATATCATCCCAACCAAGGTAATAGTTGACTATATTTTTATGTTTCCCAGTTTTTACTCTTGTTTAAACAATTTTGTCTAGGCCTTATAGTTCTCCTTTCTTGGCATAAAGTCTTGTTTTGATTAAGGTAAGGGTTCCAGTGTGTTACAAGTTTTCCTTCCAACAGCAGGAAAACTGATCTCGTAGTTGGGATACTTTTTAATTATAGTCTATGTTAACGGAGATAGTGCTACCTGGCTTTATTTGAGTTCCAGCCTAATAGAGTTTCATTTTCTGGAATTACAAAAACAAAAAACAAAAAAAAACCCTCATTTGTTTAACAGCAGAATTTTATATAGTGAGAGTTACATAGGCATTCACACCCTACTTCCTATAACACTTGAATGCATATCATGTAAAAAGTGATATCACTGCTATTATTGCACTTCAACACTCCCTAGCACATATTCCTCTCTTTTTAGTTAACACATTTGCTGAACTGCGCAGGGCACACACTATTTTAATACTTCCCATGTGCCTTAATGTTATATAAAATTTTGTTACATAATTTTTTACTTAATTTTTATTTATTGTCTGTATCCCTTTTTAGATTTTAATTTCCATAAGAGCAATAACTGTGTCTTGTTCGCTACCCAAATATCAGCATTTGTTCACATATTTGACGTGTGGTATATGATCAATAAATATTGTGGGAAGAATGAGTAAATGAACAAAATGGTGACTATAGAAAGACCACATGCTCCGTCTGGTGCATCTGTAGTCCTAGAAGAAATTGATTCATCTCATGCTTCCAGAGCTAGAAACAAAATTTCAGTGTCCTATCTACTTGAAAGAGCTTTGCTTCCCACTCTACACATGGCTTTCTCCCCCTCAGTCACACTGTCATTGTAATCTTGAAATGGAATTATCTTAGTCTTAATGTTTGTCAAGAGATCTTCTGAAAAAAAAGATAAAAGTTGTTGAGAATATTTTTATGAGTACAATACAATCAGAACCAACTTTTATCGTGTACATAAAATTTTACAGGCACTCTTATGAACATGTGTTATCTATAACGCATGTGCCCGTGGACCCTCACACTATGATGGAACTATAGACTTCTGGTGTTCTGCAAACAGCGCTTACAGCGTGACCTCACACGGTATGAGTTCATGGGATGTGTAAAAAGAAGCTTTGGATCAGATAATCTGGCTTTAAGAGCAAGTGCACTTACTAAGTTTTGTGACCTTGGGTATTACTTAAAACCCTAAATCTCAATTTTGTCATTCCTACAATGGAGAAAATAATGTTGTAAAATTAATGAGAATTCTAAGTGATGTATAGCAAGATCTTAATTATTTTAGAATTATGCTCATAAACTTAAATTGCATGGTAATTTTCTTTTTTTTTTTCTTACAGAATCGGGTCTTTATCCTTGAAGATGCAAAGCAGGAACTGCTCTGTGAGATTATCATCAAAGGATTTTCTAAGGTGGGCATCACTTTCATTAGGGCTACTACTTGCTCATTCAGAGCTCAGTGCCATCATTTTGTAGGTGGTGTTACTACTGAAGGTCAAGACTTTAATTTTTGACTCACACGTGAATGCCTGTTCCTAGTCATATAAACATAATGTATATATTTATATTTAAGTTTAGTCAAAAGGCTTCTTTAAGAAGTTTCAGGATACTAAGGACAGTGGTTAGTGCTGGAGATTGGGATCTGGAGGCCAGAAAGAGGGAATGGGAATTTTTATTTTCATCCAAATTACTGCTTGAATTTTTTTTTTTTACCATTGACTATTATTGTATAATAATAAAATACCTGATTTTCATAAACATTTGTCACTTGAGCCCTTCATTTTGGGCTCCACATGCAAGCATTGTGGAGACATGCAAGCAAGAAATCACCACGCTGAGTTGCTGAGGCAGACGGCCTGTCATTTCATGTGCAGCACTGACTTTTCCAGGCTGTTGATTTCATTTATGAAATGTGAATTGCTGATGGGCCTGGGGAGGGGAGCTTCATTAATGATTTTTCAATGTCATCAGCACTATGCTCTCAAGTAAAGCAGGCCAACCAAAACTTCAGCATGTATGTGCTTGAGTCGGAGAAGGGCAGCAGTGGAGATCAACTGTGGTTAGGTGTCTCTGTTTTGTCTTCATGAAATTAAAAGAAAGAAATCTACACAATATATAAGTCCCCCAAATCAATGTTCTTTTAAGACTGTCTCTATTTTAAGGGTCCCAGGGTGGCTCAGTCAAGCATCTGACTCTTGGTTTCTGATCTCAGGGTCGAGGGATTCAGCCCCCCGTCGGGGTCCCCTCCTGAGCAGAGTCTGCTCGGGATTCTCTCTTTCCCTCTCTTTCTGCCCCTCCCCCTGCTCTCTCTTTTAAATAAATAAATAAATAAACAAACAAATAAATAAATAAATAAATGCCTATCTTAAATATTTTTTAAGGAAAAGCTGAATATCATTGATTTTTCTTTTTCAACTTTATTTTGTTATCATTTTCACATTTACTTTTCAATACATAGAGGCCTTATATGTAAAATAAACAGTAATAATAATAATTAGCCCTTGCAGCCAATAATACTTTCCTCATGGCATTCACTACATAAGTGTACTATATGCATTATTTATATTTTATTTATGTAATAATAAAGGTTCATGTGTTTATTTGCTCTCTAACCTCAGAATACAAATTTCATGCATCTTGAGATGAATTTTTATTTTCTCTGCTGAATCATCATGCCTAGATCAGTGCTTTCTAGAACAAGGATCAGTAAATATTTGTTGCACAAATGAAGAAATTATCTTATGTAATCCTCACATACCTCTCCTACGAGGAAAATACCACTATTAAACCCACTTTAAAGATAACAATACTGAGGCTTCATAATTTGTCTAAGTACATTTTCCCTACTATGGGGCAAAACCAGTCTTTGAATACTGATTTTTTCCTGACTCAAGAGCCTTAAGCATTCATAAGCAAATAGCTATAACTGCTATTACTACAGATAGAATGAAGAGCTTTTAAACATTTCATACAAAAAAACTATACGGTAAGCTACCTTCCACGTCTTATAGGTAGGTTGTATTTACCTAGGTTATATTACGTAGACAAATTACCAACAGAGTATTAGTATTATCATTGGCACAAACCACATAGTCACCGAAGTTTCTATTTTCTTCAGTCATTAAATCATGTTGTATAAATGAGTTTCCTAAATCTAGCTGGTTAAACTAAATAAATCAATCAAGCATTGATAGAAAATTGCTGTCTCATACGCTCCTGGAATAGTATCCATATTTAATAGCATGGGAAGTTTTACATTTAAAAGCAAGTCACCAAATCTATTTTTGCAAAATATACGAAGGGATTTCAGCAGTCAGTGGTTTGCAGGTTTAGGTCTGAAGGAGTCTGAAAAGCATGGTGGCTGATGACACGAGGCCTACCACCAGGCATAGCATCCCAAACGCACCTCAGGTGCCGGTGTGACCTGGGCAAGCCACTTGCAGTGCTTCAATGTTCACATCAATAAAAAAAAGATGTTGTAAAAATGAAACTGAACACGACATGTGAAGCATTTAGCACCGCTTGAGGTACAAAGCAAATAGGGCCCGCCAGTCTCTTTACTGATATTTTAAATTCTGTTTCTTATATTTTTCTACCATACTGTTAAATAAAATATATTTTAAATTAAAAAATTTTTAAATAAAAAAAATTAAGGTTTTATTAAATATCTAATTAAAAAGTGACATTCATAAATTTATTCTAAGCCCACGATTTTCACATTATTTGAGTGTTCCTTTGCATTTTTGAAGAAAATCTGCTACTAGTACACACACATCACGTTTGGACAACGTCACTTTGATTCTAATTTATCACTTAAAAACAATTTATATGCAAAACACACCCACGCACACACCCACACACTTTCACATTTTGTTTTTTATATGAGGCTTTACTGGATGGGATGGAGAACTACTATCATTCCGAGTAGCTTGGCTTCAAACTTTGGGATTTTGGAAAACTCCCACTGAACTCATGTTTCTTCCTGTCTTGGGAGGAGTTGTTTTGCACACAATCTGTTTTGGTAGGTAGCGTTTGATTTCATCTGCTGTGGACATGTTACTCTGTGGTCCAGGTGAATACAATTGTGAGAAAGGAGAAATCTGACTATCTTCAGGTTTGACCTGGAACTTCTTCAGTTCATAGACCTTCAAAAGAAAATACTGTTCCAAGTTTGGGGGATGTCGCATGGAGAACCAACCCCTTGGCATCATCTTCTCCATGACTTTTCATCTTACCTGTGCCTGCATTTCTCTACTTCAATATCCTATGGGCTATTTAATGTTTTCCTTCTTCTTTTTTAACCATGTCCATATGATTTTGAAACATTATGTATTCTCTATGCTTCCATTTTTCCTGCCTGAGTTTCTAAATCAGTATCATCCTTGTTTATAAATTGAGGAATCCTCCATGCATAATCAAGGGGCAAGGTGATGGCATTCTCAAGTAATTATGCAATCTCATCCAAATTAAGGGCTTGCAGAGATCATTTTGTACTGCAGTTGGACAAAAACAGACAGACATAAACTGACTGGACAAAAAATCGCTTGGTTTGAAATTTATTCCCTTCATTGATGAACCAAATGATTTAATGTGAGGCATCTGAAACTCTAAATTTTAGTTTTCTCACCGTATGAAGTGGAAAATGATAATTAGCTGATGTATTGGTGGCTAAGATTAGATCAAATAATTTAATAAATATTTCCTGAGCACTCATGTACTGAAATCTAAATAGCAGATGTCCATAGATTGGATAAAATATCTAATATGTCTGGTCTCAGGCACCACTGGAGACCACTTTAATCTTCCTCTTTTCCAGCCCTCTTTTTCAAGTACTGTGAGATTTTCTTGGACAGGGATTTTATCTTGTTCATCTTTGGAAACACCACACCTAAAATATCCCTAGACTAATTGTTATTGACACAAAACAATGTAAAAATGTTTCAAGATGCCAGGAACATCACATTTATAAGCTTCACTTTTAGGTGGTTTAGACCAAAATATGAGGTGAATCCCTGTCCCATTAACTAAAGCCTTACCTAGGTGGCAAAGCCCATTCGAACGGACTCGCCCATGTTCAACACTGTGCAATTATCTTTAGATTTTTATATTTAATTTGCCCTGGTCAGATATAATTATCCAGAGTAAGTGAATTAATTAGTTTATAGCTGGTTACTTTAACGCTAAGCTAGAGTTTCCAGCTACTGAGCGGGGCTTTTTCCATAACACGTATGCATACACACAAACCACGTGCCCCCAACACACATGTTCTCTCCGTGTCTGTGTCTGTCTGTCTCTCTCGCCTTTCATTCCCATTAGGTCGACAAGAAAAAACAAGTATGCTTTATAAGCTTCTGTAGGCATAGTTGTCCAATGGCTCCAGTTCGTAACGGGAGCACTTAATGCCTGACTCAATGCTTTATGTCTTAAGTCCTGATTCTGCAATCCTTTCCTGGCAAGATTCCCAAGCAGTTTGAAGACACTAAAGATACAAAATGAACCAAAGGGCATTCTCTCTTCGCAGCACAGAATCGACACATACATTTTTCCTGCCTCATTCTGTCGTCATTTCATTTTCATGATCCTTTGTCTTTTATAGAAGCTAAATACGATGTACTACGTTTCTGATTGTCTCACTCGGCCTTTATCTTCTCTTTCTTTGATGCCTTCCTATGCACGCCTCATTATTCTTTCCTTCCTGGAGTTTCCATTGTGAAGAGTACACACTGAAATAAGGAAGGAATAATCGGAAGAGGCTGCACATATCAGGTGCACAAAGAACTATCAGTCAGAACAACGTCCTATGATGTTATTTGAAGATGGCAGGACGGCTGGTTGAATATATTGTAGGTAATGAGCCAGTTGACTTTAAACCATTCAGTGGGTTCAGAGAGTTGTGCAGCAACCAATTGCCAAGGTAAGTAAGTAGGCATTCTTTAGTTTCTCCTCATACAAAGGGACAGTCTGTCTTTGACTAGATTCTTCCTTGTTTCTCTGGGCACTAACATTCATTTTCTTTAACTTGAAGTGAGAATAATCAACGAAGTTAATAAAAGGTCATAGGTTTAATATGGATCATCTTATATCTCACTCGAATATGTAAAAATAATGCATGACCTTATATGAGAAGAGAATACATTTAGAATCTTTAAAATGAACAGGAAAAATGAAAAAAACTTACTGTGACATTTTAAAAAAATCCCCTCAAGGAGAGAAGCTTATTAGAACATTTGCATAAGGCAGCTTGGAATGACAACAAAAGTGGGTATGCAAAAGGACAGTGATTCATTTTCTCATGCAACTTTGCCCCTTCTAATGAGAGCTTAAATGGAAAGAATACCAAGGAAGGAATCTTGGGGCTTTACCTTTGTAACTGTTTGTATATTTCATATACATATAGTTGTATATATATTATCATTGTGCATTAATCTTTTGGAAGGAGAAAATAAAAATTCACAGTGCTTGGATACATTAATTTGTAAAGCCAATGATTACAATAGAGAAAACTCTGGCAACCTCAACTGCTCTTCTTACCAACACATAACCCCTTTCCATTCTATCAACTTGGCATCTCGGCACGATGGGCACAACAGGAAAAGTGTTAGTCTGTAAGTTTCTGCTTAGAGTGACAGAGCTACCATCACTGGTTCAATTTTCACTTAAAGAATTCTTCAGGAACTGAGTTATCATGGATTTGTAAAGTCACCTATGGACACTTCATGCTTTTGAATCTGACTGTTCTTTTTTTAATCAACAAATTCTCTGTAACTTTTCTCCAATCCTACCAAATACAAAAAATGGTTACGGGGATAAAAACAACTTTGATACCACGTTAGGATAAGCCTTGCTAATATATTTCAATAAGGAAGAACAAAGGAAAGTAAGACTGTTTTTAGGTGCATTTAAGTCTGATACTAAGTAGGTAATCCAGCGTAGAAACCTTAGATAATCCTTTAATCTTTTTGCATCAATTTCCTCACTGTGAACATGATAATCATAATATTTTCTCCCTAAAATAACTCAAAGCAGAACTAAATCATGTCAACAATTAAATCAGAAACAAGGCACATAAAGAAAAACAGAAAAAAAATACCAAAAATTAAAATACTAATGTTGATTATGAAATCAAGTATTCTAGATCAACAGTTAGATTTTACAAACAGTAAGTTCTAATATTTCTTAGAGGATGACAATGTGATAAGTAAAGATGATATTTGTGAATTGCAGTGTTATTAGAAAAACTCTTTAAATTCAGAATGGTGAACAACTATATAGATGAGTCGCATTTGCTTATTAGAATGATCAGTTACGAAAGACAAAATCAATCCCTGTCATGTCAGTTTAGAAAATTAGAACAATAAATAACATTAAAACTAGAACTTTTCAGAAGAAAACTTGATTCTTTTTATGTCAGTCATTGGACATCAGAATATCTGGGGTCACTAGATAATGCAGGAGTATAGGCACACTGGGTACATTCTGACGGACACATGTTTAGTTAACATATTCTAAAAGGTGCTCTTTGGGATAAATCTCTGAGACCAACTGCTTTTGATTCTTTCTCATAAAAGCAGAGTATATAACATCTACTCTTCAACAAACTGTCAAGCTTTTCCCTGCAGGTCTGTATGTGGATATATCAGTATTTAAATAATGTTTATAGAATCAACATTGGAAACTTCAGAATAAGACTTAAAAACTAGTGACAACTGAAAATGCATAAAATACCAACTTTCAGAAAATAAAAAGCAGGACAGATAGATTACTAGTATTGGCCCTCAAGATACAATGGTTGTATTCATGCTAAAAAGAATGATCCTGGTTCCTCAAGATTCAGTTTCAAATGTACTCTTTACTAACTTTACTCAGAACTTTACTCTTCTCACCGTGACTCTTTCCATCACTCATCCACGTATGCCCACACCTTTAAACTCCATACACTGGCAAACATATCCCACAAGTGTATCTTCAACCTAATTGCCTTTTCTGAATCTCCTACTAAGATAGTCAGCTTCCAACTCTACATTTCTACTTGGAAGTCCTATAAGCACCCCATACTCAACATGTTGTAAGCCAGACTTATGATTTATCCTAAGCTTCTCCTTTTCTGGTGTCCCATCTCAGTGGTGTCACCGACCATTAAGTTGTATAAAGTAAAAATTTTTATTAAATATGATATTTGATATTAAATATGATATTTGTCAAAAATGTCCTCTTCGCTCCATTCACCTGCAACCATCCTAGGTCAAGAAACCATAAGTCCCTAGATATTACCAGTAGTATCTTATTTGGTCTTCTTGAATCCCGTTCTGCCCTTCTCCAACCCACTGCCATAGTGACCATTACAGAACGCAACCCTCTTCCCCTGTACACTCAAACATGTATAAAATACTTTTGCGTATGTCCATTGCCTTTAAACTAAATACAAAAATCCTTAATATGGCTTATAGCAGGGGTTGGCAAACTTTTTTTTTGTAAAATACCAGAGAGTAAATATTTTAGTTTTATAGGCCATTTGATCTCTGTTGTGGCTACTCAACTCCGCTACGAGGGCACAAACAGCTACAGACAAAACACGAATGAATGAGCTTGTTTGTGTTCTAATAAAATATTGTTTATAGGTACTGAAATTTGAATTTCTTACATGTTTTAAGTGCCCCCAAATATTGTTCTTCTTTTGATTTTTTTCAACCATTTAAAAACGTACAAGCATTCTTATCTCATGTTCCAGATTTGGCCCATGAAACACAGTTTTCTTACTCCTGGTCTTCAAAATTCTGCTTATCTCTTATCTTTGTTTTGTGCCTCTCTTGCTAACACTTTCTACAACTCCATAACACTGTCCTCTTTCACAGGAAATTTGTGCTGAGACACCCCTCTACTCCTTGCTCTCTCCTTAGTCTCAATTTCTTCACTGGTTAAAATTCCTACTTATCCTTACGCCTCAGATCAAATGTTGTTCCATTGTGAAACATTCCTTGATTCCCCAACCTAAGTCAGATTTTTCTATGCCTATACTCAGCACTGTGCTCCTTCTGTTAAAGCATTCTCTCAGTTTTATAGGTGTTCATTTATTTGTATGATCTCCCCCCTTAATATTCATCACCTTCTGTTATACTTCTATGAAAACTGAAATCTGATGTTTGGTTACCATTATATTTTCTGTATACTAATATGAAAAAATCCAAGATATAATCTCAAGTGAAAAAATATTAAAGAACAATCTTGGCAGCACTCACAGGGGACTCTACTTTTATTATAACGTTCATATTTTAAAAAGAAATTATATTCATAGATTGCCTGTTGCAGCTGATGATGTAGGCTGGTTCGCTCAACATCTATTCTCACACTTCTTTCCCTCTCCTTCCTCTGATATAGAGGCTGGAAAATGAAGTGTAAGAATTCGCAAATCTTCTTGGAGTTGGATTGGCCACTGTGAAGCAGTTATGACCAGAAAGGTGTGGATAAAATTCCCTGAAATAGTCTTTCCTTCCAAAGAGACAAAGCTTTATGAGGAAAAGGTTTTGAATCTCTGTCTCATTCCTGGTGAGAATACTAATAAGATACCTGGATGTTCTAGAGTCAACTTGCCACTCTTAGGAGCAAAGACACAAGCCAAAGTGGCAAAGTTGGAAGGAAGGAGAAGCCAGACCCTGGATTCTTGACAAAATCCTTGAACAATTTTGCACCTTAGTCTTCCTCCCGTTGGTCACCTTGTTGTCCAAAACAAACTCCTTATTTATTAAAAATCACTCTAATCAGGGGCGCCTGGGTGGCTCAGTCGTTAAGCGTCTGCCTTTGGCTCAGGGCGTGTTCCCGGGGTCCTGGGATCGAGCCCCACATCAGGCTCCTCTGCTGAGCCTGCTTCTTCCTCTCCCACTCCCCCTGCTTGTGTTCCCTCTCTCACTGGCTGTCTCTCTCTGTGTGTCAAATAAATAAATAAAATCTTTAAAAAAAAATCACTCTAATCAGATTTTTTATTACCAAAGGAGGGAAACACACACAGACACAGATAAGAATCACCTATATAACTAAAAATTCATAGAACTTGTAGAATATAGTGGCAGAACTTGATTAATGAGAAAACTGGTGGCTCATGAGACTAGTACTAGTAACTTCCCCAAAATAGCTAAAGGCCACATCTTAAGACATCTTTATGTCATAGAGTAGTTTTTACAAACTATTAAGTTGACTGTTCTGTTCTTAATGGTATACCATTATATACCATATATTATCATTTAAACATATTGTTCTTTGACTCTTAAGCAAAATGACAAGTGTCCTGAAGGGAAAAACTGTACAGAAAGGCATGTTCCACTTTTTACATTTTATATTACAGTGTATCTCTGTTTAAATATGAGATATGCATTCTTTGCTTTAAAGTTGTTTTTTCTCCATAGTTTTATAGGACTGGGTATAATTCTTATTTCTTATTTCACTTATTCCAGTGGATTTAATTTTATTTTACTCCATTTTATTTTATTTTTATTTCAGCATTAGTATGGTATAAGTGACACATAAAATCCGTATTTAAAGTGTACATCATGGTGATTTAATATATATACACATTGTGAAAGGATTCCCTGCACCTGGATTTTATTTTGTATTTATATATCTTCCTCTAAGTTAATTCTGCAATTGGAGACTTTTATCATTTAGGATTTGTAGCACCAAGCACTGTGCTTAAAAAAGCCACCAACTGGCTAAGCAACTAACCAACCATCCAGTTTGTCAAACATAGTAGGGACTCCATAAATGTTTTGAGCAATATTGAAGAGTCATTAGTTGAGGAAAAACACAAAAGAAAAGTGCAGGTGAAAGTAAGTTGTCTGAAGTATTTCCCCTACTTTCTATTCCATTGTAAGCGATGAAAAGTTTATCAGCAAAAAAATAAATGTTTAAGTCATGTGAGAGGTTATCTGGGAGTCATTTCTTTAAATTTACTTTTCATTTCAATATTAATTTGCAACAGCTATTGAGAGTTTGCTAAAGCAACAGCAACAAATATTAAATGAACTTAACAACTTGCACATATTAAACACCAACTTAAAAATTATATGAGAGTGAATATCACAAAAGCTGACTTGGAAGATTAGACAAGATATTCTTGGTTCCATAGTGATTTCGGTGATTCAACAGAAGTTGTGGCAGAATAAAATTATTTACAGATTTACCATAAAGGTCTTTATTTGTTTCACTGTCTACTTTGCTATTTATGTTGAAGAAATATTACTTTGATTAATATAAATGATAAAATATGGATTTCTTATGGTACTGCTTTCTAAATGCTAAACTCTAATCTTATTTATTATTCTAAATACATTATTGTATATGACCCACATATTTGAAATTGTTTAATATGATCTATAAACTTCTTCAAGAAAAGAATCGTTAAGAGATAATACAGCAAAATTATGAGCTTGGCTTAATTTTGTAGGCAAAAAACTTAGAATTAAGTAGCCGACCACTTGATTTTTGTCTATGATTTGATGTTTAAATAATTTTAATTACCAGAGAATATTTTACTTTTTCATATCAAATTAAATGATTGACCCTTATCTTTGATGTCGCTTGAAGCTATCCTCCAAATTTTATGAGGCAGAAGTAGCTGAAAACTGTATTTTTTCATGCAAATATGAAGATTATTAATTCCTAATCTAAAAAATAAGTATGCAAAAAAGAAAGTTGGTGTTTTCAGTGTTTTCAGCTATTTTTATGATATCATGTTAAATTATGTCATGTTACATGGCAGCTGAAGTGAAAGAAAGAGATGGACAAAAGCTAAAACTTTCTGACTCTGCCTGATATAACCAAGGCTGTACTTATTGTTTATTTTGTTTTGTTTAGATCAAATATATACACCAATCAGCTGGTCACAAAAATCAGAATCTTTATAGAAAGGTAATGGGAAATGGGAAACCTCAAAGACAGATGTCCTCAGACCAGGCATTTCATCTGGAGTAGTTCTGCTAACAGGTTAAACCAGATTTAACACAACTGCTATGTACCAGTTCTTCCACTGGGCTGTGCTTGAACAAAATACTTTATGTTCTTTCAAAAATAGATTCACAGGAATTCTCATTTCCTGGCGGCCATTCTTTGTAACTAAGAAGCTTCCATAAAGAAAGCATTAAGGCACCCCTCCAAGCACCTACCTCACTACAAAAAAAGTCTTATGTGCAATGAAGAATATTCGGAATCAAATATGATATTCTGAAATAAGGACAGTCACTTTGCACTTTGTGAAAATAGCCCAAAAGGAGATATTCAAAAAGTTAGAGAAAAATCAGAAAATTAAAAACACAGAAGGGTGAATGAGCAAATAGAAAGGGTGAATGAGCAAATAGAAAGTGTAATGACTTTTGTCTTGGTTATTTTGGTGGAAAATATATGCTGAAGTGCTTGTGGAGTATGTAAACATGTAAAATATGTTTGGGTTTTTTTTTTTCACTTTTTTTCTTTTTTAAAGATTTTATTTATTTATTCAACAGAGATAGAGACAGCCAGCGAGATAGGGAACACAAGCAGGGGGAGTGGGAGAGGAAGAATCAGGCTCCTAGCAGAGGAGCCTGATATGGGGCTCGATCCCATAACGCCGGGATCACGCCCTGAGCCGAAGGCAGACGCTTAACCGCTGTGCCACCCAGGCGCCCCTTTTTTTTCACTTTTAAAATGAGAACAATATTTTATCAACTACACACCATACAAGGCCATGAGGATCACAATCATTTGAAATAAAGAGTAAAGAGCAATGGTGATGTGAGCTATTATTGTCACTATTAGCAGTATAATTCATATTTTCAGATTCTAGTGCTGAATTTTTTATTCATATTCACTTGAGTGTTTCTTTAAGGCAAAATTCGTGTATGCTGCTTTTGTGCAATGTTTTTCTCTTCAATTTATACAATTTGATTTTGTCCCAAATTGAATTCCTTGTATTCATTTCTATCGAACCTAGCTTCCAATATATTGAAGTAATTTTGAATTGTATTGCTACCTTCTAAAATATTATCGAGTTGGGGCGCCTGGGAAGTGCAGTTGGTTAAGCGTCTAACTCTTGGTTTCAATTCAGATCGTGATCTTAGGGTAGTGAGACTGAGCCCCAACTTGAGCTCTGTGCTCAGTACAGTGTCTGTTTAAGACTCTCCATCTTCTTCTGTCCCTTATTCCCCTACCCCACATGCTGTCTCTCTCTAAAATAAATAAATCTTTAAAAATAAATTAAAATATTATCAAGTCCATGATATTGAATTCTGATTACAGTAATCTCCCAAGATTACTCAAATTATTTTATATACATTATCTTAGTACAAAAACGGGGTTTATATAAATATCCTATTAAAAAACTTCATAGAGTTGAGATAGATTCCAGCTATTATTTCTTTCTCAATTATATGACTTTCACTATATCATGGAAATAAGTTACATTAGTCAGTCCTGATTAAAAATTACAAATCTTACCCACATGTTTCAGTGATTATAAAATTATTTTTGGTTGTTTGTTCAATTAGCTATTCTTAAAATAAAAAAAGTTGACAAATTTGGCATTTCAGGTGTGTTTGCTCTATTTTTATTAATCTGTAGATTTAAAAAGTATAAGGTGTTTCTTTACGCTTTGTTCTTTATATGCATTGCAATACATTTTCCCAGTGTGAAATTTATGTTTTCTGCTCAGATCTGTTCTCTTTTTGTCTTAAATTCTACTCTAACTACATATGCACAATGGAATGTTACTCGGCCACAAAAAAGAATGAAATCTTGCTACTTGTAGCAACATGTATGGACCTAAAAAGTATTCTGCTAAGTGGAATAAGTCATAGAAAGACAAATACCATATAATTTCACTTATATGTGGAATCTAAAAAATAAAACAAACAAACAAGACAGAAATATTCTCACAGATACAGGAAACAAATCGTTGATTACCAGAGGTGGGGAAGGGCAAATTAGTGAAGAGGGTTAAGAGGTACAAGCTTCCAGTTATAAAATAAGTAAGTCATGGGGTTATACTGTACAGTATAGGGGATATGGTCAATAGTATTGTAATAACTTTGTATGGTGACAGACAGTAACTAGACTTATTGGGGGATCATTTATTAATGTATAAAAATATTGAATCACCATGATGTACATATGAAATTAGTAAGATATTGTGTCAGTTATACTTCAATAAAATAAAATAAAATAAAATAAAATAATAGTTTTGGTGACTGCATTTAACTGACTTTTTGTCTAAACTGTCCTTTGTCTATACAAACTTGTCATAAAAATTAGGAAGAAAATGGTACAATAGCAAAAATTCAGCATTCATGAAAAGGGGTATAATGTTAAAAAAAGTGTATCTTTTCCAAAATTCTTTCTTTTCCACCACCATTATCTGTGACTATGAACTGGCTTATGCTACACTGACCGTAGAGTACAGGATGATGAAAAAAGGGTACCTGGACTGAGGGGAAAAGAGAAAGGAAGCTCTTAAGTATATATGTCCAGGGATCAAAGACGGAAATGCACATGAAGTGTTTTTGTGGAAAGCTGAATTATTTTTCATTCATATGTGTACATTCCACATGCATTTCTTCTAGGGGAAATTTTTTTGAACTGAACTTCCTTAATAAAAAATGTGCAAATTTGTAATATGCTTGTCTGTTCCTCATTTTGTTTATATTTCTGTTTTAGATTGGCAAAGGAATAATAGCATCATTAAATGATTAAATTATTTAATGGCATCAAATCATTTCAATTTAGATTGTGATGGAATTGTCCATTCTAATCACCAATCAGATCACGCCAAAGAAATCTAGAGTTTCTTGAAAATAAATTAGTGTTTAGGTAAATATAGAGTAATGTCATTAGTCTTCAAAATTAATTCATTCTTTAAAATGTAGCTACATTTTGCTATCTACTGGACATTTAACATTATATGTAAGAATTCTCTTACAGGGCAAAGTATTCTAATTTACATATTATACCAGAATAGCATAAAGTTGTATGTAGCACCGAAATAAATACCATCCTAAGTGAGGATAAAGCTTTAGAGATGATAATACATTTCCAAAATGAAACATAAATTCCTTAATAGATTTGAAGTCTATGTTGCTTTAAAATACTTTTTAAAAAAATGAAGTACGCCTATGGGCTTAAAAAAAAATCATGTTGTGCTCTTATGTTTCATTAAATAGCAATTTTGTTTAATTTAAAATTAATTGCAAAGTTAGGAAAATATGACTTAAGGGTATGTTTTTTATACATTGCTACACTGACTAATGAAGACTCTCCATGTGCCCTTCATTTCTCTGACTGATTCCTCTGTCAGCTTTCCCTTCCCCCACCTCTCCCATAACTCTCCCAACTACAATACATATGTTACAAGTTCACCAAAAGTCTCTTTCCTTTTAATAAACTATTGCCAATAAGTTGGGATTTTTAACACTGTGTCCCTGTGCGTTAATTGGTTAATAGTTCCTGCAGATCTTCTCCTCGGGTAAATGTAGAAACGGGTTCTATTTCTAATATTTAATATAGTAGGTATACGTCATAGGTTTTATTGGTTCACTTATGTTTATCTTGACAAGGAATATTAGATAATTCTGAGTATGATACCACGCCTATGAACGTCCTGGCTTAATTAGAAACTAAATACATTACGTTGGACTTAGCATACATACTTTTGTTTTAGGGGACATAACTTGGTGAAGAGCATGACAGAATCCACGTTACTTTGAGCCTAGTATAATGGGAATCACTAAGATTTAGCATTATTATAGCGCTTGGTTTAAAAGATCAAAATTTTAATGCTGGCTCCTACCACAAATTACAATAACTTTGAAAGCTTCTTGACTATCCCAGTTTTATTTATCTATAAGATGAAGGTATCGGACTATAGTTAGAGATCTCTAAGGTCCTCCTAGCTATAAAATCTGTTTAGTTTCATTGTACCTGAAGTTAACAGAATGGTAAGCTATCACTGAAAAATTTTAAGTATTTTGATCTAAAATCTTTGGTTTCCATAGCTATTCCTTATAAGATTTACCTTGAGCTATTTATAAAATGCAGATTTCCCACTACAGACTTGTGGTATCAGAATAAGCATTTTAAAAAGTTTTCACAGTATTTCTGACATAGTTACTCTTGTCTTTGTTGTTTCATAGTACAATTTAGAATTTTATGAAAGGAAATAGTCCTTTCTCCTTTGCTCAAAAAATATACAAGGGTGTATGAAAGTTATAGTTTTAAAAGCCTGAAAAATAAATGATACATTCATTTGTTGCAAATTAACGGAATATGCAGTAAGCAGGTGAATGTGTTTTTACATTTCATTTTACAGTATTACCTTTTTCCTTTAGGGAAACTGGAACCTTCACTTCTTTCCCCTTAATAGGCTCTGGAAAGAAACATTGAGCATTTATTCGAAGCCAACATAAAAGGATTTGAGAACACATATAGAGTGGAGTCAGTAAGCTATCAGTGAGGTGAACCTGGATGGGAAATTATATGATGTTTTCTTTCTAAAATGATTTTAATCACACAGAGACAAGGAAACAACAGTAGAGTACAACAAGCCATCCTCTGATCCCTTTCATTTAAAATAAATGTAAATTGTTGAATGAATTACAATCTATTTGTTCATTTAAGAGAATGGGCTTTTGGAGGGATAAGAAATTATTTTAGCTGTAATTTTAAAAATCATACAGCTTCTAGAAGTCTCCCAAAACTGTTATAATCAGCATTAGCTTAGTTTATTTCTTTCGGGCTATGTGATTTAAAAAAATAAAATAAACAAATGTAAAACCCTGCATCCGTCATGGAAATGCAATGCTTTAGTTATCAGGCTCAAGTCAAATTAATTTCAAGAATAAGACTGAAATAAAATACAAGAGACAATTTTATCCATAAACTCCCAACATCTTAAAATGTGGTCCTTGGTTAAAACAAAATAAAACTTCATTTATTCTACCAGGTTCAAATACAAAGTGATTCTAATCATATCATGGGTTCCAGACATAAATGGGTGATGTCTTGAACAGCATCATGCCTTGTCCACAGCCTGTATAAAAGATAAACCAGTTTTCTTCCTCCTCTGTAACATATCTCAGTGTCCATTTCACTGACAAAAATGACTTTAAATGCAATGAGAAAGGAAGGAAAGGGGGAAAAACCTATCCGTCCAGTCCTCTGTTCTAGTTCATCAGAATTGGGGGAATACAGAATATGATTGTGGCACTTGTAAATGGATATCCCACTCAAGCAATCACTTAGAATTGAGTCCAGGTGACTTTGGACGGTGTCAAGAATGGAGTTAGGAGTTCTACTGAAAAGACTGTGTCCCTCAAAGCAACATTTTCTTGGTAGATAAGCTATGGCCTTAAATATCCATATGTATGCAGAACATTTTTAAATGGATTTGGTGGAAGGAAAAGTCCGTGTTGCCATTTAACGTGCTAAGTATAAGTAGGGCCTATTTTTTTTCTATATTTCAGCATCTGAAGATGAAATCAAGAGCCATGGATTGAATAAACAGACTGAGACGCTTCATTAACTTTTTTCAAGCTAATGGGGGTAATTCACTGCTTTTGCATTTCCTGGCTAAACCAAAAAAAATTAATGTATTGTGAAATGAGAAGTGATGGTGGGGACAGATTCCTAGTGGGGTGGGAGAGTATATGCTTCCAATCTTGAGAATTCAAGATACAGCATGTTGTTTTAAATCAGTAAGTTTACACGTTTGCGTGAGATTAAAGTAGTTATAAAATCCAAGGCAGAGGCAGAGGACCCACAAGACTGCTTTGGTATTGGTGGAGAAAGAAGGAAGAGGTGGAAAAACACATGTAATTTTATAATGTATTTGAAAATCATATCCTCATCACCTTAAATGTAGAGAAAGGTCTCAGAAAATAGAAGTGATTTTTAACACTCGATAAGGGGAAGATGCCTTCTGCTCCCAGGCTGGACCATCTCCTGCATGGACTTTCCTACAGTTCATTTCCTCTCAGTGTCCTTTTTGACTTCAAGGGGTTTTGATCTGATGTGAAGTCCACAGGCTGGACCAGAAAGTGAGCGGGATATCAAATCTGACCCAAACTGTGGAGAATGTTAAATGGAAATTCCGTACTTCTATATTAGGAAGGATGGGTATACTGTTGGCTTGGGTCAGCTATTAAGGTATTTTTAAGTCATCTGCATTGTTTGTCAGGAGCAAAGCATTGGAGAGCACTTTTTTGTGTGATTTTACAAACACGGTAGTTTCAATGTGTTTGTGTAAGCGCCTATAGGTAGGCTTCTGAATCTTGATCATGAAGATCTAGAATGTATTTAAAGCTGTGTGGATATAAATTAGAACTCTCAAAGTAATCTGAGCAAGGAGGTTTGATGGAGAAAAAAAAAATCACAAAGGAATAGGAAAATGGTTTCAGGTTTTTAATCCCCCTACCTGGCCTCCAGACAAAGGCAGCAATAAGCTAGGGTGAGTGTCCACGATGAAGCATAAATCACTGGGAAGCAGTTTCAAAGTCCTCAGACAACTTAACTCATCCTTAGCTCTAGTTTGGCCAGGTGGGAGTGGCCAAGAAAAAGCACATTGAAGACAGAAATTGGGGGATCGTCTGGTGCATGGTCCTGAGCATCAGAAAATAAGGAAAAACCAGCTCTGCTGAGAATCCTCTGGCATTAGATCCAAACATACACAGGCCTGGGTCACAAAACTAGAAAATAATTCTAATGTCCATCATATTACTTCAATACCAGAGGAGCCTAAGAGTGCCACTGCTGCGTTCCAGTAGAGGAGAAATTAATTAATCTTTGTTGCCTTGTTTGGGTTCGGTCTGTAGGACCTCAGTCCATGGGTGAGTCTTACATCCTCAGATAAATCAGACCAGCTGTTAGAACAAGTGGCAATAAGACAGGGTGGATGCCACAAGGAATGCAACCAGTGACAGGCGTGGCTAACAAGATTGTCTGGTTCTGGGTGGTCAAGGTCATAGGAGCAGGGCCCTGCTCTTGCAGGTGTGTCGGGAGGACTTAGGCGAGTCCATTAGCCAAGGGAAGTCAGTAGCTGAACCAGTAGCTGAACCAGTAGCAAAAGCCAGCAAGATGTGTCTTTCCCCTGCTCTTTTTGTTTGGAACAATCATCCCTAGACCTCTCTATACCTTCTTAAATCAAGACACAGCCTAATGATGTTTCTCTAAATGCCTAACTTACTCATGGTCATCACATTCCCAATAAATGCGGCCCCAAATGATTTCTGTGTGATAATCCTGGTTTTATGACTTGTAGCATGGCTTCACTATGGATTCTAACATGTACATGCAAGTGGAATCGGTGAGGGATTGGCAAATGTAGGCAACCTTTCGCTGCTTGATAGAAATAACTCACAAAGTGCAGTGACTCCAATGCAGTAAGTGGCTTTTTTGCAAGTGGAATTGCTTCATTCTGATTCTGCCACAGCTTGGCAGCAGGCTTCAAAGAGCCTCTCCAAAACCAGTAACAGGGCAGAGGCTTTTAATGTCCCTGACACTAAAATTTTTTCTTTGATTTGTTTGTAATGATAAATTGTATTCAGAAAATAAAGGAAAGATGGCAGTAAAATTCTTCTAAAATAGTATCCAAGTAATAGATAACAAAGACATTTGATGATATTAACCTGTTGAACGAGAAAAGAGGCTCATTTGAAATAGTTCTAAATCAATAATCATATGCAGTGGACCTTTATATACACGATTTTCTAGTGACTGTGGAAACATCTTGCAAATAGTACAGAATTTAACATTGAGGGAAAAGTATTCACTAGAAAATTGCCTGCATTGGGCATTAATAACAGTAACAACAAAAATAGAAATTACAGGAGTCTCCTTAGTGGTCGGTGTGGATTTAAATCTCCCAGATAATATTTTCCAAGACAGATTTTTACAACTACCATTTCCAACTAGTTTAAGCTTTGGCACAAGTGAGGTCTTTAAGTAGTAGTTTAAATTTTTGATAATCATCAATGCCTCTAAGGTAGCTTTGGAGGTAAGCTCCAATCTTTCCTTTGAGCTGCTTTTACTATGAACAATTATATATGGGCCAAATGTTCCTGTGGCATAACTGTGGATCAAAATAAATGTATCTCATACCACATTAGAAGAAGGGAAGGTTTACCTTGTACAAATTATGGTTTGCAAATCATATACATATATGTGTATATAAGTAGCCATATGCGTATTTGGATTTTCCTGGTAGTATCTTTCAATGATAACTTTAGTTCTCACACAATTGAAGACAGTGTTCTTGTTAATTTTCAGATAAAATGAGAGAGGAGAATGAGAAGGAGTCTCTCTCAAAGTACAGATAATCACTAGAGAAATAATAGACTAAACTCTTCTGTGGGAATTAAGGGGAGACCCCCCAATAACAAAAGGACTCTTTTTCCATACAGCAGAGCCAATGTATCTGTGTCAAACAGATTTTTCGAACGTAGGTAATGAACTCTACACTCAAAGCAAAATTGCTTTGAAGAATACAAATATAAGAACCCTATTTTAAGGAGCAAGCAGTATCTGTGTTAAAATGAAAAGAAGAACTTTAGTTTATCTGAAGACTTTGATTCTTGCCTTCACCTCTTAGCCACGGTGGGATATGAGTAGCTTACATTATCTATCTATACCTCAGTTTCCTCATTTAAAAAACAATTGAGATCTCAAGCACAACTTGCTGAAGCAAAATGTATAAAGTATCTACTTTATAAAGTATCAATGTGCCTGGCAAAGAGCAGATGCCCAGCTTCCGTGCTTCTCTCAAACAATTCTTACACCTGTGCCTGGCTAATTCCTCAACCTTCTTACTTGAATTTAAATTTCACTTCTTCAGGAAAGCCACCTCTGATTCCCCTGACTTGATTAGAATTCCCGATTACAGTCTCTTACAGCACCCTATCTCTTCCATAATTCTTATCGTTTTAATTAATTATGTAATTAACACTGTAAATTCCATGAGGGCATAGACCATGCCTTTCTTGTACTCCCAGTGTCTGGTGAGCACATGTTCTGATTACTGTATATTAGATGCCCAAAAAGTAATTGTCGAATGTGGTACTTATCAGTCCACAAAAAAAAATTAACATGAATAACTTAGCTCTTAATGCTTAAATAGGTGGCATCTCAACTAAGTAATACAAAACATATATGTATATGTATTATAAATACGTAAGTTTGTGAATTCAGATGAGAGGGTTCAGTGAAAGTTGAAGTAGTTTGAGAAGGCTTGATGTTTTATGTGCACATTAGTCTTAGAAAGAGGCCTGGGATTTAGATGGACAGAAAGAAAAGCCGGTGCATTCCAAAGATTGAGATCACAAATTTAAATAAGGATGTCATGCTCTTTCACAGCAACAAAGAGCCTAACAAGAATCAAGCAGACCAAACTTGACCAAGAGTCTTTGAAAAGAACCAGTCAGCACTCTAGTTCCCAAGTCTTCCTCCCTGTTGCTTGCTTTGCCATCTTTATTTCTCCAGAGATTAGCACTAAATGTATATTTTGTGAATGGATAGAAAAGGGAGATCAGAGTACATGGAGGCAAGTTTTCTCCATAGTTTCTGCTTCCTTTCTAACTTTGTTTGGTTTTTACTCTTTTCATTATATCAGGAAAATCCTTTCTCTTTCTTTTGGAAATCGTAATCAGAGCACTTTTTAAGTCACAGTGAATTGGAAGAAAGTGTTCAAGGGATAAGTCAGTAAATACAAGTTTTCAAACATATGAGTGTGACCTGGGCAGTTTGGGCTCACACATCTGTGGAGGAGATGACTCTAATGTACTAAGGACTTTTCCAGATATTTTTGCTAATAAATTTCTAGCGTTATGTTAAGTTGACTCTATTACCTTTATCCTTCAGAACTGAAGAAGTCTTCCCGGATTTTTCTTTTCTAATTTCTGCAAGAGGAATCATGGGGAGAAAAATGTTACAAGGAATCACAGAGAAAAAAAGCAAAACAAAACCCTGCAAGTTTCATGTCTTTGTTTTTGTTTTTGTTTCTGAGGCTTAATGACTCAGAGTGGCTCTGAGTTGGTATTCAGGACAGACATGTCTACTGGTATAAGTTGCCTGTAAAACATTGGCTAAATATACAAAAGATACAGAATAAGCCCACGAATTATTATCACAATTGAAAGACTGTGAGAGACACACTAAAGGTACAAATAAAATGCTATGGGCTTTGAGAAAAAAGATATAACAATGGTAGCTAACATTGTCTATTCCATTATATGTCATAGGGAATGTTTCTACTACTTGGCCATTCAACATTCATGACAACCTTGTAAGGTAGGTAGATCCTGTTACTATTTCTGCTTTTCACATAAATATTAAATAACTTTTCCAAGGACACGTGGCTCAGACAGGAAGGCTGGGATTTGAACTAACATTTCTCTGAAGTCAACCACAGAGGCCCTGGCTCTCCTAGCTGAATGATGGGATCAGGAAAGGCTTTGGCAGGTGGTACTGAAGCAGATCTTGAAAATGGAAAAGGATTTAGATAGACATAGATGAAATGGAGAGAAAGACACATTTTAGAAGGACAGAAGCGAGAATGGGGAGGCTTGAGCTGGTCGTCTGTCAGTTTGGCTGTATGAGTCACCTGTAGCCAACAGAATGCAATGGAAGTTATGCTGCATGACTTCCTGGTCTAATCATGAAAGCCATGTAGTTTCCACCTGTTTCTCCAGTGACAACAGCTCTGAGGAACCTGACTGCCATGTAAGTACTCCAACTAATACCACCATGCTAGAAAAGCTACATACAGGCAGTCCAGTTAATAGCTCCAGCTGAGCCTTCCGCCAACAGCTGCTAGCCATCTACGTGAGTGAAGCATCTCGGACATCCAGGAGATGATTACTTTAGATGACTACAGCCTAAGCCTACATTTGACTACAATCACACGAGATACCCAAGTAAAAACTGCCTAGTGGCTCCCTCTTAAAACCTGACCCTCTAAATTATGAGCAAAGTAAAATTGGCTGTGTAAAGTGTACCACTATGATTTGGAGTGGTCTGTACACAGAAACAGCATTTGCAACCATCAGCTAATAAATAGCAAAATATTGCAGCGTGTGGTAAGTTCTCCAGTGGAGCTCTGTAGATAACAGAGAAATGATTAATAGCTCTATTTTATAATTGGGAAGGTTTCCACTGAGACGATGCTATTTGGGTTTAGGCTCCGAAGTTGAGCAGAATCTCACTAGTCAGGAAATGCCAATTTAACAGTATAACTGGATGTAGGATGTAAAACAGATTTAAAAAATGCTAAGGATAGCTTCTGGAGTTTGTACGTTTCACATGTACAAGATAATCTGCCATCAATGGAGATAGGAAATGTAAGAAATAGAAGCCTTTGGAGAAAGATATCATCTTTGTTTTGAATGTATTATGTTTCATGTGTCAACAAGATACCCAAAAAGGAAATGTCTAGCAAGTAGTTGGAAATACAGGTAAAGGCAGATTATATGCAAGTGTTGCAGAAGCAAAGCCACCTGCAGTCTCACTGATAAATGGAAACTAACAAGACAATCAGTAACATGAATTCTGAATGCCCCAAACAAATCTTATTTACTTTGTTTACACATACTGACTTGACTTCATGAATAAACTAAGCATACAAAGACAAAATAAACCAGAATGTGAAAAATTATGTTCTCCATAATACATGCAAATTAAAAAAAGACTGATAGGTTATAATGTTTTACTTGTATATTTCAAATCCAATCTTATATAATTTGCCTATACTGAAATATCATTCACATATTGGTAGTAATAAACTTAACCTTTACATTTATGTTAACTATTGCCAAATGTTTTAAAATCACCCAAACTGTGAACAAAATATCAAAGCAAGTCAAGTTTTAAATGATTCACTAGATAAAAATTAATTAATTTTCAGAGAAACATTTTCAATTTCAATAAGGCCAGGAGTTTTTAAAAATATTTATTTATTTATTCTAGAGAATGAGAGCACAAGCGGGAGAAGCAGAGGGAGAGAGAATCTCAAGCAGACTCCATGCCAAGCACAGAGCCAGATCTCATGACCCTGAGATCATAACCTGAGCCAAAACCAAGAGTCAGACGCTTAACTGACTGAGACACTCAGGCGCCCGAGGCCTGGATTTTTTTTTAAAGTTAAGGGCCTGAATGTATCTAATCAAGATTAACAAATAGAAAATAGCATTTGCTTTTTCTTCTAACATGGTCCTGTAGAAGATAAAATGTATCTATAACAACGGTGTTTTCTTCTAGAAAAAAAAATTTTTTTTGATGCCCATGGAACAGGCAAAACAAAAGACTGAAATAATGGATAATCTTATAACAGAGGAAATCAGCACTGGAGTTTTTCCCTGGCACAAACATAAATATTTTGAGCCCTAAGCAATGTGTTTAAAGGAAATAATACAATCTTTGATCTGACTGCTATTTATTTTTCATTGCTCTGAATGATCAAGTTCAATGTCAGGACATTAGGATATTAAAAATGTTACTGTTAGAGTATCCTGGTTTGATGTCAATATCACATATAGCTAAATTTTAAAAAGAAACTGAAACTGGAAGGTTTAAAAAGCCCAACAGAATCATTAGGCAATTTAAGCCTCCTGGCTGTGAAAAGCACCAAACTCAAAATTGTTAACCTTTCTTACCCAGCTAGCTTTAATGAGGTGTTCAGAAATGTCATTTTAAAAACTGCCTTTCTTACCTCTTTTGTAGATACAAGATGTCTGCTGATTTGAGATATTTTTTCATGAGCATAATGAATAAGATCAATGTATCAAACTTTTTGGATTTTTCTTCTGATGGAAAGAATAGTTCTAAAGAACCATATGGAGAGCTCTATTTATAAGTTTAATAATACTTGATAATTTCCTGAATATGACTATTAATATACATCACACAGCATCAAAAATATTAAAATTGTTTCATAACATTTCTATTGCTTCTTAAAGTGACACTATATTGCTCCTAAAATGATTTAATTGTGAATAATTGCATGATTTTTTAAATATTTAATATGTGAATGCTCTACATGCATCTGTTATTGTTTTCTGTTCATTTGGACAAAATTTTTGACAATCAGAGATATTTTAGAAAAGTCATTTTATAGAATTTAATATCTTTTCCAAACTCTAAAATATAAATCTTATGAATCAATATAGAGAAAAGCATTCTCAAGTTTTCTAAATAGTTTAAAATGCTGTGCTTGTAATTCCCATGAAGGAAAATATAATATATTGATGTTTATTTAATAATAATTTTGAATGCTCCTTAAAAGATGTTGTCAGAGTTTAATTTTACTGGGACACTGTCCATTAACTTTGTAATTAAGTATGACTTGGTCGGAAGCTATCTTTAACTTTCTCTTTGTCCTAATGATACATTTAATCATTCCCTATTCTATGGACCAAAGCACTTGACGGACACAATTGTAACATTTAAAAATGTTTTCCTCTAAGTATCTGTTTAAAAATCCTAATTAAAAATGTTTCCAATTCAATTATATTTACATGTTGGTATCTTTTTTGTTTTAACCTTGGAACCTTCATTGCATTTCTTTCTTGGCCTTTACATTTTATGTAAAAAGAATATAATTTTGTAACCGATATTATCATCTACCTCTAATCGGACAGCTGATTAAAAAGCATAATATAAAATTTGCTTGAATGACATCTGGAAAACGCTGTCAGGACTTGGAGACTATGGTGAGGTATTCCTTAAGATACTGTAAATAAGGCAAATTAGACTATTCTTTGAAAGTTAAGCTACATAATCAATAGGGTGGTAAGAGTTGGTGAGCTCAGAAAGCACCAACTATATAATACTATCAATACACCCCTAAAGAGCTTCCTTACATTACTCAAGCACTGTGGAGATCTAGGCAAGCTGGGCTGTGTTAGTATATTAAAACTGTGACATAGACCACAGCATAAGAATTCAAAACAAATAACAGATATAGAACTTGTTCAATACACATCTTGTAATCACAATGGGGGAGAAAGTCTTGTCCAATGGATTCAGTATTTTAGCCCTTTTGACAAGTTCTTCCCTATAATAGTATAGTTTTTCAAATAATCTTAGTTGAGGGACTCTCCTGAAATCATCTAAATACCCCTTCCCTTTAAATTCTGATTGAGCTTTGTAATTATGATGATTTTAGGCTGTGTAGCTTGGCTGCAGAGAGTGGACTCTGCACATGCCTTTATATTCTAGTCCTCGTTACACACTAATAATCAGAATACTGGTTGGAATTCTGGAGAGTACCTCAGTGGGGTGCATTTTAGTCATTTTAGTTCAACTCTGCCCAGCTCTTTTGGAAAGATCAGCAATATGCAATGATTTAAAAAAAAAAGGAAAATAAGCACTTCTTTATATATTTGGGAGCCGAGATAAACTAGGACATTGTAGGCACAGAATTAGCTACTGAGCCCTAAATCTACTATAAATGATTTTGTTTTTATAGAAAACTTTATTAGCCATGAAATTTTTCTCATGTAATTATGTTCCAGCCAGGATTCCAAGATCCCATGTTTGTTTCAAGAAAAAATGTTATTACATGACTACAGCATGCTTGGTGGCAGGCAAAGCTAGGTCTTGGTCATTCCTGTATTCATATACAATGATAACGTGTTATTTTATATCCTTAGGCATTTTACATATGATCTTACTATGAAATGAATTTTTGTGTCCCTCCAAAATTCATATGTTGATGCCTAAAACCCAATGTGATGGTATTTGAAGGTGGGGCTCTGGAAAATGATTAGGTCATGAGGATGGAGCCCTCATGAATGGGATAGTAACCTTGTAAAAGAGATAAGAGATAGCTGAGTTCTGTCTCTATCTCTGTCTCTGTCTCTCTCTCTACTATATCAGGTATATAGAAAGAGAGCATCTGTCTGCAAACCAGGAAGAGGTCTCTTACCAGGAACCAAATTGGCTGGGACTTTGATCTTGGACTCCCCATCCTCCAGAACTGTGATAAATAAATTTCTGTTTAAGTCACCCTGTCTGTGCTACTTTTGTTACAGGAACCTCGAGCTAAGACAAATCTCTTTAATTTCTCATTCATTCCAGAGAGTTAGGTATTATCTACATTTTATGGATTGACAGCAGAAGCTAAGAGGCAATAACTTGCCCGAGGTCACAGCTACTAAACAGTAGTGGGAAACTTGAACCCAGACGATCAAACTACAAAGGTAGAGTTAAACTACTACACTATGCACTAAGAGAATAGCATATTATAAACTAGATAGCATGTCAGATGCCCCCTCAGAATAAACAGTGAACATGTTTGCATCACCACATCACATCAATTGTTCTCCATAACTACCAGTCTGCCATAGCCTTCCCAATACTTCTGAAGCAAGACCATGTCATCTGACACATACTAAGAATTCAATAACTAATTGTTGAATAAATTAATAAATTTGTCAATTTTGTGCTGACCACATTTTATTAGGAAAATTGTCCTTCAATATTTACATAAAAGCCTAATAATCATTATAATCACCTTTTGTGGTTAGTTATTGCCTGACTTTGCAATCCTAACCTAGCTAAGTTATCAAAGTAAAATGAAATTGCTGATATTTGACAGCTTTCGTGGTAAAAAAAAAACATATATTTCAACCTAATATTTACCTAGCTTTTTTTTTTCCTGGAAGTTTAAATCTAGCATTTTACTTTTTGTTATCTAGGAAATTTTGGATAGTGAATTTCCAAAATTGGATAATCTCACACACCTATATGCATATACTTATTTCAATGTTTGTAATAATTGCTAATCATCTATTCATTTTAAATGTAATATATTCTATTTTAACTACAATTATCCATAGTCTATATTGTCTTTTGAACTTCTTTTCAGAATTAGAACTCCTCTTGTATAAACACATTTATGTGAGATCTTGGGAATTAGTCTCATTATAGTTTAAGCATTCAAACATAAAACTTATTTTATGAGAGAATACAGAGAAATTTTGAAGAAATATAATTGAATATAAGAAAAATGTTAACTTAAAAATTATTAATATAATAAAAAGTAAATAGGGATTTTTATGAATCTTCCCATTATTTATGGTATAGAATCTTAAAACATAATACTTTGAAATTTACCTAGTGGACTAATTCTTTCAGATTTATATACTTATTTAAAATCAATGAACTTCAATTATTTTTAGAGCAGATTAAGGTTTGTAGCAAAATAGGGCGGAAAGTACACAGGGTTCCCACATACTCCCACCCCTAACACACACAGCCTCCCTTATCATCAACATCTCTCACTAGTGTGATACGTTTGTTACAATTGATAAACCAATATTGATACATCATTACCAACCAAAGTCCACAGTTTACATTAAGATTCACTGTTCATTTTAGTCTTTCTATTGATTTTGACAAATTAAATGACATCATCTCCTATTAGTATGATACAGAGTAGTTTCACTGACCTAAAAATTCCCTGTGCTCCACTGATTCATCCCTCCCTCCTCTGAAACCCCTGCAACCACTGAACCATACCAACTCCATAGTTTCACCTTTTCTAGAATATCATGTAATTGGGGTTATATAATAAGAACACTTTGAAAATTGGCTTTTTTCACTTAGAAATAGAATTTAAGTTCCCTCTATGTCTTTCTGTGACTTGATAGCCCATGCATTTTTAGTACTGTAAAAAGTAGCATTGTATGGATGTAACAGAGTTTACTTATCTATTCACCTATAGAAGAGTGTATTTGGTTTCAAATTTTAGCAAATATGAATAAAGCAGGTTTGTGCAGGTTTTGTGTGGACAAAAGTTTTTAAGTCATTTGGATATATAGTATTGCTGGATTGTATCGTAAGAGTACATTTAGTTTTATAAGAAACCACCAAACTGTCTTCCCAAGTGGCTGTACTATTTTGTATTCCCTGCAACAATGAATGAGAATTCCTGTTGCTCCACATACTACCCAACATTTGATGTTATTAGTGTTTTGGATTTTAGCCCTTCTAATAGGTTTGTAGTGGCATTTCATTGTTTTAATTTGCAATTTCCTAATGATGTATGAAGTTGAACATTTTTCATATGCTTTTTTTGTCATCTGTGTATCTTCTTTGGTAAAGTATCTGTTCAGATCTTGTGCCAATTTTTAAAAGGATTTGTTCATCTTCCTATTATTGAGTTTTAAGAGTTCTTCATGTTTTTTGGATATTATCCAAAGGACTATTAGTCCTTTATCAGATATGTATTTTGTAAACATTTTCTCTCATTCCGTGTCTTGTCTTCAAATTTTCATGATGGTATCTTCTGAAGAACGGAAGTGTTTAATTTTGATGAAGTCCAACGTATGAATTTTTCATTCATGGATTGTGCGTTTGGTGTTGTACTTAAAAAGCCATTGCCAAAAGCCAAGGCCACCTAGATTTTCTTATGTTATCCTCTAGGAGTTTTACCATTTTATGTTTAGATCTATGATCCACTTTGAGTTTATTTTTTGAGAAGGGTGTAGAATCTGTGTCTTTCTCCTTCTCCTTCACCTTCTTCTTCTTCTTCTTCTTCTTCTTCTTCTTCTTCTTCTTCTTCTTCTTCTTCTTCTTTGCTTGTGGGTGTCCAATTGTTCCAGCACTGTTTGTTGAGAAGATTATACTTTCTCTATTGAACTGTTTTTGCTTTTTGTCAAAGATTAGTTGAATATATTTTTGTGGGTCTATTGTTGGGTTATTCTGTTCCACTGGTCTATTAGTCTATTATTTCAACAACATCATGCTGATTGTTCTAGCTTTATATACAGTTGAAGTAGTAGTGTCAGTCCTCCAACTTTGTTCTTCTATTGTCTTAGCTATTTTGTGTTTTTTCGTTTTCCACATAAACTATATAATAAGTTTGTTGATAGCCACAATATCAATTTATCAATATCACTGTGATTTTTATTTATGATTGCATTGAATCTATAGATGAAGAACTGATATCTTAACAATCTTGAGTCTGCCCACTCAGAACATGGAATAATTCTCAATTATTTGGTTCTTTTATCTTTTTATTTGAGTTTTGTAGTTCTCCTCATATAAATCTTACAAATATCTTGTTATTATTACATCTAAATATTTCTTTTGTCATTCCTAATGCAAATGGTATTGCACTTTTAATTTTGTTCATTTCAATTTTTTATTGCTGCCATATAAAAGAGCAATTTACTTTTGTGCATTAGCCTTGCATCCAGAAGCCTTGCTATAATTACTAATTCCAGGAGGTTTTTCTTGATTCTTTGGGATTTTCTACACAGACACATATCATATGTGAACAAAAACAGTTTTATTTTATCCTTCTTAGTTGGTAAATTTTTATTTCCCTTTCTTGTCTTATTGCATTAACTAGTACTTCTAGTACAATGTTGAAGAGATCTAGTGAGAGGGGATATCCTTGCCATTTTTCTTATCTTGGGAAAGCGTCTAACTATTTGTCATCAAGTTTGATGTTAGCTGTAGGTTTTCTGTAGATACTCTTTATTGAGTTAAGGAAGTTCTGCTCTATTCCTAGTTTGCTGAGAGTTTTAATCATGAATGGATGTTAGATTTTGTCAAATGATTTTCTGTACCTATTGATAGGATCGTGTGTTTCTTCTTTAGCTTGTTGATGTGATGGATTATATTAATTGATTTTTCAAATGTTAAACCAGCTTTGCATACTAGAATAAATCCCACTTGTTCACAGTGTAATTTTTTTAATTCATTGTTTGATTTGATTTGATTATATTTTAGATTTCCTAGATATTTTTTAGAAAGTTCTCATCTAACAGTACTTTAAACTTTGTAACATATATGTACAAGTAAAAGAAAATTGAAGTCCTAGACTCTCAAAAGGGATTTAGATGAGGTAAAACAAAAGCAAATGCCATTTAAAAAAACTGTAAACTCTCCTTTCTACAGTGCTTATTAGTGTGACAAAGTGATCCCCTGCAAAACAAGGACTGTCATTTAGGTTCCTTCACTTGGGAAAAATATTTTAAAAGGAGGATTCATTTTTGTATTTTAAGAAGATAAACTCAATTTATTCTGCAAACATTTATTCAGTGTCTCTATTGTGCTGGGAGCTGGAAAAGCACAAATGGTTGCACTGAGTTCAGTTAATACCAGAACACATCTACATGGATGACAGAGACACACACACAGGGATCCAGGCCCATAGCATATGGATTGACAAATTCTACGTGATGGAATGAGAAAAGATTTCACAGAAGCACTGGCATTTGTAGTGGATTCTGAAACTGGATAAGAGGTTTGTCATCAAAGAAGAATTGGAAAGACATCTCCAACATAAGGAACAACATAAGCAAACCGTGGAGTGTGAAAAGTCATGTGGCTGGATTGCTGGATGTACAAAGTAGGGAAGAAGCAATGAGCAAAAGCTTGAAAGTCAAAATGAGAATTGGTGGTGAAGGGACCTATAGTATTCTACTAAAGAACTTAAATTTATATCCTTACAGTGATAGTCTCTGAAGATGCTAAATACAAATATTCTTTCTGGTATTATGTCAATATAATTAATAACGCTTTGTTCATAAAAGAATATTATACATACTAAACTGACTAGCAATACATAGAAAGTCATTGTCATCTTGTTTGTTAATAGTCCCAAACTGAAGCCTCCCACAGTTGTGTTATCCACGATCTCCTGTCTCCAGAGACAGCATCTTCTGTTTCATCTTTGATAGTTTCTTTTTTGCATGGGTGTTGAGGGCATAATTTCTACATCCTGTGTGCCATCATTACTGATACTTATGGTTAAATCATATTTAGAGAATCTTCATGTCATTTAATTAAATATCCAATAGCATGCTTTGCTTCGGAGATACACTTTTTGGTTCTTAAGTGTGATTTAACTGTATATTTTGAAATGTAAACAGAGTAGATACTTCAAATAATACAATTTCATTTAGTAGATTTAAATAACATTTTTAAATATTTTCATTTTAGAATCTGAATCTGACTTTCCTATATACACTTTTGTACAGATTGTACTTGCAATCAGAAAAATAAGTCTATCTTTAGAATTTGGGGCAAAGTGGAAATGCCTCAGACATAGGAGACAATTTTTACAAATGAGAATTAGACAATATTATGACTGGAAGCTCCTCTAGAGATTGCTTAGTGAAATCATCTTGGCTTATAAAAGAGGCTAGATAAGGCAGGTAAATAGCCTAATGTCACAGAATAAATTATGGGGAAGGAAGACTAAGATTTATGTGTTGTTTTGAGATAGCTCTATACTTGACTGTTCAAACAGGTTAATATTTTTAATTATCATTGGCTTTCATCAGTTTTTCTTTTCAAGAACCAACACTATAAGTGCTAACTCCAAGTAAAAAACTGTTCACCATGATTTTTATTGCCAAGAGTTTTAAGGACAATACAGATATTTTGTATTGCTTATCTGACTAGTAGTTTATTCTAGAATGATGTGAAATAAAACCCAGACTTTGCAAGTTATAATAATGAAAAAATTTTTTAACTTGATTTTGCCATTTTAGAATTCCAGAGAAGATCTGAATTAAATTTTTCTTTTTTTTTAAGAATCCTTTTCAATCAGTTTATATTACATCATCATTCGATGACAAATTGGGGCAGTAGTAGTCAACAAGACACAGGTAAATTTTATGTAGACTATTGATAAAATTTTCATGTTCATTCCTGAAATTATTTGACCTAAAATGTATAATTTCATTTACAGCAAGAAGAAAGTAACAATGCATGTGGGGCTAATGATTTCATATGGTTTCTTGCAATTTGATTTTTAGAGAATAGAGCTAACCTCCATTAATGTGTTATAGGATGTAGCATAACAATTGGGTTTTATACATTTTTATTCAAGGTAGGTATGCCAATTTTTTTCCCTAAACAGGTCTTTAATAGAAAATTGATTTATAAATGAAAGAAAAAAGTCAATAAAAAGAAAAAAAAAAAACCTGAGGAAACAACCTTTGTAACATAGCAGCTTATGATATACTTTCTATTAAAGATTTCCAAGGGAAAAAGGATCCAATCCATATGTGGCTTCAGGATAATAGCAGGAGTGGTACAAAATATCAAAAGAAAAAAAAGGCATAATTAGCAGCTTGATGTTCTTGAGCTCATAAGGAAGCATTTCTTGGTGTGTTGTATGGTAAACACTACGATGCATTTCCTCAATCCTTTATATAATCTAGCCTAGAATGAACAAAATTTTAATATTCAAGTATTTATGTTAAATAATTAAAAGTTGTTTTTACATGCCAAGTCCTGGTAATGGTAATTGAAATTGCATATGAGGAAAAATAGGATTTGTAAGAGAATTTCACTAGGAAGAGAATGGAAACAGACTCTTCCAGATCTAAGGATGTGTGTGTGTGTGTGTGTGTGTGTGTGTGTGTGTGTGTGTGTGTGTGTTTTGGGGGGAGGGGTTTAAGTGGAACCCAACATGGGTCTTGAACTCAATGCCGGGCTTGAACTCATGACCCTGAGATCCAGGCCTGAGCTGAGATCAAGAGTCAGGGGCTTAACGAACTGAGCCACCCAGGTGCCCCCATATTTAAGGATGTCTTAAAGAACTATCAACATAAGATTAAGATGTAGATAATTTAAAGAATCCATACTTCCATTATTTTAAAATTATGAAATTATATTAAGTATTGGCAAAAGAAATCTGAAGGTCATTGCCATTAAATTCAGATATCATAAGCCAACTTTCTTCATATTTACAATTAGATTTGACTGGGCTTTAAGAAATGGTTCATAATTGCATTCTATTATTTTTACATGAAGATTGTTGGAAGTTAAATCAAGACAACATTTGAGGATTATAAGTGAAGCAAGAGCACATATTTGATGTGAAAAGTGAGTTACTTTTAAGAACTTAAAAGACTGATAACATTCCCATTAAGAAACTACTTTGATAAATCATGGAAGGAGTAGAATGCAGACAGCGTAGGAGTGACACATTGTTCCTGGTATGGTGTCTTTTCAGGTAATTCAACCTATCTACCTACCAGTTTCTCTGACCTATAGTTGATAAGGTTACTTGGTGTTAAGGGTGGTGACCTCCCCCCCAACCAAAAAAAGAGTAGTGATCCCAATATGAAGTACAAGGGTATGTTCCTGGGGGCAATCTTATAGTTTTAGTTTGCTTCTCCATAAAATGGTCAGAATCTCTAAGAAAAGGAAGGAATTACAAATAGTCACAGAGACCAGATAGGCAGAGGAATGATTCATTTTCAGGATAATTAAAAGACAGAATATTTTCATGGAAACAAAAATTTAAAATTACATCCCTGTGTGACCTGTACTTGCCTCTAGTATATCCTACATAAAATAAGAGTGAACAAGTCACACATTAGTTTATTAGAAAAAAATGGATCATTAATGAAAAAGAACTTTAACTTTTGAGAGAAAGCTAGAACATGAATGGGTCTCGTAGCATCACCTCGAAATCTTGTCAACAGCATTGGCACGCTTTGCTCTTTTATTGGGCTGAAATTCTCTTTAGCATTGAATGGCATTCTTATCAATAAATGTGAACCAAATATTGCAATGGCAGAACATGGCCCCCTGTGGGAGATCCATGCAATAATACAAATTCGTTCTGAATAGGTGTTGTTCTGCTGTGTAAGTAGGATTTAGATCTATCTCATTATTAAAAGGATGAGAGGAGTGGGGAGGAACATAGTGAGAAGGAAATCAGAAAAGAATTTCATATACATAAGATAAAATAATCACGAGAACATTCTAAAGGTATTAAATAAAAGTAAGAAGTGAGATGTGCTATGTGAGCAAGTGAGACAGTGGAGAATTGCTAAAGGTTCTTTTGAAAATACATAAAATACATAAATAAGCAGAGTACACGCATTGTCATGTGTTGTAAAGCCCCGGATGTAAACCATCTTCTCTCTGAAGCCCACTTCATGTTCCTCACACCCATTCTCCAGCGCCTATTCTGTTGTGGGCGCTCAATAAATATTAAACAATCAAAGCACAAACTGTTGTCAAAAAGTTTGGAATTCACAGGAATCAATAGTATTGTTATCATTTAACATTTATTGAGGGTCAACAGCATGACTTAGTGCACATGTGCAAATAGGTTATTTTGTAATCACATATCAAGTAAATCGTTAAATACAATTCATATTAACTAAACTTCCGGTTTTACTCCATTGATCTGAAATGCAAAATTGCTTCTTTTTAAAATAATGTTGACACACCATGAAATATAAACATTAATTATTTAAATAAATAAGTTTCTCTCAGGGAAACCATTATTCTTAGATATTATTAACATTCACTCGAAAGTAGGAGATAAATCTACAATAAGTACACATCACATATTCTAAATAGACCAGTGCATGTACAGAGAATAAAAGAATCTGAAAAGGTGAAGGAGGACAGGGACAAATACACAAAGCTGTGATAGCATTTGGGTTTCCCTGCTGTTATGACAACTAAAAACACTAATACAATTACGTAGGGTACCGTTGTTTACAAAATAGAATCAAAGGCAAAGAAAGAAACTCTTCAGGTGAACACAAATGAACACAAATTCGCGTGCTTCTGAATTTAGAAACATTTCTTAATTTAAGGCAAGATAGAATTTTTTATTACAGGAAGTGAACTGTAGTTGATACATTTATGATCCACATGCTCCAGCTTTATCCTGAATCAAATGATTACTAATTGTGCTCAGATTTATTCTTGTGGCTGATAGGCACTTAAATTCTATTTAATCTTTTTTCGTGAATATTTTTCTGTCATGTTTCTACTTAACGATTTTGAAGTGATTTTTAATAGTTAAGAAGATGGAAAACTATACTTAATATTTCTGAGGTGAAACTTTCAGTTTAATTTTAGGATACTGAAGTATAAGTACTCAAGTTGATGGTATGTTTTTCCTTAGCACTTGAATCTCAAAAATTTTAGAAAAGAAAGTCCTTCTAGACTAGGCTTCCCCTAAAGAAAAATAGCCTTTATATCTTGATGTTAGGAACACACTGCTTAAAAACTTTGTTAAATAGAACATTTTTACATTTGGAAGGACTAAGAGATCATCAAATTCTGCTCCACAGTTGTAAAAATAAGAAAAACAGGGATAGGCCTAATGTTTCTATTTTTACATTCATATATTGGCTGAATTGGGCAATTGTTTAATTTTCTCTTCCATTTTAAGTATTTAAAAAAAAATTCACAAGCGTTGCAATTACTAAAATTTAATATTTGAATGCTTATCCATATGAGGAATATTCACCACATGCAGTTTTGTCTGTGTAAGAACACCATCTACAAAGATCATAATAATATGGTGTCATTAACGAATAGTGTATATTTAATTATTATTTTTTCTCTACTAGTTCCACTGCAGAACTGAAGAATTTAATCACTTATGTCATGGTTTCTGAAATATGGCAACCTTTACTATTGGAAATCATATTTTGATTAACTAAAATGCCCTCTTAATTGAAGAGTATTTAGAGGCACAGTTCATTGAAATCTGGATCACTTTATAGTCTTTTCTTCAACAACCCCCCTGTTTTCATTCAAACCACAGATATTCATTGAACACATGCTGTATGCCAGCACTGTTACAGGCTTCTAGAACAGACTGTTAAAGAAGACCTTAAATGAACTCATGCATAGGTGTGAATGAAAGAAAAGGAAAGATGATTTGCAAGTGATCTAGTTTATTACTATTTACTTTTTCACTGTTGGATTTAAGTCACTTTGAAGGAAGAAAATTAAAAACAGGGAGATGTGGGGACTCCAATCTACAATTCAGGTCTTTTAAAGTTAATTGTCTTGACTGGTGTCCTTCCCTGCCCAAGTAAGTAATAAGCCCTTGGATGCTTCTTTAGGGTGACTCTTTTGCTCAGCGGGCTAGTTACAAACAAGTATTACTAAATGTTTTCTTCTGAAAGAAATCAAGATTGAAAAAGGGAAAGGTAAATGGGATATAGGAGGCAGGTCGATTTTGAAAGTGAATAACAAGGAGGAAATGTATACTATAAGAAATTAAATGTCAACAAATGAATAAATTAAGCTTAATGAAACATGATGCGCTCTTTCTAGAAGTAATATACAAATATCTATAGATGGATCCCCCTACGGTAGCACACAACACCTAGCAAGTGTCATAATGTTTTATCTTTGGCTTTCCTTAGTTCTCACTGTAAGGATAGCAACACTTAACTGTGTTAAACATTTTTATCTCTTGGTGATTCTCGCTACTTGCTTTCAAAACAAGGATGGTGTGTGTGTGTGTGTGTGCACTTTAAAGTGGAGGAATTCTTTATAAAATGTTTCTTAATATTCAAAATTCTAGTCCAGCCAATTTAAGATCTTCACAAAAAGAATAACTGAAAAATACTACTAACCATGAGTTAGAGATAAAATAGAGTTACACTTTTGGACTTTTGCAGAAGTTAGATTAACTAAATTTCTACTTCTTACCTGTTATGAGGTCTAGTTTACTAAATTACATTACCATAAAATTCATTCCATCTTTCACTACATGAATTTCCCATAATGTAAAGTTCAGCTTAATCAATGTTTCCTAAATACAATTATAATTCAGACTAACTCCAGAGGTTCGATATACACAATTTTATATAGATCACCAAGTATATTTTAAATCTAGTGAGAATTTTGAAAATCATATTTTCCCCCAGTACAAGTTCATGAGGCAAACTTAAATGAAAAAAAATGACTCTTTAAGAACTATTTCATTGTACCTCAATGCATTATAAACAGTTTTAGATTATTTATACTTCTCAAGATAACTGAACTGCATAAGGAAGAGAAGTACACAATAGATTTAGAGCCTCATTTTATGAATACATTTTAGAATACTCTGATGAAATCTGTAAAATGTCATTGACTTATTTTCACATTTTCTGATTTTTTAAATCAAAATATATTTTTCATATCAATTATTAGTCATACATACATCATCTCAAAAATATGCAATTTATCCAAATACTCTATTTCTTATGATATGTATAGTTGAAAAATATGAGGCCATTGTTTTACAATATTTAAAACTGAAATGATTTACTAAGTCAATATAAAAAGAGCCATTGAGAGAGCCTCATTTTTTATATAAGCTAAGAGCCTAAGCTTTTATGAAAAAAGGTATTTTTAATAAAAAAAAGAATTATAAAATTATCTGAAAAGTAAGTTCACATCTCTAAGAGCCATTTCTAGTCTCCTACCTACCTGAGGAAACATTATAGAATTAATGAAAGTGACACCAACATGCAGGTAAGAAGAAATAAACAATCTGTGTTTAAATTACTTATCGCTTAGGTACTATTACTAGTGTGGGCATTTTACATTCTAGCCAATCTTCTCTTAGTATGCTGTGGGTGTAAAAGCAAATCTACAAATGCCAAAGATGAGCAATCAACACCTTTATATAGAAAGGAAAAAACTGTGAAGCTTAGTGAGACCAAAGTGGTTTGATAGTTTATCTCACCTGTAGTAAAGCTGATTTGATAAGGAAATATGCCTAAGTAAGGACTATGCAATTATCTAGGAATTTATCATTCTTCATATTCTTTCCCATGTTTTCTCATTTGATCTCCACATCTTGTTGAATAGGCAGGTCAGATATAATTAACACCCTTTTATTTATTTATTTTTTTTTTTCAGAAGAAATTTAGGCTCGGGGCCTTGCCTAAGTGAACAAGCTAAAGTTGGGATGTAGAGCTTCTATTCCTCTACTTTACATTTCAGAGACAGAAATACCCACATCAAAAAGGAATTGATAGAAACATTCCACTGAATTGTAAAATTTCACAGAGCCCCCAGAAGCCAAAATTAATTTGAAAACTTTTTCAGTGCAATTGCAATCTGATTTTATTTGGAAAAGCCCATGAAATAAATTTTTAACCAATCATTTAACTTAATTGAATCCTTAACCTTAATTTACTTATCTGAAATATTCGAGAAGTTAAAGGATTTTCTTGATATATTTATATCAAAAATAAATTTTTGCTATTAGGAATTTAATTACTCCCAAATTTAAAAAGAAAAATTATTTTGACTTCATTCCTGACAAAATTATTACAGTTCTGGTTTTATTACAATAAATAATAAATATTATAATAGATGAAAAGCCAAAGACTGGGGGAACCGTAATTAAAGTTATTAGCACTCTGAGCTCTAACAGAAGGCCCAACATCACTTTAAATGCTTTAACTCTACTGTACTCTTGCATTTTTCTCAAGCATACTCTAGAGTGATATACTTATTATATAACTACATAAATAAAAATAAAGTGCATTACTTGTAACATTCTGATTTTTAATATTGAGATTTCAGACCTCTTGGGAGAATTGCTGAAGTCATAGTATAAACGCAAATAATTTACTTTTGGTGTTTTTTCTTTAAGTTTTACATATTATTTTTTAAGCATGAGAAGTTATTTTTGCATAAATAGAATTATGTCATCTTTATTCTTTAAACTATGATCAATCAGGTGGTGTTAAAATCACAAATCAAACAGAAAAATGTCTACCAGTTACCCCGATCATTTCCTTATTCCCAATAATCTCCAGCATTTTCCCTGATATAATTAAGAAGTCTGTGGCGTTTTCCTGCTCTGAACTTATATTCAAAGTTTAGTTATACAAAAGGACAAAAACCCAATTGCTGCCTCACATTCTCCCTGGCACAGAAAAACATGCAAGGACAGTGATAGAGAGCAATAGATTTAACAGTTATTGTCTTCCTCCTGTCTGAATCCAGTGCTTTCCTCCTCATGTTGTTGTCTTTCTAAAGAAGATAATGTCAACCTCCTTCATTTTTTTTTACCTTGCTCCACTGTCTTGGTTGTTTTCTCTTCCTTCTTTCCAGGTACAGCTGCAAAGCAGAGATAAGGTTTAAATAAAAGTTCCAGATGGAAATGCTGCTTCTGCTCAAAAAAGCATTTTGTAACTCATTCATTGCCAGCTCTTTCCTCTAAACAAGCTATTTTAAAGCTTTTCAACATTTCTCATTTCTCTATAAACCAACTGAAACCTATTTTAAATCTAATGTTAAAGAATTAGAGAAAAAAAGAAATAATTCCTTTCCTTCTTCTGACTAGTTTTTCCATTCTTTTCTACCTCCTTCTTTTATATTCTGCATTGATAAATAAGCTCTACAAATAATTCTACTTGACAGGACTATGATTAATCGACTTACACTTCAGGTTATTGCTGGAGTCATTCAGTGTCTTGAAAATGTCAACTAAGATGTTCCTTTAAATTCAAGCTTAACTTAGTTTAACCAACTGAAAGAACAGTGTCATGCTTGAGATTCATTTAAATATTAGTCATCCCAAATCATAAGTAACCAAAAGAGAAATAAGATTATTATTTAGGTGCTGTTTAACCTGAACTATGCTATCTCTAAGAGTTATTGCTCTCAGTAGAGTACTCACTGTTTACCTATTTATACATCAAAACAGTAGAAATTATTCATACAAAATCAGTATTCTCCACTGAAATAACTGACTCAAGCAAGGATCTTCAGAGGACACTAGCAGCCATTTGATGAAAGATGAATGAGGGACTGAATACTACCATTACAACCAAGTATCACCCCACAGAGTTGCAAGGGGAAAAATGTAACTTTGAAACAAAGCAATGTGATTGTCACCAACTTAACCAATGATGAAACTTAGAACAATTCATTCAGAATGGGTTATCCAGACAGTATGGCTTCTTAATGATATGTACTGTGATATATAAAAATAATATTGCCCTCTGAAGTATTCTTGCCAGAGCATTGAACTATCCAACTGGAATCCAGTTAAGCCAAAGATTTAACTTTCAGTTTAATCAAATACAGGATGTAAAAAATATATTGAATAATATTCTGAAGAAATCATCAAAGCAATCAAAATGTCTACAGTGTAACTGGCCATGATCTCTTAAAAACAAAAACAAAAACCAATGTCATGAACTAGAGAAGGGAGGGAAAGGTAGCATAACTTTTTCAGAAAACTTGCTAAATATACTCATTAATTATAATAGTTCAGCAGTAGATCCTTTTGATTGTTTCAAGTAGATAATAATTTCATTTGTGAATAATGAGTTTTATTTCTTACTTTTCTATTTTTGTACATATTATTTCTTTCTCTCACCTTATTACACTGGCTAAAAAAATCTAGTACAATGTGTAACAGAAGTGGTAATAACAGATGTCTTGTTCTAATTTTCAGATGGAAATTTTTTCATTTTCTCTGAGAATGATATTTGCAAATGGTTTTTATATATCTTTTCAGATTAAGGAAGTTTCTTTCTACTCTAGTGATTATATTAAATGGATCTACTAACAGAATGGATGTATGTATGTACATGAATGAATGAATGTAATTCATTTCCCTTTATTCTATTATTCTGGTTAATTACTTTTTTTTCCCAAATAAAACCAAATTTATTATGTTTTATCTTTCATGCACATTATCAGACTTGATCTCCTAATATTTTGTTAGGGTCTATGTCTCTATGTTCACAAAAGAAGTTTGCTTGTATGTTTTCTTTCTTTTTTAGTTCTTGTTGGGTTTTGGCATCAAGGTTATTCTAGCTCCATAAAATGACTGAATATTTCCTCTTTTTCTATTCCTGGAAGGTTCAGGGTAAGATTCGTGATAATTTTTCCTTATATGTTTGAAAGAATTCACCAGTGAAGCTACTTGGCTAGAATTTTCTTTGGGGAAGAATTATAGTTATGGATTCAAAATATGAATTTCATTTCAATTTTCAGATTTATTGGAAAATATTCCTATTTTTAATTTTCTGTAGGATCTGTAATGATGCCTCCTTTTAATTTTCTGACATTGATGTTTCATGCCTTCTCTCTTTTTTCTTAATAAGTTTTCATAAGAGTCTATATATTTTTTTAGGTTTTATGGCCAATCTAATTTTGACTTTTTTGCTTTCCCTATTGTACAACTTAATTTACTACTTCATTAACTTTTATTATTACATTTTAAAATTTCTCTTCCTTCTACTTTCTTTGGGTTTAATTTTCCATATGAAAAAAAAATGGCTTTCTAGATATTCAATTTTCAGCCTTTCTTATTTTCTAATGAATATTTTTAAAGAGTATAAATTTTACCCTACCATTGTTTAGCTGCACCCCAAGTTTCAATATTGTTTTCATCATACAATAAATCAACATATTTCCAAATTTTACTGTCATTTTTTCTTTGATACATGAGATATTTAGACATGTATTGCTTACATTTTTACACTACCTAGTATTGTTTTAACATAGCAAGTGATTGATATATTTTTGCTTAGTGATTAAATGTATTAGTTGACAAATAATATGTCTTAATAAGAAATGTTCTGAATTGAGAGGGAAAATGGGTAAGCTTTGTTGTTGGTGATTTTCCAGGAATAGGATGGATTTTAGGTGTAGCCAATAAGATGTGAAGAAAGACAAAGGAGCAGGAAAGCCTCAGGTATGCCTAGAGGAAAGTGAACAAGTTTAGCTGAAGCAGAATGCTCCCACAGAGGAGATATGGAATAATTTAAAATAAAAGATGAGGCCAATTACAGAAAACCTTGAATTCCAAACTAGAGTCAGACTTCACTATGCATACTTTAAATAAAGGAGATAGTAAGATGTGTGGTACATTAATGGAAATGAAACACTGAAAATTTGTAATTATAATAGAGCCCATGAGTATATAGTCTTATTCATAATTATTTTATCCAGAAGAATCGTTATAAATATTGTATAGCAAATGTGTACTTTTCAGTTTGTTTTATTTTAATCCTCTGAAAAGTAAATGTCCCTTAGTAAACAATTTGAATGTGACTTACACATAAAGACCAAGTTTTCTTTTCAATGATGGGTTCCACATTCATATTAAATAGAGGAGGATAGTCCCCTAAAGCAGTTTTTTTATACTCAGAAAAGGTCACTGAAAATGCTGATTATCTGTACAGAAAAGAACACATTTTGCATGAAATGATGATCCTTTCATTTCTACTTCTGATGTAATATTCATCAAGCCTAATTCTATGGAGAGTAAACTTTAGAAATAAATAGCTCATGTAAGTAAGTGGATTTTCTAACTGCCTGGAATCAAAAGAAGACCTCAATCAATTTCTTTTTCTACGCTACAGGGTACCTGAAATCTCCTTTGGTGCTGAGAGAAATTCTCTTTGCTCTACATTTGGAAGGATTTACTTTGGGGGGGGGGGGTAGAAGCAGATTTATATTGCACTCCTTCAGAGATCCCAACTAATATAAAGGAAACAAAATAACTAGCACTCTTAGAAAGTAATGCCTGGATTAGAGATAGTCCTGAGGTAAACTGTGAGACTGAGAAATTGGTTTCTGTAGTTCCAAGCTTTTATTTCATTATTCTTCCCCTCAATTTTCTTTAGGGACTCAATTCTCCAAAACAATTTAATCTTTCCTTTCTTGACCCTCATCACTCATGAAGACCCTGATGTGTTCCCATTAGGAATAGGGACTTGTACCTAGGCAGTGAGGCTTACTTGGAGATGGGGTATGTTAGAATCCTGGTAAAGAAGTGAGGAGTAAGAAAATATTTACAGTATGAATCGTCCCCCACATGATATTTATACATTACTTCTGGGGTGTAGACCTACAGCCTTAGAATGATAAACTATCATTTCCAAGGAAATAAGAATGTAATGTTATCTGCCCAAGGGTTGTTCAGATTTTAAGGGTACAGCCTGGGGATGGCAATGACTGAAACAATGGAATAAATCATTAACTGTGGAAGAAAAAGTCTTACATCTTGGATATAAAGATCCTTGGAATACATTATGGTGGAGAAACAGGAAAGAGAGACTTCTCATCAATTCTTAGATGATACTAACTAATCAATGTATTCATAAGACCATCCCTTCCTGCTACCATCTTTCCTGAATTTTACATTATATTTGTGAATTTGGAATAATGAGCAATATGATATTTATTGTAGCATTCAAAATGGGGAATGTCTGAAAATGAAGTTGAAAGGAATATAGGGATCAGATCTTGGGGGACTCATGTCATTTTAACAAGGTTGGATTTTATTTATTTTATGATGAACTTGGAAAAAGCGAGTTTTAAATTGTATGGCTTATTCAGTTTTATGACCTTGATAACTTACTATGATTGTGGGGAAACTCTGGTAAGATCAATATTAATGAAATAAAAATCAAGAACCTAAGGACAATAGTGAGTTCATTACAGTGGTTTAAGCATAATATAATGAAGGCTTAAATTAAGATGGAAGTCACAGTTATGAATAGGAGGAAATATATTCAAGAAATATTTAGGGGGTAAAATCAGCAGAACTTGGAGACACCTTGAATGATCAGGTGAAGGAAAGAAAGATAAAAAATCAAAGATCACCCCCAGTTTTCTAGTGAGATAAAGGTAGATGAGATTCACCAATAATAATGAAAAACATGCTGGGAAGGGGGACTGAGGTGTTTAGGTTAAGACAGGTTGTATTTGAAGATGTTTATTGGACATTTGAGCATACAAACTTGAAACTTCAGGGAAATGCCTTTTCACAGAGAAGTCCTGAAGTGGCAACATACAATTGGGAATCTTCAGGATATAGGTCAGAGTTTCAACCTTGAAAGTTGATATATCTCACAAAGAGACAGTATAAAATGAAAAGTTCAGAGCATTAATAATGGAATCTAGGAACACCAATAATTTAAGAGTCAGCAACAAAACAAAACAAAACAAAAGTTAGGAATAAAAGGTCAGGTGATATGGGGAGAACCAGGACACCATGTTGTCATGATAGGTCAACAAAAGAGAAGCTTAGGTAAGAGACAACGTGGTAAATACGATTGAGAAACCTAGTAATGTGAGTACTGAATGGCTCCTTTGGTTTAGCACTGATAACATCATCAGCATTATCCAGAGCATCAGTGGCACAGTAGAGACAGAAGCCTCACCATCGGGGGGAGATGAGAAGCAGAACTAGCTTTCCAGTATCCAGAAAACCGGAAAAAATGTGGAGAAGAGAAAATGGTAGAGAGAGAAATAGTAATCAAGAAAAAGGAGTTTTGAAGTTGAGAATATTATTTCCAAAATGAGGAACAAAATCAGTAATAAGAAAGAGGATGATGCCACAAAGAGCACGATGCCTGATTAAGGAGGACACAATGGAGGAGCTGGTCTTGAAAAGAAGGATAAACACTTTACCTCTGAGATCAAAAGGGAGATGGCTCTAGATTAAACAAGAACACAAAGCTGCTAACCTGTCTCCTTTTATTCCAGGACATTTTCTCCAGCATAATTGCCTGTGTTTTTCACCTCTCCTTCCCTCAATCCATTTGTCATCCTTTAGCTTTCAAGTGTGTGATTCCCCTAATAATTATCCACTTGGCAATGACTTGGTGACCTCCACCTTGCCACTGAAATAGTTTCTTTTCCTGTGGTTACTATGACATTATAAAAATTACAACTACTTTTCTCTTAAACTCTTACCTTTCTAGTCATTTTTTTCCGTTTTTTTTCTTTGACTTTCTTTGCCCTCTTTCCTCCAAATACATGTTTCCTTGCATTCCACCCCAGCTCTGTTCTCTCTCTAGACCATCTCTTCATGACACGCTCATGGACTTTGACTGTTTCTACCATTAACCCCATGCAGAGGGCACCCACCTATACATTACAGTCTTGCCATTATCTGGAGCTCTAGTTTTACATTTAGAGCTACCTATGTGATATCGCTTGCGTGTACTACTGGCACTTTAACTTCGATATGTCTAAAATCTTGTCTTCCCTCTCAAACTACTTCTCATCTTCCTTCTTAATTTTTATAAGAATATCAACAATATTCTTCTAGCACCCAGTCTGAAAACTTATTATTGCCATGAAATCATTTCTTTTTTTTTTCCTTCCCAAAGATGATCAGTTGTCAAATTCTATTAATATCTTTCCTTTGCAATCTCGTAATTATTAAGAGGTCCTAATACATGTCACCTACATTATTACACCCTAACTACCCTGCCTCCTCCTAAAGCAAATGTCTGAATATTATTCATATACTTAAAATTTTCATTAACTCCCTATTGTCCATGGAATAGAGTCCAATTTTAAAATCAGGACTTTTTGCAGCATTATTATCCCAGACTGTATTAATTCACACCATGTTCCTGAGACTCTTGTTCTTTCTCATATATATCCTGCAATTTCTCACCCCTTTGCCTGTGCCCAAGATACCCTTCCAGCTAATGATTACATAACAACATTATTTAAGTCTTAGCTCTAAAGTCACCTTATATAGTAAATCTTTGCTTTTCCCCAGGTAAGAATAATTTTTAAATTCCTATGGAAACATATCTGTATTTATCTCTTTACCTTGTTGGCTTTCAACCATGAACAATAATTACATAGAAGGGGCGCCTGGGTGGCACAGCGGTTAAGCGTCTGCCTTCGGCTCAGGGCGTGATCCCGGCGTTACGGGATCGAGTCCCACATCAGGCTCTTCCGCTATGAGCCTGCTTCTTCCTCTCCCACTCCCCCTGCTTGTGTTCCCTCTCTCGCTGGCTGTCTCTCTCTGTCGAATAAATAAATAAAATCTTTGGGGCGCGTGGGTGGCACAGCGGTTAAGCGTCTGCCTTCGGCTCAGGGCGTGATCCCGGCGTTCTGGGATCGAGCTCCACGTCAGGCTCCTCCGCTATGAGCCTGCTTCTTCCTCTCCCACTCCCCCTGCTTGTGTTCCCTTTCTCGCTGGCTGTCTCTATCTCTGTCGAATAAATAAATAAAATCTTTAAAAAAAAAAATTACATAGAAAACTTTTAGGTGGTAGCAAAACTTGAGGTCTAAACAACTTAGATTCCTATTTTTCAGTATTTTAAATTACTCAATAACAATATTAACATCTACATTTGCTCTTAATTCTGTACATAGTATGTGAACCATAAATATATGTTAAATGAAAGTGAAAATTATGTGAATGCTGCAAAACAAATTTAAGTTAAAAAGATGATATATTGATGATTAAATACTATATATCCCCAAAGAAAATATGACTAAAATGTAGCTTAAGATCAAGCAATTTATATTAGATATATAGATTGGTACATTGTAATTAATTTAAAATAGTAAGCTTTTTTTAACTATGAATATTTTGAAACAAGCACAAAATCAGTAATTTCCACTTAACATTGCATACATAGTTCCTAGTTCAAACCTCAATGTAGAAGAACAATTTACAATGTTTTGAAAACAAAAATAACCCTTAAATAATTTTCTTACTCTACTTATTTTTGAAAGACTAGAAGTCGAACATATTGTAAAGGATGCTAAGTGTTGTGGAGATTAGGGGCTGGCTACTAAATCCATGATGAAGCGATGTGTGATCAACTGTCAGTGAGCGGGTAGGGGACTGAAAAACTACCTGACAAATGAGAGAAGTCTCTTTCGACTTTTACTTGTAACTTATTGAATTGGTAAAGCGCTACCTGAATTTCAATCTATTTATGACAGCTTTGGAAGGAACACTTGTTTCTGTTCATGCTGTAGTTTCAGGCAAACCCAATATGCAGGTTCATATTTAAGAATCGAGGTATAAGATCTAAGACTAACTAGAAGCAAAGTAGTTAGTGCCAGTAGTTTATTTTCATTAAAAGATTTGTTCTCTTCTTTCACTCCACTCTAACAGTCAGCTCTATTTAACCCCAACCAAAATGTTTGGCCTTACTCTAAACTCAAGGACCGTTCTTGCTTGAAGATCCCCATGAGTTCACTAAGTGATGGTTCAATCTCAATTCAGTATCTTTGTTCACTCCAATTTGATCTGATTGGACTCTAAACTATGTGTGCTTGTTTTTCTACCCTAAATTCTGGGCTCCAAGTGATTCTCAGTCTGTGCAGGGCTCAGTCACTAGTAGTCAAATTTTTCCTCCCTAACTCTGTCTCCAGACTGTCTTTCATAATCAGGAATTCCCTAAGGCTCAGTAACTGAAATCTAATTCCATATGAGACCCAAACAACTGTTCTTTGGATACCCCACTGGCCTCGCCGTTGGCTACCAATTTTGAAACACAGCTTTGCCTCACTTTGGTTCTTGCTTTTAAAACATACCGATATCCTGGCCTCATATTCACTTACTGGACCATGTACACTTTATCCTTCCCTAGATTAATGACTTTCTCTGAATCTATATTTAGACCTTTAGCCTTTTCGTGATACCATGGCATTAACCTTTCTGAAACAACCAAGTTTTTCCCACAGTCTGCTTAATGCCAAAAAGTAAAATTGATTTGAAAAAAAGACACCATGAAAGAATGAGATACATTAATGTGGACTTTGATGAATTTATGACTCTACCACTTAGGGCACGTTGATATCTAGCAAAAGATGTCAATGCAATACGTACTGTAATCACTTATCAAAAATGGCATCACAAATATTAGTTTATTAGGAAAAGATATGGTTAGGATTTAAGAGAGGGCACCCATTAATTTCAGTAACCTGAGCTTCTAATTATTACCTCACAAAAAAGTTTATATTTTTTCTTTAAATATTCTTTATCTAATTTTTGTCTTACCTTAGACATATATATACTAATTTATACATTAATTTATATATTAATGAAATTTATTAATTTATATTGTGTTAATTTATATACATGTATTTATATTCATATATGTACATGTGTAAATTGCTTGGTTTTAAGGATATGTATTATGTACATTTTTTTTTAGATTTTATTTATTTATTTGACAGAGAGACAGCCAGTGAGAGGGGGAACACAAGCAGGGGGAGTGGGAGAGGAAGAAGCAGGCTCCCAGAGGATGAGCCTGACGTGGGGCTCGATCCCAGAACACTGGGATCACGCCCTGAGCCAAAGGCAGATGCTTAACGACTGAGCCACCCAGGTGCCCCTGTATTATGTACATTTTATATCTCCCTTGAGTCCTGATATATATTCTCTTTATAAAGCATGTGCTATAAGAAAGTTTTTTAGGAGAAAACCATTATGGTGTTTTAGTGGTGTATGTGCGAAAAAGTACATGTGTAGATTTGTGTTTGTGTGTGTGTGAGTGTATGTTAAGTATAAGGTTGTTAAATTGTCCCTTGAGATACTTCTGGCAACACTGGATATATTACTGATCTCATTTCTGTGTATCAGTAAAACAGACTCACAAATTTTAGAATTGTTCCAGTTTATTTCGAATTGGGAATATGTAAAACTTTTCTTTTTTTTCTTTTTTTTAAAAATTATGTTAAGTTAGCCACCATACAGTACATTATTAGTTTTTGATGTGGTGTTCAATGATTCATTAGTTGTGTGTAACACCCAGTGCTCATTACAACACGTGCCCTCCTTAATACCCATCACCTGGCTACCCCATTCCTCCACTCCTCTCCCCTCTGAAACCATCAGTTTGTTTCCCAGAGTCCATAGTCTCATCATGATGATTATTTTTAATGTATATGAATGTTCTTAAAAATATCATTTAAAATGTCTCCTAAAGGGAGTCAATATTCACATAAGTAATTGCCTCTGATTAGACATGACAAGAGAAATAACTTTAAAAACTTAAATTCCAAACTTCCCAATATTTCTTAAAGCAAAATATCCCCAAGTGAGCACTTCGAGGAGCACATTTTCTAATTTAATATTATGCAAGCACAAGGTGACCATTGTTCACGTAAGGTCTCCTAGTCCAAGTTTCATTTGTTCAAGCCCTGCCTTCCTAAGGCAGTATATTGAACTTGAATGCTCTCCAGATGATTGGGATCCTGTTGAGCTTAAATAGCAGCATTTCTTCAATTTTTCAAACACTAACTTGCAATTGGACTATAATTACTAGTTTTAGTTTATCACCCTAAAGGAATGAAACCATTGGCACTAGAACACTGAAGACAAAGCCTTATGAACATGGATACCATAAATCTTGTGCAAAGTGGGTTTGCTAATGTATCAATGAAATAGTAAAATCATAAATAGAACTCTTCTATAAGCACTGAACAATACATTAAGTTAGAAACCTTAGCAGAAATAAGCTATAGCCATGACATCTTTTTCTTTAAGCTGCATTTACCTTTTTTAGTTGAGGCAGCACTAGTCTCTTCTTTGGCTCGTTCAGTTTCTGCAAATTCAAATATTAAAGAATGAGACATGGATATCAGAAATGCCGGGTCGCTGTCTTATGGTATTGTAAGTCAGACAAGACTAAAAGTGCCCTAAAGATAGATTGTGGCACCTGAGAGCAAAGCAAGCAGCAGAGAAAACCATTCTATAAAGTACCTATATATATATTTTTTAAGTAATGACTCTCTTATCTCTCTAAGATACAACTCTGTGGCATTAAATTCTAATGCCTATGTAAGTAGTGGCCATTAGACAAGGTGGCTTATTTCACAAAATACACTGGAATACTAATTAGTTTATATTCAAATATAAAATGATGTATGAGCTGTCGGGAAGAGGACTTCAAAGGACTTCTTCATTTAGCCTTTAATTATGGGGATGGTAAGCAGTATTTGACCTCAATCAATTAGCTTTATATTATAAAAGATTCACCATAATAATACAGAAAATTCCATTTGAATATTTTTTTGGAGAGACAGAGAGAGAGAGAGAGAAATAAAAGACCCAAAGTGTGTTCTTGTAGTTTCTCTGAATATCTAGTGTGGAATATAAAAGAGCTGCCTTGAAGACATAATCTGAAATGCTGGTCCTAGTACAAAATTTTGGACCTCAAATCAAAGCTAATAAAAGTTTTCTCTAGTTCATAAGAAAATAAGAAAAATAACAATGAACCGGTGAATATTTACAAATCTTTATTTACTTATTTTATTAACTTTTGAGTTTTTGATGTTGTTCTCCTCAGTCCCCTGTATTTTTATGTTTATTTTTATTCTTATTAGTATCTGTACATATCCCCCTCACTCGTACACATCCCAGCCGAGGCTCTGGGAACAACCAAACTACAGGACTCTTCACGTTCCTTTGCCCTCCCTATGCCATAGACTTTGGGCTGTGAGAAAGATCCAATGTCAGAGGAGAATTTCACATCATGTTTAGGCTTTAATTCCATAATATTAGGTACCACAAGCTTTACAAGTTGAGCCTAGATAAGAAGTCATGTAAATATCCTCTTCTTCAGGCTGCCTTAAGACCCTGAGCTCCCAGACCCCTGGCTATCATATACCTTCCAGATGAAGACTTTACACCAATGGCTCTCAAACTTGAGCATGCATCTGAGTCACTCTGTGGGCTGTTAAAACACAGATGCTGAGCCCAGAGGTTTTGATACGGTGAGTCTGGAATATGTCTTTAGAATTTACATTCCTAATCCATTCCCAGCTGAGGCTTATGCTGCTGGTCCAGACCATTGTTTGAAAACTGATTACCAAACTTCCCCTAAGAGACAATCAGGACTAATTCTTTGGGGATCCCCATCCCTGTTTACCAAGGTTTCCACCACGAGTTTAGGCTGCCAGCAGAAAACTGAGTTCACATTTCTTTTAAAAACAGACCCTTTCCAAAGTCCTTCCAAAGTCAACTCTCCACCACAGTACACATCCCTGCATCCTCAGCCTCTATTAGAACGCGTGCTTTGTTTTCTTCTTTTAACCCCATCCAAGCTTCTTAAGGACACTGCTTCCCTGCAAGCAGTCTTCTAAAATGGAGATGTTTGTTTTCCCATCCCCTGCATACCAAAGCTCCTGGAAGTGATGTATATATCCTCTTTACTTCTTATTACTTCTCAAAGGTTGTTACCTCCTCGCTTCCTCTAAATCCCAGTTCCCTTGAAATACACACTGTCCGGTTGCACCTGGCTCTATGCCTCTTGTTCGTTGCCATTAACCAACCTTATACTCTTGCCCCATCCCTCACTGAGTATTTTTGCACACAGTCATCATTCTCTCCACTACTACTGTGATTTTCATTAAAAACAAGTCTCAGTCACAGCCACACAGTAGAATAAGCTGGGGGGCTGTTAGAAGTCCATGACTTTGAGATGTTGTAGGCCTAGAGTGGGCTACAGAGCTTTGAAAGCTTTGCAATTCTGAGTTAGTGCGTCTGGGATGTGGCCTGGCTATTCATATATTTGGAAGCTAGTCTAATATTTAACCAGGATTGGGAGTCACTTACACACACAGTTCACATGCTCACTTCATCTCTGATTTCCTTAGCCTCCACACTTCTAAAAACTGTACTCCAGTTCTCTGCTCACTACTGCCCGCCAACATACTCTTGGACTTTTCCTCTTCTGCCAAAACTCTGATCCCCAAAAATCCTATTCTTTGGCACCATTGCACCATTCTTCCCTTTACATCTCATTTATTCAAGAACCTTTTCCAAATAGTATCCGACTCCGTCAATACTTTCATTCTTCTGATCTTACCCTTTTCTCACTGCTGCAGATCTTCCTCAGGTCCTCACTTTCACTCTTTCCAAGCTAATACATATATGAACCATGGTGTAATCACTCACTTCGTGTCTGCTTTTATTGTCTGCTTTTATAGTCATCAGCAGTAGTAGTCCCCCAGGCTGCTTTTAAACTGTTGGGTGGCTAAAGATATCAGAAATTTATTCTTTCACAGTTCTAGAGTCAAGAAATCCAAAATGAAGGTGTCGTCAGGCCATCCTCTGAAGTTATCTCTTAATTCTCCTGTAAAGAATCCTTCCTTGCCTCTGCTTAGCTTCTGGTGGTTGCTGGCGACCATTCACATACTGGTTTATAGCTGCATCACCCCAATTTCTCCTTTTGCTTTCACACGGTTCTCTTCCTTTTGTGTGTATGTGCGTGTCTCCAAATCTCCCTCTTCTTATAAAGGCACCAGTCACTGGATCCAGGGCCACTGTAATCCACTGTAATACTTGATTACTTCTGTAAAGACCCTATTTTGAAATAAGGTCACATTCATGGACACTGACTTAGGACTTTAACATATCCTTTGGGGGGCACAATTCAACACACTATACCCCGAAAACACCAAAACTACTTTATGCCTGCCACCTGAGCAGTCATCCAAGCTGGAGGAAGGCCCTCACCCTGCTGCAGATCTCGCTGGAAAGATCTCAGTTCAGTATTTAAGGGAGTGCTCAGCACCGACCCTCAATACTAGCGCAGACCGAGGGAACTTGCTTTCCCATGCTAGACAACGGACTCATGCATTCCCACCCCTCCTCAAGCTTCCAGTATCCTGCAGTGGAAAGGCAAGCGCTGCTGAGAGATTCATAGAGAAAACATAAGCAGACTATACTACCTCATATTTTCCCCACCTCACTGGCACATACCTGTGCCACTTGTTTTCCTTTCCATCCCAAAGGATGACCAATCCCTGCCCCATATTTAATACCAGTCTAGCCTGCATCGCATCTCCTTTTGCCAAGTCAAGGCCTTTTTCTTGCAAATATTACTTCTATCTGCTACCTCATCAGTTTTCCACTTCAGTGATACTTTCAGAAACATAATATGTCACTCTTGATAACTGCAGACAACCACATCCTTCACTGATATCTGCCCCCAACCCCAGCCACTCGTCTCTCTGTAGTCCATCACAGCTGCCAGGGAGCTGAGACTCCATGTAGCCCCTTCTGTCTTCTCATGCTCTGGGATTTTAAAGCCTGATTAATTATGAAAAATATTATAGAAATGAGAGGCATAAAGGCATATATCATACGTGCACATTTTAACAAATGGTAATCAAAAATATGCACACCTTTATAACATCCTGCGAGCTTAAAAAATAGAATACCACCAAAGCCTTTGAAATCTTCCACTACCTCATGCCTTTCCCTTCATTTTGGAATTATCATTGTCCTAAATTTTGTCCATATTTTTCAGTACAGTGTTTTTATTACATGTACTTATCTCTAAGCAAAGATAAGACAATTTCATATAGATCAAATTATATTGTTTACTGAAATAACTATAAAAATTGATTTCTATTGTTTAATTCTTGTGATTTGCTTCTTTCAAAGCATCACGTTGAGATGCAGTGTTAAAATGGTTAAAGAGGCTATTAGACTGGGGTAGCTCTAGTGAATTTGGTAGCTTATATGAACAAACCAAAGCCAGTCACCACGATTTTTATGAAATCTGAAAAACTAAAACTTAAGAACAACTATCATGACAGCCAAATAACTAAATTTTCCGAAAGAAGACAAACATTTTAGTTCTAGCCAATTAACTTATTTCTTTGCTTTGGTTCTGTGTCTTCTTAAACCTCTGCCCTAGCCCCTGCCCATGGAGTGCCTCTAACGACTTTTTCATTTTTGGCACTGTTTGATTCAAATTGTTGTTTGCTTAAATAAATTCAGTTTAACCTTTTACAGAAGCCATGTTGACATGAGTAGCTATAGCTGATTATCAATTTTAACTGTTGTATACTATTCCACTATAATATATACATTCTAATAATTATACATCCGTTCTCCTGCCAATGGACATTAGGCCATGTCTGATTTTGTGCTGTTACATATAATCCTGCTATGAACATTCACACACATGTCTCCTACTACACATGCGCAAGCGTTTTCTTAGAAGTGAAATTATTGGGTGATAGCATTTGCTCATATTTAAATTTTTCCAGATAAATGCCACAATGTTCCCTCAAATTTTACATTCATATGAACAGTGCATGTGAGAGTTTCTATTTCTTCATATCATTACCATTACCAGAATAATCATTTTTCTCTTTTTGGTCAATCTGGCATGGTTAATGGCACAACAGTATCTTATTGTGCTTTCAATTAAAATTCTATTATACTAAGAGATTGAACATCTTTTGATATGTTTATAAGCCATTTGGGAGGCTTTTTTTTTTTTGATGCTTACTTATATATTTTTGTCCATTTTTTTCTGCTCACTGTCTATCAAGTTCTTTGTCTTGTTTTTCATTTTTGAGGTTATTTATTTCTTTGCTACTTAACTCTTGTTACTTATATGTGCTACAAATATCTTTTCCAAGTGTGTAGCTTGTCTTTTCTTAGAATTATATCAGTACTATTTTGAATTCATTCAGTCAGCACTGTCTGTGATTTGGGTTGTGATCTTATAATTTATTATCCAAACTGAGCAAGGGAAAGGAGGTGCTAGTAATAATTACTCTGAAATGATATGAATATGAATATGAAGACTGTCTTAACCAACTGAGATTCATGGTCATACATGTCATGCAATCCGTGTTCTAGACACACTTCATTAATATCAGATCTATTGTTCAGGCTCATAGATATTCCCCCCCGTAACTTCCATGACAGAGTATGTAATTGAATCCCAGGGGCCATGCCACTTTTTTGACTAATATAAATTGTCCCCAAGTACTCTTCTAATATTATATAACTAATGAAATTCAAAAGGACTTTATTTTTTTTCTTTTTTAAAACAGTAATCTCCTCATCCAATATGGGGCTCAAACTCACAATCCCAAATCAACAGTCACATGCTCCACTGACTAAGCAAGCCAGGTGTCCCAAAGGAACTTTATTTTAAAATTCTGTATACTAACTTTTCCTAAAGAATCTTGACATGTGTTAATAGATCAAGTGATTGACATCTGACTCATCCATGTAGGTACTAAAACGTAGTTCAGGTGGTAAACATAGGCTTGTTGGCTGAGCATACCACAAATCTAATGCAGTGCTAATATCAAGGGAAGAAAAAATGCCTGACTATGGCCATTTCATATAAATTTGAACCCACAATTAAAAATGACTAGCCTTTGGTCCTGATCCGGTCTTTGGAGTCTTTTTTGCTCAAAATTCAAACTGACCAGAGGCTGGGAGAACACGCGCATGGAATACATGATCAGAGCCCTGTGGTCCTTGGAATGAAGAAGAAAGTAATGTATAGCAATATTTCCAAAGGTCTTGAGGCACTCTGTTCACTGAAGTGTCCTTGGGGGAAAAAAGGGTGTGATGTGTCAAATTTATTTGCTAACTGTTGTTTACTACATTCCCTCTTGAAGATTCACCAAGGAGAATGTTAAGGATCTGAAATGACCTAGGGCTTAAAATTCTGCTTGTTTTGTCCTCTTAAAACTTGCAAATGAAAAAATCGTAGCATCAACTCCTATGTTGCTATCCAGAGTGTGGGAAAGCAGGTACAGTGGACGGTGGAGAAGGGAATTGGGTGTGTTGAGGCACTTTTGTACATCCTATGATAAAGGAATTTGGGTTGACCTGCAGAAATTGTGATCTAGGTTTGGCATGCCTGCTTGATCCAACGCAGTCTTCCTCCATCCACATAATCTCTGACACATAACTTTGTATATAGATATATTAAGTGCCCCTCCATAGTACTACATCATTGAACCTGAAAGATTTCCCTTTTCTTCAAGTTCATAGTACATGATAACCATCACCTTGAACTGATACAGTTCCCAAGTGTGTCTGTGTCCTCCAGTATTTTCCCTACAGTAATTTTGGTTTCCTCAGGATCTAGACGAAACAGTTCCACACAACAAACTTAATTGACATTCTAGTTATTTCCTTGAATGAAGTGCTAATGCCAAATTACCTTTTATTTTTTCCACAGACTGTCAATCTCACCTCTCCTCTTTAATTCAGTACCATGCAATTGTATCAGATAAATAATTTATCTTAATTAAGCGATACATCTCACTCTCATATGCTCTCATAATTTAAGCTAATGTAAAATCATATCCCAAATGTTTAATTTAGGTTATATACTCAAAACTATGTGCACCATACCATATGGGTGATTTTAGGAATCTTCAGTAGTATTTTTAATGATATGCCATCTTTACATTAGGCAGTAACTTTACGAATTGCTCACTGTATATAGCAGATGTGTAAAAATTCCTCTGTTGTGTGGTTTCAAGACTGAAAAGCAATTCTTAGTTGAAGAAATGTATGGTCATGCTGTTAATAGAGAATTTAAACAATTTATGAATTATCTCTAAATTTTTTTGAGGGACAATGCTCATGTTAAGTCTAAATCTCTCAACCAAATGGAGAGTTGAGTATTAATTCTTTTGAAACTTTTATATTGGGTCTAAGATGATTTAGCAACCTAATTTGCTAATTTCCTGCAAAAGATGCTGATCTCTTCAAAACTTGATTGGATAGTGTGCTTCATAGATAGCAGAACTTACAGAGTTGTTTTACTGCAAATCAACATTTTTATCTATATGTCACATTTTTCTAGGAAAAAATATTCGTTTTTAGCATAATCTTCAATCTAAAGTTCTCTACCAGTGCTGCAAAATTATCAGTTTTGTTTTATGTATTTTCTTGATTATGCACTTCTACAGACTAAGTATTAGCATACTGAAGATTCCATAATATAGAGTCCCAATCAGCTTTACATTCAACTAAAAATTTTCATGAAAATATAAATGGAATTTTAGATTCACGTTACAACTCTCAATCAAAGTCTATAATGTCTATGTAAACACTTCCAACTGTAATTTTTTAAAAGACATTCCCATCGAGTTACTCAAAATTACATTTTCTAATTTTTCTCTGATATATCCACCAATGATATACTCTATCTCAAAATCCTGGCACTAAATAAAACATGCATTTGTTTATATATTATATACATATATATATATATAATATATATATAATATTAGTGCCATCATTAATACCTGTGCAGCTCCAAACCAAATGAAAAATGTAATCATATTTACATCATGCATAAAACTGAGATTTGACCATGAATCTCAGAGAAGCTGAAAGTACTCTGAAAGTATATTTTTTCTAAAATCAAATACATGCCATTACAACTAAAATAATTTTCATTAGTGACAATTTGTTAGGTACTTCATCTAATTGAGAAAAACCCATCAAAGAAACCAGCATTTGTCCCTAAGCATATTGTCAAAGCTAATATTGATGCAAATGCCATGGTATCAGTTATCAGTTAATATTCACAATCTGAAGATATAAACCTTAAAAGGAAATTATGACATTACACGAGCAGTAGTTAAAATTTTGGGGGCTTCATTTCATTAAAAACACAATGACTTTCACTGGTGGACAAATTATCTTGCCTCCTAGTTTGGTCAAGTGATTAATTTTTAGGAAAATTAAGTTTGATGTGTTTAAGAAACTGAAGAGATCATTTATTCTGCAAAATAAGAAACAAAAATACAAACTACTTAAAAAGGAGTTATGATCTGGACAAATTAACATTTGCAAATGAAAATAAATTTTAAAAGAGTAAATTCACAGAAAAGGGTGAATAATTATGTATGTTATTTCAACGCAATATTAATAGCAAGAAACATTTCGTAAGCCAGCCTCAAAAATTAGCATTAGCCCTGTCTACAGCAGAAAACTTAAATTAGTAAGCTGCTGAAATATGTTCTTTTCACTTTTTTAAAAGTTTTATTCAACATACTTGCTTTTACTTGTTTTTCACTTGGAGCTGTTAAAGATAAGAAACAATAAAGTCTAAATTAATTACAGTCTCTAAAATAGTTTTAAGGTTATTTAAATTTTTTAAAAGACTGTATTATAACCTTGGAAACTAAGGAAAAACATAGATCTGACAGGAGAAAATACAACACCGGGCCATCTTCTTTGGTATACTATAAATATACGCCATGAACCATAGATTTTTTTGCATTTATACATCTTCTCCCAACACAGAATGCTCATTCACAATTTATCATTTTGCTTTGCCTTTTAAATTAGCTAAGAATCTGACTGTTTTTATGTACAAGCCAATGTATTTTCCTTAAAGTGGTATGAAAAGAACGAAGTGATTTGATAAAGTATCCAATGGTTTCAATTGTTAAAATACAGCTAATTACTGCAAGCTGCTACACAGTAATCATACCCTGAAATGAACAGATAATGATTTCAAGCAATTTAAGTTATTGTATTTTGTCAGGTTTAATATTAGACAATAATGGTTAGCTATTAATATTCTTGAAACCGATCATAGCCATAGTCATTCTCCATGTTTCTCTGTGTTTATATGTTTCTATGATATATACTCTATTTTAGTTTTCTGCACATGTACATAAATAAGAATATGCATTTGGCCCACCTGTGGGAATGTTACTCACAAATGAACAAATACTCTGCTCCTTGTAAGGTGGAAAAAAACATTCCTTCCCAAAGGACAAATAATATCAATATTAATGTGAAATGGTGAAATATGATCATTTCCTCTTGGAAATTATTTAAAAGTCATTCCCATTTAAATTTTTTTTAACTGTGGTTATTCTCTTCGGTGTTTCTCCTTTCATTTAATCAAGCATTATCAAGTGCCTACTGTGTGCCTGCCATTATAATAAGCACTCTAATTTCTGACTATTTAAAATGGAAAAAAGAAAAAGTAATGTAATTATAACAGTATAATAAGTGATATTATAAAGGAAAGAGGATGATGTAATGGGAACTAGTTGGAGGAATAACTAAATGGATTTGAGTTGTCTGAGGAAGTTTTAAAACTTAGAAGAAGAGGGGCGCCTGGGTGGCACAGCAGTTAAGCATCTGCCTTCGGCTCAGGGCGTGATCCTGGCGTTATGGGATCGAGCCCCACATCAGGCTCCTCCGCTATGAGCCTGCTTCTTCCTCTCCCACTCCCCCTGCTTGTGTTCCCTCTCTCGCTGGATGTCTCTATCTCTGTCGAATAAATAAATAAAATCTTTAAAAAAAAATAAAATAAAACTTAGAAGAAGAATAAGAAATGTAGCTTTGAACCTGTGGTTTGCTCTGGTCTGTGGTGGGGGGCGGGCGGAGGGTGGGAAATAGTTGAGCTATATTTGTATGGTTGGTTATTTACATAACACTGAGTAAATGCAATTTCCATTTAAATACAATAAAATGGGAAGAACAACTAATGGACATTATATGATTAATGGAGGTTATATGAATCTATGACGACCTATACACGTACACACACGTACACACACACACACACGAAAACTCAGTGAAGTTCTTTGAGTAGAAATTTGAAGGCAAAATCAACATATAATATTTTAAAATGAAGTCAGTAAAATAAGACTTAGAAACTGGCATTTATTTTCATTTGAAACAACTAATAAGGCAGGCTTAATGCTAGAAACCTTTAAGATAACCATTTGGTATTTGTACCAACGGCATTTTTAGATGTGTTTGTTCGTATGTGTGTTTTAGTGATTGTCTGAATCTCAATTCAATTTCCCCCCCATTAGAATGTAAATATATTGAGGGCAAAATCTACCTCTACTTTCATTGCAGCTCCCCTGAGTACTCAAGAAATGTCATTAAGACATTTTGAATAGGGAGAGAATATTTGCGGAATTAAATACTCCGTATTTTACAAGTAAAGCAACACTGGCTGCATTTACAGAAAGTGTTTTTTTTTTTCTTGTTTTGTTTTATTTTTGTTATTTAACACTCAACAGTGCTTCTCAAACACTGCTCTGACAGATTCACTGGGGAACTTAGGAAGTTATGGATTCTGATTCAGTCAGTCTAGGCTGGAGCCAGAGACACTGCGTTTCTAACCAGCTGATGCTGGTGGCTTACAGAGCACTCATTGGGGAGCAAGAGCGTAACATATTATTTGGCTTCTGTTTTCTAAAACTGCACTGATGTTAACTCTATGTCAAGAACTTGAAATAAAGATCATGAATTAAAGGGATTCCCTGACCTCTCCTGGCATGGCCTTTACCACCTGTCTAAGCTGCAGCATTATTAAACATTGGACATCAGGTAGAAAGAACCCAGGAACATCAGTCAAACTCACCTGAATGTTCCTTCTTTGATGACTTCACTGTACCAAACAAAAAAAGAAAAAAGTCAACATTTTAAGCCATTCTATTGCAATTCAGTATTCAATCGCAAATTAAACAATAAAATGAAAGTCGATTAGAGGAATTTAAAAAGTTACCTGGTTCCACATGTTTTTCTTTCTTTTCCTGTTCTGAAACATATTATTATTGTTGTTATTATTATTATTCCAATTTTATATGTCACAGTTTAATTGTTTTACGCAGAGAAACGTGTATGTGCTAATGTTGGACTGTAACAACAAATAAACCAAATAAACTAATAAAACTCAAAAAACAAATCTTTTCTTCTCTTTCCCTCACTGAGTTCCATCACAGAACAGCATAAAAATATTCTATGTAAGAGTAACTGAAATTTTTCATTGATGATAAACCAAAAAAATTAAATAGAGTCTATAAAGAATGGAAAATAATTAATTTGCTATTTATTAGATCAACATGAAATACATTTGGGATGAAAAATGAACACAAAGGATAATTGTTACAGCTGTTTTAAAATAATTTCCAGATGAGGATGGACAGATTTCACATGGACTTCCTTTTTGAAGGTGAAATCTTATATTGAAAAGTTATTTGTTTAGCTAAGGCAAAGGCTTTGCTGAGGCAAACTGAAGACACTAAAATAGATAGAATTTTCAGTGGAAAACAAAACACACTTCCCTTATTTTAGGACAAACACTCTTTGTAGAGTCCTTATTAGATAGTATTTCTTTTTAAGAACCCATTTTTGCCAATATGGTATGAGACAAAGCATTATTCTAGCCTCGAGAGTAAGATGACACATATTATAATAAGAACTAATTTATACAAAGTGCAAGGACTAATTTTAGACTAAGTGCTATCCTGTGCAATCCTATTTTTTATGTTGCCTTGACAAGCTTGTCAAATTAATTTAAAAGGAGATTCTCAAGAAATGTTTTAACACAGGTACATTATTTTCAGATTTTTAAAGAAAAGGTATGGGGAGATTATTTTAAAGTTTCATTCAATGAATACACTTTGGAGACTAGAAGATGTTTATACTGAAGGAATTCTAAGCAGTGTATTTTAGAAACATAGAGGGCCATCAGATCTTCTACAGTCATCTCATCGTCTCTCGACTGTACAATTTTGTTTATCAAAAGTGTAGCCATGTAAGAATAACAAGCAATTTATCCAGTCCCACGGAGCATGCGGGCAGTAAAACAAACTTAAAAAAATCACTTGAGCAGTGTCACAGGTCAAAAAGAAGACACTTAGGTGACTTAACTAAAATTAAACACAGTGAGAACATTACCAGAAATTGTTTGAAAAACATGGAGTAGTTAAATGTGTTGCTTAACTTATTGCTGAACTGGAGCACCATTCATGTGACATTTCTAGGAAATTGCAAAGTGATGACAGTTGAAAAAATACTAGAAGTCGATCTGGGTATGCATTAAAGTTGAATTCCAGCTACACGTGATATTACAAAGCTAAAGTAAGGGCCTTCCAATCACATCAGAAAGCTATCATGTAAACAAAAAAAATACCTGTGCTAATTCGGAACAATGTGAAGGAAAAGGCTGTTGAGAGCACTTATTATGTAGGATAATTCAGGATGTCATTATTGAATTATCTTCAATAAATATACATTAAGTTACCCTTTAATTCGACAGGGACTGCCAAATCATATCTATGATTGATTTTCTTTTACTTTTTATTTTGAAAAAATTATAGTTCACAAGAATTTTCAAAAATATGTATTTGAAGGTCCCATGTACTCTTCACCCTGTTTCCCCACCATGATTTATTTTAAGCTAAAAAAACCCCAAAACTTCTTAATTGTGACAAGTAGAAAAGTAGAAGCAAAATAAGAATGTAGGGATGGCGATGTATAATTGAATGAAGCGATCTTAAAGCCAAAAATCCAAATCCAACAAATTCAAAGATACAACAATAACAATAAAAGCAAGTCTAGGGTCATTTGGGTGGCTCAGTCAGTTGAGCATCTCACTCTTGGTTTCAGCTCAGGTTATGATCTTGTGGCTCATGGGATCCAGCCCCAGGTCAGCCCCCACGCTCAGCGGGGACTCTATTTTTCCCTTTCTTTCCCTCTGCCCCCCCCCCCTGCATATGAGTACACGTGCTCTCTCTCAAATAAATAAATCTTAAAGAAAAAAGCAACTCTAGATGAAAAACAAGAGAAAATAAGTTAATTTAAAAAGAATTATTAGCTGTTTAGAGGAAAATTCTTTTTCTTTTCACTATTACTGCCCAAGTCACAATCCACTGAACTTCTCCATGAGGGAAGCAGTTGGGATGTAAATGAATGCCTGGGAAGGCATTTTTTTCTTAAATGAAGTATACCAGTGCTCCAAAGATTGCCAAGGAGATGCTGTGTGTCTGTGAGATCTCTTCGATTATATAGCCTGCAATAAAGTGAGGGCCTTAAGGATATCTATCTATCTATCTATCATCTATCTATCTATCTATCTATCTATCTATCTATCTATAATTTAACATCATTTTTCACATCTCGGTTGTCCTCCGTTTTCCTGCTGGTGCAATGGTTTATAGAGTGTTTCTGTATCCGTGAGCCAGTCCCCATCAGCAGCTGTGCACGCACATAAATCTGCAACTGAAGGAACACATACTTCTCTATAGATAGATTGCTCCCCCTGGCTGAGTTGTACTCTAATTTCATGATTCATCCCACAGAATATTTTAGAGCATTTTTATGACATAGAATGCCTCAGTGTCCTAACCTTTTGCAGGACCAAAACATACATAGAATTTTCAAAAAGTGGTGTATATTTTAAAACAGAGTTTTTAAAAAATATCACTTGGTTCCTTAAAAGCTCTGCGTTTCTGGGAATGTAATGATTTTTAATGGCTGATTGAGTTGGAGTAAGTTGGGGGTTTTTTGTTTCCATTTGTTCACCATATCTTAATTTCTTCAGAGGAGAGCATGTATTTGCAAAAGATACAACCTCAAGGCATCTAGCTTTACTGTTAGCAAACAGCTTTAACACAATGTTAAAGCAACAGTGGATGCTGCCTAAGGTATGGATTCCAAGCAATGCTATTACGCAGAACTCATAGTGCTTGCAGGGGAAATCACATTAAGAACGAAATGTCACATATCATATGAACATGCCAAAATATTTATGGATTACAAGAAGAAAGATAATGGAAAAGTGGTTATGAAACCAGCCTGAAAAAGAACTTCTATTTGGTCTTTTTTAAGGACTGAGAACAAACCAGATTACAAGGACTAGATTTACATGAACAGTTTTGGGGAATGAAATGAAGTAGCATTTTTGGTTATGAGGCTGTGGATAATATTATTAGATGATTATACGAATTTGGAAAAGGACTTTAAGGATGACTGCCATGGTTTTCAGTCCCTCTGACCCTCAGGTTGCGTTTTTTTTATAATAATTTTTTATTATATTATGTTAGTCACCATACAGTACATCCCTAGTTTTTGATGTAAAGTTCCATGATTCATTACTTGCGTATAACACCCAGTGCACCATGCAATACATGCCCTCCTTAATACCCATCACCGGCCTATCCCAATTCCCCACCCCCCTCCCCTCTGAAGCCCTCAGTTTGTTTCCCAGAGTCCATAGTCTCTCATGGTTCATTCCTCCTTCTGTTTACCCCCCCCTTTCTTCTTCCTTTTCTTCTCCTACCGATCTTCCTACTTCTTATGTGTATTTTTTCATTCTAACAAAACAAGTAGAGCTCACATGCATAAAATATAAAAAAGAGATATTCAAAAATGCAAGTCTACGTATACCAGCAGGCCAATAATAGTTGTAAAGAGAAAAAAACATATACACAAATATACTTTGCATGCATTTCCTTACTTTTTCCCTTGGGGTGTTCTGTTGAAAGAAAACAAAACAAACAAATGAAAAAAAAAATTGCTCTTATGTTTTTAAAACCTTCAAAGATAAAATTAGTTCCCCAACATGTTGACTAGACTGTAATTTTTCCAACCCCTTCCCCCATTCTCTCTCCTCAAATTTCAGTGTTGCTTTGAGGTATTGCCGATTACTACTGTAGGTGTTTCCATAATTTGAGTGCAAAACATTGACAATGAATCAACCTAAGATTATACTGTTTAACCATTTTCAATGATTATACCTTCCAGTCTTCTTAAACACAGGTGAACACATAATCACATATAAGCAAATACAAAAGAAACAGGTATCCTTGCCAGATGAGTTATGATTCTATTCAAGACTTAAAGGAACAATTCAGTTCCTAATTGATGCTGATGTATCCAAGATTAATTGAATTTATGCTTTCTAGTAAAATAAATGCTTGATACTGAACATGGTTCAATTTCTTGTCAAGCAAACATTTCTTTGAAAACAATTATTGTGAAAGTTAACATATGCAATATTTATTTTTTATTTTGCTAAATATATCTCATAGCAATATTGTCGGTAAAGATTTGACTCTTTCCATCATATTCTCTCTCTCTCTTTTTCTTTCTTTCTCTCCCCTGTCCCATATATTGTTTTTTCTTCTTCAATAATCCTTTAAGAAGAAATACAATTTGGGATTCATCAAATATAAGACAGAAAAGGAAAATATTTCCAATACCTTCTACGGGTGCTTTTGTTTTCTTAGAATCTGAAAACACAAAGATAAATTATTGATAAAGCAGATATCATAAATCAACAACTGATTAGTTTACAATAAAATGCCAAATACTCTGAAATAATCTTCAATAAAGTGTACTGATCACATAATGTATTTCTAGAATAGTTTTTGAGAAGATGAGTGTTAGAGTGAGGCAGTACATAAGAAATTTTCTGAAATAGAAAGACTACAAAAAAGGACAGAGATGAAAGAAAATATCCACATACAGTTTGCACAGAGATTAGATTGTGCCTATCAAAGCTAATAACCTTTTTTTTATAATGATTTTTTATTATATTATGTTAGTCACAAAGCTAATAACCTTTTAATAGAAAGTCAAGCTGAGCCAATATATGGTCTGCTTCCATAAAGATGGGCTGAAGCCTGTGAATTTAGTCTGCGGTTTCTTCATTTGCTCAGTCTAAAGCCACCCAGATCACCTGCTTTGCACTCTCTGAATAATCAATATATTTACAATTACAAATATTTAATCATTTCTATTGTAATGGGAAAAAAAACAGGTTACTGATGAATGCATTATACTTAGTAGCTGCTATGGAGTAATATGTATTCAGGGGTCAGCAGACATCTATTTTATTTATAGTCTTTTGGGTTCTCAGCCTAGATCTGAAAATTTTATTATTTTTTAGTATTTAGGTCATGCAATATTCTGTTCCTATCACTTGAAAATAAAATGAGAGGTTTTTGACCCCATTTATTTTAGAATAGAGGCATCTTAAGTTTCTGCTCAGAAATATTTTATTCATCTTCTGCGGTTTTTCCTTTACATCTTTTGTAACTTAACTTTGAAATTTTCTGGATATTACTGAAATTATAATTGTAATCATTTACTATAAATTGGTAATTGCAAAAGGTAGATAAATTGTTTTCTGGCTGATAATTATATGCTTGGAGGATTTGTGTGCCTTATAGGGGGGAAGTGGTTGGTACCGTGATTTTACTTTCATAATGAAGTAATAGAGCTAAAATATTTGAAGATGACCATGGGAGTTTATTCACAAAAGGCAGTTAGATGATCAACTGAGTGGTTTTACGAAAAAATGATAACCAGTGCCAGTAACAGTGAGGTAGAAGCACAACCTTACTTCCACAGAAAGAGCAGTTAGAAACACATTTGAGGAAAGCAACTTGAGAAAATCATTAAAATGCTTTTTAATATAGTAAGTCCACTACTAGAAATCCAAAGAGAAAAATGCTAAATTATCATAAAAATATATATAGGAAGAAGCTTTTTTCATGACATTGTTTCACATGTCTAAATAACGGCATTGTTAAATAGTACCTTCTGAACAGCAGTGGAATTGTTAAAGAATTCATAGACACCCACGTAATAGAAAAATACAGTCATTCAAGTGATATTTTTGCAATGTCTTCTCTGTGAATTTCTAATTTTTCTGTAATAGGAGTACATATCATGTGTAAGGGAAAAACAAACCTTATTTTGAAAAATAATAAATTCTTGGAACGAAACTTATTCACCCAACATTTATTAAGTGTTATTATGTCCAACGTGGCACTGTAAAAAGCATATTAGACTAGACTGCTCTTAATATCCTTCCTGCCATCCAAAAAAATATTTTTCTTGATATTTAGTTTCTCATCTGGAACTATAACTGAATAGGCTAAATTTGCTGTCTAAAATGTGCTTGGCAAGCAATTTTTCCTTCATGAGTAATTACCTTAAACAGATAAGCAAGTAATGCAAATATACAGAAAAATATGATATAAAACAATTTCATACAAGAATATGATAAATATCCTCTTGTTCATATGTCTTAATTAACAATGCAGACCCGGATTCTTATAGCACGACAGCTGCAATGATGAAGTAGGAAGTTCAACAATCTTTGTAATGTTCAATTCGCTTGGCTCCAGTACACTGAAGTAGGATTTCTGCCTGCCCAAAAGGTCATGTTACTCTCCTAGTGCACAGCCAATATGGAAAACACAGGAAGATTATGATGAGTACATGGCCATTCAGGAATACAACTGAAAATAAAGCTTGGGAAGACTGGTGGGACAGACAGAAGATAAAATGTGGTGGGTAAGGAGAAGACTATTTCCACCCCCACATCTCTCTTCTCGACTAGATGCTGGCGTGAGGTAGATATGGAAAGCTGAATACAGTATGTGTATCTGTGAAATGTCTGTTGTTTTAATCTGCTTTCCTTCTCCCTCATAATAAGGATTGGTAATACAGGAGTGCCTGGGGCTCAGTCCGTTAAACATCTGCCTGTGGCTCAGGTCATGATCCCAGGGTCCTGGGACTGAGTCCCGCACTGGGCTCCTTGCTCAGCAGAAAGTCTTCTCCCTCACCCTCTGCCTGCCTATCCCCCTGCTTGTGTTCTCTCTCAAATAAATAAATAAATAAAATATTTGAAGGGAAAAAAAGGAATTGGTAATATAATGTACCAGGTATCAGTTGCATTAAAATGAAAGAATAAAAAATGTGAAGTCCAGGATCAGGTAAAAGATAGAGCTTATTAAGATAAAGTAGACCATTTCATGAACAAGAAATGTAAAAAAATAACAAGCCATGTTCTCATCAAGTAGGTTTTAAAAATTCAATACATGTTTTCTAAAAATGGGAGCTCTAGTGAAATTAACTTAAAATGTCATTATAAAATCATGTCTTTGGGTTGAAGTCAACAGAGCAGCAGACTTACACAAGTAAAATACCTGAGCAACAAAAAACATAATGCTTAGAACTGAAAGATCATCTACTGACCCTGAAAAGCTATTAGTACTAGCCATTAACACTCAGGCTATTAAACTTCATTATACCCTCTCAGCACTATGCTGAAATGGCTTAGAAATATTATAAAGGCTTACTCGGTGAATATGCTTCCCTAAAGACCATATGCCCAATAATCTGAACAACAGTCTTTTATTAAGAACATTGAAGCTCACAGCAGCTGTGATTTAAAAGAAGTGATGTGTTCGCAATCTGTTCAACTCATCATTCATCATCTTTAGCAATGCACAGTAGTTTCCCTCATCCTGGGGCGGGGGTGGGGGCGGATATGTTCCAAGACCCCCAGTGGATGCCTGAAACCAAACCCTGTATATACTATGTTTTTTCCTATACATGCATACCTATGATAAAGTTTAATTTATAATTTAGGCACAGAAAGAGATTAGTAATAATAAATAATTATAAAATAGAAAAATTAAAACAACGTACTATAATAAAAGTCATGTGAATATGGTCTATCTCAAAATATCTTATGGTACTGTAGTCACCCTTCTTGTGATGATGTGAAATGATAAAATAAATGCCTGTGTGATGAGATAAAGTGGGGTGAATGACAGAGGCATTATGACTAATGTTAGGCTACTTTAGACCTTCTAACCATGTGTCAGAAGGAGGGCCATTTGCTTCCAGGTGGTGGTTGACCTCGGGTCACTGAAGGTGCCAAAAATGACACCGTGGATAAAGAGGGACTACTGGATCAGGTATGGTGTATTATAGTCCTAAGTGATGCCAGAGAAAAATGAAATACCGGTTGTATGGAAGGGAAAAAATAACTCTCGATAAAGTACTCCATTTCCTTGTATAAGTTGCCCCACTGACATCTTTATTCAGTTACAATAACAGATATTTTGCTTTGTTTTTTAGCATAATTTCTCTTCAGACCTCAATTCTGAAGCCCTAATTCACACATGCGTTCAACTGACTTGTTCTTGTTCTAGCTACAGCAAATGATAAATCTAATCTGGCTCATTCTCAATGGAAATGCATCCTTCAGAAGATAACTGTGTTGCAAAACTCAAAGGCTTTCCAGCCCCTAAGAATTCATAGATGAAGCTAAGTTTAAATGAATGGGATCTACCTAGATCTGCCAGTGCAACCCAAGTAGCAGCTAGTGGTCAAAATACACCTACGATGAAACTGTCAGTGTCTGGCTATGATTTCTCAAACCTAAAGAGGTCGCTGGAATATAACTTCCAATAATAATGACAATAATAAATTCTTCCTTGATTGGAATGTGGAAAATTGAGTACCTGCTCATATTTCTTGTGGATATTATATCGATCTTAAGAGTCCTAGATATTGTTGATTCATTCACAGAATAAATATTTGTTAAGCAATGTGCAAACCGAGGAAATGTGATAGTCCTCATAGGGGATAAAATTGAATTAGACATGGTCCCTTTAATCAAAAGTTTCAAAGTCAATTAGAGTAGAGGGAAAATGAATATCAGTAATATAAGTACAAGGTGGCAAGAAAAAATAAGCAATGGTAGGGACGTATAGATAAATTCTGATGGGAGATTATAAATGAAAAAGAAAGTATATTTAATTAAGAGGGTCAGACAGATGTCGTAGAGGAAGGAGAGTTTCTCTTGAGCCCTAAAAACACTGAATATTCATAGAAGGAAAAGGAAAGGATAAGCTCTATTATGGTAACAGCAGGAACAAAGGCAAGACAGCAAGTTGCATGTGTAAAATCGAGAATGGCTTGATATGGATGAAGTATGTGATACACACAGGAAGAAAGTGGGTAGAAGTATAGGTAAAGGCTCCAGCACGGTGTCATGGTGGCCTAGCACATATCCATATTGGCCTTGCTGTCCTAAACCACAGCTAATGTGAGTCTCAGCAGAATGCCTTTTGATCCTTCCAAAACATAGGAGGATGGGAGGCTATCGTGAGACAGTTTCTTATCACCTCCTGAGTTCTCCTGCCTAGTTCTCCTGCCTAGAACACTTTGAAATAGAGTTGCAGACCATGAAACCATTTCTCTGTAGTCTAGAATTGGCTCCTCAACACGGAAATGTCCCTAACTTGTGTTGCATTATCTGGCCTCTTTTCTTTGGGTGTCATTGTTTTTTGGTATGTAGGACAAGAACCATGAAGTGCTGGCACCTTCAGCTACTCTTCCTTCTACTGACCATGGAGGTAATGAATTGTCTGTATCTCAAAAGGGCTCATTGTAGCTTGACTGGTGGAATTATTCAGGCCTTGGTTTTGTCTTTGCCTAGATGTGTACGTGACAGGAGGTCAGGAAACAGACTGTGGGGATTAGATTACAGGTTAAGGCCTGTAGACTATATCTGTGGTTGCTGTGGAGCCACTGAATATTTTAAACAGGTAACAATACGAGAAGTTTTTTGAAGCCAGTTCAATATTTTGAAGGACCCTATTTAGAGAAAATATTATAGGTAGGATTATTATTTAGGTTAGAGAGTCTCAAACTTTTTCATCTCAGGAATCCTTTAATTCTTTACAATTTTAAAAAACCCCAAACAGCTTTTATTTATGTAGTTTCTATCCATTGATGTTTATAATTTTAAAAATTAAAGTTGAGAAAAATTTAAAATATAAATTTGCTTATGCATTTATTTAAAAAGAATAAACCTGATACATGTTAACATAAATAATATATTTTTATGACAAATATATTTTCCAATACAGAAAAAATGGTGCGATGAGTGACTTTGTGAATCTCATTAATGTCTAGCTTAATGAGAAGACAGTTGGATTTGCATATCTGCTTAAGTATTCAATCTGTTGCAATATCGCAAATTATGTAGCCTCTGGAAAACTCCAGTGCACACTCATGGGAGGATGACAATGAACCAGGCAAACGATGACTTCATATTTTTACAAAAATAGTTTTGACCTTGAAGAACCGCTGACAGGGTCTCAGAGACCCTCAGGAGTCCTTGACATTTTGAGAACGTCTGATTTCAGAGATTGTTGCCCTGGTTCACATGAGAAGTTAGAAAACCAATGTGAGGACACAAAGGGCAATGTGAGGTGAGAGCTAGAGGACCGGGAGCTGTGAATGAAGATTAGCCTTTCTAATTATTTTAGGAAAGATTAAACAAAAGAGAGTTCAGCCAAATTAAAAATTCTAGAAGACTAAATGCTAGGGGCAAAGGGGAGACAGAGGTTGAAGCTTATGCCAGAATTTGTGTCGCTGCGTCTACAAAGAGAGTGGGGCAATTACATAAGAAAAAATAAAGAATAAGCATATTTTATAGAGAAAAACAAAATTTGATGGGACTTTGAAACTAATGGAAAGTTAGAAAGAATGTGTGTTGACAGATGATGAGTAAAGTGCCTATATGGGGGAGAAAGACTGGCACACAGGGGAAATTTCAGTAGAAAAAGGCCTATAAAGGGAACCCAGTTGAATATTCAAAAATGTCCCTCCCCTTAAGCTAAGCTATGGTAAGAACAACAAAACTGATGGGCAAAGCTCAGTGGAACCAAGGGTCTCTCTTGTTAAGGTTTCTGAAAAGGACTTGATGGGACACGGGGAATAAGATCTTAACATGAAAAGCAAATCTTCAGAGTTTACTATGTAGGAAGCCCTTTGATCCTTGGTGCACAGATCATCTTTGATAATAAGGAAACTGCTATGTACTTTTGTTTCTGCATTTTAAAATTCACTAAGAAAAGAACTTCCCAGGGCGTTCTAGTTAAGCCGTAAAGCCCTCCTGATTTTTTTCTCTTCCAGGAAAGTTGTCAACCATTAGTATCTTTGAACTGTACCCCAAGAGTTTGAATGTGAATAGAAATAAACTTTGTATAAAAGAAAATGTTGAAAATCCAAATTGTATCTGGTAATTTGTATTAAACATTCTTATTTGAATAGACATATTTCCGACAGAGGCAGGAAGCCTCTATGGAAAAGCAAGAGCCAAGACTCATGTCCGTATATCTCTCTGCTCTGCTCAACAGGAGAAAGGGAAATAGAAACTCATGAAACAAAATCAAATGACTGCCTAGAATAGCAGGACATTGAGTCTGTTCTCCTTTATACGCTGGAAACAATGAAAATTATTCTAGATAGCTGTCTTTTTTCTTAAACAGCATAATCTTCACAAATACAAAATTTTTCCAAATAAAAGATAAGAGATAATCTATGAAACTCTTTGGAAATAATAATAATAATAATAATATAATAAAAATAAATAAGGGTATATGTTTTATACATTTTACAGCTGGTGGTGGACACTGGATCGCTTGACTCTCTATGGCAAAGCTCTGCCCAAGCTCTCCAGGCTCTTCGAAGTATTATATAATGATTATAAACAATTTCTCAAAAAAAGAAAAAGAAAATGAGGCATCTAATCCAGGAAAAATAGAACAAAAAACCCTGGAAGCATAGCAATGAGAAAAAAAAAAAAAACCCAGATATAAAGCCTAAAGCGATGCAGTTTGTAATTTGACTATTGTTTCATATACCCAAAAGTCTTCTAATACTTTGGTTTGATTACTAATGAATGGAAAAATAACTGTTCATATTACTCTTTTTCCTAAATCAAATGGTAAATTGTTCTTTATTCCTAAGAAGGAATGGTGGGGAAAGATGAACACTTTTGAGGACTGTCTATATCAAAAACTGTGCCAAGGACTTGCAACTTCTTTTTTCTTGTAATGTCTCTGTATCCTCACCACAGTATTGATCATGTAAATGATGTAAGTTCCAGAATACACCTAAAGATTTGTTATGCATACATGGGGAAATAAACACACTAATGTGTCTTAGTTGGCTTTATTATGATATCATGGTTTTGCTCTCACTGAACAAAGAATGGCCAGCTAAAATATTTTTTTCTGTCTTCTATCTATGGACTCTTAGATTCCTGTTTAATAGAAGTAGAATGTGAGTCCCAAGCTGCTACAATTATGTAAAATTCTGATGATACTAAATATAAAATATAACACTTGCTTTCTATTTTTCTCAGATTGTATGAACACTAATTAGAATATTATTGTCATTGTCAGAGTTAGAAATGATTGCTTATATCTTCACACTATTTTTACTAAGAAAATAAGCCTAGATTAATAAACAGTGGTGATATCTAGACCTTGTCTGAGTATTGTCAGGGTACAGAAGAAACATCTCTCTAAATAGAATCACAATGACTAAGATGGTCTTAATATTCCTCTTAGCTTGATGAAATTTTAGACAGGTGTCTTCCTGATTATAGGCCCACAACCTCCCTTGTATTAGTACATTTACTTTACAAAACTTGCAACTGTAAATTCTTTCTCTGTTCTTTTGAGATATAAATCTGCTACAACCAGAAATATCTTTCTCAGGACCTAGGAGACATCCTTTTGAAATGTAATCATCAACAGATATAGTGCTCCTATATCCCAGTCTCTATGGGAGGGTAGGAGCCTAACTTCGATAAGCAGCAATTAATAAACACAGATGGCCTAATCACAATGACGACCGCCCCACACCCCAACCGCCCAATGTCCTCCAATACCTTCCACTAGCTCATCTCAGAGCTTAAAAATTCTCAGCTTTTCTGTTTCACTGGTGTTGGATTTTGCTTATATTGCGATGGACTTGAGATCTATTGCAATAGTCTTTAATAAAGTCTTCCTTACCTGTTACATCCCTTTGAGTGCATATTTTCTTTGACAGAAAGGAATATTTTACTCCATCTAGGACATTCTGACAAAAGGAGATGGTATGCAGGGGATGCACTATGGTTTATTTGTTATTTGCAACTTAACAGAACAAAGTAGCATCAGATGCTGGTCGGTGTCAGAGATGTAAGTAGTTAGTAGAGAAACACAGTCTATATCTTTCACACTTTTGAAATTTGGTAAAACTTCTAATGGAATGGAAGATCTGGGATTTTGAGAGGTTATGTTTTTTCCCCTAGATCTTGAAAAGACAAGATTTATAATTGTTTTTTAAAAAGCAGTGCACCCTTTTATATGAAGTAAGGGAGAAAAATACATTCATGAGACATGTCTGCATAATATAGATCCAGTTATCCAAAGGAAACACAGGCGAGATGGCAAGCAAAACCCAACTCTGGATTTTGGTAAATTGTTTACACAAAAGGCATAGTGCAATTTTTGCATTAAACATACCTTCCTTCTTTTCATCTTTTTTAGCTGCTGCTGAAATAAAATAAAATAGTGTTAAAACATATTAAGTGATCGTTCTTCAGAATACTCCTGGGAATATGAGACTGTAGTCCATGTATTCATAAATTGAGTTGTTATCTATGCACAAATATATCCATCCAAATTCTGCAATAAGAGAATAACCAGAAAATATTATGTTATGTGAAGTTTTTTTAAAAAACTCAGATATAAGCATAAAACCAAAAAAAAAAAGAATTAAAAATATATTTTTTACATAGATAAGTTAAATAAATAAGTACAGTATGTGTTTAGTATAAGTTCATTTTAGGTTAGAAATAGTTACATCTGAGAAAACCACAAACATCTCTAGGTCTATGCCAAAAATGGAGGTGATATTTCATAAATTATCTGTGCCTAGCTACTAAGAAATTATACACCAGTTTATTATATGCATTTATGACAGTAGTGTTTAAAATGTCCCATTTCAGCGAGGGGCAATGACAAGTCCACCCTCCTTTTAGCAAATGTATGCCATCTTTACACAGAGAGAAGGCACAGCACACTTTAATCACCTTTGAATTTTGACTTTCTCTGCGGTAGAATTCATCTAACCCTGGATCATGAGTCTAAATCTGGATACAAATTGTAACTTGTAACATTTCAGGGAGGCACTCAGTCAGTTTGGGATTGCTCCAGGCAAGATGACCCTTGGTTCTGTATAAAGTTCATTCAGGAGCCGAACCCACTCCAAGAAGTCTTAGACCACAGAAATTGAATCAAAGATCGTGCACATCCCCATAAGGTAATCCTGCCTGAGTGAGTTAGAATTTGCCGGGCCGCTTAGACCCAACATCTAGGACTACTTTGGGTGTTTAGTCTGTGCTACAATTACCAAAGCACTTCCATGTGCATCTTCTCGCTGGGGCTTCACCTAGACCCACCTAAGTCTTTACTGGCTACAGAAAATTCACTGCCTAGATGGCCCTCCATCTGCTCAACATACACCTGCCCGAAAATGAACCCTCACCTCCCCCCTTACGCCACTTTCTTTCCGTGGGACTTAGTTTTGACAATTATAATCATCTTATTCACCCAGGCCCAAAAGCTCAGCACCATTTTAAATTTTTCCTTTGTTTCATTCCTTATATTCTGTCAAATATTTCTTCCAAATGTCCATATTAGTTGCATTTTCCCCAAGTCATTGATAACTATCATAGTCGAGGTTGTCCCTTATCTTGATACTGACAATAGCCTTTCAGAATTATCACTATTTATTTAAGCCATCTACACTAGCAATGCTTTTTTTCTCTGCCAGTTTATTCTTTAGTCATGCTCCAAGCCCAAATGAAGTCATCTTCACCCATGAGGAATCCCCCAACCCCCAACTCTTATTAAAAATCACTTTGTCTTAACTATGACATTTATTATCTCTACAATTCAATTCAACACTACACGATATTCTATTTATGTTATTATTTAAATTTCTTAGATCTCCAAATTGTAATCTGTTGTATAGAGTCATTTATTTCATACTCTTCTCTGTCTCAAAACTCTGTTAAAATTTTTTAAAATGTACTTCCAAAGAAAGTGTGCTAAATCATAATAATAGGGTTAAATACGCACACATCTGCACACAGCTTATATAAAACTAGAGTCTAGGTATTTTCTTTGCCACAAAAGTAAAAATAAATAAATAAATGGACAGATATAGTCTAGTCTTTTATCACACTGCAAGTATCACTATCAATTTTTCATTTTATACTCCAAAATATCAGCCTTTGCTAGAGCAATACTGCCAATGGTGTTCAAGCTCTGTCTCCTAATGAAGTACATGCAAATATTAATTATTTCTACGCATTATTTAATTATGTGGCTGTGCTATTATAAAACCTAAGAAAGACCCATGGAAGATGTGCACAGCACAAGTGATATTTATCCCTGCTTGGTGTCCCTGCTTTGATGTGTCATTGCCATTTTAGTGAACAGCCCCAAACTCCTGCCTCGTGTACTATGTTTAATCAACACGTTCATATAATTTCCTTAGAAGAATGTTTCTAACAAGACTTTGAAACTCTAGGGTATTAATGACTCAACAATAAATCTTTGATTCCAAAAGAATAATTTCTGAGGCTGCCTTGTCTAGCCTAGCTGGAACGTAAAAATGAAGAGTCCCGGCCCCAAGCTCAAATTTGAAGCAAGTTTCCAGATATCTCTGCAATTTCCTCCCCCTTGAATTCCTCTGATATGACACAGAAGTAACATTAAAATCCTGTCTCGAGTCGTAGTTCCACAGCCACTAAAGCTCTCAGAAGCCTCAATCAAAGCAGAAGTGTCCTAGGGCAAGTGTGTTTTTATGAGAACATATATACATTAACCACAATGATTCTTTGAACTGGTAGCCCTTTGCTGGAGGTAATGACTCTGAGCTGCATTTTCATGAATAAAACCCCCAAAGTGATCATATTTGTTCTGCCTTCTACATCCCATAATATTTGTTATACTCTCCTAAAGAAGAATCTGTTTTCTTGAACAACCTGCTGATTCAATGAAAATTAAAAATTGGTATCATAGCTCCTAATCACCTAGTATATGCAGTGCTTATAAATAGCATCACTGAGTCAAATGGAAGACAGTCAACCCATTTTACCAATATTTAATACGATGATTCTGCATACGGTTGAGTCCAGGGTAAATGCAGCCATGTTATATGTTATACGCTGAAGAGTCTGCTACAAGGGTCTTCTGCCCAGAAACAAATGTAACACCATCTAAATGCATGTCTTTAATGCTAGATGTTGCATAATATAGCATAGGGAAGAAAGCAAAGGTTCTGTTAGGGGAGGAGTGCCAGGATGGGTTAAATAGGTGATGGGGATTAGGAGCACACTCGTTTGTCATCTTGGGTGTTGTACAGAAGTGTTGAATCACTATATTGTACTCCTGAAACTAATATAACACTAACACTGTATGTTAACTAACTGGAATTAAAATAAAAACTTAAAAAGCTAAAAAAATTTTCCTCTATTAAATATTTTACCTTTTATTCCCTAAATGTCATCTGTGAAGTTTTCATAGATGACAAAAGTCAGAGCACTTCTGTCCTTCCCTTATGCCTTCATCGAATTACTTTTCATGGTTTAAGAATAAGGGTCATATCAATCATATTCTATTCTGTTCACTTGGAGATACACAGGAGTTGGAATAGCTTTCTCAAAGAATGTGATTTCAGATGCTGCTCTCCCTGCTTGTGCTCTCTGTGAAATAAATAAATAAAATCTTTAAAAAATTAAAAGTAAAAAATAAAAAACTTTGTAGGAAAATTATTTTAAAGAAGTACTTTTCCAAAAATGACGATTTAAAGTATAAATATTTTGGGATGCCTGGGTAGTTCAGTCAGTTAAGCATCCAACTCTTGGTTTCAACTCATGTCATGATCTCAGGGTCCTGGGATTGAGCCCTGAGTTGGGCTCCATGCTCAGTGGGGAGTCTGCGTGAGTTTCTCTCTCTCCCTTTCCCTCTGCCCCTCTTCTCTCTCTCTCTTTCCCTAAAATAAATTTTAAAAAATAAATGAAATAAATAATCAATATTTTTCTAAAGGTCTCTTAAAGAAACGACTTTGATGACCGAAAGATATTAGTAAGTGATGAAACTGATTTTCTCAGATGGCTTATACAAACTAGGGTGATTTCTTTGTAGTCATATCTGAAACCCAATTTCTGCAGTCTTAATATAGATGAAATAATATTAATTTAATAACATTCTGACAATTTTTCTAATATGATGCAAATTACAAGGTATAACTGAAAACACTGGAAAAATTGTATATTATTTATATCTCTATCAATCTTTCTACCTATCATCTATCAATCTATCTATGGCTTATTTTTAGAAATATAAGTAAAAGCTCAATGACTGAAACTTGAAGTCAACATACTAATTCTTGGGTCCTTCATGGTTCCTCCAACTAAAAAATAAATACTCAAAATGTGTATTTTCACGCAACCATATTTTCTGTAATAACCCAGCAGATGGCGCTATTCTGCAATAAACAAGCTTTTGCTTTTTGTCAATAAAGTGTTCCGTACTTAAAAAAAAAAAAAGAAGAAAGAAAGAAATAGAATGTTTAAACTGTTTTATTGCTTACCTTGTGCCGGAACTTTTATAGTCCCTTGTTTGGTTTCAGGAGCTTTCCCTGGATCTTATAAAGAAAATAAATAAATGACCATGAAGTACCATTTCAGAAAGATAGTTAACGCCCTAAAAAGGGGGAGATTAGAAAATCAAAAACAAACGTAAAACACATTGCCCTTAGCACTCAGAATTTTTGTTAAGGAAGGTGCACAGTTGGTAGGGGGATCACTAAGAAATTAGGTTTATTGAGACCAAAAAAAGAAAGTTTCTCAAAACTGCCTTACTGTGACGTGACCATGGAGCACTTTGCATTTGTTGGGCACCTGAATTTGAAAATCTCAGAATTCTTGGTAAATAATTTCTGCATTACCAAACTTTTGAAATGGATGGAACATTTAGACATAAATAAAGTGGCTCATAGAAGCTCATTGAATGACTAATATGAGGATAAAGCCCAGGACAACTAATACCCAGAGGCTGGCGTGGACTCAAGACGCCATTCCCCGCCCTGCGGCGCAGTGAGCTTGGTCCTGGGCAGCGTGTGTGTCCCGACAGAATAACAAAACTTCGTTTTGAATCTCTCTTCCTTCTTGTCATAGGGTCTTTGTGTGTTTTTTTGTTTTTGTTTTGTTTTGTTTTGTTTTTAAAGATTTTACTTATTCATTTGACAGAGATAGAGACAGCCAGCGAGAGAGGGAACACAAGCAGGGGGAGTGGGAGAGGAAGAAGCAGGCTCACAGCAGAAGAGCCTGATGTGGGGCTCGATCCCATAAGTCCGGGATCACGACCTGAACTGAAGGCAGATGCTTAACCACTGAGCCACCCAGGCGCCCCAGGGTCTTTGTTTTTATTTTTTCAGAATTTTCTCTTTAAAGAAACAGGATACAAAAACACAGATGGTAACTACTTAAATGTATTATTTAATTAATTAGCATGAAAATAAAGGGGAAATAAAGATTTCAAAAAGCAATGCTTATCTCCCATTTCACTAAATAATAGTTCCTGATTATCTTCCGTAAGCTTTCAATAATTAAATTAACATTTAATAATATGGGAAGGAAGATTTGGTCATTTGTTATGGATGTTGACCTTTATTCATTCGTTCATCACATATTGATTTGGGACCTATTACGTGTATACACTAAGCTATGTGTAAATGTCGTAGCTGATACACATAAATACTCAATCTTTTGTTTAATTATCAAATGTTGATTATAGCTTATTTAATATTACACTTTTAGAGTTATAAAATAAGATCGCATCAGAATAACTTGCAAAGAATCAAAGTTTCCATGTTTTTTAGGCAAACGAAAGTTTTGTTTCTAATTTATGTCTTACCTCTTGTTGGTGAGTTAATTATTCATTTATATCATAATAAGGATTATGAAAATGTCAATTTTGCATTCTGCTTTTTATAAAAATTATTTGATTCATATGTGATTTTAATTATTACCCTATTTATTATTCAGAGAAATTATTTTTTGCCAGAATTAAGTTGATTTCATTTTACCTATGATCTCTTTATTATTTTTTTCCTTTCTTCAGGAGGAAAAATCCATGCCAGCTTCATGCTAGTGCTATCTTTGTCACTCCCAGAATAAACGGTCTCAATAATTAGTCAAGATTTATACACAAATATTGAATTTTTAACTAATGTATTTCTCAGAATTGCTCTAGCCCTATACCTACATGACTAGCATCTAGTGGTCACTTAATAAATATTGGTAAATGAAAAATTAGATGAAAGGATAGGTCCAAAAGATCACCAGAAGGACCCTAGACTGCTCTGGTGTTTCAATCTTTAAAGATCTCAGAATATCAGAAAATTGTAAAGTAGTTCCTGATTTTTTAAAAAGAAGATTTGAAAATTGTAGTCAGTATAGTACCTTAGAATTTTAACAGCTGATTTTCCTATCTTCTCTTTCTTCTTTATGTTTTCTTAAATCATGGCTCCTAAAACAATCCCTCCATACCAAAGATTGTACCTCACCTCCGAGTACACCCAACTGTGAATTTGGGGGAACTTTACTTACCCTATTACTTCTCCCGTTGGTCATTCAGTTACTCTGTCAGCTGCTTTCTCCCTCAGTGATCAGGGGTCAGATCATGCTCCTGACTATTCAGCATTCCCCATTTGAGTATTCTGACAGGTGACAGACTTAGCTCTCAAGCGTCACATCTTCACTAACCCTACCCAGTATCTGTTTGGCTCTGTGCACGTTGAGTGGGCATGTTTTAAGGGCTCATACTCTATGGACTCTTTTTTCCTGCTATGTCATAACTCCCCACCCCTCTACCTCCCTCAAATCCACCCATCCACCAAGGCACAGTGATACACTCTGGATACTGTTCCCAAGTAAAAGGTGTTATTTTAAAGGGGGCATTCTACAGACAGTGTCCACCCACAAAGGAATAACTTTAATGGAGCTAATTCTCAATTCTGTCACAGTAAAATATGGTTTTTCCTTCATAGTTCCATCTAGTCTTTCTCTGATCTCAAACTTTTAAGTAAAAATTAACAGTTTAAAACCAAATGCTTTCCAACAAATTTGCCAACTTGCATTCACCCAACATCAGTCTCAAATCTATTGAGGACACACGAAGAGGTGAGATTTGATATCTGCTTGTGTACAGCATTTCAGTTTTCAAAACTTTAAGGAAGGAGTTAACTCTGAGACCATAAATGAACAGCATTAAAGCCACACCAAAAATTGCAGAAGAGTGAAAATACATTCAAATCCACACAAATTTTTATTATAAATAATTGTTCTGTCTTTTATTACTGCCAACTACAAAAGAAACTAACTTTTTTATTAGGGAAATTTTCAAATATCTATAAAACTAAAGAAGAAAGTATAATGATCTCCATGTACTTAACACCCATTTAATAATCAAGTGAGAGCCAGTCTTATTTTTCTGTGTATCACTCACTACCTCCTCTACTTGCATCCCAAATGAAAATTTTATTATGGCAAATGCAAATGATTTCACTGTTCCCAAGACTGATTTGATAATTTTCATAGTTACATTTTTGAAATAAAATACAACAATTTAAATAAAAGTTCAGGAAGATAAGAAAATTCAACTAAAGATTATAATAATTCTGAAATTAATAAATAATAATATGGACCACGAAATCAGAGACAGGATGGACCTAGATTAATATATCAGCATAATTTTCTCAGGAATACTTTAGTAGAAAATTATCTGAGAAGTTAGTATTCTCAGGCTCCTGAAACATGTGTTTATATAAATTTTCAAGAATCAGATAAGCCAAATGGAACAGTCTGATTTACAAAATGGAAAAAATATTATGAGTCTGCAAATGTTTTGTTAAGGAATCAATTTTCACATACAGGTTTAAATATTCATTTAATATCATAAAGTTTTTCCTGTGGGGCTCTGTTTATATTGACTTCTTTTAACATGAAGGGTAAATCCATTGAGTTTTCAAATTTAAGTTTCACATAACTTTATTTTTTTAAGATTTTATGTTTAAGTAATCACTATACCCAATGCGTACATCTCGAGATCAAGAGTCACATGCTCTACCAGCTGAGCCAGCCAGGCGCCCCTTCACATAACTGTAAGAACAAATGGACTGCCACACCGAGTTCAGTGGTGATCTTTGACTAACGGACAGTAGATGAAGAATAATTTTGTAGTGATCATACTTACATTTTAAGTATTTCTAAACGATCCTCCAGTTTCCCTCAAAATAAATGATTACATTTATAATGTTTTTATTCTTTTTTTAAAAAGATTTTATTTATTTATTTGAGAGTGACCGAGAGAGAGAGAGAGAGAGAGAGAGAGAGAGAGAGAGAGAGAGAAAATGAGTTGGGGGGAGGAGTAGAGGGAGAGGGAGAAGCAGGCTCCCCACTGAGCAAGGATCCCGATGATGGGGGGGCTCTGTCCCAGGACCCTGGGACCATGACCTGAGCGGAAGGCAGATGCTTAACTGACTGAGCCACCCAGGCACCCCTAATATTTTTATTCTTTAAAGTAAGTTGAAGGGCGCCTGGGTGACTCAGCAAGTTGAGTGCTCCACTCTTGTTCTCAGCTCCAGTCGCGATCTCGCGGTTGTGGGATCCAGCTCCGCGGTGCTCAGCGAGTCTGCTTGTCCCTCTCCCTCTGCTTCTCCCTGTACCCCTCCCCTCACCGCTTGAGCATGTGTGTGCTGTCTCTGTCTCTCTCTCTCTCAAAAATAAATTTAAAAACTCTTAAAAAAAATAAAGTTGGAAGCAATCATTTTCTCTTTCAAATGTAACAATCAATATCCCTAAATAACATTTAAATCCCTTCACAAAACAGCAAAATACGAAAGAAAGAGCAGAAGGAAAGAGAGGTGAGTGATCTGACAAAGGCAGGAGAATGAGCGGCAGCAGGTGGTCAAGTAGTTAATGGTTTCTGATGACTTGATCTTCCTCCTGGTCTTTTCTCCATAACAAGCCCAACGGACTCAGCAGTACAGATTTCTATTCAGTGTGCGATTATATTTTAATTATTTACTTACAAAACTATAGTTTCCTACTAATCTATAAATTCCCTGTGATCACTGATGAGTTATTTATTCAACTTCATAACTCTAGCACCTAGCAAAATACTGGGAAAACTGTCTTTCATAAACATGTAAGCAATTGATTGCATTAAAAAAACCTAATTACAAAAGGGTAAAAAAATCTAATTGACCAGTTTCAAATGAGTCATTAAATTTAGGACTCTTTCATTTTTAAGATGATAAAAACTAATTCAAACTCTTTTTCTCTTTGATCATTTATCATATGATACGCAGAAAGTGTTTTAATTTTAAATTTCAGAACTTTATTTTCACTACAGTATAGTGTGACCCTGGTTGCAATTTGGAATTTTTTAGAATTTCACTATTTCAAACAAATTTACAACTTGCATGGATTTGGTAATCTAGGAATTCTGTTTAAAAGCATGACACGAACCAATGTTTCTTTAGGACTCAAATTACAAATCAATTTCATTCATTAATTTTCCAAAAAAAGAAACAGAAACAAGTCTCCAAAGCCATCTCTTGCTAGTTCTAGTAGTGGGAAGCATTTAGATTGTTCTTAGGTGAGAAAACTAAACATAGAAAAGTTGAATAACTTTTCCACAAACCAGGAAAGAAAGAAAGATTTACTGGTTCAGCAGCTAAACTTTGAACCAGCAATATGAAACCTTGATCTATCAAAATATATACATCCTTTTTTGGAATAAGATACTAGACTCTAAAGTCAAATCATCCGGCAATCTAATGAACTGCTAAATTAAGCCTTAAATCATTGTTTTTTATTCTTATAAAATCTAATTCACTATTTTTAGATGTAGATACTCTCGAAACAGAGAAAGGTTAACATTTAAGCTAAAAGTTATTATATGCTTAAAAGGTCTTAAGCTAAGCCTCTTGTACTTCATGGCTCCAGGAAAGCATATTTCAGAGGTGTTGCTTCATCTGAGTATGACAATTACCCTATTGAGATGAAATTAATCATGAAGCAGCCTTCGGCCATCCTGTCTGACCAAGGGGACTGAAGCCTGAAAGGAGGGCCTATTTGCTGCCAGATATGCAAATTGCAAAAGGTGCACAATGCAGAAACATGAATAATTTATCAAAATAATCTGTTATTGCTAGAGGTTAAAAATCTAAATAAACTGGCAGCATCATTTACAATAGGTAGCATAATTTAGCTTCTTTTATTCCCCCAGGAAATCTTTATTCCATCAAGCAATGTATTCTGTTTTAGGATCAAAGTAGTTTTTAACTTAATATCTTAGCATTATAGAGTGTAATTCAGAAGTAAAAATGATTATTTCATGTCTGCTAAAATAATCCCTTGATTTTTTAATCTTTAAGAAAACATACTATCATTTCAATCGAAACCATTCTAAGCATTTCTTAATTTGGAAAAAAAAAAGAACTTTGATGTTTTCATTAAATGTAAGTCAACATCTATTTATAGTTTCTACACATGGAATCAGCTTTTCCTTATATTATTTGGAGAGAATTAAGCATAGGGAAAAAAACCTTGAATTTCAGTCAGAATATTCATTGTTAGAAAAATGTACATTCCCCACTCATGGCACTGCCTGGTTGTCTGGATAGAATATGGTAAGAAGGGAGTTTAGAATTTAGAGTTGAAGACCAAGGTATCAATTTATTTAAATGACTAAAGGAAAGAAACTTTTTAAAAAAATTAATATACGTTATAAATGAGACACAGATCACTTGACCTTCTATCCGAAAATAAATGTGTCTAAATATGTGTGTGTGTATGTATGTGTATATACACAGGCATGTTAAGGAGAGGGCTGACTCCATTAGGTTAGGAAAAGCTTCCTGCCCTACAGCTAGTAAAACAACAAAATACAATGTCATCGTGGGAAGATAGGAGGTTGCAATCTTGGAGATGCCCGATGGAGAGACACCTGTCTTAGAGGAGTCCCACATGGATCTGCCTAAAGCAGAGGTAACCCTTTCTACCTTCCACAGCAACTTTCTAAAATCCATGACTATGAACACCAGTAAGAGTATTTGAAAATGTTACCTATATTATGTTTTGATACCAAATTTTTTTTATTATGTGTTTTCTTTTTATTATTGAGGCTTACTTGGGAGTTCTCCTTTACCATAATTATGGTAAATTACAATAATTATTCCTTTGTTAGTATTTTAAAAACAAGCATTCTGACCACCAACCTGGACCAATTCTCTTAGGAGAAACATACACTTCCTAGTACATTTAAGACTCAAGTAGCTAGGGTGCCTCGGTGGCTCAGTTGGTTAAGCATCTGCCTTTGGCTCAGGTCATGATCCCAGGGTCCTGGGATCCAGCCCTATATTAGGTTCCCTGCTCAGTGGGGAGCCTGCTTCTCCCTCTCCCCATGCTTGTGCTCTCTCTCTCTGTCAAATAAATAAATAAAATCTTAAAAAAAAAAAGGCTCAAGTAGCTATTTGATGCTTTCGTTGAAATAAATGTTACAGTTTAGAAAATTATTGCTTTCCCATTATAAATTATTTATTTCTTTAGCAAGGATTGCTTTTGATTCTTTATGCAAAATAAAACAAAAAAATTTTTAAAGAAAGTCAGGAGTTTACTTGAGAATAAAGAGTTTATTGAGAATATAAGCTAGTTTATTATACACACACAGACATACATACACGCACAATGAAAACAGAATTTGATTGTTCAGCCACAGTTTCCAGTTAAAATTTCAGTCTTAAAAATTAAGTGAGGTACTGTTGGTAGATCCTATAACTCACAGTTTACGCATAGAACGGGGAGTGGTTTCCTTATTAAATGACATCATAGAACAGAACGATCTTATTTCAGCCTTTCAAAAATACCAGTCGCTATTGTTCTAACATTAGTAAACAGTGTCTGTGAATATTATCATACTGTTTTTCACTTTTCTAGAAAATAAGAAATGCACACCCTTTTTACCTAATTACCCAATTTGGAAATGTTATATAAACAAACAGAATTGTAAGTGTGAATGTAACCCTACAAAAAAAATAAAATAGTAAGGATAGTGAAGGAAAAAACTGAGAGCAAAGACTGTTTTATTCCTATTTGTATCGTCAGTCTCTAACAGAGTTCTTGGCACTGAGAACGCATTCAGTAAATGTTTTTGCATGAATAAATGAATAATGATTAGGAGACAAGGTGTTTGAAAAATCATTGTTATATACCTGAAAATTGTAAACCAAATGGGTAGCAATTATCTTCATAAAATTGCTCAGACTCATTGAGTCTTTTTTTTTCTCTCTATAGTACTGCAGATGTCAAAATCTGAAGATGTTATAATCAGCCTCAAAGAAAATCTAAGTTTCTTGTAAAAATAGCAAGGTTTATAAAATGCAGATTTATTACACTGATAAGTTAGAATGATTTCCAAAAAGAAGGAATCCTTAACAGAGGGTCCTAAATAAAGCAATCTGAGGAAGAATTCAGAGGTGTATTTTTAAGCGAACACTTTCTGCTAAATTTTGTTCTCAGGTTGAACAGAGTGTAGGGAATGAACAACACCCAATTTGGTATTAAACAAGAAAATATTTCTCCAAATATTTACTGAGGCCCATCACTCAGCCTTTCTTCAGTATTTAGTGCATGTGCGCTTCTTGTGAACAAAGCACCACGACACCTAAATATAAGAACTAGTTCCACTCCTTAGGGGCACGTCATGAAAAATGCTAAATAAAGGGTATAGTAATGTGAGTTTCAGTACTGACAATCTTTAAGGAGGTAAGATATAGATAAGTCTTGAAGGAGAAATAGAGTATAGAGCAACAGAAGGGGTGAGGGAAAGAAAGGTGTAAAGTGGGATAATGGATCAATCTGGCTAGGGCAGAAGAATCTGGTTGGTGTTAGTGAGAAGTGAAAATAAAAATTTAAAAATTGTTTAAATGTAAATTATGGTCAAAATAATTCACTTTGAAATCTCAGCAAATGCCATGTGCTCGCTCTTTCTTCCTTTCTTCTTGTTTTTTTGAAGATTTTATTTACTTATTTATTTGAGAGAGAGAAAGAGAGGGAGGGCACAAGCAGGGGCAGAGGGAGAAGCAGATACCCCGCTGAGCAGGGAGCCCAGCACAGCTTGATCCCAGGACCCTGGGATCGTGACTTGGGCCAAAAGCAGATGCTCAACCATCTGAGCCACCCGGGAGCCCCTCAAGTTGCTTTTCCACTGAGAAGAATTTTAGTAATAAGGTATAAGAACAAGCCAAATAGTGTTGGTTTCAACAAGGTCAAAGAAAGAGGATATTTTAAAAAGGAGGAAATAAACCTCAGAATTAAGAAAAGAGAGAAACAATTTCTTTTGTTATCGAGGTAGCCCCTGGCAACATTTGTGAACATGAATTGGGACGCAGACAAAAGAAAGCCTACTTTTTTTGATGTCAATCTCAGCCTATCAATAACCAGTGTTGTGACTAGACTGGCCCTTGTGGTTCTTATTATGATGGCAAGACACCCTTAACAACAGCCATCAGGGAACTCGGGGAAAAAAACCCCAAAAACCGTTTGTTATTTGGAAGTTCTGGAAATTACATGGCCTATCCGGGGCCACACAGTGATGTTGCAGGGGAGAGAGAGAGAACGAGAGAGGGAGAGAGTGAGCAGGCAGGTCTGAGGTTCTTGCTTTTATTGGTGTCACCCTGGACGGACCTTGAGGAAATTATGCTCAGTTAAATAAGTAGACAGAAAAAGACAAATACTGCATCATTTCATGTATATGTGGAATCAAAAAAAAAAAAACAAAATGAAAAAACAAAACAAAATTCATTGATACTGAGAGTGGAATACTGGTTGCTAGATGGGAGGGATATTAGGGGTTGCGAGCAACAGGTGAAGGGGGTCAAGGGGTACAGGCTTCAAACTACAAGATAAGTCATGGGGATGTCATGTACAGCATGGTGACTGTCGTCAGCAATATCGCATTGCATACTTGAGTTGTGAAGAGAGTGAATCCTACGAGTTCTCATCACAAGACAAAAAACCTTTCTTTGTAATTTTGTATGGTGATGGCTGGTCACTAGACTTACTGTCATGTTCACTTTACACTGTATACAAATATCAAATCACCATGTTGTACTCCTGAAACTAATATAATGTTATACGGCAATTATATCTCAATAAAAAATCCATTAACCATAGGGTTTTGCAAGCACTCTTTTTTAAAAAATAGTACACAAGGGTTCCCTTTTCTCTACATCCCAGTCAAGACTTGTTAATCCTGTCTTTTTGATAATAGCTAGTCTAACAAGTGGGAGGTGAAATCTCGTTGCTTTGATTTGCATTTCCCTGATGGTTGGTGATGTTGAACATCTTTTCATTTGTCTGTTTTTAAGTCCACACTCCTTCCAAAACTCTAACTTTTTACTCTCTCATTTTATGCTTTTGTTTCCACATTTTACATATTTTTAATTTGTGTTTCTTTTAACTAAATATTGTATAGTTAGTTGTACTATTTTGGTCTTTTAACCTTCATGCTATCTTTGCAAGTGATTAATCTACTACCTTTACTATATATTTACCTTTACCCTTAAGATTTATACTATCATGTGATTTCTTTCCTTTGACTATATTGTGCCATTCCTCTAGTCTGCAAAGTTTCTGTTGAAAAATTTGCCAATAGAGTCTCATGGGAATTCCCTTATTCATAACAAGTTGATTTTGTCTTGCTGCTTTTAAGATTCTCTCTTTAACTTTTGTCATTTTAATTGTAATGATTCTTGGTGTGAATCTCTTTGGGTTCGTCTTACTTGGAACTCTCTAGGTTTCTTGGATCTGGACGTTTGTTTCCTTCCCAAAGTGAATCTTCATATATAGTGAAAACACTTTTCAAAGTGCTGTTTTTGTACTAAACGTGTCTGCACTGAAACTCTTGAAGAGTATTATCTCAGTTCTCAACAGTCTTTTGGTCTCCTGGTTGCAAGTCCTATCGATTTTCTCTCTGATGAGGATACCAAGGGTTGAGGTGACTTATGTGAGCACAAACCCCTCACTTTTCAGGGAGAAACTCCACATTTGTGAGATTCCCTCCGATTGTGGTGGGTTTTTGGTGAGACCACATCTCTGCCTCTTCTATCCTTTTCAGTGTGGTCCTTTTATAGTCTGTTGTGAAGGAGCTGTTAGGCTAGTTTTCAAGTATTTTTCAGAGAGACTTGTTCCATATATAACTGTAGATTCAATGTGTGTGTGGTGGAGGTAGGTTCAGAATCTTCCTATGCCACATGTGGATCACCCCATTAATATATTTTAAGGATGAGGAAACTGAGGAAGAGAGCCAATGAATTATTTGCCAATGTCACACAACTACCAATTGGTTGGGATGGGATTTCAACCTAGACCATGTGTCTCTAGGGCTGATATTCTGAACCCTGATGTGATATGATGTTGCCACTTCCTGTCTGATTTTTGGTGGTGAGATCTTTGTGAAAATTTTATTATAAGTGTTTCTTATATTGTTATAATTTTCAAGTTCTAAAAGAATTTTAAACGAAACAATTACAAAAGGAAACAGTCTTACTTTTACCTTCCTTAAGATTCATTTCACCAAAAATTTAATATTTTACCATGCTTCTCCCCATGTTCTATTAGCCTTTAAAACAGCACACATTTTAATTTGATAGTTTTATTGTTTTAATTTATCATTCAGAGAGACAGAGAGAGAATGTACTGTGTATATCCATATAGAGGGAGTGACATGAAGGAAGAACAACGATACTTATAGAAATTCTATCCTCGTGGCATGTGTAGATTAGGGAGAGAGATAGAAACATTGTGAACAAAAGCCACCACAGAAGGGATAGATGCCTTAAGAAAAGTCCTGGTGAAGTGCTATGCAGGCTCAAAGGAGGAAGATAACACTTGCACTTTGGGAACAGGAAGTTTCCAGGAAATGATAGAATTTGAGGTTGGATGGGAAAGAGTGGTTGGATGTGAAGATAAAGAGAAAAGTAGATGAACACTAATAAGGGCCAGCTCTGTTCTGTGTCAGGAGTTACCAAAGCATACTGTATTCATATGGCTGTAAGCAGAAAGAAACTTTGTTCTTTCAATAACTACTGCAAATTCATTCTCTAGATTTACTTTTCCCCATCTCTTGGATAAAAATTAGGAAAAGACCCTATAGCTTTCCTGGTCATGTTAGATAACAAAACAGCAGTCTCTTTTCCTAAACATTTAAAACATCCAAATTTGGTGTAATATCAAAGCTCCCAACTTTTATCCCAATTAAAAATTGTACCACAGCTCAGCTTGAGCTTGCCTTGGGCTTGGAAGGCTGAAAGTGGGAAGGATGATGTGGGATTCCTGTCCCTTTTCCTCACTCTGTCCTCCACCCTCCCCATCTCCCCTCCAGGGTAGGAGCAAAGAGGAGGAAACAGGGATAAAGGACATAATCTTACTTGATCGGCTCAAGTGTAACTTGAGTATGGTGCCACTTGTCCATGTCAGATGCCCCAAACTGATGGATTCCACCTCTCCTATGGCACTATTTTGGATTCCTTGAAATCCTTCCACTGAAGCAATCTGACTCTTGTTTCATTGTGGTGGGAGGCCTCTTCTAGCTAGGTGCTATAGAACCCCTCAGCTTCCTCAACCTGCTCCCATTACTACCATCTTTACTTTGCTGCTATGGATCACTCAAAGACAATTTCTCACTTTAGACTTTTCCAGGTGTGAGACAGGTACTAATGCATGAATCTGCCTCCCCCCAGTCCCCATTTTAGGGGACACATACCAAGTTTTCTGAAGCTCTCTAACTTGATTTAAGATAAAGGAGAAATATCATCATTCTCTTTCTCTCTCTCTGAGTATGCAGAAAATGCAGCTCAGCAACAACCCCAAACCAAAGTTTTCATCTTCCCAGTGAAGATTCATTCATAATATTGAACTTTTTAAAAATGTTTGTATAGCAGAATATATGATTTTTCAGAACCTTGAATATAATGCCCAGGAGTTTCTTAAGTCCATGTAGAATATGGTTATGTGTCGTAAGTGCCCTTTCATACTATTAAATATAATATTTGCTTTGATTGAGTAAACCATTTTTTTAAAGATTTTATTTATTTATTCATGAGAGACAGAGAGGCAGAGGGAGAAGCAGGCTCCCCAAGGAGCAGGACTCCATGCCAGGACCCTGGGATCATGACCTGGGCCGAAGGCAGATGTTTAACCATCTGAGTCACCCAGGAGTCCTGAGTAAACCATTTGTCTGCTGTGACTACCTAATGTCTATATTTGGTTTCTCATGTAAATAAGTATTTAAGACTAATTCTCTGATATCTCATTCATTAAAATACACAAATATAAATTATGTACTATTTATATAGAAGTTTGATTTTCTTAATGGAACATGTAATGTAAATTCATCCAGGAAAAGAATAATGTCTAAATACAGACTAAAATAATGATTGCCATCTTAATTGTTGGCCAAAATCTAGAAATTGTTACATCTATAAATCACTTCTAGTCCACTTAAAATGATAAAAGCATGAAAATCTATTTATTGTACATCTTATAATAAATCAGTTTTGATATTAACACATCTTATTTAATTAAAAATATGTTATTTTTGTGATTTATGTTGATTATTTAGTTATATATAAAAAGTAATATACCATTAACTTAAAATTTATTTTTGTAGTGAAAGACAACTATACACTTCTAAGTATGATGTATGTTGTATTTCAAATATATCAATAAATTTGAAAATGTACTATTATCTATAAATTTAGAAAGTTTAGAAATTCCTCATTTGGATTTTAAAAATAGATCTTTCATTGTCAGTTTTCTATATTTAAATTATATATTAGACAACTTAATTTTTTTAAGATTTCCCAAACTCATTAAATATTAACCTTACAAATCCAAATTTCCTTTTTTTAAAGAAGAGCTCTTCTCAATTTTCTATGAGATAAACTAGAAAAGGAAATTGAAAAGTACTATATTTTATGTAGTAAAATAACTACTAAGTAACTAAGTAACTAAAACTTGGTTTGTTTCTCCCAAGAGTCACCAAAAAAAAACTTACCCTAGGATTAACAATGATATACTACTGTTCATTTTTTAGTGTGTTGAAGGAGAACAACAGAAATGTGTTCACCCAGGGCAGTAGAACACGTAGTATTAATAATAGTAGTAGTAATATATGTAGTAGTATTAATAGATTTTGACCCCAGGCTCCAATTTCTTTGATCCAGAATTGAGACATATTTACTGTTTTCAATCATTAGTATCAAATACCTTTCTATGAACCATTTTGTATTTTTTCCAATTGCTGTCAGTTATATTACATATTCCTATGTAGAATATTTAAATTTTAGTTTTGCACATCAAAGATGATTATAGAGTATCACATTAACTAAGTAATTCTAATACTAAAATTTTTAGTATAAAATTTTAATGTCAGTGAAACAAATGCATGTTATTTGGTGGATTGTGTCTTTTTCATATTATATTTTGCATGTAAAGGAATACACAGATTTTTAACTTTAGGAGTATTTGCAGATATAGGGGTTAACTACCATCCCCAAACAATACATAATTTAATTTTTAGGAAAGAATGCCAATGACTGCTTGAATGAGATTGAGCATACCACACTTTAAATTCTACAAATATCAAATGTATGTATTAGTACCTTCAGATCTGTTTCATATCTAAACTGCTTGCTTCTCTAAGATCTTAATTTTAAAATCGTCCCAATTGTAGGTCGCAATTTGTATGCATAACATGCTATGTTCTTCATGCATTTCTTTATTATTTGTCATTTATTGAATTCAAAGTTACCATTGTTCTTATCAATACACAAGAGAAACTCATGCTCTGTTTTCAGATATTTCCTCACTGTTAGATCTCAAGAGAGACTCTTAAAGATTGTGTTTCTGTGTTTGAGCCTGGCAAGTTTCTTTTAGCTGGGAAAGTGGTTTATAACACTGAATGTAAATCACGTGAATGATTTTATTACACCAAATTAATTCGTTTGACTATTCTGACAATATTTTAACATACAACAAAATCTAGATTAAAAAAATTCTTTAAACGATACAATTCCAAAATTACTAAAATGCATTCTAGAATTTAAATAATTTTTTTAAAATTCTAGAAATAATTCAAGATCAAATTCATATAAAAACAATCAAATTCAATAAAAGCAAATGAATTATAAATCCTTAGTTAACTAAAAAAAGAGTAGAGCTAGATATTCTTCTTCTATTTTTGACTAAGATACATGTTGCCATTATTTGAATATTTTAATAGAGGTTGATATTTTAAATAGTTAAAGTTCTTTGGGTAAATATGTTTCTCTTATATCAATATCATTGCTTTTATTTATAATTAATATAATTTTATTAGTACTATTTCTATGGCAAATGAGATAAGTAGTTAAAGGAAAGCCTTGGAACACTTCTATTTTGGACTTCTTATGTGAAATAATGCAATTTCTTCTTGTTTAAGTCAAACAATATGAGATTTTCTATAAATTTGTTCTACAGAAATAAGCTGTTAATATTGTTGTTTTTTTTTTAATTTTTTTAAAGCCAGAATCATTTGTGTTAAAAGATTTGCCTATGTTTATATATGGCTAACAAAATGATTTATTGGAAACTTTTTAGAAATTATATTTTCTCTTCATTGTATATGCACCTAAAATAAAATACATAATAATACATAATGTAAAGTTTCAAACTTTACATTAAAATTTTTAGTTCAAAACTGTAAGAAAAAATGACATTATTTTTGAAAAGAGGTGATAAAACTTGGAAAGATGCTGGACCAGGAATCAGAACACCTGTGATTTAGTCCGGGCCTGGCTGCTTATCTGATAAGGTTATAACACAGATCAAGTGAAATAATTTATGTATCCATTTCAAAAAGGCATTCCATTTAAAGATAAATACTTCAAATAAACACATTGCCACCCATCTTTTGCCCCTCAAGTTTCCTTTATTTTAGAGTTCCAGATTGATTTCAATAACTGACCATTTGGGCCACTTGTTTATTCTCTTCCTGTGCTTTAAAGTCCTACTCCTATGTTTTAAATTCACCGATAAAGAGTGAGCCCACAGGCGCAGGCCAAGATGGTGGTATGCGAAGATCCTAACTTACCCCCTCCCACAGACACAACAAATCTACAGTACAAATCTACATATGGAACAATTTCCTTTGAAAAAGACCAGAAAACTAGCTGGACATCTCCTCCACAACAAAGGATAAAAGGGTCACCTGAGACAGGTAGGAGATGCAGAGATGCAGTCTCACCAAAAACCCTACCCCTGAGCAGGGTCCCATAATCGGGCGGGATCTCTCAAATCCAGACCTTCTCCCTTAAGAGTTTACCCCCACTAAACCAGCCTTACAAACAATGTGCAAGGGACTTATTTAAGCTCGAGAAAAGGACACTAATTAGTGACAAGAAAACATAAGAAAGTATAAATCTCACTGGTAAAGGTAAATGTATAGGAAAGGTAGTGGATTAATCACTTACACAGCTGACATGAAGATTAAAAAGACAGAAGTAGTAAAAATAACTATAACTATAGTAATTAGTTAAGAGATATACAAAATAAAAAGATATAAAATGTGACAACAAAAACAAAACATGGTGGGGGTATTAAAATGTTAAATTTTAGAATGTGTTCAATTATAAACTGCTATATTGCCTGAAAATAAATTGGTGTGTGTGTGTGTGTGTGTGTGTGTGTGTATATATATATATATATATATATATATATATATATATATATATTCTCTCTGAGCCTCAAGTGAAAACCCATGTATACACACAAAAGATAATGAGAAAGGAATCTGAACATAACGAACGTTAAGAAAGTCATCAAGCCACAAGAGAAGAAAGGAACAGAGAGAAATTACAAAACCAGAAAACAATTAACAAAATGGGAATAAGTGCAAGCCTATCAATAACTACTTGGAGTAAACAGACTGAATTTTCCAATCAAAAGGCATAAAATAACTGAATGTATAAAAAACAAAAAAGACTCATTTATATGCTGCCTACAAGAGAATTACTTCATACCTAGAGACATACACAGACTAAAAGTGAAGGGATGGAAAAAATATTCTATGCAATTGGAAACCAAAAGAAAGCTAGAGTAGCTATACTTACATGAGACAAAATAGACTCTAAAACAAAGACTGTAATAAAAGATAAAGAAGGACATTATATGATGATAAAGGGGTCAATCCAGGAAGAAGATATAACATTTGTAAATATTTATGCAACCAACATAGGTGCACTTAAACATATGAAGCAAGTATTATTAAAAACCTAAAAGGAGAAACTGACAGCAATACAATAATAGTAGGAGAATTTAATACCCCCACTTACATCCAGATAGAAAATTAATAAGGAAATATCAGTCATAAATGACACATTAGACCACATGGATTTATTAGCTGTATAGAGAACATCCCATCCCAAAATAGCAGAGTACACATTCTTCCCAAGTGCACATGGAATATTCTCCAACATAGATCACATGACAGACCACAAAACGAGTCTCAATAAATTCAAAAAGATTGAAATCCTACCAAGCATCTTCTCCAACCACAACAGTGTAAACCTAGAAATCAATTACAAGCAGAAAACTGGAAAAATCACAAATACGTGAAGATTAAACAGTGTGCCACAGAACAACCAATGGGTCAACAAAAAAAAATCAGTGAAATTAAATATACCTTGAGACAAGTATATATAGAAATACAAAATACCAAAATATATGGGATGTAGCAAAAGCAGTTATAAAAGGCAAGTTTATAGCAATATAGGTCTACCTCAAAAACCAACCAAACAAAAACATCTCAAATAAATAATTTTTCACCTAAAGGAATTAGAAAAAAGAACCCACAAAACCTAAAGTTACTAACAAATAACAAAAATCAGAGCAGAAATAAATGAAATAGTGACTAAAAAGATGATGGAAAAGATTAATGAAACTAAGAGCAGGGCCTAAAAAAGATAAACAAAATTGACAAACCTTTAGCTAGTCTCAGCAAGAAAAGAAGAGAGGGCTCAAATGAATAGAATCAGAAATAGAAGAGGGCAAATTACAACTGATACCACAGTAATACAAAGGATCATAAGAAAGTACCATGAACAATTATATACCATCAAGTTGGACAACCTAGAATAAATGAGTAGATTCCTGGGAACAGACAATCATCAAAGACTGAATCATGAAGGAATAGAAAATCAGAATAGACAGACAACTCCTAAGGAGACTGAATCAATGATCAAAATACTCCCAGCAAACAAGAGCCCAGGATCAGACAGCTGCACTGATGAAATCTACCAAACACTCAAAGACTATTTAAAAATAATTTTTCTCAAACTCTTCCAAAAAAACTGAAGAAGAGAGAATGCTTCCAAAGTCCTTCTATGAGGAGCATTGCCCTGATACCAAAATCAGACACCACCACCACAGGGAGAAAAAAATTACAATATTTCTGGTGAATATAGATGCAAAAATCATCAACAAACTATTCGCGAACTTAATTCAACAATAAATTGAAAGAATCAAAAATCATGATCAAGTGGGATTTATTTCAGAGATTCAAGGATTGTTCAAAATTTGCAAATCAGTTGACATGATACACCACATTAAAAAGAAGGATAGAAACCATATGTTCATCTCTGGGAGACTGTGTGGCTCAGTCGGCTGAGCTCTGGAATCTTGGTTTTGGCTCGGGTCTTGATCTCAGGGTCGTGAGATCAAGCCCCACTTCAGGCTCTACACTCAGTGGGGAGTCTGCTTGAGAGTCTCCCTCTCCCTCAGCCCCTCCCCCTGTGCTCTCTTTTTCTCAAATAAATACATAAATCTTTTAAAAAATCATATGATCATCTCAATTGATTCAGAAAAAGCATTTGATAAAGTTCAACATCCATTTATGATTAAAAGAAATCTCAACAAAGTGAGTATAGAGGTAACATATTTCAACATAATAAATGCCATATATGTCAAGTTCACAACTAATACAATACTCAGTGGTGAAAAGCTGAAAGCTATTCCTCTAAGATAGGGAACAACACAAGGAAGTCCACTCTTGCTTCTTTTAGTCGGTTCAGTATTAGAAGTCCTAATCAGAACGCGTAGGCAACAAAAAGAAATAAGAGACATTGAAATTGAAAAAAGAAGAAATAAATCCATCCTCACTTGTGGACAACATGATTTTGTATATAGAAAACCCTAAAGACTCCACCCTAAAACTGTTAGAACTAATAAATTCAGTGGGACAACATCAAACTAAAAACTTTCTGCATGGCAATGTAAATGTTCAACAAAATGTTCAAAATTTTGTATATAGATTTTGTATATAGAAAGATTTTGTATATAGAAAACCCTAAAGACTCCACCCTAAAACTGTTAGAACTAATAAATTCAGTGGGACAACATCAAACTAAAAACTAACTGCATGGCAATGTAAATGTTCAACAAAATGTTCAAAAAAAAAACCTCTTCAATAGCAGAAAATTTTGCAAATCATTTATCCAATAAGGGGTTAATATCCAAAATATATGAAGAACTCATACAACTCAATAGCAAAAAACCAAACAATCCCAAATAAAAAATGGACAGAGGATCTGAACATTTTCCCAAAGAAGATATACAGATAACCAGAAGGCACATGAAAAGATGCTCAACATCACTGATCCTCAGGGAAATGCAAATCCAAACCACAATGAGCTATTACCTTACATCTTTCAGGATGGCTATTATCAAAAAGATGAGAAATAACAAGTGCTGGCAAAGATAGAGAAAAGTAGACTCTCATGCACTGTTAATGGGAATGTAAATTAGTGCAGCCACTATGGAAAACAGTATGGAGTTTCTTCAAAAGTTAAAAATAGAACTACCATATGATCCAGAAATTCCACTTCTGAGTCCCTAAAGAAAATAAAACAAATAATACATAACACTAATTTTAAAAGATATATGTGTCCCTATGTTCACTGAAGCTTTTATTTACAATAGCCATAATATGGAAATAACCTAAGTGCTCCTCAATGGATGAATGTGTATAGATATAAACTTGTGTATGTGTGTCTACACACACATACACACATACACATACACAATGAAATAGTACTCAGTCTTAAAGAAGAATGGAAGCTTGCCATTTTGGACACCTTGGATGGATCTTTAGAGTATTTTGCTAAGTGAAATAATTCAGACAAGAGAAAAACATCATATGATATTCCTCTATGTGGAATCTAAAAAACAGAACAAATGAAGAAAGAAAACAAAATGAAACAAAAACTTATAGATACGGAGAATAAACAGTGGTTGTCAGGGGGAAGGGGTTTGGGAGTAGGTGAAGGGGGTCAAAAGGTATAAACTTCTAACTACAAAATAATTCATAGGGATGTAATATACAGTATGGTAACTACAGTCTATAATACTGCATTGCATCCTGGGAAGTGGCAAAGAGTAAATCCTGAAATTCTCATCACTAGGAAAAAAACCTATTTTTTGTAACTTTGTATGGTGCAGATGGTAATTAGACTTATTGTGGTGTTCATTTCATAATATCTGCAAGTATCAAATCATTATGTTGTACACCTGAAGCTAATATAATGTTACATGTCAATTATACCTTAATAAAAAGAAAAATTACGTTAACAATGATACTTGGTTTCACATTGTTAATACATAAGTTAATACGTTGAAAATGCTTAGAATAGGACCTTGCAGATAGTGTTTGATAGCTGTTTGCTCAGTGTTATTTAGTTTGTTCATCACAACCTCACATGTACAATATTCAATCACCAAAGTCTCTGAGTATAATTGAAGCATCTCAGTATGAATAATAGTAAATAATCACTTGAATAAGAAGTCATATTTTATATCCTCTATTATAAAGTGGAAAACTCTGATTTCTGTGTCTTAGAAGAGTAACAATATTAATATGAGTTATTTTGCAACCCACATATGTAAATTAATTTCTATACTTTACAATTTCAGAAATAGCCATCCACACTCCTTGTTTGCATTTACATGCAGAATGCATTTTTTAAGAGTGATATTATTAAAAAAAGAGTAATATTCTCTGGTGAGTAAAATGATTTTTTTAAAGATTTATTTATTTATTTTAGAGAGAGAGAGAGAGCATGAGTGGTAGAGAGAATCTCAATGAAACTCCACACTGAGCATGGAGCCTGACACGGGCTCATTCTCACACCCCTGAGATCAGACCTGAGCTGAAACCAAGAGTCGGATTAACCTAATGCACCAAGAGTTGTGCTTAACCTAATTCACCACCCTGGCACCCCAAGTAAAATGATTTTACATGTGATTTATAACACTTTCAAGTAGGATCCATGCCACGCTAGTCCAACAGATACTCTTCTCCACAAAAAGAACTCAAGGTTCTAAGAACTCTGAGAAGCGCTGTATATAAGAAGTTACCTTTCTAGGATTACAACACGATTTCTTTGTTTTAGAGTCTATTTTAGAAATTCTATAGTAGTGAAACAATCTGTTAACTCATTGTTTCCTAAACATATTTGATGATAGAACTCTTCTTTGATATAATATGGATTAATGAGGAACATACATTAGGTGATGTTCCTCCTAAGAATGCGAAGAATATATATTCCTTGCTTTTCTCTGACACTAATTACAATAATAATACTATCCAGTCACTTGGTGGTTCGGTCAATAGATGCGTATTGAGTACCTATCATCACCTGTATCCGTGTTGAATATTTTCAGTGTACAAGGCTCTCTAACATATATTCTTCTATTCAGTCAACAAGATGGATAGTCGCCAGCAATTCAGCTTTCAGAGACCCTCAAAAGCAATGTGGATTGGTAAAAAGAACATAAATATTGTACTCAAAAAGGTCAAGCTTTGAATCCAGCTTTGCCATTTACTATTTTATACCCTTGAGCATGCTTATGTTTTCAAAGGCTCAAATTGCAGTGAGGATTAAATGAGGTGACATATGTAAAGTACCGAGCACAATACTTTGAACATAATAGGCACTTGCAAATGTATGCTTTCTTCACAGTCGCTTTTGAATACCAGCAGAGAAACAAATTCTGGGTATGGACAGTATTTAATTCACCTTAAATTTGAACAAAGGCATAATATTCACTTTGCATTGTGCCTAGCTCTGGCAGTTAAAACAGAGAGGTGGTTTAAAAAAAAGAAAAAGAAAAGAAAAGAAAAACAAAGCTCAGATCTAGTGAGAGACAATTAAATACCCAGTATGTGGGCTACATGCCATTACAGGGGATGAATACTTTATTATGGGAACTCATGGGGCCGGGGTTGGGGGTGGGGGAGGGATCTACCTACCCAGACATGCAGGAGGGATGAGATTTTATAAAAATAAGACCTAAATGTTTTCATGTGAATAGAAGTTATTCAAAAACGAACAGATGGAGAGGTGAAGATAAGGGTTCAAACAAAGAAAGAAGCGTCTGAAACACCCGAAAGCTTGAGAAAATGGGATGACTTAACTGACTGGATGTAATTCTGTGTAGGAAAGCGGTTATCAAGAGATGAAGCTAGAGACAGATCAAGAAAAGCACTGAAACCCTCACATTTGGAGTTCATCCTAAAGACAAAGTATTTAGACAAAGCTTTCGACAGGTGTCAGTAGACAGTGAAATATCCGGATGTGCGGTCAGCGAGACTGTCGCGCAGAGTATGTGCTTCACGTGAATTACAGACTGTGGGAGAGCAGCTGAGAAGAATAAAGCAGCGTTCCAGACGAGAAGTGACGGTGGCCTGGACTAGACCAGAAGCGGTGGAGACCCAGAGCAGACAGCAGGTGTGAGAGAGACTTGGTAAGACATGTCTCTCTGCCCAAGCGTATGCAGTAACACATGACACAAGGTGTTCCTTCTTCTGCCACAGCAGCTAGCATCAGGGCTATAAAAATACCGCTCGTGTACTTGCCAAAATTACCAAATAATTTGACACAGAAAATTAAAAGAATGATCAACAGAGAAACAAACTGAGCCAGAATACATTATTAAGCAGAACTACAACACTTACTGTATTTTCTGCTTATTATAGTTTCTCCTTCATTGAAACCAGAATATGTTACACATATTTACTGTCTACCAACAATATGCAGCTAGAGAATTTATTACAGTGACAATAACAATTAAATACAGGTCAATGGAAAGATATGTTTGCACTAATTAAAACTACAGTTATTTATGCATAATTTTGCTAAAATGAGAGTGGGTTACAGCATTGTTTATACATATCTGACGGTCGTAAATATCATAACTAAAAAGGTAGCTTTGGGGGGAATAGGATGTATAATTAAAAGGACTAGATGAAATAAAGAAAGGAAAAGGCTTAATCCTTCTGAAGTTTACACCCTTTATTCCTTTCCCTTATTGTTTCTAAATTTTGCTTTAACAATGTAATAAAATGATATCTATTGGCTGCTAACATATTTCAGCACTGTGCTAGACATTTTGACAACTGTTGCACTCCATTCTAATGTAGCAGAAGGCCAAATTTGATATTCAAACCAGAAGAGTGCCTGGCACATAGTTGGTATTCAATAAATATTGTTGAATTTACGAATAAATGCTTTATAACATAGGTTGATCCCAGTAAGTAAAGGGCCCTTCGCACAGCTTGATCTGTTGGAATATTAAGAGGAGCTTCTAAGAGTAGAGATGAGGGAATGGAATTACTCTTCATGACTTAGTGAGAACTTTGGGAATTCTGGGGGCCATCCAAAAGTGAAGAGGTGAGTGAGGACAAGTGAGGGAGGCAGAAAGGAGGAGAGTCAGAGAGATGACAGGTGGTTGGAGGCTACCTGAGAAAGGGCAGTGGAGACTGTCTAAAGGACATCAAACAGCAGGTAGTCGACATTTAATCTGTATTTGTTACTAATGTTACGCAGTGATCTCTGCCTCATCACACAGACACGCACCCTACCATCCATAAGCTCTTTTTAAAAATTCAACGCTTCACATACATAGTTTCTGTGCATGGATTTTGCAGAAATGAAAGAAAAGTGCTGGACAGCATGAGGAGGATTAAGAAGCCAGCCAACTAACTGAACAAATTAAGTACAAGTGGGGCTCACAGCCAGAGGTGAGCTTGAGCGTGTAAAGCTCTGGTGCTTTGAAGACAATGAGGGCAGGCTTGGGATTTTCATGGGGCATATAGGTACATTAGATCCAGTCTGTGGCAGCCTATAAGAGCCCAGTTATATTTTCAGAAATCTCTCCAGCGGATTGATTTCACATTGATAGCTTCATATTGGCCATGGTGGGGTTATTCACACCATGGAAATGAACAAATGCTAACTCAGTGCTATAGTTTTCTCCCAAAAAGCCAGATTAGCAGCACACTGTGGAAATTTACCCAACTCTTAGGAAGTACAGGAACCCTAACTGACTTCTGTGTTAACTGAAACTACAATTTATATTCTGTGTCTACGATCTCAGATTAATGAGGAGGTGGGGTGAGAGGCGAAGAAAGGGCATAGTGAATTTAAAGACGAGGCTGTGCTGGTCAATATGGCATCACTAGCCACATCTGGCTTTTCAAATATAAAACTAATTAAATTTAGGAATTCAGCTTCTCAATAGAACTGGTCCTATTTCAAATGTTATTAGGCACGGTAGCTAGTAGCTACCATTTTCAACAGTACAGATATGGAACATTTCTATCAACACAGAAAGTTTAATTGGGTAGGTGTTAATAGGTCAACTAATTTAAGAAATGTCACATTTTGGGGGGTGTTTCAGAATCTTCCAGTCATTTTGCCATAGCTTTCTGATGAAGTTGTAAACATCTTTCTTGGTCTCAATATTCTTTAAACAAGATACCTGATCATTACTAATTATATGTCTTTACCAAAGGTTATGTGACGGGTTCAGCCAAGAGCTTACAAAACTCTAACATGTATCTTTTAATAATTTTCATGAATGGATATTTTGTAATAAAGATGTTAGAAGTTTAAATAATATCAGTTTAAAAAAAATATATCAGAAAAATAAGAATTCACATAATGTAAGAAACTCATAAGAAGAAATAAATAAAGAAAACGACTGGGGCATTAGCAATTACCAAATCTAAAATTTGACAGCTTCCAGTAGGTTGGAATGCAAAAAAGTGTCTAAAACATTCAATAATTCTCTTTGTTCAAGCATTGCACTGTGTATTTACTTGATGGAGAGGTGGGGGCTGGCAATGAAAAATCACATTAGGTAGAAAATAGGATTTAAAAATAGCAATATAAGAAATCAAAAGATAATAAATAGTATTTAATGGTGAAACTGGATTTAAAAAAATAAAAGTCTTTAAAATGTTTAGAACCTGTGCAATGAGAGTCTGTGAAAACATCATTTAAAAGGTTTTATCACATAGTGCTCAACAAATTCTCAGTGCTGAGGGCAATGGGAGAAGTAATGGTAATCACATAAGCATTCCAGGCTCCCAGCTAGTGAGTCTTGGGAGTAAAACTGCTGACTGAAGGAGGGAACAGTTTGCTGAGCCAAAGCTTGAACACATCATCCTTATTCGCTCCTGAAGAGATTCTCAAAAATGCTTCAAGTGCAGAGATCTATATATACCTGTACTTTCTGACATCAAACCCTCAAATTATGGGCACCACTCTAATTGGGAGTATATCTGAAATAGTAACTTGGTGAAGCACCAGAAAATACTGATTATTAAAAAATGAGAATTTTTTTTTAACAGTATAGTATAGTACTATGACTCAAAGTTACTTAGGAGTGACTAAAGCACTCAAGGAGAGGCATTAATTCTTTCTGGTGAGATTGCATTGATGACTTCACAGCCTGAAAAAAACGTAAATTGTGTAAGAATAAGTAGGGCGTTGTAAGGAAAGCACTCAACAATGAGTGATGTTTGACAAAGCCAGCTGGCAAGTGAATGTAGGTCCCAGCAAGCATTCTTTTCCACATAAAGTTGCTTTAAATCTTATTGACTTTGAAGATGTGCTGGTCTATTATGATACCAAATGTGTCACAAACCACTGATGAATCGTGAACGGGCTTCCTACAAATAAAGATATATTCAATAGTGCCACAAGTCAATCTCTTTTTCAAGGATGATGAAATCCAGACTGTCAGGAAATGGTGAAGCCCCGTTTCACCATTAGAATCTCTTCCAGGTTGAATAAGTTAACTCAACACTGTTAGGCGTTGGTAAGTAGAGGTCCTCGGGATCACTAGTGGTCCCTTGTGTTCAGTCCATTCTCTCCCTTTTAATCACATATCACAAGGCACCTTTTCAAAAGTTCACTACACATGCACTGTGTACATGATTTTTCGGATCTTCCAGTTTACTACCTGATAAAGACTTTAGGATAATTTTTCAAGCCTTAATTTTGGTGAACCTATGCTAGGTCTTTGTGATTAGTACTTCCCCTAGGTCCCAATAAATCATCTTTTACTAATGCTTCCCAAAATATGGACTAAGGTTAACATTAAGATTACAAGATCCTTTTTATAGAGTTTTTAAAAATTCTAGAGACCACTGAAACATGACTAAAACACAAAATAGGTTTAGGGGGAAAAAATCTCTATACAGGATCTATAGGAATACCTGGAAAAATCTGTAAGTTAAAGAGTTAAAATATTTGAGTTAGAGTTAGCTGCTTGAATAGGAAATAAGGAGGTATTTATGCGAACTAAGTTTAAAATGATCTACAGTACATAATAAAGAAAAAGCCAATATATACACATTTAGTGATTTGTGTAATGGTTGTGCCAAAATTCATCTCTTTAGGGATCCCGCTCACAAGGAGTAATACGAGAATCTTTTCATTATTGCTGAGAAATGACTACCCTAGGATAGCATTACTACTGACATCATTCTCCTAGGTAAAAATATAATGACAATAATATAATTTTGAATATCGTTCCATTTTCCATATTTCTACATACAGAAACTTTAATTTAAATCAAATTTTTAAATAGTTACACAGCTAAGAGGTAAGCCCAGATGATTTCAATATTTTTCCATTCATTCATTCATTCATTCATTTATTCATTCAGCAAGTATTAATTGATTATCTACTCTGTGCCAGATGCCTCCCTGGGCTCTAGAAACACAATCACTGAACACCCAGGGGCTTACTGTCACAGTGTTTCAATACTTCTCAGGAATGCACGTGTTTGTGGAATATGCCAGAACAGCGCTTACGACAAAGGAGGTATTCAATCAAACGCCTCTTGGATAATCAGACTAAACCAACCTTACAAGCTGCTTGTTTTTTTCATAGGTAACTTTTCCACAAGGCATAATTTGACCTTCAGCATACCCAGCAGTATAAACAAAACCCATAATAATGATAAAAATAATGATCATGTGTTGACTGCTTATAAGACGCCAGATACTATGTGATACTATGTGACGCATCTTACCTACATTTTCTCATTAAATCTGCACAACACCCTCCCGAGCCCAGAACTGGTAGTGTCTCCCCACACGAGGATGCCAGTGTTCATCTACAAGCTTGTAGTGACGAAGCCAAAACTCAAAGCCAAGCGGCCGGAGTCCACAGCCCTTGAGATAAATGGCTATGTAACGTGAAAATGTAGTTATTTCTTTCCTAGTAATTCATTTACATTTATTAGGTGAACGCTATGTGAAAGAAGTCAGTGTGCTAGCCACATATCACACTCTAACAGTAATTTCCACCGTAAGAGAATCTCTCTGGATTCAAGCGGATTATAGTCATATACTTGAGAAAGGTAGATGGTACCTCACTGATGAATAGACATTAGATTCATTTCAACTGAACGAGAATTTATCTAATACTCACTACATGAATGGAATTACATATACAGACAAAAATAACTATTTGTTGGACTAAACTAAAAGATTGCTCAAAGCACAGAATAGCATCAGCCACATTTTTAGCAGAGTTCTAAAATTCATTCCTGTTCTATATGTACTCAAGACATAAACTCACCTAGGGCAATGAGTATCGCTGAAAGCTTTAGTACCCTTAGGCCTAAATGCTTTCATTTTTGCAAATACTCTAAGTTAGAGAATGGTATTCTCAAGTGTGGCCATCAGATGGCACTAGCCTTTTCCTTTTCTGAAGATATTTTTATATGCAAAATTCAGTGACAGCAATGCCACTAGAGGTGAGGGGACTGCGCAAGATGCAATTTAAACAGCTTTTCTAACCCACAGAGGACATGAGGAATATTTATACCATTCCTTCTAATTTTTTTCCACTTTTGTAATTGCTTAAACTCATCTGTTCTCAGAAAGCTCCCCTTCTGATTTGGAATAAAACCCTTTATAATGCAGTTCTCCACAACTCCGTGTGACCTCGCCTCTTACCACTCTGACCTTGCTCATGCTGTTCCAGCCACACAGCTTCTTTCTCTGACCCTTGATCTTTGGGGCATTCACATTTCCTTTTTCCTTTACACGGACCTCTTTCTACTGAGGTGTGCACAGCTCACTCCCTCACTTTGTTCCAATCTCTGCTCAGAGAGGCCTTCCCAGACTGCCCTGTGGAAAACAGTGGCTTTCTTACTCTCTACTCCCTTACCCTCATAATTCCTCAGAGCACTTGTCACTCCCAGATATCATGTTACATTCCCTTTATTGTCTGTTTCCTTCACGAGATTGCGAAGTTCTATAAGGGCAAGGACTTGGTTTTTTTACCATTATTCTTAGCATCAAGAAGGGTGACTCTCATGGTAAGAGTAAGCATTCACATAAGCAAATTAATGAATAAGTGAATGAATAAATGAAAGACATCTAGGGAGAAGCAGGAAATCCCTAAATCATTTGCCGAGAATGCAGATTCATTTTCTCAGTGTTACATTTCTTCTTATACTTGTTTCATAAGATCTATTATGATATATCATAATTTAAAATTTTCTAGGGATGCCTGGGTGGCTCAGTTGGTTAAGCGTCCAACTCTTGATTTTGGCTCAGACCATGATCTCGGGGTTGTGAGATTGAAACCCACACTGGGCTCCACACTCAGAGGGGAATCTGTTGGAGATTCTCTCCCTCTCCCTCTGCCTCTCCCCCTTGTGCTCTGTCTGTCTCTCTCTCTCTTTCATGTTCTCTCTCTCTCTCTCTATCTCTAAAATAAATAAATAAATCTTTAAAAAATAATAAAACAAATTTTCTAAATTAACGAGGTAAGCATGTTAAGCACACCTTTCAAACTCAAATATTGTTGGCCTGAACTCTTATATACAAAATTAACATTTTATTATTACATATTTCTTTAGATATTAATGTTTTGTGACCCTATCACCAAAATCACAGAATGCTGTAAGATTTTACTTTCAACTAACTGAGATAACATTGGCTTTTAATGTTCAGGCTCAGGGATGCAAGTATTCTTTATATTCTAATGCATGAAGGCTAGGAGAAATGTATATAAATAACATCGTATGGGGAGTTATTTTTGTATTGTTTTGCAATTGGAAATATGGTCATAGAGGCTCCTTTAATGTCTATATAAAGCAGAACCAAAAAGGTCAACCAATGAGAAGAGAGAAGAATTTTTTTTCCTCATTCCCCCATGTATCTTTGCCCTTTAGTACTGTAAATTGCAGGGGCTGGCATTTAAATGCACAATGTCAAAGGCAAAGCACATTCAACCTATGCTAAAAGGCAGCTGGCAAGGGGCAAAAAGAAAAATACTACCCTAACACCTTCAAGGGCCAACTGCCTATTGCGCGTACCACCTCTCTGGTTTTTCCTAGTACAGTTCTTGCCCTGTGGACAAAGGAGAAGTAGCCCAACGAGCACTTTCCTTCCAATGGAGTAACAGTAACATTCCACCTCTGAGACCAATAACCCCTCCTAGCTGCCTTTGTTAAGCAAAGACACCAGAGATGATGATCTGAACCCTTTCATCCCTTAAATCACGTTCGTAACAGCAGCTATTTTTGTCCAAGGCTAATTCTACATTTTGCTTATTTGGCTCTCACAAGTAAAATTACTCATCCAGGACTGGGTAGGTGTAATGCACAAATGGAAGCAGGATTCAGACACTAATAAGGACATGCTGTAATAATTTCGACCAGAGGCAGCTTGTCATAATGGGCAGGGTAAGTGTGACAGTTATTTCCCTGGTGTAGGAATACAAGCCAGCTGGCAAGGAAGGGTGGATGTTCACACTATTGTCCTCCAGCAACTCAGTAGGAAAGAGACTAAAAAAACCAGTTTGTGCTCACATCATCAAATACGTCCTCAGCTGTTGTTTCACAGATTGTGTGTGTGTGTGTGTGTGTGTGTGTGTGTGTGTGTGTGTAGTTAAACTAAGCAGCAGACAGACAAGTTAGTTCATCAAGAAGTTGCTAAATCCAATCATAAAGTTTTTGAAAAGATGTTTACATTCAGAAAGAGAAAGTAAGGATCATTTACCCAAGTTTCCAACCTTTTCCCCCGTTCCATCATTAGCAACGGTGACGGGCATTCTCCCATCACCAACGTTGGCACCCTAAGGGCAGTGATCACCGCCTCTTCACACGTATCCAACTAGCATGGGAGAGCCTCCTGGAATGTCATGTAGTTTGACAAAGTCTCCTCTCCCAAGGAACTCCTTCCTCCCGCCTGGTCCCCAACCTCAACAGATAGCCTCTGATGCTACTGCAACCTCTCAGTTTATCAAGGAAAAGCCAAAGCCTGGAATGATGAGAGACTTGCTCCAGGTCATGTGGCTAGTGGTGGGATTGGACTTTGCATTCAGGCTTCTGACTCCCAGCACAGGATTCTGTTTCAGTGCTCCTGGCTACTTCCTTTATACACCTTAATGAGTTTTTTCTTTACCCCAAATTCATATGCTGAAGCCCTAACCCTCCATGTGCTGGTATTTGGAGATGGGGCCTTTGTGAGCATTACATGAGGATGTAAAAGTGGGGCCTGGTCTGACAGGATTAGTGCTCTTATAAGAAGAGACACCAGAAAGCTTTCTCTCTCCCTGGGCGCACACCAAAGAAAAGACGTGTGAGCACATAGAGAGAGAGTGTGGCTGCCTAAAGCCAGAAGGAGCCTCAGAATGAAACCTACCTTGCTGGGCACTTTGATCTTGCAAATGATAGCCTCCAGAAGTAGGAGAAATAAATTTCTGTCATTAAAGCCGTCCATTTTATTGTATTTTGTTATGTCAGCCCTAGCCGACTAATACACCTGCCAGCACGGGACCGTTTTAAAATGCAGATCTTCATAGGCCCCATAGGAAGCCAACCACATCATAATGTCTGAGGGGGTGATAGAGTCTGATGTTCAACATCATATATACATCTCTGGGAAACAATAATTTCAAAAGCTGGGATGCAAATGTCTACACTGGATATCTGTGAAAATGAAAGAGCGTGTGATTAATGATTATACCAGTACAACGGATGCCAACTGATATGTATGTCACCTTGACGGTGGATAATCTGAAGCTCCCCCTGCCTCCAAGCTGCTGCTGATCGCTGAAGCTTTGACCCTGGGTTTGGAATCAGAGAGAACGGAGTTCAAATAATGATTCATTCTCATATAAGCAGTAGGAACTTCTATTCTTGAAAACAAGTGAATATGTGATCCTGTCTGCTCATCTGTGAAATGTGGGTGGTGATTTCATCAGTTTATCTTCAGCACCTGAGTGATGGAAACATTGTAAGCAGAAATGAATGTCGACATGAATGATCAAATCTCATTTGAAGGGGAATCCTGAAGTTTTCAGGAGATAAAACAAGCAAAGTGCTGGGAATCTAACAGGTAGACAATTAATGTTAGATCTTTCCCCTTTGGCTTTAGTATATAAAATGACAACCATCTCAAGTGACCTAATTTCTATCTTTGCTGCCTTTGGATAGAATTCATTTTTTAAAGACTAATATTATAGTTGTAAGAAAATAAATGCTTTCCATAAAGTTTAGAAGTGACTCTCTTCTGTCATGTAATAATGGCCAAGGATGGCAGCCCAGATACAAGCATTCTTTTAAGTCCTTTTCCTGGTTCTACTGTTTTCTTGGAAGAGATGCCATGACTTTTCTAACAGCAAAACTGTCTATTATTATCTCAAAACAATTAACACAAAAACTTTTGAATTCAGTGAAGGTCAGGGGATTAATAGGTTTTATCTGCAATGTGTTTGAAAAGCTAATTAAGACTCCACATACAGCAGAAGAGACTGGGAATACAATATTTAGCTTTTCTCCACATGACCACAGTGAACAAAAGTGAACAGAGAAAGACAAAGCGAACGTGGAAACTTCACTGACAGGAGGCAAATCCTTTTTAAAGGCAATAAAATTGAAAATGCTTCTCCTTTGATGGAAGATGCTTCCTTTATTTATTCACAGAACACACTCAGCATCTGCTTTATACTGGCATTATTCTAGGTGCTAGACGTTCAGTGTAGAACAAAACTGATACGGTCTCTTACTTTTTGACTCCTTTTAACCTAGAGACAACCAGATTAACAAAGAAAAAACATTAAAAATTAATGAAACAAAACTTTAATTGTTGGTAAAAAAAAAAAAAATGGGAAGGGGGATATTCTTTGCCCCAACACATTCGTTAGCCTCACCTTAACCAGCCATCTTAAACGCTAGCAAGAAAACAAGTGTGTTACTAAAAGTCATCATGACAGGAAGAAATCCATTTTCCTCTGATACTTTTGCATCTATTTATTAACAACATTCTTCTAGTTAAAAAATGAGGAAACAGCAAAGATCTCAAAATTTTGGGGGGAATTTCTCTGCGAAAAACCCATTTAAATAAATACTAACCTCGCTCTCGCTCTGATCCATAAACTGTGTTAATTTCTTCCATAAAGTTTTGATTGGTTATCTCTTCCAAATACACCATGTTGGATCAGGTCCTCCTTACCTCTCACCCGCAGTATTTTAATAGATTTGAACTCTACAATATTTATTAAAATAGCTTTCTAACAAGTGTTACTCTTGTTCTTTGTCCACTGACAAAATATTGGAGGGTTAATATTTTTAAACATATATATGATCATGTCAATCTTTTGCATTTACACGTTCAATAGCTTCCACTATCATCCAAATTAACTAGGCGTGCCCTCAAAGGTCAGCCACCTATAGATCAGGACCTAGCTTCAAATTTCATTTCCCACTCTTCCCCATGCTGCTCTCTCTCCATGCTTTACCTGGACTTTTCTTCATCCTCTCCCACCTAATCTATGTAGCCTCTCAGGAGCAACAAAAGTAATCTTGCTACGGGGTATAGAGAGATTACATGAGAGTGTAGGTAAGAAATAAGTTGATGAGAGATGGGAAAAGAGAGATCAAAACGGGAAGCCACGATAATAACTTTTATTCCTCCCCATGGATTCCCAAGCAAGGTAACATAATAAATCCTTTTTTTTTAATAACTCGTTTGAATTCATCATGATGAATCAAAGACCTAATATGTTCCCCACAAAGTAGTGGGCACTCCAAATATTTTTAAAAACAATTGGTGAAGTATTCAGGATCTTCACATGAAGATTCTAATGGCAAATCAGTATTGTTCACAATTTTACAAGGAGTCATTCAAGATAAAATAGTTGAACAAAATTGTGCAAAGTTACGTAACAAGACTTAGACCTAATGAAGGAAGCATTTGATGTCTTTAGGGCTTAACCACCTAAGGTTAAGTTCTAAATTACAAACTCCTCTAATTATCCTCTGTTTATCACAATAATGACAATTATCATAAGTTTTAAAACCTCCTAGATTTCTAATAGATACTGCAATTTATAAGAGAGGATATGTATTTTCAAGGGGCTGTTAGGAAAAAAAATAGCAAAAAGGTGTAACAGGAATTAATTATGAATTATCATGTAACAGAAAGGAGAGTGAGTTCTTTCTAACTACAATAACTAGTGAAGCTAATAAATGTAACAGCATTATGGGATATTGTGTTATCTCCAATTTGTCTTGGGCTGACTCACCGTGTTTATTAATAGTTTGGAGAGATAAACATGTAGTTAATTTTATACTGCAGCTATAAAATGCCATCTTTTCAAATTGAACGTCAAAAAGAAAGGCAAATTTGAACTCAGAATAAATTTAAAAGAATCATTTGGGTTTTATTTTCTTCTTTATCTATAAAATAAAATAAATGAGAGTCACCCTGCTTTTAGTCATAAACTTTTTAAATTATAGTACCATAATATTTTCTGGCAACCAACTGCTGAATTGACAAATATAGTCTTACTTCTGAGTCTGATTAAATTAAAAATATATATATATATAAATATAAATATATATATATATAAATATATATATATATTCATTCTCTAAAGCAGGACACCATATAATAAGCATCTATGAATAAATATCAGAGGATTATTTTTCTCATAAGAATTTGTGTAGCAAGGTGAGATCCATCAAAATCCTGATATGATTTGTTATCTCCCCCCACAATTTAATAGTTTTTAAATTGCTACAGCTATTCTAAACCTGTATGGAGGTTTCATTTGGTAATGAGCATGTAGGTTGGAAATGATCGAATCCCCGCATACACTAACTTGAAAAAAACAGAGGAATTAATTAAATGATGTAACCTAACTGCAGGAGGTCAGGTGGATGGTGGTTTCCAGGGATACCTGCATCCTACGCTTGAAATCCCATTAAAATTCTGCCATCATCCTTTCCTCTGCTTCTACTTGTCAGCATTATTTTCAAGATTATCTGTTACAACAAGGGTATAAGTGTGACCAATACATTTCCTGGGCTCTCATTACTTAATCACCTAACAAGAAGAGACCATCTTCCTTTTGTCTTTTTTAAAAAGGTCTGTGGACAAGACTCCAGCCCAACTGGGGTCATTGGCAGGTGGATCAGTGATGAAGATTTGAACCTCCACTTGAGCAATGTGATTGGAGTTCAAGGGAAGAGCCTTACATCCAAATGAGAAGAACAGAGAAGTGCCAGAGGGGAGGATTTTAACTATCTACTGCCACTTTGTCAATACCGTCTTCCATCAGGCAAGAACATAGAGTTTTTAACTGATCATATGTATGTACTCAACCTACCTGAATTCAATGCCACACAAGGATACGTTATACCTAGTATTACTGATGCATCAAACTGAATGAAAACTGTCTCTTGAGCTGCAGTATTTAACTCCTTCCTGCCTTACCTCCCCTTCCCATTCCTAATTGGTTGTTCTGGTCTACTTCCTTTGTGCTGACTTTCACACATCCGATACTTCTGATGAAGGCTAAATTCTTTCCTAGCAACCATTTTATAACAAAGTTGAAATCCTGGCTTTTGATGTGTGTTATATTTTTACAAGCTCTCTACACACAAGGAGGAATAACTCATACATTAATTAGCTTTCTGCCTGTGGTTTTATTAAAACCACTTGCTAGCTAAAGACCTCACACATTGATTATAGCTGTCATTTTGATAAAATTTGAGTGAGGCTAAAATTCAGTTGGAACAGCAAATTAAAATTTGCACATACTTGTGAGACCCAAAAGCTGAAACTATGGGTTCTATTTGAAATGAAAGAAATTTGTTCAAACATGTTATTCGAAATGGCAAGGGCCTGTGGTTAGAGGCTTAGTTAATGAACTTGCTGCATGAGAAATGCCACCCTGGAGTTATCTTCAGCCAGTGGTTCCTGGACAGCCATTTCCAGCATTGTGAAGAACTTAGATTTTACTCTGAGTGAGACGGAAGCCTCTATAAGGTGGATGCAGGTGGAGGTGGGGTCTCTATCGGCCCAGGTCTCTGCATAGCTATGATGAGTAGAGCCCCTTTCTCAACACGTAGCACAAACGAAATAAACTTTGCCAAACTTGCTGGAATTTTTAGGGGTTTTGTTGTGGTTGTTTTTGCAGTGTAACCTTACATGTAGAGGCCAGAGATGATGATTCCCAAACTGGTGTGGTTCTTAAAGATTGTGAGAAAGGATCAGCTACCAAACATATTTCAAAAGTGAGGGTGACAGAACTTAATAATAGGTTGATGAGGAGAAATAAATGAGTCAAATGTGATTCTGAAGATTTGAGTCTAAGCAAAAAAAAAAATTATGTGATAACTTACTGTTAAGAGCAAAAAGCTAAGTATAGGGAGCATATTCTTGTGTGTGTGTGTGTGTGTGTGTGTGTGTGTGTGTGTGTGTGTGCTTGTGAAGATTTGAGTTTGTATTTTAATGAAATGTGAAATTTTATGAAATGTGAAATAAGCAAAGAGATAGATAGGTGTGGAGTTTCGACAGACATCAGAGCTGGAGACATACATTTGGAGACATACATACATTTCCCTCATTATCACAAAGGTGCTATTAAAACCATGGGTCTATATGAGGTCACATAGGAAGTTAAGTACAGAGAAAGGAAGACACTTAGAATTGAGCCCTGAAGTGCTTCCATATTTTACATACCAGAAAGAAAGGGAGGAATCCAGCAAAAGAGACCAAGGAAAAGTGACCAGAGAGGTTAAAAGGAAGGAAAAACTATGGTCCAAGAGGCTAAGTGAATAGAGAGCAACTGTCAAACGCTCTTGAGAACTGAGGATTCACAATCAGATTTGGTAACGTGGAGGTCAGTAGTGACAACAGGGATTGTATGGGGACAAAAGCTTGAGTTCAGCAGGTACGTGAGATACTGGAAGGAGAGTGTAGACAGCTCAGGAAGAGTTTTGCTCTAAGCAGATCTTAGAGATGGGATGCACTAAGGGGGATGCACCATCAACAGGAGAACTTTTTTTTTTAATACATAAGAGATGGGATAGCATGTTGTGTGCTGCTGAGAATGACCAAAGAAGTCAAAATGAATTTGCAAAGGACTAAAATGCTGGAGCAACCAATATTCCCGAGTTAGCAGAGGAGGACAGCATCTTATGCACCAGTGCAAAGGTTGTTCCTATATTGCATTCAGCCAAGAAAGCTAAGGATACAAAGAGACAGATGAAGTATGTTAGTAGATTCAACGGTCAGAGCTCATAAGAGCTCTCTTTTAATTGTTATTTTCTTAGAGAACTAGGAAGCAAGATATTCAGCTGATAGAGAAGAAGGGTAGATAGATGGAGGTTGAGAAAAGGGTAAAGGTTTGGAAAAAGTAGTTTCAGAAAGAAGAGAGTGAACTAATAGTAGAATTCCATTCATAAAAGGAAATAGAATCGCAGGGCAGCATCATTTCAAAAGACTCAGCATTGACTCAACACATGTCACCAAGCCCGTGCTGCCTGTGAGGCACAGCAGGAAGTAGTATAAATTCCTAAGAACTTCGGTGCATATACATATTTTTAGGGAGTAGAGGGCCCAAGTATTTCAACATATTCTCTTGGTAGACTTGTTTCACATGTTCAGTTCCTTTGCCCCTTTGTCCTCTGACTGCTGTAACTTGAGTATGTACCTGCCTTTACATCTGCACAGTGTCTTTCAGGACAACTGTTTTTATCTTCTCTGCTCTTGATGCGTTTTGGCATTAGCTTTTTCATTTGTTCATCTTTGTGACCTTATATTCTAAGATTTATATAGCTCATAGGATATGGGCAGTGACTAACATAATTGCTATACTTTTTCCTGAGACTGAAATTATGTTTTGGAAAACGAAAGAGTTCTTTTAATTAGGGAAGTATTACATATGCTCCCATGACCCCTTCAATTAAAGAGGAAAATTTCCTAACACGTAACCACAATTCTTATTTTCGAGCCTGAACACTTTTGTTGTCTGAAAGCTTTTTCCCCTGTCTTTTGCACCATAAGTAACTGTTACACTATCCCTCCTACCTTAAGTTTATTGTCACTGGAATTTTTCCACTGAGCTGTCTCAAGATATTCTTACCCTGAGGAAAATTAATCATCCTTTCATATATATAATATATTTTATTTCCTTTTTTCACAGTGTCAGGGGTTTATGCAGACATCGATAACACATTCTCTGACTAGATTTGGAATAATGTTTTAAGTTCTAGCAGACAATCAGGAAAGTGTGAATTCAGAATTCAGCTTATATGCAATGACCATTTGCTCTGATCTCACTTCCTGGAATCGACTCTTAACCAAACTTTTATTTGGTTATAACTAACCAATTAGGGGAGTTTGACAGATGGCCAAATTTTAAATCATGATAATAAAAACCTTCATTTACAAGGTTAAATAATCTAGACATCAGTTTCACTAAGCCTGATGTTTAATATTGGAAAAATTGAGTCTGATCAGTCTCCTTAAATTCAATATAATCATTCTTCTCACAGGATTTACTTTCACAAATCCCAGAGACACCCACTCCTCTTCTGCTTGAATATTTGAAATGGTAGACTTCACTGACTGAAAAGATTCTTTTTTTTTTTAAGTTTTTGTTTTATTTTATTTAGTAATCTCTACACCCATGGTAGGGCTTGAACTCACAGCTCCAAGATCAAGAGTCTCATGCTTTTCTGACTGAGCTAGCCAGGCAACTCAGAGAAGATTCTTTACATAATCTTGAATATCCCACATTGTCTCTCCCTATCTTCCATGATTGAGTTCTAATTCTTGGAGGTAATAAAGAGTAAGTCTACACCTAGATAAGAGAGTACATCAAAGTTTTTAATATGGCTTTGATGTTCTCCCTGGTTTCTTATATCCATTTCATAGTCCCAAAGTACTCTTTTCCTGAATATAATCAGATTTGTTTTAAAAGATCTTTCCTAAAATCAAAGATTCTTATCCAAAGTACAGAGGAAGGATTTCACTCTTTTCTCTAGGTATATTTTAGTGGAAGAAATCTGCAACTTCATTTGCTCTTGTTTTCCACACTATACTACCCTATGTTGAGTTACTTTTCTAAAATACTTAAGTATTCTCCCCATAGATGGCAACTAAAAAAGTTGTCCTTTATTCTATTCTATAAATAAATTTTAAAAATTAAAATCACCTACCTAGAAATAAATTCTTGAAGAGAACTCCTATGTTTTGTTTCATTTCGTTTTGTTTTGTTTTCCCATGTAGTGACGGCTCCATTTTATTGTGGTTTTATTATACTAATTTAGCTATCAGGGAATCAATCTCCCCTCTAATTTCAGTCCAAATATCTTGGACAAAGTTCATTTGTTCTGCTCAAGGGATAGAAACTAACCCTAACCTAAGACAGATTATTTCTTCATTCTCACCACAAAGGTTAGTTTAGAAATGGACCCATAGGACCAGTTTTACCCAAATCAGGTTTTCTGTTTGAGCTCTCTTTTTCCCACAGGACATAAACAAGAGAGGATGTAAGGCAGGCAGCACCTGATATGGCCAATTTGCAATCATTTGAGCCGATACCAAGAGAAATCACAGTCTAAAAAAATGGAGAGATAAATCTCATTTGGATGATATCATTTTACCCCTGGGTCAAGTTGACCTTGAAGAGAGTTTAATCTAGAACTGTAAATTGGATAAATAAATAAATTCCTTATTTTAAATGGCCTGCCACTTGTGAAAGCAAGTATCCTCAGTCATAAACTAGTTAAAATTTTATGTGCTCCAATCTCCATCCTGTTTAAAAATATGTTAAATGCATCTAGGTCATATGCCTAATGACATAAGTCTGTGGCATTCCTGTTCTAAATGTCTAATAGGCAACCTACCAGGAAAGAGACACAGTTTCCATACTTATGCCTTGCTCTCAGTGTGAGCTCTTGTATCCGCCCTATTGGGGCAGTGCTCACAGTACGTTATAAATGTCTATTTATTTTCCTCTTTTCCAAGGTCTTTAAGAACAAGTGCCATGTCTGTTATACCGATCTATCTCCAATATTTAGCAGATTTCCTTGCCAATATTATACTCTTAGTAAATATTTGCCGACTGAAAGAAGGAAGGAAAGCAGGATTTCTAAAAGAAAAAGAATTAGGCCCACAATATATTCTCTTTATTTCTTTCCTCGATGTTTATGCCTGTCTGTAATATGACCTCAAACTAATAAGAGAAAAAAGAAAAGAAAGAAAGGACAAAGACAAAGACACTAAAGCAATCTACAATCATCATTTCCTAGAGTTGGCAAAAAAATATTTGAGGGTTGCAAAAGACAATGGGATTTCTTTGGTGAACTCCTACTGCCTTTACTAACTGGTTACCATGGCCAAGTTACTTAACTGCTCCAATTTTGGGTTCTATAAAACGGGCATTATATTCCCCATCCCAAGAGTTGTTGCAAGGATTAAACGAGAAAACAGTGAATATATTTAACTGTCACTACTTTAAAAATGCTCCTGATAAAAAGACTACATATTGTCACAATTTGCTAAGCTATTTTGAAAGTTTGCTTTTGGTAAACTGGGAGAAGCTGAACTTGAAGGAAATATCATTTATAGTTTTTAGGCTTTGCTTTCACAGAATGAAAAATCTTATAGATTTTAGGACATATAATTTTTAAAAATTAGTAGGTATTTCACAACTATATGCTTAAATGTGTATCTCAGATCACAAGGAAAACTCAGGCTATGTAATTCCCTAACAAACTAGTCAAAATACCTCCACGTTTTCTAATAAAAAATCTTATTTCTAATTGATATCTCACTTCTTGTACCACTTTGCAAATCATCTCATTAAAATTTAATTTATGATGTTTACAAGAGACCACTTTGTTTTGATGTTAAATTAAATTATTTTGTTTCTTATTTTTTTCAGAAAATAATTCATTCTGAATGTAAACTGTAGTTAAAAATAATTTATCTAATATGGGTACAGGAAATACTTAAAATATCGATATGCTCATGCAAACAAAGAAATACTTGCAGTCTACTTACTGATTCTTTCTCATATGTATCTTAATCCTCCCTCTTGAAAGTATTTCACAAAATGCAACACAACTCAAGTTTAGGGGTTATTTTCTTTCTGTCTTAATTGGGAGGGTAGTTCTGATTATAGTAAGTATTAAGAAGATTGAAAGTAGTCACTTGTGTACCAATCCCTTTTTTTCCAGGCTTAATGTGTTTTAATAGAAACCTTTTTCCCTTTCTGAGGTTTAAGATGTATTTTAAATTCTTTTTTAAATTGAAATACCTTTGCTTCATGTTAGCATTGGGCCCAAACACACTTTTGCATTGTTCAAACCAAAAGCTAGAACACGGAGGGTTATCTCCAGAGATCCCACAGCATGGCATGATATTACTTCTCTCTCACCTTCTCCGAGGCAGTTGAGTTTCTATGTGGCTAATCCAGTTGTGATATAAGAGGTAATCAAAGCTATCATATTAAGTAACAAGTCAGCAGACATTCCTGTATTGTTCCATTACAAAATCCTTGCCCTCTAGAGAATAAGCAACTCTTGTCTTACATCTCTGTGATTACAAAACGCTTTAAAATATATTCTTTTGCCTTTAAGGCAATCCAAGCATTGTAAATGCTTTTAATATAGTCAAGCTGCCATCATCTGAACTCCAACTTGCAACCTAATCTATACGGGAGCAAAATGCTAACTTGAAAGGCATATACTGTTGCCTTATAATTACAGAGCACCCCTAAGTCAAAGCTAGAAATTATTAATTAGATCCGGTCTATTTGTGCCAGATTTCCCATTATTTACTTGCCTCAACAAATTTTTTAATAATTTCATTTAAAGCGTGCATTAATATAACTGCTCTGATACCACTCAAAAGTGTGTGAAGTATCCGTTTCTTTGTAACTTGATATTAACTGGTAGATTACTACAAAATTTGTAGAACTCTGGAAAAAAATTAATCTAGGTTTCAAAGTGTTTCACAAATAATACTTAGCTGATATATTTGTCAAATCCTTCCCAAATACATATGTGCAAAATACAATATTCAAATATAAGATAACTTTCTAAAACCAAGTACTTTTCAAATAGAGAGGAAGAGATAGAGTGAGCATAAAAACCTATAATAATCTTCTCAAAATATACGTCTGAAAATAGAAATTTGCTCTTTTACACTAAAACTTAGCAGCGAAAGCATATGAAAGATACTATGTATTGCCTTACCCAGTGATATCTGTACATATATTTCAAGGAAGTTACTTTTAATTACGTATAAATTTATTTTAGTGGTCTGTAATCTGCCATGTAAATTATTTGGAGCTCTAGTAGCTAGAACAATCTGTTACAAAAGATTCATAGAGTAAAATAGATGCTATTCTATGTCTGGTAGGCATAAAATTTAATGACGTATTCAAAGCTATATGGTTCTATAAAGTATTATTTACAATTTTTCAATGACAAAAGTAGACTTATATAGAGAAATGAAATCAAATAGTCAAAGATATTAGTTTGTGCAGAATTTAATTGTATTTGCCCCAGACAATAATTGAAAATATGCTATGGAAATAGATAGGGTTGCATTCTTTAAAACAGCATAAACCTTATGAGTTTTTGTGGGTTTTTTATGAATGAATAATTTTTTAAAAACAGTAAAGTACTTCTCACAAACTTACCTTTTACCAGTCAGTGAACATCAAGGACGTTTTGATACGTCTTTTTCTAAAACTGAGGTTTTCAACTCAGATTGTATTTACTGTTGGAGTTCTAGTTTTATCACCAGAGTTGCCTAATCTTACATTGTATATCTTGCAAATGCATGCTTCTTTTTATAAGGCAATCTAGAATGATTCTTCTTCATAACTTGAAAGCACCAACTTTTTACTACTGGACCATCTGTGGCATTATCTCCAAAAAAGCAGAATATTTTTTTCACCCATGTCCTCATCAAAAATGAATTCTAAATTATCTCTTAGACTTCCATTTATCCCCTGTCCCTTGGAGCATCAGTCTCTCACATTGTGTTTATGACCATAGGCTCTAAATTCACCTCCCAAAACAAAGCTAAACAAGACAAGAAAGAGTATTTACTTTTCCTATAGACACAATTAAAAAACCATCACTGCTTTCTTCTCCATTTTGCACTGCCCTGCAATCTGGCTTTCTTCTTGCACTCCAGAGGAGGTGCTCTCATCTTTCCTGTCCTCCTATCACAGCTTCTAAAAAACATTCCAAGGTTGATGACTTTGTGATTCTTGAACCATCCATTTCTGAAATGTCTCTAATACTGAACTCTTTTGCTTTTCCTTTAACCTCGCCAACAATTCCTTTCAGCCTCTTTTGCTTTATGTTCCATTATCTAATCTCTACATGTTGGAATTCCCCAGGCCTTGATTCTGTATCCCACTCTCTTTTTCTTTTGACAGTGTCTCTGGGTAATCTCATCTATTCCCAGGGCAATAACTATGATCTATATGGATTTCTGTGTTTGTAGCTCTACTTCAGAATCCCCTCTGAGAGCCAGACCCATATATCTGACTGCCTCTTCATTGTATATGGGTTAAAATCCTGACCCTGACATTTACAAACTGTGTGACCCTGGGCAAGTTACTTAACCTCTCTGTGTCTTAGGTTGCTTAATTTATAATAGGATTATAACAGTTTGTTTATTCATTTACTATAAAGATTGAATGAGTTAGTATTGTAAAACAATTAAAATAGTTACTGATACAAACCATGAATGATATGTCACATACACTTGAAACTTAACATACTCAAGAGGAAACTCTAGATTGTTTCTATCACAGCTGTTCCCTATATAGGCTTCCCCATCTCAATAAATGATACCATCCTTTAACTAGCTTACCTCTTCCCTTTTCTCCCTCTTACCCATTATCAAAATGAGTGTATACTTGTATAAAACATAGATCAGAATGTTTTCCTACACTGCTAATACCCTTCAAGTGTTTCCTATCACACTTTCAATAAATACAAACACCTACATACGTCCCTGCATATTCTGACCCCTTATACTATTTCCTCTAAGACATATGCCCATATACATTGTCATACACATGTGCGCGCACGCACACACACACGTACACACACCATATTCACACATCACATAAAGATGCATATATCAATGGCTGGATCCTTCCAATTTATCAGATTCCAATTTAACTGTTTTCTCTTAGAAAAGTCTGCTCTAACAAGCTTATCTATTTAAATAGCTCCTCAGCTTTCTGTCATTACCCCAAATTTGTTTCCCCTATGGGCCTCACCCCAAGTTGTACTTATGGACGTTATGTTCACTAATTCACTGTGTGCCTCCCTTCTCAAATAGTTACCTCCATTAGGGCTTATGTTCATTTATCCACCGCTGTGTACTCAGCTCCTAGTACAACGGTGGGAGGTAGTAGGCATTAAGTGAATGTGTCCTGCAAGAATGCATGCAAGAATAAATGAATGAGTGAAGCTGCCATTTTCTAGCAACTATCCCAGAAAAATTAGTCCGGTTTTTCAGGATCTTGCTTGTAATTTATAGTCCTATTGAGATAATTCTTGGGGAAAAAAATCATGTTGCAAAGTGTGATAATGAAACATCATTTTAAGCCATTATCAGTTATCATGTCAAAATCATCTTCATAATTAATAGGCTCATAAACATTACAGGGTGGTAATGAATTTAACTCCAAAAAGTGTATAATAACTTATAACTCCAAAAAGGCCGATCTGAGAGAAATGAATCATAGTTTTGACCCACTTCTATGATGGTCTATGTGTTTTCTCCGGGTTAAAACTGTTTTCATTACAAGGAAAAGTAACTTTTAACTTTTTTTAATCATTATCATCTCATCAAGCACTAAGAAAATTATCTCTTCCAAAATGTTATTTTGTGAAATGAAGAGGAAGAATTTCCATGCTTGTTTGACCTACGGTTTAGGTAAAGAACAACACAAACTCCATTTAAGTATGTCTCGTGGGCCCTTCAAATTGCCGCGTTTGTATCACCCTGCTTGATTGAGCCATCTTCGTGCAATTCAGGCCTTCAAAAACCTTCTCTTATTATATGAGTTTTATCTTACAAAACATTACTGTGTCTTTATGATTGAGACCTTGGATAGCCTCTTTCAACTTCCATTTTACCCTCCTTCCGGGTGGAAAAAATGGAATGCCCAAACCCCACATCTTCCAGACTCACTTGCGGTAGCTGTAATTCTACCAACTAGATGCGTCTCCAGGAGACGGAAAAGCAGAGATGTTTTGATGAAGGTTACTTGGAGGTGAGTCAGTCGCCAAGGCTGGCCTCAGCATTTCCAGCATCTGATCTGCGGGTGTTAAGAGAAGCTTCGGGGACTGAAGCAGCTTTCAGACCAGCTGACTTGTGACCTGGTCTCAACAATCCAGGAGCAGCAGCCCCTTGACTGGAGGTCTTCCAATCACCCCCTCCCCTCCCCCCTCCGTGTATGCATCCACTCTCCTGCACGGAAGCCCTTCTGCTTGTCCTAACTTGAGTGGTGTGTTAATGTCTAACGCTCAAAGCTGACATAAGCATAGGGAGACGGTTTTTAAAAGTTTTTATTTCCTTTCTTCATTGCTTTTTGTCCTGCTACTCAGGCTGAGAAATACCTCCTAACACTGTAAAAATATCCTGGTGACTTTTTTCCCCATTTCATCCGGGGTTTTTTAAGTGGCAGCTCTTTGTTTTCACCAGGACAATTTGAACTATATACAAAACAAGAGATTATTATAACGAACCCTGATGCACCGATTACCCAGTTCCAACCATTATTAATTTGTGAACTGGCAATTTGATATCCTGCAAAATCCCAGCCACATTTTCCCTAGCATCGATCATTTGCTAAGTGCGATTTACCAGTTTCAGGCAGTACAGGATCATTTATCAGCGAATTTAAGTCTTAGGTTCATTTGCATCTACATAATTATAATATATAAACGTAATAAAATAAAATAACCATATAATATATGGGTAACTTTATATGTTATATAAATGTAAATAGTATGAAAGTCAATATAAATACAATAAAATATGATAAAACCCCTAAGTGTCTAGGCATATATCATGCCTTGTAAATTTTCTGCTCTTTAGGGCTAGAGTAGTGGCATCACACATTCTGCCATATTCCTCCAACTATTTTAGGAAGAAATGACATATGTGCCCCAGCTCTTCAAGATTTCAGGTTATTTTCAATTTCTCTCATTATCTCAGGAAATGACTACTTCCATGTTTTAAACTGGCTGTTTTTAAACCATATTGCCTCTCACATGAAAATACAGTTGGAGAATTATTAAGCTCTAAAAAGAAACAAGAGTTAAAACCAGTATTAATTGAACCTCTGTGTCTGTTTCTCTCTCTCTCTCTCTCTCTCACACACACACACACACACACACACACAATTTTGAGAGTTTAGGGGTTAAGAGCTTGTAAACAAACAATTTATACATATTTCCATTAGGAAGTTGAACTAATTTTTAAGAGCCAATAGTATTTTGTGCCATCAAAAGTAAAAATGACAAACACACACATGGAAAACTGGTTCCAAGAAGGACAAAGTTATTTTTCAACACTGGCTGAGCAGTCCTCCCCAGGTATGCTGAGCGACCACCCAGTTCGTTCTCTGTTTCAATGGTTGAGCACATGAGCCCTGGCCTTGTCGGGAGTGAACGAATGAACTCTGACCTTGTGGGAAGTGATATTGGCATAATCAGTTCTCTTGCCAGTGGTGTACAACCTCGCTTTGACATGACTGGTGAGTTAATAACACAGGTCTCCCAGTAACAGAGAAATATCGAATTTTCCCACCACTCACTGTACATAAAGGTGTGCTGCCTTTCTCCCAAAAATCTGATACCAAACCCAAACGACAACCACACACATCGCTGAGTTTTGGTGAAAGTATTTTTCTGATTTTGCATTTGCAAACATATAACAAATACTTTGAAGGTTACAATTTAAAACTTCCTTCTGCAAATACTTGGCGAAACTGATGGTCCAGAAAGGAGAACCTTGTTTCCCTTTAGCACCCAATCATGGCACAGACATTCTGACCCAAGCAACCAAGTTCTCAGTATCATCATATAGTCAGAATTGCATTTCCCCTGTCTTATGATAAGATACATATTTCACCAGGGACATGAGGAAAGTTTTAAATCAAACAAAATAAATGAGTGTTCGATAATAACCACAGACTCCACAATAATACATCCTTAATGATAAAAATGTGGATGCAAAGTATTTGGCAATGAGTTCTCAGACCCACAGAACACCTGGAGGTCTCTTCCTGAGCATTTTATGAGTCCTATACCATCATGCAACTCTTACTATTTTATGATTTTTTTTTTACCCTGGTTACAGCATGATGTCGAGGATTTCCTGCAATTCCTATTTGCTACTTTCTAGTACCTAGTTTAGCATCCTATGGTCTCCCTTTCCAGGATCCTTCACCATCACCTTTTCCCTCCTGACATACGCTATATACTCCCTAAGAAGCAAAAGGTTTTCACTGATGCCATCCAGTCCTGCTCTCCCCACACAACGGCCTACTTTGAAGCTCTCTCTCCAACCTCTCCTTCACTGAAGCTTACCTGCTGCCTCATTTTCTAGGGCATTGTTTCCAGCCTATTATTACACAGAGAAGATCTGGAAATCTCATTCACTTTAAGTGTTAATAACTGAGAAGAATTAGTTTGCTACCCCAGACACACAAGCCCTAGGAGATTTGCATTTTAATAGAGGACAATTTCTTCATAACTCAAAGGAATGGAGTATCTCTAATGGTGGAATTTCAAGCATCGCTGACACCAGTGGAGGAAATATTTGGGGTGAGAACACTTAACACCAAACCATAATATTTCATGATATAAGACAACTATCTTTTTCACCTAGACTTAAGCTTAACCTGAATAGAAGCCGGTATTCATGTTTGAACAAGAATTAAAGCACAACTAAATAGAAAGCAAAAATCTAAGCTGTTGAACAATGTTATTTCTTAATGGGCTGCATTATTCTCTCTGAGCTTCTTAGCTTTGCAAAGTGGTGTTATTATGCTCTTCTCAATTTCATTATGTCTTCACCAGGATGGCCTTCAAGTTCTCTTCAGCTTCACTAAACTTTAGACAGACTTCTCTCTGACCGTAGGCTCCTACCCTCCCTTTCCTTGGAGTATTTACTTCAGAAGACTTGTAATTGTAAATTCTTTCTCTGCTCCTTTGAGATAAAGATCTTAAAAGGCTCTTTCCAGTTTTCTGACTGGAGAATATCTTTCTCAGGGATGCGGGAGCCATCCCTTTGAAATGTAATCATCAGGAACAATAGTACCTCAATCGCCCATTTTCTGTGGGATGTAAGACTCTCACTCCTTTGGTGCCTTGCTCCTAGTTGTAAGCTACACTCCTGTCATTAAGTTACTAGTTAAGAAAAAAGTTTACTTTTGCTTTGAGAAGGCCAATTAGCACCCACAGATGGCTTACTACCGTCCGCCCCTTTGCAGCTCTTAAAAGCCCTCCTGCTTTTTATTTCAGTGAAATTGAGTTCAGAATGAGTTGTGACCTCTCTCCTCTATTACAACAGCCTTGAATAGAGTCTTCCTTGCATGCTTCATTTTGTCTGGAGCAATGTTTGCTTTGACAGCTTGCACATGGAGAGATTTAAGTACCTATATCCAATTTATTTACGTTGCCCCAAGATCTTCTCATGAACAAGCAGCGTGAACATAATCCGACTAAGGGAACAAAGTACCATACCTTTTTTTTTCACATCAATGGCAGTGTCCTTATCCATTTTCTTTTTGACATCTTCTTTTTCTGGTAGTAAAATGAGAAAATTATAGGCATCTACCTGGTTAATTCTCATATGTCAGGGCACACATGACTGCCATTACGGCATCCAACACATCTTTTGTAGAATAATCCGAAATCAGTGCCGTAGTCATGTCAAATATGAGTAAACTAACACCTTCATTGCAGAATAGTGGCTCTGGTGTGTTTTGTCTTCAGGAAGCGACAAAATTTTTGCTAAACTCAAAAAAAATTTTTTTTTCTCATGACAATGGAAATATTAAATGCCATTATTAATTATGGCATAATTTAATAGTTTTTCTGAAAGACATTAAAAGGAATATATTGAAAGTTTGCTGGGCTATCAGGCTATCAGGCTTCTGACAGGAAGCATGTCAGAAGCTCAGAAATCTCTGGAGCTTACTTAGGACCTCAGATACACTATGTGAACAAAACCATCTAAAAAAGTAACAAAATACAGCAAACCAGTCAACTAGTTTTCTCCCCCTATACAGTTGTCCTTTTGATAGATACTTTTTGTTAAACTGAATGAATAGGAATTCTCACATTTGCATTTGCAGTCAAATGAAGTACTGAATTAGAGAGAATTGAGTACCACTCCCCAGGAAGAAAAAAATTTAATCAGCAACAATTTGTAAAAAGTGTTTAGGCATGACTTTTCTTTTAAAATATTTATCAATTTCAACTTTATTTGGAATATTTATAAATCTCAAGAATGTTTGTTAGTAACAATAACAACAAAATTATTAATTATTATTCATTCTTTCCTAGAAAACAAGAACTTTGCCAGTGGCATTGTAAAGGAATACTAATTGACTTTGGTGTTAGTTTTTAAATTGCTTACCTTTCTTTTTTGTTTCAGAAGTCACTTTCTTCTCAGCTTTCTTCTTTTCCTCTTCTTTTTCTAGAGAAGAAAATTTAGTAGGAACCAAGATTTGAATGAAGCCCTGCTGTTAAGTCTGTTCTGCCTCCAGATAGCTTTGTGACTTTGAGCAAGTGATTTAATCTCACTAAGCCTTATTTTCCTCATTTGTAAAATAATAGTACTTCCCTCAACGTGAGCTAATGTTTACAAAGTGCTCTGCACAGTGCCTGGCTCACAGTAAATGCACAAAATTGTAGGTTGCTAATATTGTTTATAAATAATGAACAAGATACTTTGAGCTCTCTGAACCAAGCAATTGTTTGATGCCTAAAGTAAGATAGTGTTATATGAAATTAAAATCTCATTTCTGAGGAAAGATACTGGAGGTAAGCTAAAAGAATTATTTTTTTTGTTTTGTTTTCTTTTCGTATGTTCAATTTCATTAGAAATAATACACCAAGGCCATTAATAATATCTATTTTTGATTTAACGGTTTTTCAAATCTGCTTCTCGTCAGCAGGCATTTGGAGCCTGGTGACATCTGTCTGGCAGTATGTTGGGGACATAACTTCCACAGCCCTTTCTGAGTGGTTGTATCAACAAGGATGCTCAGACTCTTTGCACCCAGAGGTTGCAATAATTTTGGGTGCCACAGAGAACGCATGTGGTGCCTCTAGACTTCTCCATGGAAGATTTCTTTTTTAGAGATCTGAGAAAGTCTTGGTCTGACAGCAGAGGGAACCTCAAATGCCTGGCCATAGCCATGTAACAACTGGACATCCCTGGACATGGTTCCGGTAAGCGTACTCATTTCAAAAATAAAGTCCTGTAGAAGTATACAGTTGTCGAAACGGAATATTCAGTGTTTTTAGGTTTGAGTACGGTTAATGATGGCAATCGACTAATTTTTATCCTCAATTAGTAGTGCTATTTATCTTATATTTGAAACACCTTTCTCTTTGTCACTTGTCTCTCATCACAAGTATAGATGCCAAGCTTTCAAAGATTTTCATTCCCCAGAACTATTATGAGATTGTTTCTATGCTGAAGAAATTCAACGCATAGTTCTAGTGTGAACGCTGAAGTTGTCTAATGATTGCTTCTTATTAAATATAGGAATTAATTCATTCCCTTAGGTATAGAGGTTTTTTTTTTTTTACCTACAAGATCAAAGACAACACTTTCAGTGTTAGAAGTATAATTAATAAAGAGCCCCTTCTCATGACTCCTAGAGATAAGCTCGTGTCGTAGGGAGAAATATATTCACACTCTGTCTAAATGTGTCTGTGGTGTACCATTAAGTTCTTCCAGTCAGAAGCAGGAAGTCAAGAAGTCCAGTTTTGATAGTTCCAGAGTTAGAAATAAACCAATTGAGTTCCACTTTGCCTTTTCCTAAAGGTTTATGCATATTAAATATGTAAATCGTGTTTCAAATTCTGAATAGAGGTACTTTTGATTTAAGTGTCATTACTTTCAGCTTATCTGGGAGAAATTTTACATAGCAGGGCCTTTTCCATCTTATCAAAAACAAAAATGCATATGCCAGACAATTGAATTGGCGTTTGTTAAATGTTTGTGCCAGAAAATGGGTTAATTAAAATACAGATTACTTGCAAATATGTCTTAGCCCAGATCAGACATCGACGCTGTAGTCACAATAAGATCACATCTCTGTATCTAAGTTTCTCGGTTTCATAATGTAGATGAATAAATATTTCATTTAAAGTTCCAATTAGTCAATCTTAACATTGAACTTCAGAATGAAAGTAGATATTTGAGGTCATAAGATGGAAGACGTTCTTTTTATTTTTTTTTTAAGAGAATACTCTTGTGCAATAAATCCTACCCTTTAAATTAATAAAACTGGAATTTTATTGTGGCGATACAGTATTCTTGCCTTAGTTCAGATTGAATTAAAGCTTCCATTTACACTCTGCCTGTGATTACGGCCATACACTGAGAGTCATGAATAAAAGCAGAAGTCCACAAAAAGCAGGTATAAATAATGTGCTTTAATAACATTTTTATGAATTAGACCTTTAAGCTGTCATTATGGGGCTTACTTTATTCATGGTGAATTCATTTAAAACATCAACTTCTGAAGATTCTGCATTTCTCCAAGCACTATTGTCTCTATTCTATAGGTGATTTGGCAGCAGTGGAATTAATAGAATTATAAAAGACACAACGATTTAATTATATTCTGCTTGGAAATAAAAGTAACCCACGTTTCTTTTCTGAAAATTCTCCTTCCCCTGACTATTTTCTCCCTCAACAGTCAACAATACTCTTCCCTTTCCACCTGACTATGCACCCAAATATTTAATTTCCTCTTCACCCTCTCTTCCAAGTTGTTTGCTGTTTTGTTTGTGGCAGCTAGAGAAGAGTTAGAACATTTAATACCATTGGCTTTCAGAGGGGTAGCAATTAAATGTGTCTGTAGCATGTGAACTTATCAGTGTATTGCTTTTCTCTGGCGAAAGTGTCATACGCCCTGAAATGATGGCTCTGTCTGGCAGGGATCACAGGGAAGACTGGTTGCGAGAGAAATCCTCTCCACAATGAGCAGCTCTGAGCCACAAATATGTTATTAGCTTCTGCATAAATTAACATCAGATGAAAGAAAAATTAAATGACTTACTTTTTACTTTCTAAGCCCTTACAATGGGCTTTTCTCTTGCTTTAAAATGTTTTTATGCCATCTCAAAGCCAGAGAATGAACAATAGTTAATTATAATCGTGAAGCTTTCTAAGATGCCTGCTCCCAGCAAAACGGGAAAACAAATGCAAATGTTTAATTTTTCATCTTATGTTCCGTTAGTCCCCTCTTTTCCTTTCTGCTGTAGAGATTATCCAAATTTTACATGTCAGATGGGGGCTTCTCTTCTAACCCTCTCTGGCCAGGATTGATGTATTCTTGGTCCGGGTCAAGTAAATAAAGGCGTGTTTCTTCCAGAACAATGCGCTCCAACACATCTTGTCACTGTCACCTGATTTCTTTAGAGTGGCAGAGGTTGGCATGGAACCCCGCTCATACCGTGATCATGGGAAACTTCACACAAGCAGATAAGTTCAATGACACCAGTGATTATTATAGTTCTCCATTGTTATCTTACAGAGGTGCGAGGCAAGAGAGAAAGCATGGGTGCTAGTGGGGAGTGACCTTGGTCTAAATTCTGTCTTCTGACCCTTTCTGGTTGAGGAAAATTGAGCAATGCACTATGACACACTGAATTTCGTTATCCTCATTTGAAAAATGGGACTAATAAAATCTGCTTTGCTGGCTTGTTGTGAGGAATGGAGATACTGAGCTGAAGTGCCTAGACCAGAGGGGATGTTCATAAAATAATGTTAGCAGAGAGGAGCTATTATGATATTTTAGAAACAGTAAGAGTCTGACCACATATAATCTTTGGTAATTTCTCTAGATAGGACATTTATCATTCTATTTGAGTAAATGCGCACTAATTCTTTTTTTCTGTATGAAGGGAGGCTGTGTCTGGGATATTTTATGTTGAGAAAGTTCAGGAAACAAGTACATCAGTAGGATTTAACGTGTTATGAAGGGGTGCTGTGCTGGAATGAAGAAGCGGATTCCAGTGTCGGTTTCTCTATAATGAGTAGCCACTGCCCTGTGCGATGAGTAGCTCTTCGGGCTCCAGGCATAAAAGGCAGGGGAATGAGTAGAGTGCTTAGAGTCCTCTCCACCCATTTATTCCTTCCTTCTCCAAATGAAGCATGCATCTTCTTGCATTTATTTCTCAATTTTGCTGGGAGCAGCTAACTTAGAAAGCTCTAGCTTTGTAAATAGCTACTGTATGTTCTCTGGCTTTGCTATGGCTGAAAAATGTTAAATCCGGAGAAAAGTCCATTTTTAATGCTTTAAATAAGTATGTATGTGGTATATATCACAAAAATATGACTATGTGTACATGGTGTCAGGTGGTCATGAGGGTCAGGAAAAAAGAGCTTGTTTTAAAAGATTGGTGAGTGAGAGGGTGGAAGGCAGCATTGCTTTTTTTTTTTTTTTTTAAAGGAAGAAGGATAAATTTTTCCCAATGGGTAAGATTTGAAGAGAGTCTTTAAAAAAAGCGGGAGAGCTTTGGGTTATCGAGAAGACGTTTGCAGCAGAGAAAAAATATCCACCAAGACCCTGAACATAGGTTTGGTTGTTCATGGTATGACTGTCCCATTTTACAGTAAGATAAGAGACCACTGAGAGGTTCCAAGCAGAGAAACTCTACTATGCTGAGCTCTGTTTTAAGAGGAAATCTGGCTGTTGCTGGGTGGTGTTAAGTGGGCTTTGTGATCATATGGTAAGGAGGAAAATTAAGAAACGAGAAAGAATTCAGTACAAATATTCTTTTTCTTTTCTCTTTGTTTTCTTCCTCTGAATTGTATTTGGGACTCTTGAAGGAATGTAACGTTATAGAATGGTGGTAGGTGTACCTCACTTTACATTGTAATTAGGTTGCTATGGCAGCAAAGCTTTCTAAATTAAGGACTTCACTCGAATTATCTGGCATAACTAAACTGGCCTGTCAGAACGCGAATCCATTGTCTTTGCCTGGGCTTTTCCTTTAGTGATAGCTGAATGATTCTCGGAAGCCAGCTCTTCTCATTATCAGCTATTAAAACAAACAATTCACAACCAGCAATTCTATAGCACTTTTCAGCGATTACCCGGAAACTCAAAATTACAATTTTCTCAATCAACAGATGTTTATTTTGCCTTACATCAAACCCCTGGCCAGGGTCTATGGTTTTAAAAGATTCCTTCCAGGAACACTGGGTATGGGAATAAGAAGTGGGAAGTTTACAGTTACAATAAGGACTTTGAAGGATATTAAAGGTAGAATGGAAGGGAACCATCACAGAGGCCCCAAACCAAGGCCAAGTGAAAGAGCAAAAGCTACTTCCGGGGGAAGTAAGCACAGACGGACTCGGAAATGGTCTGTGGAGCCTGGCTCTGACGGACTATGGCAGGTGTTACTACTACCAATGGCACCTGAAGGACCCCAGGGGCAGAGCGACGGCTCGGGTCCTGCAGATCCCGGCTGAGAAGTCTTAGAGATACAGTACCATTCACAACGGAAATGTCCCGAAGGACTCCAGCTCTGATCACTATAAATCCGAACTTTCTCAAGAGAGCCTAATACAGTTCATGAAGCCTCAAAAGGATTGTAGAGAAAGGATCTCAATAATTGTTTTATGTGGTCAGAGCAAGGCAAAAAAAAAAAGTAATTTTGGTTGAAATGTTACTTATTTCAAGGGGAAAGGAAATTACACTAACAGATGAAAGCACATGACCCTATGGGCATGAACATTTACTTGGTCCTCAGGTAAAAAGTCTCAGTGAAAAAATTGGCTCAGGGAAGAGTGACTTGCCCAACTTCCCAAATCCTAGAAATGACACGACAAGGGTTCCAAACTAAGCATAACCCCACACTCTGTTCTCCCTGCTGCAACCGGAAAATGAAGCTTGAGGTAGATGTATTCTGTCAGACACTTGCAAGTGAACAGACCCCAGGCAGAACAGAAGTTCTGCTTCTACCTCGTGTTGTCAAATCGCTCTCAGCCCCCTCCCAGCCCAAGTGCTCTGACAGAACCACAATTCTTTTCTGGTTTTGAATTTCGTAGGCAAAAGGGAATGCAAAAAGATAGATTCTTTGATACATTTCAAATTGCAAAAAAGTATCTTATGTTAATTAAACTTGATATTTAAAATGGATAAGATAGATTTCCCGTAAGGCTTTCAAAAATGATAAAAACGTTTTAGATAAGTGATTGCGTTACTTTTGAATGGGTTACATTTATATAGATGAAGGTTGCCATACCTGTTTTTTTTTTTTCACTTTCCTATCTAGAAGTGAAAGAGCAAAGGCAGCCTCAGCGTGTGTGCCGTGTGTGTGTGTGTGTGTGTGTGTGTGTATGTGTGTGTGTGTGTGTGTGTGTGAGAGAGAGAGAGAGAGACAGAGACAGAGACAGAGACAGAGGCAGAGACAGACAGAGACGTGAAACAGAAAAACTCTGGTTTTTATTTTCCTCTCAATCTTTTTACATTTCAGAAAGCAAGTGCTCAAAATCTGTTGACTTTCACTAGGTGAGAAGCTCTCCATCTCCACGCACTAATCTCTGGGCAGCTTCATATAGTATAATTGCAACTTTTGTTTTTTCCCTTGTGGTTTTCTTTTTGCTTTTGTTTTATTGGTTGTTTTTTGTTTGTGAGTTTTTGGTTTTTGGTTTTTTGGTGCTGCTGACATTTGGAGACTCTGGAAGAACTCTTTTAACACTTTAAAAGTTTATTTTTATGCGGAATCATTGCTTCCTCAAGATGTTTTATTGTAAACATTTCCAATATGTTTTTCTATAAAGGTAAGAAAAACATAAATACAAGATTCTTTTCTAATACCTTTTCATTTTCAATATAATACTATTTATAAAAGATTTCTTTTTCATATTTTCACCTTAGTGTTTTTCGTTGTTGTTCTTGGTTTTTTACATTTTTCTGTATTTGGAAATGGATTGTAAAAGTACTCCATTATGTCTGGAATGTCAAGAATGCCTAAAAACATCAGAAAATTGAATTTTTTCTTTTTGTGATGAAATCATCAATATTTAGAGAAAAACTGGTTATCATTCAAAATTGAAATATATATCACTTTATAGTGTCATTTCAAAGATAGCACTATTTTTATAGAGAAGTAGGACTTGATTTACTACATAAATTAAAAAGACTTAATAGTTATTAGCAAAAATAATTTGACTTGAAAATTACTAAATGTTAGGCGTATTGGGCACATGTATAAGTCTGGTTTTCAATCAAAACCTTTCAATTTGAAAAAAATATGCCTAATGGGCATCAATACTAAAAAGGAACGAGTATCCCTTCAGAAAGTACAACTTTAAAGTTGTCATCATTTTAATAAGTTGAATTCAGGTTTATTTTATTTATTTTATTTTATTTTTATTTTAAAATCATGAATCTTGGAAGAATTTGTATCCAGAATACATAAGAAATCTTAAAACTCAGTAATAAAACACAGCAACTCAATTAAAAGAGTAGAATAAATCATTAAAGATGATACACAAATGTCTAATAAACATGAAAAAGATACTCAACATTATTAGCCATTAGGAAAATGCAAACTGTAACCAAAATGAGATATTTCTTTACTCTGGCAAACATTAATCCTTTTACTATCTCCATAGTTTGCCTTTTCCAGAATATGCCATATAATTGGAATCACACACAAATTTCCAGATCGCATTCTTTCACTAGGTAATATACATTTTTAAAACTTTTTAAAATTTCTACTCAATTAATTGTTAATTGATTATATGTTAATTAATTAACGTATAATGTATTATTGGCTTCAGAGGTCCAGGCCTGTGATTCATGAAGGAGAGCATGTGATGTAATGAGGACCGGGTAGTATGAACTCGGGTTTATTCTAACTCATGGGCTACATAAATTTCATCATCTCTCACAAACTATACCAAACGAGTAAAAAACCTTTTGTTTTCTCCTTCCACATATAAAGTCTGTTCTAGTAGGTCAAAAATTTTTTTATGTTTTAATGTTAAAAACATTAAGAACAAAAAAAAGCATTAGAAACATTTAAAATCCACACCTAATTGAAGTGAGCAACCCTCACCCTTTATTATGTGAACAATTGCCAAGACCCTTTACTCCATTTGGCCAAGGCCGACCTGGCTTTAAAGACTCATTTTGTTCTAGAGAGGAAGAAAAACATCTTTTGGAATTGTAACAAGTTCATATAATAGGAAGAAACCTTTAGGTCAAGATGACACAAATAACACATAAATGTGTTATAAAGAAAAGCTGGTACATACGAATTAGAGCTTTGGAGGGACCCAGTTCTTTTTTATAAAATGCTTTAGGAGAAAAATTTGCTGGCATGAGAGGTTTCCAATCAGAATTCCATAGTAAGAAAGCTACTATTAGATCACATTCACTCACATTCACAACCCACCTCATCCTGGTCTCTGGTCCTTATAGATCGAAATACAGGGAAAAAAATTTTTGATACCATGATAAAAGTTATGAGAGAACCCTGAGACAACAAATAACAGATCCTAGTCAACAGATGGCTCCTTTTCTGTTTCCTGCTTGTGGGAGCCACTCCTGGGTCCGCAGAGTAAATACTGCTCCTGGAGAGTCAAATCAGACAGACACCCCTAGCTATATTGTCAGATGTGTACAGGGAGAAAAACCTTCTCTCGATAGGAAAAAGTTAATGGTTTTCACAAATAGTCTTTTTAATAATCAATAATGGGAAATCAAAACCAAATAAGGGAACAGTTCTAAGTTTAGAGATACAAGTTTCTTATGAAATACGTATAATGTCTACTAAAATGTATTTATAGTTCATGATCTATGGGAAACTCCCATTTCTTTCCATTCTTCTTTCCCTTTTTCTTGACCCTCTACCACCTGTTTGGTTTTGTGTGTGTTTTTTTTTAAGATCTTTAGTATTATTTATTTGTTTGAGAGAGAGAGAGCAAGAGACAGAGAGCAAGAGAGAGAGAGAGAGAGCACGAGTGGGGTGAGGGGCAGAAGGAGAAGCAGACTCCCCACTGAGTAGGGGGCCAGATGGGGAGCTTCATCATGGGACTCTGGGATCATGACCTGAGCCAAAGACAGACACTTAACCGACTGAGCCACACAGGAGCCCCGGTTTTGTGTTTCTTTTTTAAAAAGTTTACTTAACAATCAGTTATTAAGACTTACCTATTTTTTCCACAATACTAAGGTGAATTACACTGGTTCTAACATATTAACGCAAATATAACTGCGCTTCCTCATGTTCAGCCCTAGCACAGTGTTGCAATCAAAAGAAACAAGAGTCTAAGACTCCAGGAAGGTTTTAAAAAATAAAAAATAAAATAAAATTCCAGGAAGGTTTGAAGATAAATGTAAATCTTTCCTAAAATCTTTCAAATAGCTAACGTTGTAGGACCCAAAGCAAGACAGTCTAAAGATTCACTCTTTTATTTAAGCTTCCCAACCCTCTCTCATGACAGATGTTCCCTCCTCTCCACCCCAAACCCTTCTCTCTCCCAAAAGCACACTAAAAACTTCCTCTAGCCCATGCTAGATCTCCTATTTGCTTCTCTTGACCTCTTTTCTCATTGTCCAAATCTTTTCTTTTCTTCTGGGGACTAACCCTTTCTGTTTCAACATGAATACATTTAATTCTTTGAATTCCTTCTGATTTTTCTGCTTTCCCAGCATATTCTGAAAAGAACACAAACACTTGGGACCTGACCAGCTAACCCTCGAATACTCCTTAGATGTTAAGGTGGGGGAGAAAAACTGAGAATATTTATGTTAATATTTGTGCATCCCTCACACATGTAAGTAGTCATTTTTTAAAGAATCTTTTTCAAGCCATTGGACGGTGAAAGTTGGATAAACAGTGTTGTACCAAAATTAATTTGTTCGTTTTCGTAGATGAACCACTATTATGGAAAATGTGAATATTAGAAGAAGCTTGTTGAAAGACACAAGAATCTCTGTATTACCTTTACAACTGTTTTATAAATCTAAAAAAATGTCAAAATACGAAGTTTAAATACGTTAACATTTTCCATAATCATGATTCACGTAAAAGATCCTTGATATACTACCGTACATTGCGAATGTGCAAGAATGGAACACAACACATGCTGACCAGAAGTGTTTTGTCACGAAAATTTTTTTCCTCCAAGAATGTCATGGAACTATGGACTTCAGAAAGTGCTGTGCAAGGATTAAGTTTATGAAACCAATATCTGTATCTCCTCATTTGTAAACTCCAGACTCCTATATTCAGTGGTCCACTGGAAGTGACCATTTGTATGAATGGAACCTAGCTCGCTGCCTGACATGTGGCATGGTCTTCTTTTTTAATCCAGATCCAGTCTCCACCCTGATCTTTATGGACTGTGTTAACTAAGCCCCTTGGGCTCTAAGATTTGTGTTGTTTTTGGCTTATGGGAGCAACATCAAGAGACAGAAGAGCAGGAAAAAAAGAGTTATTTTCCAACTCCCTCCCGGGCTCATTGAGGATATTACACATGTCATTGTACAGAGTGTTGGTGGTGTGTTCTCCTAATGAAGGACGTAGCTCTGACCGGGCATCTCTCTCTTAGAATTACAGAATTTTGGCTTTGTAAACCATTCCATTCCCCTACCTCTTCGGGCCTAGGACAGATTAAAGCTCCCTGTTTTTGCTAGCCCTGGGACGTTTCACCATAACTCTGCAAAAACCTTTATAAATACTACTTTCATGAAACCGTCTTAATCACCCATTTTGATGTGCCCAGGACCCAGATACACTCAGCAAGCCCCAAACTGAGCTCATTATCTCTCCCCATATCTGTTCTTACTCTTAATGCCATTCATTTACTCAGGTCAGATAAGACTTTAGCAATCACGCTCAGCCCTAAGACTTAATTGCTAGTCTAAGATAATGGAAACAGACTAAACCTGGATATGCGACACCTGGCTTCCGATTCCAATTACAGCTGCCCTTGAACAACACAGGTTTGAACTGCATGGGTCCATCTACATGTGAATTTCTTTTATAAATTCAGTATAGTACTGTAGATGTATTTTCTCTCGTGACTTCCTTAATAATATTTTTCTTTACTCTAGTTTAAGAATACAGTATATAATACATACAGAATATGCCTGATCAACTGTTGATGTGTCAGTAAGGCTTCCAGGCAACAGTAGGTTATTGGTTGTGAAGTTTTCACAGGGTCAAGTTGTACACAGATTTTCGAACGCAAGGGGGAGGTGCCGGCAGTGCCCCTGACCTCCACTTTTTTTAAAGGTCAACTGTATGTCACTGTGATAGCTGTGTTCTCTTAGGTAATTTATTTGATTTCTCTGATCTTTTCTAAATTCTAAAATGATGTGAAATCATGTTCACTGCTTGGAGTTGTTTTGAGGGTTGTTTAAAAGAAAAGTAGCATGGCTTTTCCCCATGAGCAGTAGGCTCCTATAATTGTCTCATCTCCAGACCCCCAATCCTCACCGCTCAGCCATCCATTCTTTCTGTAGCTGACACGATAATCTAGAATGCGAATTCGATCATACTCCTCTTGCCCACTTGCTTTAGCGGGCTCATGCCGTCCACGAGGGCGTGTAAAATCTTTAGCTGTGTATACAAAACTCTTTGGAATATGACCTGAGGCCTGTATTAAGAAATTATCTAGTTTTCCATATACTAATGTCATGAATGTCATTACCTTACTATCTTCTGTAGAGACCAATTTAAAAGCTATCATAAAATTTAATGATTTATTATACATATTGCAGAACTTTCATGATTCAAAAGTGATAATAATAATAGCAACTAATGGTTGAGTACATAACTGTGCTAGAAAATGTGCTAAGTTGGGTGCCTGGGTGGCTCAGTTGGTTAAGCATCTGCCTTTGGCTCAGGTCATGATCTCATGGTCCTGGTATTGAGGCTCTGGTCTCCCTGTTCAGTAGGGAGTCTGCTTTTCCCTCTCCTTCTGCTCCTCCTCTTCCCCCGCTTGTGCTCTCTCTCTCTCTCTCAAATAAGTGAATAAATAAATAAAATCTTTAATAAAAAAAAAGAAAATCTTCTAAGCCATTGTATACATTATTTCATTCAGCTGTGTTAGCAACTTTCTAAGTTAAATAAGTAGTGAAAGTAGTTTGGTTTATATATTTTATCAAAATTTATAACTAAAGGTCAATTCCATTAAAAATTGTTGAAAGATATAAGTTTATTTCACCACAAAACAAAGGAAAATATTATGTCGTCCTAAAGTTCAATAAAATTTATTGTGTCATAGAGTTAATGGAATAAGAACCGGGGCCAAATTTCTATTTTATTATTTTATGCTCTTTGCTTCTCAGGATATATCTCACTGAAGAGCTAAGGTGATAAAGTTCTTGGTTTAATAGAATTGTAAATAAAACATTACTAGCTCCTGTAGAACATTGTCCTCAGATGCATCCTATGGTAAGAAATAATCTTATAATAAGTTTCTTATAATGTTCCTTTCTCCTCTACACAAATCCTACCAACTCAGTCTTTATGGCCCAATGCAAGTCTTGTGATTTCACTGCATGGCCTTGCCTCACTCATATCTCATCTTCCTCCTAACTTTTACAGCCTTTATGATCTGTACAACTCAATTTTGTACATCAGTAAATAATGCTTTATAGTATTATTCACTGCATAGGGGCAAGCCTGGTTGCCCCAACAAGTAGACATCGCTATCCAGACCACGACCATACTGTACATATCTATGGTAGCTATTTAATTACTATGCAAAGTCATGCAGTCTTCCTTTTGCTCTTAAGGCAGTTTATTACCAACCCACCAGGCTGAAAACAATAAGCTTGAAATCTCTGGGTGGGAGCAGAAAGGGACTTAAGAGACCATTCAAGTTCTGGGCCACACCTTACAGGTAAAAAATGGAGACCCATCTGTCAAGGATCATACAACTGATTAGTGTCAAAGCTGAGATTAGAAGCTGAGTCCTTGGTCTTCTCTCTAGAGTTCTTTCACCCACATATGGGTGATGGCATTTATGATATTATTTAAAATTGCCATACTAAGTACCAGTTGTATATTTACTCAAGAAGATGATACGGTATGCAGTATTTATTCACCTTATATTTGACTTTATTTATGCAAATTGTATGTTTATATTGGAATCTTAAAAATAATTCAAGGAGGTCACCCTGGGTGCCTTGGTTAGGTGTCTGACTCTTGGTTTCGGCGCCGGTCATGATCTCAGGGTCCTGGGATTACCTGTCGGGCTCCCAACTCAGTGGGGAGTCTGCTAGAGATTCTCTCTCCCTTTCCATCTCCCTCTGCCCCTCTCCCTACTCTCTGCTTGCTCTCTCTCTCTCTCAAGTAAGTAAATAAAAATCTTAAAAAAGTAAGTAATTTAAGGAGAAGATATATACTTAGCAAAGGATCACTTAACTTCTTCCATCCACGTATTTGCCATAAAAGAAAAGTTGTGGCAATTTTACACTAAACGTCCAGTAATTACATGTGGGTGGAAGCCTTCTGTTCTTCAGAGAACAATGACAACAATAAACATGATATTTTGGGGGGATGTCCATGTTGAGTAGGGGGAAAGAAAAAAATCTTTTCTCATTGTTAATTAAAAGTAATGGGATCTGGTAACTGTGCTTATGAAGCAGCTGTTCTTGGTGACGGGGTGAAGATGGCCAATGTTGCCTAAGCAATTTGTTTAGTCACTGAGGATTCTGTTTGAGAGCAGTGAGGGGCTAATCCTTCCTGTGAGATACAGTTCTGATAAACACTGGATGATAAAGTGGCTCTCATGCCAACAGTAAGAATAACCTGTAATGTTAATATAAAAGTTGCCATTTCATTCAGGGGAAGAACTCAATAGATCAGCTCCCTTAATGACGTAAGTGGTTAACTCTAGTGACTCTTTGAACTTGCAGGCTTTTCAACCCCAGTGGAGCTCCCAGTAGACATGGGAATTCTGTCACAGAAGGTAATACTTTTTTGAAAGAATGTGAGAATTAATATCATATTTAAGTTAGTCCCTTTTAAATTATGTCCATAATTAAATGCAAATTGACAACACCCAAAGTGATTACACGAGGTGTTGTTATATATCTGTTTTATGCGATTGTAGCCAATTTTCCATGGCCAAACATGTTCTAAAAACTACAGTAGAAGTCAAAGGAAACAAGTGATTGAATTACACAAGTAGTCGTCATACCCAAATATTTAAAGCAATAAAAACTTCATTATGCTGTGCAAACCATGTGATATGGGGAGAGGAGTGAAACTGAAGGAAAGCAAGATACAACTTCAAGGCATGAGACAAATAGCCTGAGATAAGAAGCACACCAACCTTTCCAAGGAGGTGTTGAGTGCCGTGGGAAACTCATTTTCTTTGTTTTAAGGACTATGAATGCACAAAGGAAGCTTTTGAGGGCCCCACAGATGTGAGTACTGTTTCACTCATAACAAGGTCCATGATTTTTTAAAATCTCATAAAATTGTAAATTGTTTCCAATGTCCTGTGAACACACTTAATAATCCAGTCTATACATAAGCTCTAGTTTTTGAAAACAAAACAAAAAAAATGCCAAATACGTTGAAGCTCCTACGTTTTGACCTGTTATATCTGCATTCCTCAAATAAAAAAGCACACTTAAGTGCCACAAGTTCCTTTTTTTCACTTAATGCCATTTTCTTGCAACTTGGTCCTTAGGAAGTTCCAGACTAAAATAGTGCATCAAGGACTGTGCATAATCAGCCTCACTAAAAACAGCTTGATTAATACTAAATATGTCCTAGCTCCTAATCAATTATGTTAATGAAGTCACAGGCAGCACATCTGCACGCCCTGACAAAGCCCATGAGCTCAGCACCGCCTGAGAACGTGGACTCCTTGGAAAGCTGCTCAGCGCCAGGGTCCGCAGTGTGAAAACTCCTTCTCTGGGAATTGAAGGGCGGTACTAGCAAAAGCCTTGTAATCCTGCGACATCGTTTTGCTATTCACTTAAACATTGTCCTGGGTTCCAGGATGAAATGTCAAATTAAATCGCTCTTTAAATATAACAATGGAAACCTAGGTGTCCCACTTTACAAATGACACATCCTTTTCCAAGTGACAGACAGGTAGGCAAAACATTTGCTACTTGGTGTTTTACGAACCTTTAGTAGGAGATAAACTGCAGTCAAACACTTGAATAATCTATCAAAATCTGCCTCAAAGTGGGGAACTGGAGTTGCTTGATTTATGTCTATCTTGCAACAACAACAACAGAATTAGAATCCAATGAAACTTATTATTTATAAGCTCTCCCTTGTCCTATGAACACTGGGGCAGTGAGTCACTTGTCAGTTTTGTGTCAAATTATCTCCAGTAACATAAGCTCTTATAGTCCAAATGCCAAAGGAAATGTGAGTCTGATGTCTCCCTTTCTCTCTCTGTCTCTCTCAACTGGATTCTAAAAGTTTTTTCCTAATAATCCACTTACTAGCTAGGTAAATGATATATAATAGTTGCCAGTGATGACATTACTGCTTTTGTTTTATTATTTTCAGGATGAGTCAGTTATATTTGAGTCCAGTTAAAACATTTAAAAAAATATTTGACTCCTATCAATATCAAGCATATATAAAAGATGACGCAAGTTGGGAATTTATGCTGGTGTAAAACCACATATGATAGATACAAAAAACACAAATCATTGAGTACTCAAATATTTAAACAGTTCTAATTGTAGAGGTAAACCTTTAAGCTGCTTTAGTAATAACAAGGCTTAGAGGTTACCAAGTACTGTGGACTGAATTGTGTCTCCTCCAAATCCGTATGTTGAAACCCTAACCCCCATATGACTGTATTGGAGATTGGATAGGAGGTAATTAAGCTTAAATGAGGTCATAAGAGTGGAACCCTGATCTCATACAACAGTGTCATTCTAAGAAGAAGAAGAGCCACCAGCGCTCCCTCTTTGCCATGTGAACACAGCAAGAAGCAGACATCTGCAAGCCAGGAAGTGCGCTCTTTCCAGAACCTGACCATCATGGCACTCTGACCTCAGACTGTGAGAAAATAAGTTTCTGTTATTTAAGTCACCCAATCTGTGGTGTTTTGTCTTGGCAGCCCTTGCAGAGCAAGATATGAGGGGTTGATCAGGAATTTAAGAAATTGTTATATCAAAAGGAAACTGTCTTCACATAATTACCACAGAGAAATGGCATCTGGAGCCCAGTGAGTGAGTGGGTGAAGCAGGTGCATGGAAGTTGATGGAGACAGTAAGAAGCTCCCCTTATTCAAGATGACCACACTTAGTAAATAAAAAGTCTGTGTGGGCCAAATAAAATGTGTCTGTAGCAGTTTGGGATGGGAGGCAAAAGTTTCAAACCTTGGAGTAGTCCCGGACTGTTCTCTAAAAATTCAAGAAGCATTATTGATTTGGAGTCTTGGAGCAAGATTTTACATGTACTTTACATTAAATTGTAATCTTTAATGACCAAATGAATTCCTTTTTTAGACTGATTTTGATATAACACTGACTTATAGATGACATGCGATTTTTATTTAAAACTTGCAACTACTAATTCATTCCATTTGTGTAGCTGGCCATATCAAAATATTTTACATACTATACAATAGGTTATTATAATTTGCAAGTATAATGTAACCTTTCCCCCATTCCCACTGGCATTTCTCTTGCTCTCTTGTAAGCCTTTCTAGAATGCTTAGGTACTTGGCTTGAAAACTATTGTTCTTTCCCAGATAAATAGCAGTCAAGATTTCTCCATGAGTGATATTTTAGCCATTCGGAAGGACATCTGGCCAATTACAGGTCATTCAGCTGAGAAATACTAAATTAAAAGCATTTTTAGAAATATTCAATTGCTCTCCACCTCCCTCTAAATCACCTGGGGATTTGCTACTGAGATGTAGTCCTGGTCCAACAGCATCAGCAGTCCTTGGGAACTTGGTAAAAATGTAGAATCTCAGGCCCCACCCTTGACCTACCAAATCCGAATCTGCATTTTCACAAGGTTCCCAGGTGATTTGTGTGCACATTACATTCTGAGAAGCTTTGCTAGGGTACTCTATACTGAGATCAGAACGTGATGTTTCTATTGCAGAACTGCATGAAATCTACAGTACAAAACTCTATGTCTTCATCTTCCAAAACTTGTTGATGTCTCAGAAAACATGAATGTAGGATCCTGAAATGCTGATGTCTGCACAGTGATATATTAGAAAGACCCTTGGGCATAGAACTAGAAATTCAGGGCTGAAATCCCAGACCTGCGATTTACTAACTTAGCACGAATAAATAAACTCCAAGCCTACCTTTGTAAATTGTTAATAATGTCTACATTACAGGGTTTTGAAATATCAAATGTAAAATGCATATAAGTACAGAAAACACAATATTCTAAATAAATGTGAGTTGAAGAGAGCAGAGCTACAGGTGTGACTTGGTCAGGATCTGGCCAGAAAGTGCATAGAGCATGCTGCCGTCAGAACACTACCGAAGGAAAACATCGCCTGACCAGCTACCCAAATTGTTCCCTGGCCATTGACTGTGGAACATAAACATATAGTCAAAAGGATCATTGCGTCTGTGGTCAATTGGATAATGCATCTCTCACCAAGGCATTCAGATTAAATTTATTTATTTATAATTTTAAATTATTAATTATTAAATAAGTTATTTTATATATTAAATTAATTAATTAAAATTTATTTTAATTAATTAACTTAATTTAATATAGATAAAATGGAGAAAAGACTATTTGAAACAGGCTACGAAGTTCAGGTGTCTGGTGTAAAACAATTGGTTGGATCTGTAAGTCTTTTTTACACATGGACATAAACCAAAGGTTCTCAGAATTTAATGTGTACAAGACTCAACTGAACCCCTTGTTAAAAACAGAGATTTTTTTTTCCCTCTGAATTGCCAGAGAATCTGATTCAACTAGATCTAAGATGTGGGGGGAATATATATTTTTAACAAGCTTCACAGTTAATTTTGATGCTGGTGATCTGCAAACTATTGTTTGTGAAAAGTGGTGTTAAGTCAATAAAATGCAATAGAAGGAGAACTTCCTAAGTTCATTAATATCAAACACAGTAATAAAAACTGCAGTCATTTTAGTTTTATTCTGTCTTTACAATACCTCGCTATGATAGCTAATATGAGTATCAGTATTTTACCAATAAAGAGGCTGAAACTGTAGTTACCACATTTAAGTTCATCCAGGTAGAAAGCGGCAGAACCAGAATTTGGATCTAGGCATGTGTGATTCTAGAGCACAGCCTATAAATCAGTATACTGTTTTTATAGACACAGGGTTCCCACCATCTCTCTAAGTAGCAAGAAATAACCAATAATGCCTAGGTCCCCTTTGTAGGAGGGGTTTGGAGGATACATGAAATGAACTGAACTTCTCAGACATTTCCTCATTATTGGAGGTTCATCTGGGAATGGGGTTTGGGGCATAGAAGATACTTAGAGTATAGAGGGAAGGACAGGTTACATGAGTATATAATTCCAGATAACAGCCATATAATATTTTCTTGAGTTCCATATGCCAATTTAGAATAGCCTGCTCAGTAATTCTACCTGGATATCCCATGGGAAACCATCTGTCCTGCACCCATCACCTTCCTGCTTCTCCTCCCCAGGTCTGTTTTATTTCAATGGTTTCTTGTCTTAGTGAATGGCACCTCTATCTACCTGGATATCTAATTCAGAAAGCTGGAGTCATTCTTACCACTTGTTGGATTTCATTATTTATATTAATCAGATACCTTGACCAATTGATTGCCTTTCCATATACTTTTCTGATCTATCTGCTTTTCTCCATCCATTAGACCAGTGTTTAGTTCCTGCTTTGCAACTTGGTTGGACTATTTTCTCAGTGTCTGTGACCAATCTCATGTCACCTGTCTAGCCCAGCAGGATGGCAGTCAAATTGATCTTTTAAAATGAACATGCCTATCCCATCCACGGGGAATTCCTTGTCTTCTATAGAAAAAAAAAATTAAAATCTCTTAGCTGAGGAGGAAATATTTGTGCTTGTATATGCACAGAATCTCTCTGAAAGAAAAGAACATTGGTTTCCTATAAGGAGAACTGGCTAGTTGGTGCATAGGGCCAAGAGGGAGAATTTCTACCCTATATAATTTTTGTAACTTTTAAATTTTGAACATGTAAATGTATCAAAAATTTTAAAAGGAAATACAAATTCCTTAGCTGGGTGAAATAGCATGACGGCAGAGATTTGCAAAAGAAATAAAAACACAATGAGGAAAAAAAGGAAGAAAGGAAGGAAAGAAGAGAAAGGTTGGATAGGCAAGAATAGAAAATGTTGATAAATGTATCTGCAGGCTGAGTATATTGCAGGTTTACTTTACTATTCAATGTTCTATAATAAAAATTTAAAGATACAAATAAGTCCCAAGCTTAGCCTACAAGGCACGTCACAATCTGTCCTCTGCATGCCTTTCTATGAGCTGTCCCAGACTCTCTCCATGCCTTCTTCTTTCTCTCCATGCTGAACTACTTATGCTTCTCTGGACCAAATCCCTCTCTTCCTCATCTCCATGCCTTTGCATATGCCAATTCTTTATTGGTAATGTTCTTGCCTTCCTTGCTCAGTCTTCCCTATTCTTGGGACTTTAGCTTCACAGCCACCTCTGCAGACAAGCCTTTCCTGGGGTCCTCTTCACCTCTTCCAAGAAGAGCTATGCCCTCCCTTCTCTAAGTTCCATGGTATTCAGCACTGATTTAGTTTTTGTTTCGTATCACATTGTGTAATCAGTGCACCTCTTAGAAGCCAGCAACCAGGGCACTTCGTGCAGCTGTGTGCTTTACAGGGCTCTATGGGCCCTCCCCTGGCTACATCCTGCCGTAGGTCTAGGAGTCTGTGGGTGCGGCCCACAACAGGGTGCGGCCACCTGGGGTTTTTTTCTCTTACATTCCAAATCCTAGGACCCTGAATTATTTTCCCCAGACAGTTCTTTCTCTGCTGCCAGTGACTTCTTGGGCCTCTTGCTGAATGAAAGTTCTAGTCTCAGGGGGTGACCAAAGTCAACAGGGTAGTTCTTGGACAGATGGGAATAGAACTTGGACAAGCAGGCTGATATCCCTTTCAGTGTTTGACAGAGCTAGGAGTGGAAGGGGTGCCATGAGGGTCTGAAGGAGACCTCGATCTGTACTCTTGCAAAAAACTAATGGTGCTCTTGGCTTTGGTTACTTGTGTTTTATATCTGGCTCCTCTTTCATTACTTTTATTTATTTATTTATTTTAATTTTTTTTCTTTCTTTTTTCTTTAATTACTTTTAATTTTAAATCTGTAAACTGAGTCTTGGTAGGACAGGAAGTATTTTCTATTAATCTCTGATTCCCCATTTCTTTGGGCAATACCTGATGTGATCCCGTGGTTGGGATTTAATAAATTGTAGTTGAATGAATAAATGAAGACAACTGATTTTGAATTTCTAACAAAATTAATTATGAAGACATTTGCCTCTTCTAATTTTGCCCATCCTGAAACATTGTGTTTTGATGAACTATTTATTAGTGGTAGTACTAGCTACTAATTTTATAAAGCACTCATAAATTCCTACATACACACACACACACACACACACACACACCATCTTATCCTCACAATAACTCAATGAGATGAATACTATTCTTGACCCACCTTATAGATGAGAAAACTCATGAAGAGTGAATTTAGGTAACTTCCAAAAATTTATGCAAATGGTAAGAGAGGAAACGCAGGTTCAAATGCAAAAATTCTGGCACTAGAGTCTTAAGACACTAATTTGGTCAAGTTGTAGTGAAACTTCAAGAATTGCAAGGCACGTCCTGTCCATTTGTCCCCGTACTTTCTGCCTTGATTTCCAGGGTACGAAGCTGGTCATCCTTCTGGAAACTGCTAGTTACCAATATAAAATCTTAAGAGGAAGTTTTTGGTTTTCCAAAAAGCACCAAGTTGTAATTTCAGGAACAGTAACCTGCAGCTTAGACATACTAAAACTACTTGCGAAAATACGAATTTTATTGTTTCAGCTGTTACTATTTTGTTTTATTTCTCTATATTCTATTTCATCTATAACAGAGAAGACCTTAGGAAAAATAAAATACTTGCCTTCAAGAGGAGGTGATGCCAGAGTGGGTCTGGAAGCTTGTTCTGTTGGTAATGGAGGCGGTAAGGCTGGGCTTTGTCCTGTCCACACAATGTAGGAGTAGGTATTGAAAAAAAGGAGTATTAACAAATTTAATATCCACGACTAAAATAGCTAGATCTGTCTCCAACATGCATAATTCATAAACCAAACTATAAATTCATATTATTATGCAATAAGAAAAGTGTTATTAGGTGAGATCTTTAAGTGGATACGTACACAGGTTTCGTTATCTTCAGAGCCATTTCTGAATATATTACTTTTCATAGATGTATATACAATGTTAAATATATCTACTGGACTTCATTAATGGAAAATCTACATGCAATCAAATAAAGCAATTTATTTTCAATATGCACTTTAAATTATGGAAACTAAAATCACAGAAGCTGAGAGGACTCCCAATATAGAGGAAAATCACCATTTTTTTTCATTTAACTAAAAATTCTCAAATGATATAATAGGGCAATAAAAGAAGGTTAAAATTCATGGGCCTTTTGATATAGAACAGGTACATTTTCTCCTGCCAAAATAAATGACCTGCAGTTAAGTAAATAATGGGCAAAAGGGAAAATATATTCAGTTTTATAGAGTCTTGAAAGGCTCCCTCAAGTCTCTGGGCTTATTATGAACTGTATAAAAACCCACAATCGTTTCTGAGTGCTTCCTTATCCCAAGTGATTTCTTTAATTAACCAAAACCATCCAGGCCATGAACTGTAAACATTAACTAACATATGATCCCATATGAAATGCTTGCAAAATGTTTTATCATTAATTTTCATTCCACAAATTTCTGCCGTGTGTTTCTTTTAAATCCAGGAATTGACGTGGGCATATGCACTTTCTAAAATCTCACTGACAACTAGATATTATCAAATGTCAGCAGACCTGCCTGCTTACTGGAAGTTTTCCTTTTTTAGAATTTGTCAAATTAGTTTGCTCTGGTGAGTTGTGGATTAGCAAGCAGAGCAACTGGAGTGGCACACTCCACGTTCTGTGTGGTGAGAAGGGGAGCAGCCCAGGCCCTCATGCCAAATAGAGGTTAGTCTCCACTCATTAGAGGATTTCCTAAGAGTTGTTAGACCCATTCAGGCTGCTTCTTGAGCATGTCCAAGTATGCATAAAAGCACATTGGTTCATAACATGCAGGCCATATACCTAGGAAAGTATCAATCCATATTATCATCAATTTTTTTTTCCTCCTGAGAGCAGAGATGTGATAGAAACGTATTGCAACATGCAAGTTCCTCTTTCAGTGTACAAAGATAAGGTGAGGCTGGGCACTTTAAAAAAAAGTTCAATCTTCCTTATTTTCCCCTAGCTAACATTTACATACTTCTTACTCTGGGCCTAGAACAATCCCAATCAGTTTTGATATACTAAGTTATTTAAACTTCACAAGATCCTTAGGATGTAGGTGTATTTTCACTTTACAGTTTGAAAACTAAAGTGAACAGGTTTTTAGGCCGTTCAGGAATAGGAAGTGGAGCTGAATTTCCATGTAGGCTCCGGATTAGAGGTGCTTAAAGCCTCTTTCAGACTGCCTACCGCCAGAGAGGGTCATCTTTTATAAGAGGGTCCATGACTGAAGTGGGACAGAAGCATGAAACTTCCATACTGAGTCTCCACCTTCTTTGTAAGTCAAAGGGAGATACACTTGTAAATACCCGTTCCCGAGTCTTGCTTGAGAGCTGTTCTTGAAAACTATTTCTAAGGTAGGTTGATATTTTGTAGCTCTTAAATCTAGGGATAATCTAGATTTAGGAAGAAGTTAACTAAATGATTAAAGCTTAAAATACAAGTGGCCATGACCATAAATCAATCGTTTCCAAATACTGAGGCTTTAAAAAATATCTTCATAGAATGGTTCCTATTCAATCTAAACCAATTTTTCCCTGTCATATACTTTCATGAACAGCGATGATGTAAAAATCACAATCTTTTAGAGTCTTGATAAGCTTTCTAGAAATCTATTTCAAAACAAAATTCTCTCCAGGGGAATTATTCATAATTTATACTCTAAAATATTTTTAGATTTTCCTGGAGAAACTATAAAGTCATTATTTTATCTTAAAAACATTTTAGTGAGCACTTATTATTTGCCAATACCAAAAACATTAAACTCCAGCCCTCCCTTCAAGAGGTATCCAATATACTGACTAAAACAGACTTGGATCATTCTAACAGATTGCTCTAATACAGTGTGATGATGAGAAATCATATATACAGAGGGGATGTTGCAGAAAGACCCCTGGAGGAGGTCACCTGTAACCGGCATTTAAAAACCTGAAATGAGTTTGCTGGGTAAAGAAATGAGGCGAGGAAGGGATATCACACAGAGAGAATCTGGTGAGAACAAGGCATGGATGCCGAAATATGGAGGACTCCTAAAACAAACAAACTGGTGTCTTCTGCGGCAGTAAGTGTAATATCCAGTTTATAAGAGAAATTCTCTACCACTGTAACCAACTATAGTATGCCCCCCACAATGGCTGACTGTATCCTTGTGAGGCAATGGACACAGCAGGGAAGTAGGATCAAAGAAAAAGAGAAAGATAAAGCCAGATATCTTCTTGCCTCCCTAGTGACAGCTGTTAAGTCACCCTGGCAGGGGAATTATTAGCTCAGAACAAATTTCTGTTGTGGTAGGGAGCACCAAAACAAATCAGATACGTCATCTTTGAGCATGACGCATGACTTAAAGTCTTCTTTTATGTTCAAATAATGTCAGAGAATATTGTTGAAATCAGAGACCGTTTTATATATGAATAAATATATTACATAATAAATTATGCTGATAGAATGTTATACTAATAATAGAATTTTATAGTAAAGAGTGTTGTTTAGTATGAAGACTTTATGTTTAAAGTCAAATGGTGAGAGTTTGTGTAAGTGAGAGTTTCAGCTTTATCACTTACAGTCTGGGTAAACTTGAACATCTCATGAAGTAGCCAATCCTCGGTGGAGGGTCTTTATAAAATGAGGAGAGTTTTTAGTGCTGTTATGGGGATTAAGTGATGCAGCATCTGACACGTAGTAAATACTCAAAATAATATTTTTTTCAATAATGAATTTATAATTTATATCCCATCTAATTACACGAGAGGACTTGAAACAGACTTTGAAGTACATAAACGAAGACATAACAACAGATAAAATTAAACATGACAGAAATAGCAAAACTCATTTACAGGAAAGAAGCTTATAATTTTATTAGGAATATATTCCTTTGGAATTCCTGAGGACTGTTACTCTCTCTGAAGGAACAATTTAGGTTGTTGAAATTTACGTTGGAACTCTAAAGGTGCCCTTCATTTTACAAGCTATTACCTGAAAATCCCTCTGACATTCGAACATAGTGATTTGGCTTTATTTTTGTTTCTTGAGTGATTTGGGCTGGCTTATTTCCATAATACCTGAATGGCATGTTTGTAAGCTGCCAATATTTTATTGTTCTGAGTTTTTTCTCACACAAGTCAATTTGATTGTTTTTGGTTTAGTCAAATTCCACTGGGGCTAGTAGGCAGTGTGCATTCCTTCTAATGATCTAAGCTACCAATGTTTTCTTTGTACTGCTAGAAATGATGACTGGAATTACTCAGAATCTCAAGTCAAGTAGGAGGCTAGGAGCTGACTTCAGATAACATGAGGTAAAAAAACAACTCGCTATACTAAAATTTAATTCATCTGGTTTCTTTATGAAAGGAGATTCCCTACAACATTTCTATACAACTAAAGCCTAACCCCTAAATCTTGAAACAAATGTTGAGGAGATGTTTTTCTCTAATGCCTGATAGATATTTAATTCCCTAGGCCACTATTGCATTCTCCCGGAAGTACCAAGTATATCCAGAAGATCATAAACTCTTTGAAGGCCTCCGTACTGCTAACAATGAATGGTGATAGATTCTGGGATAGAGAAGGTGTCATTTTAATAAGTAACCATTGAGTTAAAATTCACTTACATTTTTTAAAAAAAATATGATGTATAAAATAAGTACAGATTCCTATTTGTTCTTTCAGTTTCATAAAAATCAGTTGTGAATCTATGACTAACAGTGAAGTGGCGAGATATGATTTTAGTAAGAAAATAATAGTTAAGTTTGCTAAAGCAATAACTTTGGTTGTATGCATTGCACAAGATTCCTAGACTGAGTATTTTTATAATATGTAGAATAACATTTTTAAAGTTTGGAATTGAACAAATCATAAAATTAAATATGGCTTTTTATCTTAGGTTGAGATATGTGATTGTGCTAGTAGTATCCTTTATTAAAATAGGGACATTTTGATCTCCAAGTGTCCTTACTGAGTGTCTTTCCCTTGCCATATAGTTTTGGGAGGGGATCAGAAGGATTTGGAGTGTCAACTCTTCCTCCCTTTCCCACCCCATCTATTAAAACAAAAATTTTAGACCCTTCATATAATAAACCCAGGTTTGTGAATTTGCCCATGAAATGACAACCTTACCAGTAAACCACCTGAAGAGGTCCAGGAGTTCATATGAGGTGGGCGGACTAAGGAGGTGTTTACTCCCATGTAGGCATCTTTATACGTGCCAGGCATGAATCACTAAATTCTACACAGCTATTTGCATCCCCTGTACATGTTCTTGTGGAGGGGGCACTCAGTAAACAGGCAACTGTCACTTAACTTAGGTCTCAGTTGTTTTAAGGATTTAGAGAACAATGATCTCTGTTGTGAGTGTTCATGGCATCACAGGACAAATGAAATCACAGGGAGCACAAAGAAGACAGAGAAAGACTCTGTTGTTAAGGAGCTTATATTAGAGGTGGAGGGAGACAGGCGATAAACAAGACAGATGATTTCCGATCTCAGCAATGTAGGGACATCAAAAAGGAGTGGTGAGGCACACAAAGCCTTGGGGAAAGAGATCACGCTAAATTGGACAGAAAAGGAAGAGTAGGGTCACCATGAAACAGGATTCCACTAACCTATGAAGCTTTGTGCAAATTAGAAAAATGCGTCCTGAGTGTGTGTGGTCCACGGCAGCAAGGTTTGGCCAGGAAAACCTGCTTAGTGCAAAATTAAGAGGCAGTTCTTTCCTGGGCAGTTGCAACTCCAGTCCAGGGCATGCTGTCTTGGGGTGGGGGAATCAGAATAAGGGTCTATGTGTAAGTACACAGACTGCACAAATGCATAATATAGTAAGTGGCCTTGCCTCCAAGGGGAACACATTCTAGCTCTGACTCAAATACAATGGAGCAAACCTCAGGAAGATTTCAGATAAAAGGATTCTTGACATGGTAAAGTAAGACAAAAAGCCTAAGCTAGGAACCAGCCTGGCTTGCTTAAAGGTCATTGGTGATGGAGAACAAAGACAAGCTCATATCAGTCTTCTAGGCTGTTCCAGTGAGTTTGGATTTGTCCAAAGGGCAATGGTAAGCTTTTGTAGGGTTTTAGCATGGCATGTAGGTTTTTAAAAGATTATTGGCTGCTGTGCGAACAAAAACAATGTAGAGAAAGGGATATGACAGGCAGCAAGAGATCAGGTGGAGACTATTGAAATAACCCAGGTGAGGAAGTGACATGGGCTTGGACTAGGTGGGTTGAGGTTCAATCATTCATGCAATAAGTATTTATTGAATGCCCACTGAGCACCAGGCACTTTCCTTGGATACGGAGTTATAGCAGTGAACAATAGAGACAAAATCACCGTTTCATGGGGCTGAGATTCTAGTGGACAGAGACAAAAAATAGCAAATAAGTTAGTAAGATGGAAATAAGTATCCTATTAAAAATGTAGCAAGAAAGAGTAATAAGGAATGCTATTCAGAGTAATGGGGGCATTTTTAAATATATGATCAATGAAAAACACAGAAGCTGTAGGTAAGTGGATGGATTCAGAGTACATTTTGACATAAACCCAATAGGACTATTATACGAATTTAATGTAGGAAGTGAGGGAAAGAAATCATTTGACTTGAACTTCTGGGAACAAATGAGAACACCCAGATAAGGGCAAGGAATTTTCCATTTACCCAGCTAGGTGCTGTTTATGGACTAACTGCTTAGTCACTGTTGTCACTTGTTTTATATAGTTTCCAATTTTGCCAGAGGTCTTCCGTAGAGGACACCGAAGTAGAAGCCGTAGTTACTTTACTGGGTTATTCCAATAATATAGCTCATTAGTAATTAATTTTCAAGTTTTTCTATGATTTTAGAAAAGTTTTAAGCAAATGGATTATTTAGTATAAATTGGCTACACAGCCCCACTGTAGGGTTTTAAAACACCAAAAGCTTCAACTTCTTAGATCAAAGAACCTCCTCCAGGCCAAAATGTTTCTACTGGAAAGGTTTCTTTGCATCCTGATAAAAAGCTTCCCTAATGTTTCCATGTGTTATATATTTGCATATTCACTTTGATGGAAAGCCTGGAATAGTAGCCAAATGCATATTTCATACATTCTTTTGATTAAAAATGATAAAGGTAATATTAGTGTTTTTTCCTCTTCATCTCCAATTTATGAAGTAGAAATAATTTTCCATGAAACAGTCAACTAAAGAAAGGAAATAAGAGTGATTCAAGATCATACCATTGTTCTATTTATCTTTATACCTTGATTATGATGGAATACCTGATGTTTGCGACCTAACGAAAACAGAGGCACAGAATCATGATCATAGATTTTTGGGGTGTAGGAGAGACCTTTGAAATCAACTATGCCAACACCCTGATTTTTCAGATGAAAACAAAAATGGTCCCTGCAAGGATAAATAGCTTAACAAAATCATGCACTGAGAGCAGATCCAATTTAAGATTAAGGTTTTTTTCCACTCCATTTTATTTTTCTGTTTATTTAATATCTATTTGGAAGGCCAAGATAAATGCCAATTATCTTATCTATTATCACCAATGATTCATAACCCTTTAAAGATCTGTACGTATTTACTTCATACTATAAAGAGTTTTATAGTTTTCTTCAGGGGTCATGCTTTATTTAGCCTTAATTAGATGCTGAAATGACCTCAGCTGGCCCATCAAAAAGGCTCACTTCTTAAATCAATCTTTTTGTTATCTGACTTCATTTCCACACTTCTAGACAGACTTCCAAGTAAGAGACTTTCAAAATTTTCAGAATTACTGTTTCTTCACTTTTCATAGTTACTTGTAGTTATCTAAACCATATGTCTCTGAAACCCACAGCAAATCATATTTGCACACAAAGTCAACCAAGGGACAGAGAATAAAGATGGAAGAAGGAGGCAAATAGGTAAAACGAATTATACATTTTTCTTTTAGTGCAAAGGTCAAAGTTAGTAGGGAAAGAGACTAATGAGGCAAATTAGATGGACTGCAGTCTCAATGAAAAGAAATAAAAATAAAAACTTAGAATGAACTCATGTCCTTGGAATGCAAATATCCTACTTGCTATTTAATCAAATATCTCTGGGATTATAAATTCTCACTGATGAAACTTCCTAGAACTGGGCTTATTCTAGTGAATCTTCAAAACTTGGCTATTTTATCACCTCCTTGATTCTCTTCCATATACATGCCTCACAGCTCCACATGTTCCCAGAGCAGCCAGGATGCACTTTATCTTCTGATCCTCAAAGTATATTGTTTGTTTATTTACAGGCTTGGGCTTTTCTTCCTCCCCATCCTCCCACCTTCCATTTTTTTCTGATCATCACTAGACTATGAGCAACTTAAGGACAGAATCTGGAACAGCAATATACACTTGGGAAAGGAAAATGAATAATTAAAGGAGAAAATGAATGATTAACTGAATGAGTGAATCCGTAAATGTTGCTAAATGCCACTCTGTCACATGGTTTCTAGAATGTTTCCATATGAACAGACTGAACTATAGTTTTTTTAGTTCTTGATTGAGTACAAAATACTTCCAGCAAAATAATGAAATTTTATTTATTTATTTATTTATTTATTTATTTATTTATTTATTTATTTATTCATTTATTCCTTTTTAAATTATTTATAGCTCCAGACCAAAGCATTTTCTTTCTGTGAGAATATTTACCTATTTGTGAATGGAACAACGATCTTTCCATGCAAGTGAAACATTAATGTTTTTAACCATGGCTAGTGGGAAAAAAAGTGAGCTAATGCCCAAAGATGAGGAAAAGTAGCTTCATTAAATGGTTCAATCAAGATATAATACTTGCAATATATTCTGAATATCTACAGGTTCCCTCAAGTGGAAAGAAGACTATATAAATTATCCACTGAGGTATTTTTCAGCCGAAATAATTCTGCACCTTTTGATGTAACTTGAATGGTGTTTTAGTGCCAAACATCGAAATAAAAGAAGTTGAACGACTTGTTAAATTTACCCAAAGGACTTATGAATAAGGCCCATGTATGCAGATTGTCAGTGCTGCTAAAGAGCACTGCATGTTGTCTTTGTGTTTTGCATTTATTTTAGAACTAATACAGAGCCATAAGGAATGAACGACATATATAACAACATTAAGAATAATAGTGAGTGCTAAACAATTTCAGTTAATTACAGGCAATTATTATGTTGTTACATTATGCTTTAGAATTCTATAGTCAATGATATCATTTTATAATAATTAAACAGATCTTAAATTCAGTGCTCTATATTATAGTAAAGTGATATTATTAATGACATTTTAAATCTTGTTCCATTTGAAGATGACTTAAAGTACAAATAATGCATGTTTTTGACCATTGGTTATGTTAACTCAATATTCAAAGTTGTAATGAATTCAAGTTAGGACTTTGAGATGTTGTTTTCCAATGTCAAAAATATCTAACATTCTTTACCAAAATGGTGATGCCTATCTTCTAAGGCATTGAGTAGTAGGAGACGCTATCAGATAAAAATGGCTCGTCTTACTAGAAATCAACTTTTTGCCGTATAATTGATAATAGCCAACATATGAAAACTACCCAACTATCCATCAACAGATGAATGGATAAAGAAAATGTGATATATGTATATACTGAAATAGGAATCTATTTGTCTATCTAGCATCTATAGAAAGAGAGAGAATGGAATATTATTCAGCCATGAAAAGAAGAAAATTCTGCCAATTGTGGCAATATGGATCGAGCTTGAGGGTGTTGTGCTAAGTGGAATAAGACAGACAGAGAAAGAGAAATACCATATGAACTCACATATGGAATCTAACATTAGAGAACTTACAGATACAGAGAAAAATTGGTGATTGCCAGAGGTGGAGGGGATGAAGGATGGATGAAACGAGTGAAGATAACCTTAAGGTACAAGCTTCCAGTTATAAGATAAATAAGTCCTGGGAATGTAATATACAGCATGGTGACTATAGTATTGTTTATAAATTGCTAAGAGATTAGATATTAAGGGTTTTCATCATAAGAGAAAGAATTGTAACTGTGTGAGATAATGGATGTTAACTTATTGTGGTAATTATTTCATAATATATACATATAGCAAATCACCATGTTGTATACTTAATATAATATGTCAATTATCTCAGTAAAACTGAAAAAAAAAATTAAAGGGATTGAAATAAACTATATGCCTTAGTTAATCTTAAAAAAAGAAATCAACTTTTTTCCATGGCAAGTATTTATAATGTAGTATTTATGTGTGAATTTTAAGTACATGATTGAGTAGAACTAAAAATGCATAGTTTTCAAGATAAATCACAACATCTCAATAAAATTTTGAGCTAAATCAAATTGAGTTTCGATCTCCGGTTTCATTTATATCCCTAGGCATGCCCTTCCTCCCTCACACATTAACATACTAACAAATAATGGGCTATTATTCATTTAATTTAATTGGCCATTGTTTTTAATATAAACGAATCAGTTCTGAGAAGGTTGTTGTTTACCAACCAGGTAATTATAGCATAGCCTATATCTAAATATGAGTACATTTAATGTGTCATAGCCCTCAAGTCAAAATGTCATAGTTCAGGCTTTATATTCGGTATTACTTTTCAGAGACTCAACACACTTTAGAGATTTACTCAAAGATGGAAAACCAAGTCACACCAAATTATTGATCATTGGGAATATAAGTAACCAGAAAGTTGAGGAAGTAAGAGAAAAGATGGCTCCCAAGACAAAATTATTACATTTGCAGATCATATTAAAATAATTTACAAGCAGAATAACAAATTCACTTCTTAAGAGATAGGAGGCTTGACATTTTTGTAAACTATCTAAACATGAAGAACAAATAATGGCTCCTTCTGTCTCCTGTCTTTTCTGGTTGTTTGACTTTAGGATTCTACCAAAGCGGTTATTGATAGAGAGCAGCTGGCACGGTTGATTGCTAAATCAATTCCTAAACTGCTCGAATCTGTTGTTTTCATTCTCAGTAACTTCAGGACCTACCAACAACCTTAGAGATAAATTTATCCTATGCTCTTCTCCATCTCGATTTGCTGTCACTCCAACCATTAAGAATAAAATATGCTTAAAAATCTGATCATGGAGCTGTGGGATATTTTATCAGGCCTACGGTAGTTTAATAGAGTCCCAGGAATTTAAAAGTAAACCATATCCAAGATTCCTTCAGTAATTTTGGTGACAAACCATTTGCGCTCTTGGGTATGAAGTCATGGTCCCCGCTGCCTGGGGATTCTATACCAGATTCCTTTCACTGACCAATCAACAAAGACATTTGAAAGTCACCAGCAGATCACCTGCTTTCTTTGGCAGCTGTACTTACAACATTTAGGAGTGCTTGTCAAATTTACATTATATGAGAAACAGAGATTATGAGTTTTTCTTAAACTATAACACTTAGAAAACAGAGTGAAGAAAAAAAAAAAAAAGAAGACCTAAGAGGCAGTGACCCCTGTTTTAAAATATATTTATAATTCTCCCTGTTGCTGGAGACAATATCTAGCCATCCAAGCAAATTCTGAAACTTCCTTCTGGTTCAATTCCCTAATCTATGAGATGGAAAATTATAACCCAGCTCCTAGGGTTTGATAAGAGCCCAATGAGATGATCCATGTCCAGAGTGTAGCACAGCCCCTGGCCTGGCATACCTTTAGGATTTGGTAAATGGTAAATCTTTCCATTGTCTTCATCAATCTTGTTATCATCATCATCTCTGATCATCCTCAAAAATCCTTGAAGGGTAGGTAGCTGCAGGAAAGCGTGTGTATGACAGCTTTCCTTCAGCTCTAGGTAAGCCATGTTAACCAAGGCTCTTTGTGACTTTCCTTTCTCCTTATCCTCAAATGCAGAGAGATACTTTTTGAAGCTATTGCATGGCATTTGAAAAAAACAGTGTTGCTTTTCTTTTATACAGGGATCTCATTCATATAAAATAAAATCAATTCGGTACTTTTTAATCACCCTGTTTAGCTATTTCCACAACACAGGACTTGGCAAATGGAAGGGATGTTGCAACTGTCCTATCCTTTGTCTCCACCTGTGGGAAAATTTCTTTCTTTCTTTTTTTCTTTTTTTTGTTAATTGTCTCTGACACATGCAAATATTCCATGTACACAAGCAATTCGAAGAGATATGAAAAGCCTAAGGACGAATCATAGAGCCAATTAAAAAGAGACCTTCTGGTTTTGGAATTTATCTCAGGAGGAGACAAAGGATTTGTCGTTTTGTTTTAGCAGAAAATTCTCTACCAGCTGCTTTAAAAAAGATGATAAAAATCCATACCTTTTCAACTACAGGCATATAACATAAACTTATTTCAATACTTGCACTTGATAGATAAAGGATAAATGGTAACATGTTAATAATTACTGTTTAATAGGCTTAACACCACAATTAAATTCACAAATATATTCTCCCTTGAATGACACATTTGGAAGTCATCCAACTTCTCTTCCTGTTTTAAATTGTGTATAATTGATACTATTTTGTCATTTAAAACAATACACACTGCTTATCCAGTGTCTGCCAGGAGGCTATTTATAATTATACAAAAAAATAATATTCCTCTGGGAGAAAATCATCATTAATATAATCCCATCATGAATAATGGAAAACGGAAACCATTTACATCTTCTGCAACTGTCTTATAAAACAGTATTAAATCATCAGGTTGTTTTTTACAGGATGTTTCAATGTGACAATATTGATCCTTTTTCTATATCTATTTTCTCTCACCTTCTGTAAGAGATTCTAATTGTTACAAACAAGTCTTAGCCACTAAACACATGCTTATTACCTAAACACTGTGGATGGTTACAATAGAAAGTGATTTGTAGGTGGCAGTTTTTCTTTCAGGAAAGTTCCATGTCAACCACAAAGAAGAAATATTGAATGAAATAGAGTAGTGGGGATTTAAGAGATATAATATAAATAATTAAGTATGAATGACAAAGGATAGACACTAAAGTATAAGAGGGTCTAATTTGAAAGGATGCACAGCAATGTAAATGCCTTCCATATGATGAGATATTACTTTGTTCAGTTTTTACCCTGTACTGATTTCTTACTTGGTATTCTTAATAAAGAGTACATATACCTATATGACTATTCTACACCTCTTAGAGTGAAAAACTTGACTACCTAAATAAGTAATAAATCCATTATAAGCAATTAGTAATAACAATCACAGTGAAGCTGAAGGTAAGCATTGAACAAATACCAGGACTATACCATTAGGAAGCCTATCCTGATCTCTGTGGCCCTCTCATCTTTAGACATTTATAGTGAGTATAATCTGCAGATATGATATAGTACTGAATTAGTATCTTCCCTTGTTTTTCTTCCCTAGCTGCTTTTTACTGTTCATCGCTTTCCTTGTAATAATCTGACTAGATTGTTATCTCCTCCTGCTTTGAAACTCCTGTTACAACCAAAAGTATTGAGTATATACCACGGATTTAGTAACTGTTGGGAGACTGATTAATAGAATGACTTTGAGCGTATCAACTGGGATGTTGATGAGTACATAAATAGGCAAAATATATTATCTTCAAATGTGGTATAGTTATTACTACTATGTGGTAAGAACAGTACTATTTTGTCTTAACATAGACTATTTTAGAAAACCCAAGCATAAAATACACCAGAGGCTAGAAGAACAGTCATAGAACTGATCCGAAAATGCTGAGCAACTGTTGAACAGCAAAATGTTGAAATTGGTAACATTTATGTGAATATTGCAAAATTCATCATTGTCTTCACCTTGCACAAACATCCTGGTACAGGAAAAAAAGCTATGGATGAGGAAAATTTGTTCATCATCTAGGTCTCTCTGAAAGCAGTTACATCAAACTTAGTTCACAATTAGTTATATCAAAATAGGTATGGGGCCTACTCATTATTTCCATGTTTAAATTAAGGCCTGCTTTAGAAAAGTGATGAGAACTACATATTCATTTGAATGGTTAGAAAGTCACAGATTCTCCATTCTTTGTTGATTGGGCCACCCAAGTGAACCTTAGAATAGCAGGAGGGGAATGTATTCACATAATTACAGAAATGCTTCTTTAATCTGCACTCTTGCATGTGAACTGACAGATAAGATTATTACAAGACATGACACATTAATAAATAACACCTAATTAGTTTGATAATTCTTTGATTAAGCCTTAATTTTCCTTGCTTTTCATGCAGCAATTCAAATGACTCTGTATTGTTTGCTCCTTTTTCAGACTATTTTAGAACATGCTTTGAATAGTCTCAGTAGGTTACCTGAGGAGGAATTTATTTTTGTCTGACAGCAAGTCCATGCCGTTAACAGCGATAAGGCTAGACCAAAATGATACTTGAATCAAAGTTCGCTCACAGCAAAGATACTCCTCTAAAATCTAGCCCTGCATTTAAAAGGGTAGGAAAAAAGTGAGAAATGAGAATGTGAGAAAAATGAAACAGGCCTTCATTTTGTTCTCTTTAAATGGACACAGAGAAGTGAAGTCATATAACTTGGGATTAGGAGGACAGCAGTCTTTTTATTTACTAGCTTTCTCCAAAAACCTACAACCCCTTTATCACAATGAAGCTGCTTGAGAGAGAACAGCAGCATTAGAGGAATCACAGCCACTCAGAAGTGCTCGGGTCTATTTCTGGGCACATACCAGCTATTTATAGTGACGAGAATGTATCGTGGACTGATTGTGACAAATATGAAAATCTAATACATTTATCTTGAACAGCTTCCACTGACTTCAGATTATCAGATGCAGCCCTCATGGGGGTATGCCAAGTCCAGGAGCTACGCACATCTGTAATTAAGTGTAGGATTTCTCCCCTTTTCTTCTACCACTTCATTCTAATTCTTTATGCTGCCTGCTGTTTACAGATGCATGCCACAAACCAGTCTTTGCTAATTCTGAGCCTCTGTCTCTTGAGATACTACCAATAACTCCTTCAAGAATCTTTACACGGGGCCTATTCGCAATGCTTAGAAACCTGCCATCGTTTTAAAGAACAAGATTATTTCGAGGAAGGAATAAAGAGGGATGCTCTGGGATGATCATCAATAATTTTTTTTTCATTGAGATAAATATTAGGCATCGTGAATTCAATTCAATAAACACATCATGGATCTGGCAAAGTATGAGACAGTAGGGATTTAAAAGCAAACGTGTCTGATGACTGGATTAAGAAGATGTGGTCCATATATACAATGGAATATTACTCAGCAATCAGAAAGAATGAGTTCTCAACATTTGCTACAACATGGACGGCACTGGAGGAGATAATGCTTAGTGAAATAAGTCAAGCAGAGAAAGACAACTATCATATGATTTCTCTCATCTATGGAACATAAGAACTAGAATGATCAGTAGGGGAAGAAAGGGATAAAGAAAGGGGGGGTAATCAGAAGAGGGAATGAAGCATGAGAGACTATGGACTATGAGAAACAAACTGAGGACTTCAGAGGGGAAGGGGGTGGGGGAATGGGATAGACTGGTGATGGGTAGTAAGGAGGGCACGTATTGCATGGTGCACTGGGTGTTATACACAACTAATGAATCATCGAGCTTTACATCGGAAACCGGGGATGTACTGTATGGTGACTAACATAATATAATAAAAAATCATTATTAATAAAAAAAAAAAATAAAAAAAAATAAAAGCAAACGTGTCTGAAAGGTGTATGTAAGGCAGAAAAGAAAGACTTGCTCGGGAGAGAATGATAATGACATATGATCATTAAATCAGAAAGATACAGGGAGTGGTAAGTTGAAAATCACAATTTTCTTATATTTGGACACAAGCACCACCCCCACCCCAGCTGTACACTTACATAGTGTTTCTTATGCTTGTCATAGTCAGGTATTCTTTTCAATGTTTGTATAGGTGCATGAATTAATCCATGTGTTAATCCTAAAAAGTAATGTCTATTATCCCACATTAAAGCAGAGGTCAGCACCGTGCATATTCAGTGCTGGATCTATAGAATCTAGCACAGTCCCTAGAACTCATCTAAAATACACTTAAATCAAACTCATTCTATGCATTTAATGCAAGATTTTTTGTATGATCCTCAACACAACACCGTAAATTATGTATTATTGCCCACATGATGTAGGTCGTAGAACTAAGGCCAGAAGACATCAGATGGCTACAATCGGCAAAATCGGTGTTTTATATTATGTGTTGATGTGGATCTGAAAAAATGTTTTCCTCTCCCTAACAAAATTCTGCTTGTAACAACTCATAGATAGGCGCTCAGTGACTAAAGAAAAACCGGCGCTCAGGGAGCCACAGACCCTTAAGAGCACTTTGACCATCTGCTAATGTATTCTGCCACAATCTTATCAGTCTCATTTGACAGAAGAGGAAATGAAGGCCTAAAGAGATTGATTAATTTGACTAAGTCATATTTCAGGCAAGTGGCAGGGCCTAGAATTGAAGCCACGCAGTCTGGCTCTGGAGTCTGTGCCTAACCACCTGACTCCATTGCCTGAAACATCCCGCATTGGATGGCTGGATGGCTACCTCTGAAGAAGCCAAATAAAATAATGCAAAATAACAAAAATCAGCCAAAGAAGGAAAGGAAATTATTGCTCCTTTCTAGGTTACTGAATAGGTCAGTTCTAACACTTTTCTTACTCCACTGTGTTTTTGGGAAATAGTCACACGTACTTCACTCTTCTCATTTATATCTAAACCTCATTTAAGTTTCTACCACATGTGTGAACTTCGTCAAAATAGTTTATGGCCTTTTGAATGGCAACGTTAATTTCTTAAGTTACTTACACACAGTTCCCATCACCACCTATAGGAACAACGACTTAGGAAATTTGCCCTTTCTTCCTTTAAAACCATGTTTTAGGTTCATCGGCTTTAGCAATAGCTCCTAAACTTTATCCCATTTCCAATCCCTTAAGCAAATGCTGCCTGACCACACTCTCTGAAATGCTGGTTTCGTGTCATTGTTCTACTTACAATTTTTCAGACTCTCTTCCATGCCAAGTTTCAGCTTCGCCTGATTGACCAAGCATCTCTAATGTCACCACAGACTTATCACCTCTTACTTTGCTGATGTTTTCTCATCTCCATTTATCTCGTTGTCAGTCTGATATCCTCATGGTCATACAAACACATCAATTTCACATGCACAGCCATGTCACATCCCTGTCCCTGTTTGTTTTCTCTTCCATTCATATCCAAAGCAAGGCCTGTGTATTCCTTAGCACTTAGTCAAATACTATCCATCTTTCAAGTTCTAGATGTCTTTTGTCTTCCCTGACATCAAGTATCACAGATGTCTCTCTGACACTTGTAACATTTAGTGTCAGTATTATGCACTCTAACTCCCAACATCAACCTTTTTCTATCATTTAGTAGTTCCTTTTTTCTCTTTCAAATACTCATCCACTCCACTTGTTAAAATTAGAGATCATCCTTCAGTGTTCTTACATCCCTTACTGTGTTTGGTGTGGGACTGCCGAGCATGCAGAAGCTATTCAGTTATTTCTATGCAGACTTACTTCATTCACTCTTTCGGCAACCTCATTTCCACCATGGCCCTCTCCCCGAAACGCCACACCTGGTTATCTAACTGCAGATAACTTCAGAAGTTGCTGTGAGAATTTAATGAGTAAAGTGTGTGAGAGTACCTGGGATGAACCTTGGTATTTAGCAGGTGCTTAACAAATGATGTTTGGATGGGAATCTTTGCATATTCACCTTTTGCAACTGAATACCATCTGCGGCCTTAAGAATAGAAAATGGGTTCTAGATCTCCTATGCCTCCAACCCACTCCTGTGAGTTTTGACCCACTCTCTTCCTTTCCTTTGTATTTAGGGTTTTTTTGTTTGTTTGTTTGTTTTGGTTTTTTAGGCCAACAACCTCCGAAAAATCTTACTGTCCTCTCCTTTGGTATTTGTGATGATAAATCCCATGATTCTACCTCTATGATATCTCTGAAATCCTCTCAATTCCCTTAATCACATCTCCCAAGATCAATCTTTACTTCCTCTCCTTGGACACATTCTAACTCGTCTTTCCACTCCATTCCATCCAATCCTTCTTTCACAAATATTTCCAATTCTGTTTCTTTTCCCAGGTTCCCTGAGTGTCAACCAAAGTGAACCACTTGCAGTTCCCCATCTATGCCTAAAACACCAGGGAGCTTTGGGCTTTAGAATTAGGCTGGGTTTGAATCCCCTGTCTCACTGTGTTTGACTTGGGCAAAACACTCAAATTCTCTCTACCTCAATTCTGTTCTGCAAAACAAGGATGATGACATACTCCTCCCAAGGTTTTATAAAGATTAAATAGGATTGTTTTAGGAAACTAGCAGAGAATAAATACTCAACAACTGGCAGTCACAAGAGAACATTTCAAGATAGTGTGATTCTGTGCCTAAAGTGTTATCCCTTCAGTTTTTATATCTTTATCCTTAAATTCATATAGACACAGTCTAACGATGTCTCAAGACCCATTTCAACTTTTTGTCTTCCACAAACTTTTCTCTAATTTTTCACACTAGAAGCATTCTCTTTTTTGCAGTAAATTTGCATAGTAAAAGAGAAAGCAAAAACATGGAGAGGACATGTGCCTATACTTTCTTATTTCATCACCTTAAAAACCTTAAGAAATACATTTTAATAAAAATTGAGACTCAAAAAAAATTTTAAACACAAGGAAAGTATTTAAATCCTGTGTGACCTTCACATTTACGTTCCTGCCATTGATTCTCGGTGTGCTATCAGGGTCAATTAGAGCAAATCATAGTTTTTGAGTTTTGGTTTGGTTTTGTTTTGAGCAATTGTAACTACTTATGGAGACTGATCTCTCTTGTCTTATTTTTTTTTATAGGTCTTCCAAGGAACAAAGAAAAAAATTACTTATTTTTTTCAACAATAAAATTATAAACAAAATTTATTTTTTATAAATAAAATTATAAAATTATTTTTAAAACTCATTCTAACTTGTAATTACCATGTGGTACCATTTGACATGGTCTTATTTTGTTCCCCTATCTTGAACATTTCTATTTTATCAACTTACAAATTATTTCATTATTACTAATTATTCCCAACAATGCTACAAATGACTAAAATAACAAGAAAAAATAGAAAAATTATAGAGTTGCCTGGAAGGATGATGTAATTGCAAAATAAACCATCATTATCTCATCATCATTCAGTTTTCTTACTGTTGTGACTAAAGTAATTCATCATCACGTGAGAAGGTATAAAAAAGAAGCCTGGAAACATTCTTATGGTCTACCTTTAGTTTCACTGAACACAGTTTAGAATTTAGATGTTCTATTTTTCATCCATAACTGCAAAGAGAAGAAAATTGACAGAGGAACATAGTTCAGTTATTAGATGCAAAAAGAGAGATAACAGTATGCTAAACTTTAATGATTAAGGTGAAATTGAAATTGATCATTTAAGTGAAATCTCAGACCATGAATTTTCAGATAACAATGAATTTTTTCAAGAATCAATGAGTGAAAGATTCATTTCAAAGGACAAAAAAGAAATATGGTGTTCTCATCCAGTTAGTCCTTCAACCAGAAGGACTTTATCAGGCAGTATTTTGTGGCAAGAACCTAGCCTATCTCATTTTGTTAGAAGGGTATGTTATAGTACTTTTTCGTCTTTTATAAAAATCTATGTGCCAAAATTTGTGGCGTTTAAGTGGACAAATGCTAAAGAAAGGTAAAGGCAGGTATCAGAATGAAATCAATTATGTATACACAAAAAATCACTGGATTTGTCATTCTAAATGATGTTTATTAATCTAAAAAATGTCTCACAGTTATGGGATGGAGATGATATTATTTTTCAGTGAAATTATGAGCCTCAAAGATTTCAAAAACTCTACTGCTGCATTTTGATGTTGCAAATTCTAAAAGAACCAGGAGTAATATTATGCTAGAACCTATTAAAGATGTGTTTGAAATTTGGAATTAGTATCTATTAGATGCATATATTGCAGGTTTATGCATGATAATTGATGGGCAGTTAGTTCCTTTCTGAATATGTTTCCAATTTGGAGTATATACAGTTTCAAAATTAGAAAACTGATGAAGTAAACTTTTAGCTTTGCTATGTTTAAGTTCTTATCACAATTTTCATATCCCTTTATTCTTACTTCTATAAACCGTTTTTTAAATGATTTAAAATATTAAAAAACATTAACAGGTCCAAGTGGTAAGTGGAGATAACTATTGTTCCTAGTATATTGAGATTAGCATGTGCATTTCCTAAGCCTCTATTGCATACTTATCAACTTATCCTTGGTTATAAAGTTATTTATGCCATGTCTTATCTCTTTTCTGGACTATCAGCTTGCTGAGGGGATTCAACAAATATTTATGGAGTTAACATAAAAACTCCCAAAGCTTTTATTTTGTGAAAATAACTAGATGTTTGGAACTGAAGTGAGTATATTTTCGTGGAACAGTATTTTATAGAGAAAAGTAAAGCAAGGCTGAATCTTACCTAGTCTTTTCCATTATAGCCAATTGAGCTCGGAAATACATTAGATTAAACCATTAAATAACAGTGACTATGATGCAATTACATTTGACCTCTTCTCAGCAGGATCAAACCAAAAACGCAGTTAGGCACAGCTGAAGTTCAAGAAAAGGATCTTAATAAAATGAGAGTACTAACTTATTCCTTGAGGCTCTTTCTGGCTGTGGACTTAAAACCCAGAGAACTGGAATACAAGCTGCCAAAGAGTACCTTATAATAGTCAGAGAAGATTTCGATAGGTGAATACCTTCAATTTTAAGAGAGTAAATGACACAGAAAGCAGAAGAAATTACCTTGACATAAATTCTTGGCTCAAGTAAAAGTCAGACAGCAGCTGGAATTTCAATGGTTGGGATAACTTCTAACGGATAAACTTTAACTTGTATTGAACTTTAATCATAATGGCTTTATGATTATGATTTTTTTTCATACAGAGATGAAAAGCTGAAGGAAAGTGTTAAGATGACTAAACAAAAGCATACGAGGCCTGGTTCCTGTATTGGACCTTTAACTTGATTTCCTTATCTGTAGTAAATACGAAGACGTCTGTGAGCCATGTGATTATTTTCCTTGCTGAAATTTGTCTCTTGCTTAACTCAGTTGACTTCGCCCAGCGATACATGCAATTCATTTGGCCCGGGGGGAACTTGATGAAGAGGAAATGTGAAAATGCCTACCAAGATCATGATGGTTCTTTTAGAGTCTACATTAAATGAATGAAATTATGGGTATGACTATCACTTAAGAAAAATGTGCTTTGCAGCAAAGTATTGAAAAGGATATTGGAGTTATTGGAAGGTTGATAAAGATAAATACATTAGCAGTTATTTATCTTGACTATAGGTACCATCAATTTCTAAAAGCAAAACCAAAAAAATATATGAAACACCATAAATTGAGTCTCTATATAGCTACCAATGTCTGCCTTGACCAGTTTTCATAATTCTCTCAAAAGAAAATGACAACTAGAGTACTTTAACCCTAAAAAGTGTGAATCATTAGCTTCAGGACAGCCACCTCAGGAGAACAGGATCCATCTCCCTCCCTTCCCTCCTCCCTCTCTCCTTCCCTCCGCTCTCTTCCCTAAGACAGATTAGAAACTATTCAAAACTTGTTCTATAACATTGACCATGTACGCAATCAAGAGATCTAATGACAGGGTGGTTATATCATTTAAGAGCAGCAGAGAGACTATTTCTAGAGAAGGGAGCACTTCAGTATTCGTAATACCCCTAAAGTTATACATTGTACATATACATCTACTCCAAGTGCCCACAGGGCCAGCCTTAGTAGCATATACTCACTTTCTAGGTTTAAATATAGTTTTCTTAATATTTCAACTTAATATAGAGCAAGTCAGTACAGGAGAATTTTAAATAGATACAATGAAATGATGTGATCCTTACACTTTACGCTGGCTTATTAAGATGGTCCCTGTAATTGAGGTGGGGATTGTTACTGACCGTAGATAGTGCATATTCACTATAGAGATTCAAAAAGAGTAATTCAGTTCACTTTCAGGTATATCTTTGCTAAAAAATGTTAAAACTATCTTTGTTAGAAGTATTTTATTTAATGGGATAAAAAAGGAAAACTTGGGACTTGTCATGGTGTCAATACATTTCATTAATAAGGTTTTCCAAATGTCAACTGTGATTTGGGCTACTTTTGAGGGTGTGGCAACATTATATAAGGAAACTACTTCATCCCAAGGGAAAAATCAAATTATAGTTTAAAAAACTCATTACCAATAATTAATAATGAACCTTAGCTAAACAATAACAGGTGTTCTACTAATCCCAAACAGAAGCAGATGGAAGCACAAATGTTTTATAAATACTGGATACATGCAGAGCAATAAACTTGGCAGGAATTGTTTTATTCTCTAATTGTCAGTCAGAGTTGAAGTCTTATCACTTGCATTTTCTCTAAATTGATATGCCCAGATAAAATCTTGTTTCTCATTCCTTATGTTTCAAAACGCAGACCATATTTACTGTTTTCTTACTCCATCTTATGTATTGTCTCACCAAGAAGGGTAATGTAAATGTTCCTTCTGTACACCTATGAAGTTCAATAGAATTTGTTACATGAAACAATGGGCTTACCATACAGGTTTCCCTTCTCCAGCTTCTTTCCTTCCACCCCCTGAAATGCTGAAATACGGTATTTCTCCAGAAATGCTGATCTACATATTCTTTAATTTCTTAGACATTTTAGCAATAAGCCTGCAAAATCATGATTGTAGGTAGATGAAATAAATGAGGAAGGCAACTAGAAAGCTAATAAATGACATTAAGAAATCTAATCCTATAGCACCTGGGAATGATTTCCAGGAGGTAGAATATTAGATAGTGCTACAGATCTGAACTCACAACTGTTTAAAAAATGTTCACATAGGACCTTAGAGTAGATTTCCCTGCATGGTTAATAGCAGGATTCTCCTTAACTCATGCAGAGATGGTTTCACTGTTCCTCTGATCTTGACCTGTTGTTGAATTTTTGGAAAGAAATGGTTAGCTTTGTGACTACTGAACTCTTAGCATCCCTCATTGACTTTGACAATGTACAGTTCTCTCTGTCCTATGATTTTCTTAGGACTTGTATTTTATGATCAATTAGTAGCTCTATGAATAATTTGGGGGGCACAAAGAACACATTATTTTCCTCAAACAATGGAATTTAAAAACTCATGCTCATTAGGATGTAGATTCACGTTGCATATAAGTAAACAGTTGATCTCTTCAAAGCAAAGTATGTGTAGAATATAACTTTCTTAAACCATCACAGTTCAATAAATTGGTCAACAAATCTGTTAGCTAAAATTGGCTTAATGATGTATACAGACTGAGAGTCATCAGTGTTGTTTCTTTCATGTAGGGTGTTCACCCAGACAGGCTGTGCTATACTGAATGATTTTAAGAATAAAGGTATAATAGTATTTTGTGCATCTACTTAGATGCCTTGTCAACAAATTTGCAAGGTTGTTACTGTGACCTCAATGTGAGGACACTGATCATGTGGAGTTCAATGATTTGCTGAAGGGCCAGTGCTAGAAAAGGATGGGGTCAAGCATTATATCTGGATGCATGTCCAAAGCCCTCTGTTTTCACTATACTAAATTACTTTCCTGAATGTTTCCATCTAATTTTACTATGATACTATACACATACGTTAACAATCATTTTTACCAAGTGAGTCATCATCCAAATGAGTCACCATATTTTCCAGTGTTTTCCCTCTCATTTCAGTTTCTAACTCAGTAAGAAAGTAAAAAAAGAAGAGTAAAAAGATTAAGAAAATGAAGAAGAGGACGAGGGGTGGAAATGAACTTGAATAAATTACTAGAATTAATTAAATTTTCCAGAGAGCCAAAATTCTCATGATCTTCAAATTTTCTAGGACCTAGATGTATTATATACTTGTTTTAAATATGATATGCCCATTGGCCAATACATGCATAAATGTAATTATACATTTTAAAGAGATTTCCATAAAAATAGTTTAGAGCCAAAATATAGTTTGCTTTAAAAACTTAGCTTCAATTATTCTAATGTAAATTAGCTCCTTCCTTAACAATACCATCTTCTTAGAATTCTTTTCCCAAACATAACATAGTACTATCAGTCTTTAAATCTGCAAAAGGCCTAGTACAAGCAATCAAGTTATTCATTATTAATTAAGATATTAGTAAAGAATCCCTTGTCACACTCTGGACAACAATTAAAGATAGGAGAGATGATAGATAAATTGCTTTCAGTAAAAATATTTCTCCATTGTGTTGACTATTAACTCTAAGGTTGACTATCTTATTAATAGTAGATCTCTGGACTGGCTAACCCTGGTTCATGTGAGAAAAAAAACTTTTTTTGAAATAAATTAAATATCTGAATTGCGATGGATTTAATATAAATATTTTTCACTATTAAAAAAGGATACTTTCATTGTCATAGGTCTTATAAGTTTACCAGAAATAAAATAAGATGATTCACCTCTTCACTCCAAGATATTATTAAAGATATTAGCATTTTTTATATATAAAGATATTAGCATTTTTTTTAGCTTTCAACCAACTTCATTTGCAATAGGCCATGCAGTAATAGAACGTTAAATTAAAGGCCCTAATGCCAGTTATTACTTCTGCTTTTTACTGGTTTTATTCTAGATCTACACATGCATTATGCAATTTTTTAAAATGAAAATACAGTTTAGTACATAAAAAAGCCAACAATCTTAGAAACAAAGACTATTAAAACAGACAAGTACAAAAATTGTTTGGAATACCTGGTTTTAAATCCCCATGGACAAACATGTCAATCATATATCGACAGAATGCATACTGATCTGACAGAGTAGAAAGAAAAAGAGCAATGAAAAAATGTCATCAACACCTTTCTTTTTTCTAAGGAGAAATGGTTTAACAAAACAAACAAAATAGCACAATTCTATTTTAGTCACTATAATATTTTCTGTGAAGGAATAATTTGCACTCTTAGGAACACACAAGGGGAAAAAGACATAATAAATATAAAGTTTAAACATAATAAAAAAATGCTCAAAAAATAGGTTTTGATTTATTCCATACAAACTTAAAAAACTGAAACAGACTAGTTCAGGGTAATATCATATAGTTGTTTTTGTTTAATCAAAACTTTTTTCATCAAATTCATTATAAAAGTCATCATATTAAAGCAATTTTTCTCACTGTTCATATATACACTTCCAAAAATGAAACAGAAGTTTTACGAGAGGAAATTATTTCCAACTTGGAACATTTTACCATTATTCATTCCAAACCCTTCTGCTAATTGTTTAAATGGAGCTGCAGAACGTTTTCTTGAAAAGGCAAGCAGGAAGGCTAACTCCTTTGCAACGTGGTAGGGATTCTGCATGGAAATGCTGCTCAATTAGAAGAAATGTGCAGAACAGACTTCCAACGTCACATGACATCATTGTTAAGCTAATTAACTGAGTACTCTTTCGGTGAAGATACCTTATGATCTTCACTACTACAGTCCACGGAAAAAGTTTAAAAAAAAAGAAACAAAGGATTTGAGCATTTTGGGCAAACTTGGTCAAATGATTTCAGAGTTCTTTTTTTTTTTTTCTTTTCCCTCTAAATCAAAGACATCACAGTGAACTTTAAATTCTCACATAACTTCAGATTCTGTTGAGGTCATTCCAATCCAAATTTCAGCTGGTGAACTATTCCATAAGTTTTACCAGATTTTCTTTAAAGCTGGTATATTATGAAATTAATCTTGTTCAAGATGATTTACATTTTAATGTTTCTAAATAGGTATTTTATCAATCTAAAAAATCCAAAGGCAGCTTTAGGACCAAGAGTTTATTCAATTTGCACAACATGACACACCCTTAAGTGCTTGAAATTGTGTCTATCAAACATGCAAAACAATAAAACTTGTTACTATATCATAAACACACGTATGACAATGATTTTTGTAAACCTTATTCTTTTTAGAGTATTAACAGTATTTTTAGAGTAATCCATTTTATTATGAAACTCTGCCAGGTTCTTGAAAAAAATAAATGCTGTTATTGCAGTAACTGTTAAAATATAATCTTTTTCATTAGTACCTAAATAAGAGTAAAGCCAAAAGTCATGAAGTTTCAAGAATTTGCATGTGTGTTGGTTCTTGAATGACAACACATTTTCCCACAGGTGGGGTGGGAAGTTGGAAGGAGACTAGTTCTCAGTTCAAGTCCAGGAATCTATTTGTTCCCGGATATACTAGGTAATAGCCAGGGTTTCTAAAACCAGGACACAGGGACGCTACGGCACAGGAGAGAATTAAGATTAGCATAAAGAGTATTTTCTCTTTTCTGGACATAACTGTTTTCCTGAGCAAAATTCTAGACTAGGATCAAAGATATGACAAAATGAAAAAGTATATTTCCTTTACATGGCAAATTTGAGGTTGAGCCAGGGAAGATTTCCTAAAACTTTTAAGCTTTCCCCTTTGTTTCAGTACCGTAAGTGACTATATTCTTTTTAGATTTGTCCTTCCTACAATTCAAATGTAGTTTCAAAGGTCAATTTAAATATCAAAAAGATGGGGAATGTGTTATAATTTCATGGGTCTAAATCCTAGAATATGCATTTTTAATAAATTCTTCAGAAGATCTAATTAGACTATCTTCTAGAACCATTGATCTAAAATCCCTCAATTTTTTATTTCTTTCACAATGATTCCTAGTGACACTATAGCCTTCAGCAACAGCAACAGAGAATATGTGCTTGTGAGAAACTGAGAATACAGAAACTACTTGGAATTTGAAGGGGTTGGGCAATCCCCCAAAATGAAATAATGCTCTCTGCCCCAAGTTCTGATGGCATATTTATACACATAACATGTGGAATAATATATTGAATTAACTAAAATCTTCATGCTTTGGAGTTCGTTTGTTTTTTTTTTTTTAACTGAATGCTGACAGTGTAATGAAATTCTTTAGCCTCTATGTTAGATTATTACCAAGGTAAAGTGCTTGCATTTATTATACCAATATTTTCTGGCTCCACAAGTCATTCATTTAATTAATGCACCAATAATCCTATGTTCTTTCAATTTAAGAAAGAAAATCTTTTATTAATTCAAAAAATGTTTAGTTTTTAAATCTAGATAATTGTTTGAGTTACAATTCTTGGGATGTTTCTGTTTTATTTGAGTGATGTTATGTTGTTGCATTCTAATGGCACCAATAAGAAAATGAGAGTATTTTTATAATATTTTAAATTAAGAATTTTCAAATATTTTAAATTAGTATGCCCATTTCCATCTGTCTTGAGTGTTGACCTTAACAATGTGCAAGAATTCTAGGCACGTGTATCTTGGGCAACCCCCAGTGTGTCTCCTTCACCTGTCTGAGCATAAAACAAAACCAAGGCTTCCTTATTTGGAAGATTAATTTCATAGAAATCCTTCTTTAAATGCAATTCAAACATTCAACTAGCAAAATTTTCCGAAAGAAAATATGAACTGTTCTATTATGCTAACTTTCATAGTTTTGTGATAATAATTCATATAATTTCATATTTGGTCACCACTTCTTAATTTTTTTCCCAAATGAATATCTTCTAGAAATAACACATGCTGACCATTTCTCTCCTCTTCAAGGAGCAGTGATGGATGTCATTCAGCTGCTGCCTTGTCCGTGTTCCCTGTGGAGTGGCAGCTGAGAGAAAATGCATTCTGGGTGCAGAATGTCAACAGAAGGGAAATTGTGAAAAACCTCTTCTGAGCATGGGGCATGTGTAGTCTGCTGCTCTATGGTAAATTCATATTAGCTATATTCTCTCTGCCTGCCACAAATATTTAGATAGTTATTGAAAAGAAGACGATGAAAAAGGAGGAGGAGTAGAAGGAAGAAGAGGAAGAGGAGAAAGAGGAGGAGGAGGAGGCAGTGGAGGGGTAAGAAAAGAAAGAATGAGCATAGCAGTGGGGAGGTTTTTTTTTCTTTCCCCATAGATTTGCCAGAGACCACAGAAAATCAACGAGCAATGCCTGATCATGCCAACCTTTATTACCCTACTTTAAACAGATTAGGATTGGGCCATAAAAACTAGATTATGTGGTATATGTGTGTTTAAGTTCATGGTAGGCGTGTACATACCTATGCACCTGATTCCCAACATTTTATGTGGAAATATATTGTTTATAAATATATAATATACATGTGAATATATTTTCATGTATACTATATAATTTAAAAATTGACAATAAGTATATGTGCTCCATGTAAAAATCTGTTTCCAGTGAAGGGCCTGTAGGCCCTACTTATTTACAAAAGCTATTTAGAAATCGATCTGAAAAGGACTCAAATTCATTAAGACTAACTTAAGCTAAGCAAATAAATAATCCCTTGCCCAAAGGAGAACTTACTCAACTATTTCACTAAATCATCAATACAGGAGTCTCAAAATCAGAGCCACCTCACAAATAGATTATTTAAAAAACACTGCATCTTTGTTTGTCCTGCTTTGTTGAAACCATAAAGTAATTCAGTTTTTTAAAAATAAATGTTCTTAAATCTTTGCTTAATTTAAAAAATAATATATTTATCTGTCTGACCAGCAATTAGAAGCAAAGTTTTGATAATTTACCTAATGATACAATTATTTAATTGATGGTAGCTCTCTTAATAGGGAGCCCTACTTTAGCAAATGCATTTACTTAGCTGATAAAATCACATTTGTGCTTTTGTTTCTAGCTTTAAGTGATATTTGAATGTCCTTTTAATAGATAAATAGTTCTTTATGTGGAAATGAAAACCGTAGATTGAAAACGAAAATGGTAATAGAAAGCTATCTTCAATAATTCTGATGACTGATATGAATGAAATACAATATATGTGACCTAGAAAATAAATATTATTCGAAAATGTTCCAGTGATGTGTCTTCATCAATGAAATGTGCTGCCCCTATAAAAAAACCAAGATACTAAAAACGGACATCAAAAAGTTTATTCATTTTCCTACTTGCTAGATAAGTATTTTGATACGCCAGTATATAAGTGGCATGGATTTTTATATACTGTATTTATGGACAAAAAATAAAAATATACTTGGTACATTTCAGCTGGTTTCATGTGATTATTTTCATCTTTAAAGAGCAATCTAAAATGCAAAGTATTTTAGGACCTTGATAATCATTTTAAATAGATATATCAGTGAGTCAGAAGATTAATTTTCCTGTTTTCTATCACAGTAAAATAGTCCATTCAAAATATTTTCTCTTTACTTACTATAGTTTTTTTTTTCTACCCAAAATATTTCAGAAATAACATATAGTTTTAAGAGAGGTAATAACATTATTTTTAATTTTTTCAAGGTGATATAATCTTTTTTAAAGTTGAAGAAAGGTTTTTAGGACTCCAAAATTTTAAAATCCCACTCTTTTTTTAGTGACCCACAGATTTTTAAATTTAGGTGATTTTCATTTATTTCATAATTTTGTGGGTCACAAAAAGAGAGAGAGAGAGAAGTTTGAAGTTTTTTCTTTCTTCTTTCCTTTTTAAAATACACTTTCAGAAATATATATCTTTTGTCAAATAAATCAAAATTTATAAATATTACTTGTGAATTAAAGGGACAAAGTGATTCAAAGACAAAATACAAGAGAGGTTGCTAAGACTACTACCACGTGATCTCACTTGTATGTGGAATCTAAAAGAAAAAATGTGTGGATTGCAAATGTCATATCTTGTGTCTTATAATGGTGAAAATTATTTTCAGTTCCACTGTCCAAATAGCTTACTCAGTAATCAAGTTTTCATGATTTTTAATGAAAATCTCATAGAAACCATTCCTTAAGTTTAGTCCTCAAATATAACTATTCAAAATTACCAGAGTAAAGGAAAGTTTTATTTTGTAACACCCCTAAGAAACATTTGTAGGAATAGCCCCTCCAGAGTAGACCCCACATTCTGTCCGGGAAGCCTTAGGACTGTGCAGCAGCATAGCGCCGGGAATGGACTTCAGAACGAACAGATTCAACAAGGCGCAGAGATGTGGGACAAGCCCTCGGCTGCCCTCTGAAAACTCCATCCTGTTATGTTTCTATAACACCTTTCCATAAAGAATTTCAGGTTGATATTCCACCTCCGTTTAAATGCTCTATTTCTGCAAAGTAGGGATGTCAGGTTGACATCACTCTTACTGAAGAGCAGCACAAGGTCAGATATGGAGATTTCTGAAGTCATCAGTTTAGTCAGTGGAAGGTAGCAAAGAAACTTGAGAGTTCTTTTTCCTATCACTTCCTGCTCATTAAATTAACTGAATTTAATAATTCAATGTATTTTCTAAACTATGTGCTCTTACAGAGACAACAGGAATGTATGGATAGTTTTTATGATACTTATTCTATATAATTTGAACATATCCCACTTAAAAAACTCCTTGAAAATTGTTGTCATTTTTCCTGGACTGCTGTTCTCCAAAGGATAGGAAACATAAAATTGCTTTTCTACTGCTTAATAGAAATCCCGTGTCTCAAGAATTTAACACTCATCTTCAACCTTCAAATAACTTCAGATAACTAACTCAAATCCTCTTTTAGAAAGACTTCAAAATGCATCTTTAGGTATGTGAACACATTTTAGTCTGTCCATAAATGAATTTTAATTCCCACTTATTGCATCTCCTTTCAGGTATATTTAATATACAAGTCTTTTTCTCCCAGTTGAAGTCTGATCTCGGTCTTTCTGAGTTTTTAATTTCACTGTATTTGCTTCTTGCCCAATGCTCTCTTAGAACCTCTGGCCACTTCCTCTGAATGTTTACCTTTCTGTTCATGCTTGGACACAGCCACGGTCTCTTTCCCCTCCTTCTCTTTGGGTTTAGGTGGTGTTTTCTGTACTTCTTTGACTTTTGCAGCTGTTGGCTTCACTTTCTCTTGTTTCCCACCTTTCACTTCCTTTTTAATCTTCTCTTCAGCCTTGGCTTTCCTCTCTTCTGTATAGAGTTAAAGACAAGTTGCATTATTTTTGTTTATTTAGTAATACAGCATTTCATCTTTCAGTGGTTGCTAAGAACAATTTAAAAAAGAAAGAGAAAAGAAAGTGGAAAAAATAGGGTCCCTGATATACGTACTTGTAACTATTATTATCTAACTTTCATATTGTCTATGAAGTGACATGTTAGAGTATTTTTAAAAAGTAGCTCACTTGCAAGTTGGACACTTTCTTAATTTGTACATGAAAACATTACGTTTTAGGTAACTACCAGCTTAGCGTATCAACAAGGAGCCATTTGAAGTACACGGGGGATGTATATACAGGCGTGCTCAGTGAAAGGCAAGGCCCATACCAAAGAGCTTTTTTAAAAAGATATAATCATTTTGTTCCACAGCAGAAATATCTTAAAAGTCATTCAAGAAAATGAACGTAGTATTTTTTAAAAATAACTCTTGAGAATATAAATGTGAAATTACTTGCACTGGTAGTGACTAAGAGAAATTAAACAATAAAATCCATTAAAGAGTACCTCGGAAGCACTCAGGCTCTAATGACTTGATTTTAAAGGAGGAAGAAAGAGAACAGAAATTGAGATATTAGCTCCTGCTTATCTTAAGTCAGAAATAATAATTCTAATGACTTTAAATACTGACATATATCTTAGTGAACAGAAAGGGTTTTAAATTAGAAAATATATGTTAGTTACAACATATATGCACATATATTCTACACACACATATTCTTAATTTGATATTCTATTCATTTGGGAGGAAGGAACTAGAAATGTGAACTAATCCGGTTGTGAGTCTTTCAATTATTTTATGAAAAGCAATAATAATATAGGACACATTTTGTGGGACACTATTTATATAGATGCTACACACTGGACACTATTCAATCTATGGGACCACACACAATCACTAGACACCACGGTAAGTCTACTGCAATGTGGACTTTCTCATGTCATTTGTCAATGCAACGGATAGGCTTTATTGTCACTCATGTTGAAAAATTTCATGAAAATAATCAAGTTTCTTAACTTTAGTACACTAAGCAATAATTTGAGACTGATGCAAGATAATATCATGAGGTCCCATGAAGAGAAGAATGAAAATGATAATGGCTGATGCTTACAAAACCAAAATCATCTGTGGTACTGCATTTAATTGAACGGACCAAACTTCCTAGAGCACTGTTCCTCAGAAACTTTGCAGGAAGATGATGCTACTATGTTAGAAGTGTGGGGATATTCCTATGATCAAATAAACTTGGATCCGTTTTTTACTATGAAATTTCTCAAAGCTAAAGTCTATTGAGACCCTTCAAAGAGGGAGATTATCCTATGCACTGTTTTCCAAAGTTGCTTAGACATAAAACTCTTATACAGCAATCACCCAGTTACTCCACAAATTTCCAATGTCTCTGTGGCTTCTGTAACTATATTCAACTGGGGATTTTCTTCGACTTCCTTTAAACCATTTTTACATCTCCTTTGCTGGCTGCTGCTCTTTCCTACAGCAGATTCATAGATTTCTGTGACTGAAACCATCAGCCCTCTGCAAATGACTTTAAATCAACATAATTCCAGAACATCACACCAAATATTTATTAGTTTCTGGCTACAGAGGAAGTTCCCCTGAGACGCCAACAACACCTCAGACTCACACAACTCATCTATGTTCACCTAATGAGCTCGTCCAGAGAGCTTAGTGTGGTGTGGGCTCAGAGCGAGTTGCTGGAGCTCTGAAGATCAGCAGGATAAAAAAGGTCAGGATAGCATTTAAAACCCTTCGAGATCTGGTTTCGTCCTATCTCTCCTCTCATAGCATCTTTCCAAAGTTTCTTCCTCCACTAGACTTTCTTTTTCTTGAATATCTCATGTATTTTCTACATGTCAGACATTGCCAGGTTTCACTCTTTATGCTCTCTATGTTTTCCACGTATATAAATTTCTTTGCATTCAGTGCATATGCAACAAAGTGCACAGCCATTGGAATTAATCATGCCTTCACCTGAGCTTCAATTTGCCTCAACTTTAGTTAAAGCACACCTGCTTTTGCCTGTTATATACCTTGTATTACAAATGATTGTTCACACATCTCTCTTCCCTACCAGACAGAGCAACCTGAGAATAGGAACGAAATTATTCATTTTTGTGGCATCATAATGTCTAGCACAGTGCTTTTTTCGGGGAAAACAAAAAATAAATGTTTACGGAATTAGCACTTTTGATCAAGAAGAGAGAACAGTATATGTTTCTCTGTATATATAATACACATATAGCAATAAACAGATTGCATATGTAAATATGGGTTTAAAATGAACTTGACAAAACTTGAAAAATTTACCAACTGTTTTTTTGTTTATACTTTTTTGTGCGAAATCGTAATTTTTGTTACATTAAATGCGTACCCACTTGTAGGCAGCACTTGATTTAACCTTAACTTCACACCGTGGATTACCAATATATGAAATTCAGATCTACTTTTAATGCCGTAGTAATTTATAAATGAGAAAAGATAATTTTCTTCGAGTCAAGACCACATCTAAAATAAACTCATTTTTATCAATGGTTTTAAGTATAAAAATAACAAAATTTTCCTCACCTATTATAGACATTTGTCAGTGAGATTCATATTTGAAAGGAGTAAGTTTGCCTCACATGAAAATGGGTAAGAACTCAACAGTAATGTGGATATAATGGGGTAAATACCATGAAACTAAAGCAACACTCAACTGCTATTCATTTTTATTAAACTGGGTAGGTGTTCTTAAATTTTACGCCAAAATATTTTCCTTGGTTTTTTTTGTGTTTTTTTTTTAAGAATTTAAGTGACATTTGGATTAAGGAGCTCACTAAGGAATGAAAAAGCAAAAAGTATTGTCATGCTATATTCAAATCACCCAGTTCTATTTAGGAAGATATTTAATTTATGATTTTTGTTGAATAAAAAATAAATGGTCTAATCAAAAGGAAGACATCAGTATATTTAATTCGCTTGGGGATTAACCTTACCCGTTAGTGACTACTAGCATCAAAATGTCTAATGTCAAAATAGGGAAATCACATTATCCAATAAACCTACTAACATACTCTTCATTTTTGGAGTTAGGATATAACAAATTTCAGCTCTCATTCATTAAGGAACTGACAACTGCTTCATTTCTCTGTTCCTCAGTTTCTCTCAGTAAAAAAAAAAAATATATATATATATAGATAGATAGATAGATATATACACACACACACACACCACTGTTGCTATTTCTTCCTTTCAGGAAGTTGTGAAGATAAGTAAAATAATGTGAACAAAAGAATTTGGACACTGAAAAATAAGTACATAGGAATTTCTAATATTAAATCCTCATATCCTGCATTCCTAGAGGTCTTTGGAGTTTTCCTAGAACTTAGAGTTTGACGTATAGCAGGAATTACTATATTATACTCATTTTACAGATGAGAAATCTGGGAATGAAAAGCCATTTGCTCAACATGGTGCAACTAATAAGGCAAGAGTAGAAGCCATAGAACCAAAATGACTAACCCATTTCCCCATTACACTAAATTGCATAATATTATTCATATTAATCTCTGAGGTTGATACCAAAAATGTATTTTAAGACATATGAGGGGAGATATAAATATACACAAACCAGTGAGAACAATAGAAAGTCTTCTGAAAGTGATCAATAACTAGTAACCCCCCCTACTTCATCAAATACACAAATATCTAAGGATCATTTTCCAGCCAGTTCAACAGCCTGGCCTGGATTTGGCTTGCCCCACTTACTTCTTTGGCCATCATCTCTTCTTCTACTTCTTCCCTGTCTTTGTTATTTTTAATGAACTATAGGAATAGGCTAGTTATCACAATGGATATGAAGTCCTACACATGTACCAGGGAGGAAGTCGGAGTTGCTGTTCTTGGACAGGCTGTGCTTGAAACAGAGTATGAAACATGCTATGTTCCATGGGAGTGCCTCTGGTAATCAAAGTCTTCGGAGGAGATTTTACTTTAACTCTGCTCATACCTCTCAAATACAATAGGTTATCCTTGTTTCTAACTTAATTATCACATACTGTAATGAATACCTTTCAATCCTAGTCTGCTTTCCCCAAAATTACCCATTATGCAAAGAGCATTTCCTAGGTATTTCCTATATTCCTAACATAATGTATATATACATACATAAAATGAAAAGGAAACTTATATTTGTGTGTGTATACACACACAATTTATAGATATATAGGTTGCCTACATCTATCTCCCCCATAAGAATATAAGTATGTAAATAAAATATTCGTGATTTGTGGCAAGACAGGCTGACTCAAGATGGCCCACCCATGATCTCCACTTTCTGATATTCATATGCTTGTATATTCCTCTCCCCTTGAATATGGGCTGGCCTATGCATTTGCTGCTAACCGATAATACATGACTTCCATGACTAGTCTACATAAGATTATTTCCGTTTTACTAGCTGATTCTCTCTCTTGCTAAGTTTGATGAAGCCAGCTACATATTAGTGAGACTCATGTGGCAAGGAACTGAGAATGACTTCCAGCCAACAGTCAGAAAGAATTGAGGCCCTGATTCAACAGGTCTTGAAGAACCGAATCTTGTCAACAATCATATAAATACCCTGGAAATTATCTTTCCCCAGTTGAGACTTCAGCTTTGTCTAATACATTGAATACAGTCTTGTAAGACATTGTGAAGCAGAGGACTGAGCTAAGCCATGCCCAGATTTTTGACCCACAAAAGCTGACATAATAAATGTGTGTCGACTTAAGTTTCTCAATTTGTGGTAACGTTTTCACAGCAAAAAATAACTAGTACAGTATTAATTAGATATTTGTTGAAGGAATAATTGATGTTTGAAGACCTTTATTTATCTTTGGAAAGAATACTAGACTTATACTCCGTTCACTTGAGGTTTTGTCTTAGTATAATTACATACTAGTTATATGATCTGGGCAAATTGTTTCTTCTCCCTGAAGGTCAGTTTGTTCACCTGTTAAGTTAGGTAATTAGGTGAGATGATCTCTAACATCCCTACCAGCTTTAAGATTTCATATATATATGAATTTATTTTCTTTCAAATCTATCAAACAGAAGATAACTAAATAGAATAAAATAATATATACTTAATTATAAATTTTATCTTAAGACTAAATTCATGCTACCTTCTAGGAAACAAAGTTTTAGTTTATAATCCATCTATCTTAATAAAATGATATTTGGTTATCTCATGAAAAAAAATTATTTAAAAAATCTGCCTGAAATATTTAATTATTTTGCATTGTGTAGACAAACACATTGAATTTTGAAAGTAGATTCCAATGTTTATTTGAATGATTAGTCCCTTAAAAATACTGAATTGGGATTTCTAAAATATACTGGTCACATAAAACCTATATTTTAAAGTAGGAAGAGGAAATTTAAATTTAGGAGATAAGGTTGAGCTATCAGTTAGAATCCATATTTTTTTAACATCAAACAACTGGCAAATAAATTTAGAATACTAAATTTGTAATTTAGTATTTATGTAATCCTCCAAAATACATAACATTACATTGATATTCTAATTGATTCTGGGGGTATATTATTAACATACTTTTGGTCTTCAATAGCTTAAAATATCAAAATCAATCAAGATATATGCATTATCCTTTTTTCTTGAAAAAAAAAAATTCTGAATTTGAATCTTCTAAAATTAACCCAAAGTGTACTACTGGTCAAAAGCTGTAAACCAAATACCTCTATCTCTGTAGTTTCCTATCTCTGTAGTAGCAAATTACCACAAACTTAGCTGCTTAACACAATATCCATTTAATATCTCCCGGTTTCCAAAGTTTAAAAGCCTTGGCACAGTGTGCCTCAACTAAGTTTTCTGCTTAAGGTTCACAGGGCTGAAATCAAATTGCCAACAGGGCTGCATTTTTTACTGGAAGCTCTGGAGAATATTCAATTTAGTCAACATGCTGCCAAAATTCTTCTCACACTGTCCACATGCTCTCCTCAATTTTCAAGCCAGCAATGGGGGGCATATCCTTCTCACACTTCAAATCTCTCTTTCTCTTGTGTCACATCTCTATGCTTTAAAGGTTCATGAGATTACATTGAGTCTACCTGGATAATCCAGGATAAACTCTGTATGTTAGATCAACCTTAACTACTTTTACAAAGTATTATTTGCCATGTAATATAAGGTATCTATGGGGATGACAGCAAGTGGTAAAGGTCTTGGGATTCCAAATTCTTCCCACCATGTGTGGAAAAGTCTTTCATCTTCCTCTCACATTTTTAGAGGCTCTATTATTTTAAATATTTAGTTTTATTATTCTTTAAAATATTACATTTTATTTTTTAATTTTTTAGAAAGATTTTATTTATTTGAGAGAGAGAGTGAGAAAGACAGAGATCACAAGCAGGGGGAGGGGTAGAAGGAGAAGCAGACTCCCTGCTGAGCAGGGAGCCTGATGTGGGACTCAATCCCATGACCCTGAGATCATGACCTGAACCAAAGGCAGATGCCTAACTGACTAAATCACCCAGGGACCCTAAAATATTAAATTTTAAATGTAAGACCAAATTAATTTTTATGTAAAGGAAATGCTGAATGCTTATAATTATCCAGCTCTCTGACACCTAAAATGTAATCCTTTCAATAAAAAAAACTTAGTTATAGAAACAATAAAGTGGGGTGGTGCCTGGGTGGCTCATGGGGTTAAGTGTCCAACTAGGTCTCAGCTGAGGTCTTGATCTCAGCGTTGTGAGTTTGAGCCCTGTGTTGGTCTCCATGTTGGGTATGAAGCCGAAAGAAAGAAAGAAAGAAAGAAAGAAAGAAAGAAAGAAAGAAAGAAAGAAAGAAAGAAAGAGAGGGAGGGAGGAAAGAATAAAGGGAAAAGTTACCTTTTGCCACTGTCTTTGTTTCTGGTTTTTCTTTTTTCTCGATTTTTTCCTTGTGAGTTGCTTAAAGAGAAAATTTTATATTAGTACATATTTTTAGTAGATTTCAAGACCAAGTTTCTCTTTACCTCAATTTTTATAGCCACCAAAATCATGAACTATTTTAAAGATAGATGACATTAATAAGTCTGATTTAGAAATAAAAAGATACCAATGTAATAATAACTGTAAAAGCCCAATTTAAAAGACTCGGCATTAAGATTTAGAAAGCATTTTGAAAGCTAGTCTCACTCTCCTTTTTAAAGTTATTATTCTAAATAGATAAAGTTTTCAGGGAAGACAGAGCAAATTTATAACAATTTGTCAAAAGATGTTATTTTATCAGGAAGAAACACTCTATGATTAATTAAATATTTAAATCAGAATTAGAGCTTTGATTTAGAACACGTTCTCAACAAGAACATAATTCACATTTGGAGAAGAATTAATTTCTTACTATAAGGGACTGTCTTCTGCATTGAAAACATGCTTAGCATCTCTGGTCACTGCTTTACCAAATGTCTTCCACTATAATGAATATTTTTCCAAATAATCCCTAAGAAATAGCACTTCTGGTAGAGAACGGCCAATAAAGTATAATGTAATCACAAATGATTACTGATCAAGGGCAGCTTCTTAATTGAATAGCATTTGACATGATATCTGAAACATTATACCTTCTCATTGTTGTGTAATAAATTAATAAATCAATATGAATTTATTTCACTAACTTCTATTAAGTAAAGGAGCCCTGAGACGTGCAGAAGTATATGCAGGTTATCCATTGTTCCAATGTATTTAACTGTGTGTGGTTTGGTAGTTTCCCAAACCACCATACATTTTTCAACATTTATGTATTATTTATTGGAGAATAATGAGAATTAAAGAAATTATAGAAAATTATATGAAAAAATTAGGTATTTAATTAAACAGTTGGGTTAAGGAAAGAGCCAAATTATTAGAATAAAAAATTAGAGTCCCAATTATTTCCATTTCTCCAACTACATAATAAGAACATCAATGTCCATCAGCTTTACTTGTATTATAAAAGAAAAAATGTGCCTAAGTAAGTAAAAAATTATTCTTTCAACATACAGCTGATGAATAGTTTCCAGAATCTTGAAGAGATAAGGCAAACCTCAGAAAAAAGCACAATGCTCCATTAAAGGCCAAGTGACCCTGGCAATTGCAGGGCTAACAAAGATCACGTGCCTCGCCCTCCCTGCCCCAGTGTCAGCCTCTTAACCTCTCAGCCAGCCCCACAGCCATCTCCACTACTATTTGGGGTTACGGGTAGTAGCTTGGACAATGTTAGCTGAAGAAGCACTAAGCCAAACTAAGAAAGGCACAATTCACACAAGGTCATGAGGCCATGGTATAATAACTTTATAAAAAGCAAACTCCTTTAATTGGTATACAATGAATCAAAGGACGCTTGAAGCGTTTTGTTCTGCTTTCCAATTTGAAAATTTCCAGTAACTTTTATAATTTATGAGCAACAAATTCTCAACTACTTTTTAACGAAAAATATTTAGCCACTGTGAAAGTTGAAAAAATCATGAGAAATATCAGATTATTTCATTTAGTCAGAGTACATAGAACCTGATGCCCATAGTTCTGCATAACTTAGCAGAAGGGAAAGGGACACCTGTTTCTAGAACAAAGAATGTGGCTATATTGAAATTCGTGGGTATTATTACTAAGTAAACATTAATAGAGCAACAACTATTTAATTCAGAATTTTAAATGTGAATATAGAATAAGGAAGATTGAAACATGTTTCAACTGATCTGAGTGCTAAAATATTATAAAACACTCCAGCTAAGTGGAATGTTTCACAGAAGTTAGTGCGGCAGGCTATGCATACTGTGGCCCTATAAATCAGCTGAAATCTAGCACAAAGATCCTAGACATTATCCCCTCTAAAACAAAGGCAAAAAATTAGAGTTTTATTTCACAACGTACATCAAAATGGATTTTTGATGAATTAAAGTAAATGCAAAATATGAAACTAATTTTAAAAACTTGAGGAAATATTAGTAACTAATCAATCTTCGAATGAAGATTCAAAAGCAGAATCACCAAAAGAAAATATCAACATATCTAACCACATAAAAATTCAAGAATCTAAACACAGACACACGCATTCATACCCACCTATATGCACTCACACATATGTAAGAACAGAGTAAGAATAACTCCGTACCTTTCTTTTCAGATTTTTCTTTTTCTTTTACTTTTTCTTTTTCTCGCTGTGCAACTGGAAAGAAACAGACAATACTTTTTCACTTAAATAAAGGGAATAAATAATGAAATGTTTGCATGGCAATTTTTGATGTCAAAAACTTATCTGCTGCTTTTGAAAATTTTTTAACTGGAATGAGGTTTTAAAATAGTTAGATGTTTAAATATTAAGATAATTATAAATTTTTTATTTCTACTTTCATTTCATATCCAAGCACAAACTTGTACCCAAACCAGGTCTGATTGCAAAGGTAAGAATACACCTCAGCTTCTCCAAACCTTTAACTTCAATATCATGTGGTAGGAAACTTTAAAAATTTGTCATGCTATATGCCAAAGGAGCCCAGCTCAACACTGGAAGAACATCAAAATATAAAGACAGAAAAACAGAGAGATAATTTTCTGAATCTGATGCAAGATATAATCAATGTAAATTGTACGTGTTACTCTTTTACAGAAACATTCCACACTAAAAATTTTTGAAAATATATTGCGATGAGACTAGAATGACACCAAATCCTTTTAGAGGAAACTAAATTTAATTTACTATGAGCTGTGATCCAATTAGTTAATATAGTAAGGCTCAAATTTAAGTCAAAATCTTTCCCCATAATTTAGTCATAACTCTTATTAATAGCGTGTCCAATTGTCAGGCTAAAAACATGGGAGGCATCCAGGATTCATCTTTTATTTCCACTTTTGTTCATTTGCCAACCTCTTTCAATCTACCTTTCAATATTCCTCTCATATATCTTTTTTTAAATCCAATATTACATTCTCCACCTGTCATTTATTTATACAAAAATGTACAAAGTACCTGCTATGTACTAAAGACTGTTAGGCAAGAGAGACTCTATCCCTGCCATTGTGATGTCAACAAGCTGATGAATAATGGAAGTTAGGCAAACAACTGCAAAGTAGTTCATTGCAGTTGGTATAACTGCCATGAAGAAAATATTCAGGGGGGCATTCAGAGACCTACACTAGTCTGCATTTGAGGAATGTCCCTTGGTAGGAATGACATTTAAGGATGTGAAAGGTGAGAAGAAATTAGTCTAGTAAGGGAACAGGAAGGTAAAAGGAAAAGAGACCATTTCAAAATTTGGAGTAGAATGCCCTTCTTGCTATATTATTATTGTAAATATTATCATAATGATATCCTAACCACTCTCTTGAACCTTTAGTTTAAGATTTTTCTCTCTCAGAGTAACCTTTCTAACAGGAAAATCTGATTAGGCTATTGACCTGTTAAGAATATTAGTATCTCCCTCATGGCCTAGCATGGTATCTATTACATAGTAGGTACTATACAAAATCTAAAAATATTTTATTGCTCTAATGGTTTGATATTTGCTCATCAGCGCAATCTTACCTCCATGAATTTCCCCTTGAACTTTACATGGCAGTTATATCAAAATGTTCGTAGCTCCACACGCACACCCTGTGGCCTCCCCTCCCCCTGCCTGTGCCTTCCACCTAGAATTCGTACTCCCACACTTTCTCTTGTCAATGCGCCCTTTCAGTCCTGACTCACTTGCCTCCTCCACTGTAAGATGTTCTTTGATCTCTACTCATTTCATAGACAACAGAACTACGTGCATAAATCCATTTTAACAATTAAGTAATAATACTGCCATTGTTCCTATATCTGACTCCCTAGTAGGTGAAATCTCTTTAAAGACTACACCATGTTATTTTATTTTTGTATCCGTGGCTCATCACATGATGTCTACCCAATAGCGGAGTTTTAATAGATTTTTCTTTGAGTGAGCCAAATTCTAAAATATTATAAGAAAAACTCCTTTCATCTTCTAATACAATTCTATTTATTAACGATATCGTATAGATATTAAAAGCACTGCTTGCTTCTGGACATTAAAAATTTTACGATTTATCAAGATTTCTTAAATAATTAAACCCCAGTGAGAAACAGAAGGAAAAAAAAAACACCATAGAACATCCAGGCATCCTTTTTCCTTACATTTAATAGTCCTTCTAGGTGTTTCTGAGTTACTAAGCTCGATATAAATATCTCACAAAATAAAGAGAGGACATCAGCATTCACACATGACCACAAGTAGCTTATTTTGGTTCTTTTGGATCACTATTAATTAAGCTAAAAACCAAAGGAGAATCTTGGCAAAAACAGAGTCTCTTTTAAAAGTTCTCTAGGGGGAACGAAGTTTGCAGGAGATAAGCTGTGCTTTTGGAACCTGATTGGCAGGATCCCCGGGAGAGCACCTAATCTGTTTCTTTGCTTCTGTAAAGGACCAGACCTCACCCACCTCGGACAGCTGCTTGTCCATTCCACTAAAGGATTTTCTGGCTGACGTGTGCACAGGCATAAATGGAGGAATTAATACAAAATCAAAAGGGCAAGGGGGCTGAATTCAGACTCAAATTAGCATATTAATGCCTCATACCTGTTACCCTGGGGGAAAATCTGGTTCCTCACAGTCTAAATTTTGATTTACAGACACAATCCTGTATGCTGGAATTTCATTATCCCCCTCAGAAATGGTACCATAACATTGCTCAGCGAAACAGCTGGACCCATGGGCTCTAGGGAGCTGTTCAAAATGGCAGACAGCCACTAAAGCTTCTTGGATGGAAACTTCAAACTTTGGCAAGACTGTGCTCAGACACCAAGTTTTGAAAATTTCTTTTATCAAAACAATGCAACCATCAGTAACTGCCTTAACAATCACGCTAAAATAAAAAAAATAATAATAATAATTTGCCCAACAACCGCATTTGCTTGTGCATCTCCTCTTTGCTTAGAAATTACAACCAGTTTTCCTATGGAAGAAGAAAAAAGTACCTTCCTTGTCATCAGCTCTGTTTGGCAAGTTACGTCTTAGCTAGGACACTTTTAGCTCAGGACAAAATAAGCTTGTTGCACCTGCTAGAGCTTAATTTGTTTGTCATCCTTATTTACAAGAAACAAAAGTCCCTTCGGTATACTGATAATTAAAAACAAATGGAATCCACCAGTTGGAATGGCCCTGATGTTTGGCATCGGAGTTGGCAAGGCCCTGCTGTTCCTGCACTTGCCCAGACTCTGACCTTTCCCTGACCAGAACATTCAGCTCAACTTAACTCTGCTGCAGTCTCTCGCCCACCCCATGTGGTCCCTCTCCAACACTCTGCCAGCTGTGCTCTGTGCTTTTACAGAGCTTGGCCCTGGCAACCTGCCAGACAGGCCCTGTGGCCTTTCCTGAATGTACCAGAGCTCATAGTGCACCTGACCCTCAGGTTCTTATCAGGCAAACCTTCCCTAGGGGCCAAGCAGTAGGCATTCAGGGCCAGATTGGCTGAGCTCTTCGCTGATCTCTCTTCTGAGTTGGAAAAAATCAAAAGTTTGGTATCAAAAATTTTTCAGTACAAATTTGCAGCGGCTTTAGCCAACACTAAACAAAATGTCAGATGCGATCTTGGTTAGTATGTATGTTTCTGTGTGTTTTTATTGATTTATTTTTTGTAACTAATCTGCAGAATTTCCATTCTGTGCTAAGGGAAGATGATCCACACATTCTGAGTGATAATGATGAACTCAATAGAAAAGTGCTCGTGAGTAGAGAGACTTGTCAAAGATTATATTATTCATTCTTCCTAAAGGATTGTTTTATCATTTTTTGTTTAAAATAAGCACACAACTTTAGAGCTGATAGACACCTAAGAGATCCATTCGCCTGAACTTCTTTGTCCCTGGATAAGAAAACACTGCCTCAAAAGAGTCCACGGCAGAGAGGAATAAGAATATAGTGATCAGATTGCCAAACTAGGACTCTTCCTCCAAAACTGCCTGGTCCGCGCAGGTCCTGTGCAGACTAGAAACTTGTTCTTACGAGCCCAGTGTGCTGGCTGGATTCTCCAAGCATGTTATCCACAAGCCATCCTGTAATCATAGGTGCACTTCTTTTTCACAATAAAATCACATTTATTTATGTATTAAAATGCAGATTAGGCAAATTACCCAAAGATATAAAGCTCATCTGATAAATGCTCCCAGTCTCAAATCTGATTTAATTGTATGGGTAATTTCTCCTCCAACCGGGGCTCCCTAGCCACAGTCAGAGCTGTAATCACTTCTTCAAAAGTGAACAATCACTATGGAGGAGACGACGCATAGCCTGGCGTAGAGCCTTCTCGCCTCACTTTTCAGGTTTATCTTTTATAGCTGCCAGAGAGAAAAAGAAAATATATTTGGTACTTTAAAGAGTCAATTAAGTATGACTGAGAGAGGGCAAGAGTAAAAGTTTATACAATATAGGCAGACTAAATTAGTTTGTGGTCTTTGAGAGCATTTTTATAAGGGGCCCCAGGATATTTACATTTTAATGTCCTGTCCTCTTTGGCTTTCGCTCATCATCTTCAGCAAAATCCTTTGCCAGCTTTTGATTCCAGTCCTATAATTGTTTCCCAGAAACAACCTTAAACCAGTCAATCAGGATTATTATTCTAAATTACTCTTTTAAAAAAATGTTCTTCTGACTCCTGTGATACTGTTATGCATTGAATTGCATAGTCTCGAAAGATGTGTTGAGGTCCTAATCTCCAGTACCTCAGCATATGACCTTAGTTCTTGAAAATAGTCTTTAAGAGGTAATCAGGTTAAAGTGAAGTCATTACCGTGGTCTCTAATTCAATATGACTGGTGTCCTTACGAAAAGGGGAAATTTGGACACAGAGACAGATCTGCACAGAGGGAAGAAACAGAGATGCAGGGAGAAAACCATTTGAAGATGAAGGCAGAGATTAGAGCGGTTCATCTACAAGCCAAAGATTGCCAGCTAACCACCAGGAGCTAGGAGAAGCGTGGAACAGATTCTCCTGCACAGCTCTTTGAGGTAATCAATCCTGCTGATACCTTGACGTTGGAGACAATATATAAGCTACTATATTTTTCAACTGATGGTAGCAAATAAATTTAATTAACCTCTGTAACTGTGAGACAATACGTTTCTGTTATTTTAAGCCATCCGGTTTTTGATACTTTGTTACCAGAGCCCTAGGAAACTAATACCAATACTAATCTTTTGGGTTCTCTTGTGCTTTTCTAACCAAGTTCTCACCTGGTTTCTTGAAGACTGACGCTTGACCTAGCTCTCATGTCTTTCATTTTAGGTTCCAGAGGGCACATCTAAATCCTAAGCCACTCATTCCTCTAAGGCTTCATCAGAAAACTGCAGTCAGACCTACTCAGCAAACAGGCGGTGAGTTATGTTCTCCAGGACCTCTCTTTGTGGAATACTCAGCACATGAGGGCATAATTGTGATTTTGCTGTTTTAGATCTCTCATTGGACGGTCTTATTCATCATTGAATTTTTATTGCCCAGTATGCTGTTTGGCACAAATTAAGTACTGTGCATAACTTCATGTGTATTGTTGCCTAATGTCTGTGACCAGTTTTTCCGATCTACAATATCTCCTTGTGAGGATAACCCCATTTCCACTGATTGGACCACTTTGGTGTTGACCACATGCCATTCATCAGCAAACACTTCTGCCATGTGAACTTCTTCTCCACTCCTGTGGTCAGTTCTTCACCTGAACACTAAACAACGCAGGCTGATGTAGAAAATACCTATTGTTTTGGATGCCTAAAAAACTCTCCTTTTGTCTAAGAGACATCTTGGATAAAGTTCTCCCATCTATTTGTATGTTTACTAACCAGGTTCCAGCCTCTTCTTGTTTATTCTAGGAGTAAATTGACATGTTTAATAGTTAAATAAAAGCCTAAATGTTAACTGAAAAATAACAATAAAATTTGCAGTTGCAAAAATCCCAAGGCAATATGCAATAAATAAAACTAAATGGAAGAAAAAACTGGAGGAAAATAAAAAATATATTAGTCTTTATCTTTGGATAATTAGTTGTGGTTGTTTTTCTTTCTTTTTTGCATTTTCCAAATTGTCCAAATTAATCTGTATTACTTTAATCTATATTATTATGTTATAAATTTTATTGTGTTTCCTAATTACATGTTACAGATCGTCTTTGTTTTAATATGGAGCTTACTATCAAATCTTCAACTGCTGCTGACCGAATAAATTTGACATTACAATAGCCCAATTAAAGCTGAATAATTATATATATTTGAAAATAAACATAGAAATGTCCAAGGAAAAAATTGTCAATAGGAGTCAAGTAGAGATTAAGAAGACAGAGAAGATGAATGCTTCATTAATTACTGCATTCATTATTTCAATGTTTATTGAATGTGTTTCATGTGTTGGGTACTTTGCTAGATGTTAGAGTCATTTTTAATTTGACATAAGCACATGAATTCAGAGCTGGTAGGAATCTGAAAGACCATTGAGCTTGAATCTCTTTGTTTATAAATAAGAAAACATAGAATCACAGAAGAAAATATCAAAAATGACCTAGAACATACTTGAAGATAAACATAGTTCCTGCCCTTAACAACTTAGATCAATATACCCAAATCAAAAATTGGAGTCAAAATGCCTTATAGTGTGAAATCAGGGGTAGAGAAGTAGCATGGAGAAAATGCCTAAATGCCTCCAGAGTGAAGGACAGCAGAGAAGGCCCTTTTAAAGGAACCGACAGTCCATCTGAGAATCAAAGAAATGAACAGGAGACTTGCCAAGTGACTCCACAAGAAGGGCCTGCTGGCCAGAAAGAAGGGCGCGTACAGAAGCACAGAGCTGTGAGATGGCAGTGGAGCCTGCTTACGGAGCTTCTAACAGTGTGACCACCTAAGGCACAGGCAGAGCGGGTGGGTCTGGGCTATCCTGGTGGGGGCAGCAGGGGCCGAGTTGAGAGTTGAGGGGGTTGAGGAGAAGGTTGCAGAGTAGAGGAGGTATGTGGGAAAGTACACAAAGCTGGACATTTGTATGGTTATCACTGATCATATGAGAGTCTTCTATGCCATGGTAGAAAATGTGGCTTTTATCTCTAAGGCACTGTAATGGCAACAGATGGATTGAAGCCTACGACTGTCATGATTAGCATGAATTTAAGGGGTAATTCAGGGAAATCAGTTAAGAAATGACTGTCTTAGGGGTGCCTGGGTAGCTCAGACTAATGAGCAGTCAATGTGTGATCTCAGTTCAGGTCCAGATCTCAGGGTCATGAGTTCAGGCCCCATGTTGGGCTTCATGCTAGGTATGGATCCTACTTAACGAGAAAGAAAGAAAGAAAGAAAGAAAGAAAGAAAGAAAGAAAGAAAGAAAGAAAGAAAGAAAGAAAGAAAGAAAGGAAGGAAGGAAGGAAGGAAGAGAAAGAAAGAAATAGACAAAGAGAGAAAGAAAGAGAGAAGGAAGGAAGGAAGGAAGGAAGGAAGGAAGGAAGGAGAAAAGGAGGAAGGGAGGGAGGAAGGGAGGGAGGGAGGGAAGAAGGGCTGTCCTAATCTAATTGTGAAATGGTTGTGGAGGAGATAGCAGTGGAAGAGGAGGGGGTTAGAATGGATAAATTATAGTGAAGAGAGAGTATGACAAGGGACTGAGCAGGACCACTTTTTGTATTGAGGGAGACCAATGCTATGGTAGGACTGTAACTCAAATGCCTTCTGAAATGAGGCATATTAAATGTCTACTCCAGGAGTGATGAGAGAGAGTGGTGAAGACTATGGTAAACAGTAGGTGCGGGCCCCACCTAAACACATCCTGTTGTACATTCCGTGTCCTTCCGTGGCTGTACTTGAATTCTAGGCCATGAGTTTAATTGACAGTGATTCTAACCCTAGCTAATCATTTGAATCATTAGAAGAGCTTGACTCAAACCCTGGCCTCACCTCCCAAATATTAATGGTCCCAGAGTGGAGTCTGCAATGGGTGTGTGTATATATATATACACACTATCCAGATGATTCTAAAGTCCATCAAGTCCATACCATCACTGGCAATAATGACCCCTTCTTCTATGCTTGAATAGCCTGGGCAGATAGTGATATCTATTATTGTGACCAATAATACAGAGGGATGAAGACATTCTGTGCAATGAAACTTAATGCGGGCTTCAAATACACCGAGAGAAAGAAGTCTTTCAGTTATCTGTGTTAAGTCAGATGAGAGTTGTGTAGGAGGGTCTAGAGACTTTTCACATTCTACTTCTTCAGACTTTTCAAGTATCAAAATTAATTAACCACTTGGGCTCTTAAATTAATCAATGTTTTAAATGAAATGTGAAGAGATTATCCAATATAAAAATACTTGAGGTATTCAGGTCATTCTCAAGTTTTTGATTTAAAGTACATGAACACGGAGTATGAATTTTTAATGAGTTTATATTATAATATCTTAAGGAAATTATGGCACTGTCTTGGCCACACATAAATGTTACCTTACTTCTAATATGACTAAACTCTTCACATATCCTCATCAGGAAAAAACAAAAAGAAACAAACGAACAAATACCTAGCTTCCAAAAATAATACAATTATTCTGACTACTTCTGGTCCCCCAAACAATGAAACTTGAATGCTTCCTCCGAACCTGAATTCCCTAATAATAATTTTATACCTTACTTTTGCTATGCTGATGGCTAAAAGTTTTATAAAAACTCTTAGGACAGTGTTGCTACAGTAACTTTGGTAAACTTTGCCATTCTGTGATTCCTATCTTTAAATACTTATATTTTGTATTTAGCTCTCAGTCCTTTCTACTATCTGACTGGTGTGTACTCTTGTTAAAGAGTAGCTCAGTGGGGTGGTTTAAATAATGCCCCCCTTAAAATGCATCCATGTGTTAATCTCTGAAATCTGTGAATGTTGCCATACATGGCAAAAAAGGATTTAGCAATGTGATTAAATCAAGCATTTTGAGATAGGGAGATTATCCTGGATTATGTAGGTGAGCCCTAAATGCAACCCCATGTACCCTCCTGATAGGGAGTGAGAGGGGGATTTGAAGACAGAAGAGAAGTCACTGTGAACACAGTGGCAGAGAGTGGAGCAATGCATCCACAAACCAAGAAGTAGAGCAGGCCTAGAAGCTGGGAGAGGCAAGGAAACATTCTCTCCTAGACCCCCTGAGGTAGTTTGGCCCCGATGACAACTTGATTTGGACCCAGTGAAACTGATTTTAAATTTCTGGCCTCTAGAACTGCAAGATAATTAATTTCTATTGTTTGAAGATATCACATTTTTGGCATTTTGTTACAGCAGCCACAGAAAACCAATACACCATGGCATGCCATTTGGCATTTCTACCAAAAGAATAAGGACTGTCAGTCTCATTTCTCATTTTGTTAAGTGGAGCATTAATGGTGAGGAGACCTAAATGTGGGTACAGTGTATTAAGTATACGATGCCTGCTATGCAGGGAAGCCATCAAGCAAGACAAGTCCAGGCTCTATGGATGTACAAGCATATCGGTGAAATTGATCAGCAGATTACAAGGTCCTGACTGTGGGGGTTCAGAGAAAAATTCAAGATCCTCCAGCCGTGAGAAAATTCTAGTATAGAGGCTTAGACACAAAGGAGCAAAAAAGAAGAAAGAAAATGGGATGGAGGGTATAGTGGGAAAGCCACGTGTTCTTAAGTTAGAGAAATGTGAGATTAAAATTTGGCTCTACAACTTAATAAACATTAGATATTGCAAAAAATCATTAAGTACAGATAAACCTCAATACTCTTAGTTTTAAATGGGATTATATCTACCATGTTGGATATATCTTCCATGAAGATTAAGTGAAACATTAGAAATCATAGATTCAGTACAGTATTTGTTTCATAGTAGATAAATGCTTGCATGAGATTTTTCAGGAAGGGAAGCACAAATACAGGGCTGAAGTGGCAATAAAGTTAGTTTAGTGTTGTGTTACACAATCTTAGGATGACAGATCTAAGTTCCTTCAGCCAACGATCAGATGGATATCTAGTGGTCCCAAATATAGGATGAGAAATAACACAGATAAGAAACCTGCAAGGGATTGTCACTGACCTAATCAGTGATTAAGTGGACTAGTTTGTGATTAAGAGGTAGTGATTAAGAGGACTAGTTAATCGACTGACAGTTACTGTTGAAATTAAAATTTGCCAAGAATTCTTTGAATAATTTCATATGTACGTTTCATAATCATTTAATCTTCATAACCGTATCATACCCATTTTACATATGAGAAAATAGAGGTAACAAAAATGAATTAACTTGTCCAAAGTTACATAAGCAGTAGTTCCTAGATTTGGATTCTGACTCAGATTGGTAATTCACGACATTTCTAAAAGTAGAAGAAAGTAATGGTGACATCCTTCTTTGTCAAAATCATACACTATGCTCTTAGCTCATTGAATAAACATGTCTGAGTGTTTACCATGAGCCAGGGAAATGGTCTTTAACAATCATGACTCGAACCTTTCATTTATGACAAGTAGCACTGGTTTCTATAATTCCCTACAATGATTGTATATCTTTTCTTTTAAGGCATATGTGTACATAGTTATTTATATCTAGGAAGGATACCCAAAGTGTGAACTGCCCTATGAGACTGACCAATATTTCTCATCATTTGACATGTGGCTCTGCATTCCACAATGATCATTCCTTCATCTGAATTACTCATGGGCTCTGGTCTCTAGACTGCCTTACTCATCTCCATCTGGAAGTTAGTTCTTAGAGGTTGGAAAGAAATGTATTCTAAAATATTTGGCTATAAATATGAGTGTGTTCTGCAAGATCATTTTGACCTATACACTCTTCCATTAGAAACCATCACCTTGGAATGGAATCAGCATTCTTCAAGCTAACTTCTGCCATAGCCAAATCCTCAGTGCCTACAACTCCTCTGGCATGAGGGATTCTATCTGCTCACCAGGGCCATTTATAGCAGCAACAGTTTGGTGAATGGCATCTTGGTAATCCAAGAAAAGTTAAAATATGGTTGTAAGGTTCTTTTAAGCAAATGTAATAGTCCGCTGAATTACTGTATTAATTCAATATAAGGTCACAAGTACAGACATTACTGTGATCACATTTATAAAATAAATTACAACTTCTTTTATTTAGTAAAAAACAAGATTAATTAAAACGTAAACATTAACTAACGTGTCAGAGCTTATACCTTAAAACCAAAATAAGTACTTATTGCCAGATTAAGAATTAAGGGGTTTGCTCCTCAGTTCATTGAAACTGGTACATTTTCCCTAAGAAGAACATCTGACAAAATAAATACAGAAAAAAATCGGAATAAAAGTTAGCTTCATGAATTATAATCATTTAGATAAGGTGGATAACTATAAAATTTATGAAAAGAAGTGGGAATTGAAACAAATTCACTGACACTTTAAAAATGAACAAGCATATTTATACAGAATGATTTTGGAAATGTATGTTCTCTTGGACTATATATGCTATGGTTTTCTGCATTGCATTTGATGAGTAAATCATCGACATGTAGAGTTCCAGGTCTTTCCAAAAGACTTCACACCCCTAAAACTTTTTGAATACCATAAGAATACCCTAAGGAAAAAAAAGAAGAGAGCGCGAGAGAGAGAGAGACAATGAGGTGTGATCTAGCTTTTATCACTACCAACATTTTTATCTCCCCCACCTTTACCACTACTCAAAGCTTTTTATTTTTTCTTATTTTTATTTTTTCTTGTTTTCTTATTTTTGCTAGCTTTTTAGATTCAGATATTTGCTGGCATGGCAATAAGTCTTTTCTTATAAGAGTTCAGATATTTTGATAAGAATTTAAATTCCTAACCATCCATCATATATAACCATGACTGATATGAAATGTGACATATAGAAAACATTTATCTACATATGTGAATGGTTATAAAACCACATTTATTTTCACTGAACTACCTGGAAATAAAAAGCCGGTACTATTCAACCTGGATGAGGATACCAAGCAGTAAAATGGACTCTCGCGTTCATACTGACACAGAAAACAAATGGAAAGAAGAAACTACCTCTAAAGCCCATTTAAGTCTTGAACAGTTGAAACTCCGTTATCTCTTTCTTGAGAAATATTCACTTTCCAAAATATATTTGGTCTATTCAGGGAATATATTCAGGTACTAATCTCTAACTCAGCCTTTGAGAAATTTATTTTAAACTTCAGCCAAATTCACTGTTTTAATTATGCAAGACTCACTAGTTTAATAAGCCCACTCTACAGCCCACTGCTCAAAGTCTTTAACAGCAGGATTCTAATAGAGCCAGGTCCAAAATGCAAATGGTGCCATCTGCATCACCACATCCACTCCAGCAGCACTGCTATTAAATTAATAGTACAGTCTGCAAGATACAACAGCAGAGACTCCAATCATGCAGAACCAGCTGAGTTTCTGTTTAACCTCCAGCAGATTGAAACACATAGCCAGTTCAGTCATGGCTAGCTTAGTTAATCCATACCCAACCGCTGTGTCCAATTTCCCTGACCAAAGGAATTAGGGACCAAAAAGGGAAAGGGAACGGTAAGAAGACATTAGTTCCCTAAGTATAAATATAAATAGGTTTCAATTGAGTAAGCGTCAATGTCCCTGATTGTATAAGGATTGGCTGACCAATCTGGAAAGAATTCAAACATTAGGATGAAAGACATAATATCTGCAGAATGATTTAAGCTCTTCACAAAAAGGAAGTACAGAAAGTACATTAAAAATGGCATTTTAATATAGGTTCACATATTGGTATAATTTAGGGTTAAGTAGAGCTTCTATTATTTGAAACCTTACCATTTGCAACTTTGGTATTCACTCCAGGTAATTTTACATTAGCGGGTTTTGACATAATAAATATTAGACAAGATTCAATTTCTACCCGGAAAAAATTATTTCATTTTCTGTCCAGAACACATATTTGTGTGATATGGAATTACGAGATTTTAATTTTTGCCCTGACTCACTTAAAAAGCGTGCGAGGCTGATCACTGGGGAATCCTGAGCATATTTAGAAATATATCCCTTTGAAAGCTCTTGCTTCTTATAAGTTCCTTTAACGTTTTATGACTACAAGGGCCACTCCTAGAAAAGAGATGCTTGTAAAATGAGCAAGACAATGCTGGCCATTATTAATATGCCTCTAATGCAAGATTGCAGTTACTGGATTCAGTTGAGTTGAAAGGGATATTAATCATCATGCTGTCACTGTCCATGTACCCCTTGAGGCTGCATAAGAAAGCTGCAGGGCTGTAGCAGTCTGTAGCGAGGCAATATAATGACTGTATTTCTGTGCCAACGATTTTAAAGGTACTGCATGGCATAAAAAATGCAAGGTCAAAAAGTTGAACTCTGACTTATTACAGTAACACATTCAAAGAAGAAAAAAAAATTTACTAGTAAGTCAACAATTGTATTTACAGTGCAATCTTAGAAGGCAAGATCAGTTGTAAATAATTTAAACATTGTCATGTTTTGAAATTACTTTGATTCCAACAATTAAATATTACTTATATATTTATACCTGAAGTTAACCGAGAAGTAAAGGTACTCATTTAAACACTAACAAAAATGTTAAAACAAGGGAACACTTCACATGAAAATTTTCCTTTCTTCCATGTGAATACACAAAATATATATCCTAAATAAAAATAAGAGTAAACACAAAATTAAACAGTTACCTTTAGTTAGTATTTTCCTTTCAGTTTTCTCCTGCTTTTCAGTCTTTTCTTTGTGTATTTCTAGGAAAACACAGAATTTATAATTTAAAACCTCTTTTTGAAAATGTACAAAATATAAACTATCGCTATGATCTAAACTTCAAAATTCTATCATGAAGTCTAAATTATTTCCAAATGGAAAAAGTCATTGTAACATATTGCTACATAAAGCACTCATTTATTGAAATAAGGAAAAACTTGAATTTACCTCAAAATTAGCGTTATTTGAAAAAGCTTAAAAACTTACATCAATGGGGATATGTGGTCACCATTTTCAGTGCTAAAACTGATCACAAACTATAATTATGTTTTATTTCAATTACTCTCAATACAATTAAGAATCCTTAGTAAGAATGTCATTTAGATTGAGGAAGATTTCATTTTTACATATTAAATTAAGAATTTGTGAAATGAACTGTAACTACCTAATAGGAAATATATCTCAGAAGTATTGACTCTAAGCTATGTTTATAATCAGAATTTGGCATTGCATTTAACCAATAATTACTGCATGCAGATATGAACCATTTCATGGAATAAGTCAGTTGTTACATTTTTTTCTGAATATCTGGTTTTAACAAATATATTTAATTTTCTGCTAGCTTCAGTATACATACATTGCCAAGGCTTAGAAAATGAAGTTAATTCTGAATTTGCAGTTAATTTCAATAGACTTAAATTAGATATTAGAGTTTACAAATATGATTACTACCTCTGAAAAGTGACTTAATCCTAATAGCGTGTTTTTTCTTAGAAAAATGCTAATGAGTTTTACTTATTTATTTATCACAACCTTATTTCACAGATGATCTGAGATGGTGCTAATCACTGTATACATTTTAAATTCTCCATTTGTAAATGTGAATTTGCATTTTTGTAATTTTTCCAGAAGTCTAAAATCAAGACCGACCGCCAGAAATTCCTAATTATCTTCAGAAAAGGCAGTGACTTTCACCTGTCAAGGAGGTAATCATCACTGTAAAAATCTCCCCCTTGTCTGCCCCATGAATCCACCATCACACTATTTACAGGGTTACTCCTTTACCCTTATCCCATCCCTGACTTTGATGTGGCAATAGATATACAAAAGAGTTAAGATATTTAATCATATCTCTGATAAAATTTCTCCAAGTTTCAAAGAAAGGTCTTCAAAGCCCATAGGAAACTTCCGTTTTCCTGCCTCTCTCAGCGTTTTTTTAAATCTCTTCTCTATAGGTCTCCAAATCCTACTCCAAGTGTGTGTGGGGGTGGGGGTGGGTATGTGTGTAGTCCAGATACTTCTGACCACTTATCTTCAATCCTTTTTGAGTTGGGTGAATCATTATTTGGGGGTGGAGTGGGGCTGTTCTGTCCAAGCTCTGATAATTAGCAGCATCCCTGGCCTCTACCTGTTAAATGCACGTAGCTCCACCCCCTGTCATGACTGTGAGAAGTGTCTTTAGACATTGTCAAATGCCCCCTATATGGCAAAAACAAGCCCCCAAGAACATACTCAGATGGCTCAGGATGGTATTTCTTTTGCTTATCCTGTGCTCTTGGTTTCTACATTATTTCTATAATTACGAAACAAGAATAGTGTTGCACTGTAAATTACCATATAGAGGTATATGTATGGAAAGTTTTTTATCTGTTTTTAAAGAAACAGGCCTTGTTTGCAAAGGCACAGTAAAGCTGCTTCTTACAGGCTATAGGCAATAAAGCTAACGTAAAGTTACACACAGAAACACAAAAAATTTCTATCTTTAGAACTGTCTAAAGATATCAGATAACCAGCCTAATCACTTACACTAGCTAGACCTACCCTGCTCTAGGCAGTAGCCACGGGACTTATATACATATTAAGGATATGATATGCAGTTAGTCCAAATTGAGAAGTACTGCAAGTATAACTATATACTGGATTATGAAGACTTAGTATAAAAAGATATAAAATACCTCACTAATGATTTTATATTAATAACATATTGGAATAATATTATTTTGGACATATTTAGTGCGATCATTTTATTTGTGTGTCAACTTGGTTAGACTACTATCCCAAGTCATTCAAATGAACACTAATCTAGGATTTGCTGTGGAGGTATTTTACAGAAATAATTAAAATCCCTAATCCATAGACTTTTAAATAAGCAGATGATGCTGGATCACGAGGTTTCCTAGATAGAGGGAAGAAATTCTGTCTGGGGATGACAGCTTTTGTTCCTGCCAGTGGATTCAACTTCGCCTGTGATTTTCCCTGCCTAACTGCTGTCCTATGGGTTCTGACTTGCTTAGCCAGTCCCCACAATCACATAGTCCAATTCCTTGTAATGAATTTCTTAATACATAAATGTATCTGCATAATCTTCTCCTGGTTCTGCTTTTCTGGTTGAGCCTTCACTGAGACCCTGATTAGGTTAAATAAGATACATGATTAAAATTAATTTCATATTATTCTTCTTACATTTTAAACATGTGGCTACTTGAAAATTTTAAGTTGCTTATGTGGCTCACATTATATTACCATCAGATGGTGCTGGTTTAGTCCTAGGAGTGGGCAGTTGACCTTTTTAAAGCCTTACTTAGGTCATCCACAGGGTTAAATCTTTTACAAGTGAAAAAGCAAATTCAAAATTCTCCCCTGTCATTACTCTCTTACTTCTTCCCTTCTATTGACCAACAGAGGCTGTAGAGAAGATTGGTGTCTGTAAAACTCGGGCCAATAAAGCAAGTAAAATGCCAAAGATTTAGAGGAGTCTTTGGACATGCCAAGGGAGTCACTTTAAAGGGATAACTTCTTATTCCTAATAAGGGTTGGTTTGAATGCAGAAATGGGATGAAATTTTCTAAATTAAAACCTTACATGAAATGCTACATTCATTATGAGACAGGAAGGCCTTGAAATTGTCTTTCAGAATAATATTTTTCCTTTAGAGGTAGGCCATGTGTGTGCGTGTGTGTGTGTTATGCAGACATCTGTTGTCCGCTCAGAAGAATAAAGCAGAGGTTCTGTTGCCCCCACAGGAGGATCAGACCTGAGTTAGAACTTTCTGCAGGATCAGGTGCTAAAGACCATTCTGCCTGGGTAATTGTGTCCGAGCCTCCTAGCCTAACTTCTTCTTGGGAAATACACTGGCTAGGGTGGTGGTTGTGGGACTACACCACCCACGTTGGTCCACGGCTGCGTTTGCTGCAAGGCCGATGGAAGTTTGCACACCAGAGAACGGACAGAAGAAGCAGCAGCAGGAGCCACCCTGGCACCCCTGAGCTCTAGCTCTTTTGTACGCAGAAGCATCTTGTCAGAAGGGAATGAGCTCTAGATTGTCACTAGAATTGAAATGAACAGAAGTCCATCCTAGAGGGAAAAAAATAAAGTGAAAGAAGACAAATCTCAACGAGATTGGAATCAAGAACATCATTCATGAAAAGGCAGGGGGGTTACGCATTGCTCCACCGTTTTCCAAACACATGGAAGGGAGATAACCTAAGGAGGAAGGTAAATCCCAGCACATCGGCTACACTTCACAATAAGTTTTCCTTAAGGAAAAATAAAAATAAATGAAACTAAAGGAGAATTAGACTGAAAAAATGGCAATGTATTTCTGAGTATTTGTTTTTTACTCTATGGTAAATGGAGCAGACACAACCCAGTTCTGTAACTCAGAAGAATCTCAAGGATAAGACCCTAATATTTTATTTCCCTGATTCTGTACTTCAGCCTTATACAAAGTACAGCCTTATTGCTCTGGGAAGATCTACTTAGATTTCCCACAAGTGGCAGCGGGGGTCAGGGATTAAAATACACACACATACACACATCCATAATAAAATCTTTACAGCTCACAGTGAAATATGATGACTGACACTGACATACTTCTGCAGGAACATCTTCAACTAATTTTATAACTGATGATCACTTGAAGACCATTAGTATTTCTATAGCGGCAAGTGTAGACTCGCACAGCTAACCTCGTGAAGGCATACACACACCTACATTTCTCTGCTTAGAGAAGACAAAAGAAATCTATTTCCTATGATTCAAACTTAAGGATAAATTCAATCTCTCTCTGCATGTTTTATTGCAACATCGCATTTTCTTTGGGGATTGGATTCTGTGACTAGCGTTACTGCCTGTGGCCATCAGATGTCTGAAGAATCCAATGAAGTTTCTGCACATGAGCCAGTTCCGTCTGCTTACACTTGAGCCAGGAAATGATAACCATTCAGGCGCCTGTCCAATTGAGTAACAACGTGCTACCGATTTAGACTTCAGAAGGATATTTTTCTCATAAGCAGATGATGTTTGATTTGTTCCTCTCAACTGCTCTTTCTAGCTAAGAACCGTTTGTGTAAGAATGTAAAATTAAATTTTAAAGATTCAAGTCACTAAAGGTAGAACTTTATTACCCTATGGTTTTCAACAAACTTCCAAGAAAAATAAAAGTTCCTGTATTATGTTAAAACTAGCTTTCGGTTGCTTAATATTTGCCATAGACTGGTGAATAACTCCATTTTTCGGTAATGTGACAACAATGTATAATTGCATAAAATTGCACTTAACAACATGACACTCTTTAAGAACAGTTCACTTAAACCTGCACAAGTCCTGGATACAAGGGACAAAGAAGGTCAAAGCAGGCATCGTTTACCTCCAGATACATGTGCATTGCAATTAGATTAGCGTCCAATGTCTCTAAAGACATAATAAGTCTCAGCACCAGATGCCAGTTGGAATCATAAGCCATTTTGGTAACTGGTAAACCTTAAAGACTGTTTTGCGGCTTAGAAGGCACAAAGGTCAAAGTATCTTGCTCCAGGTGTGAAACTGACCACAGGCCCTTAAGGACACAAGTTTATATTTGAATTTTGAGAATTGGAGATTGGAAAAATAACATGGAGAAAGAGTGACAATTATCTCAATGTGTCAGGAGGCAAAAAGAAATTCCTTTTTCTACTGAGTCACCGGTAACCTTGCCTAAGAAGAGTGAAGCATTACTCCACTGATGTTTACCGTCGGAAATGCGGTAAGGGCACTAAAAGATTTGCAAAACGGACAAGTTATTTCCACAGAATGTGGGAAGCATATTCCAACGTTTTTCACTACTTCCGATTTTCCTCTACCGCTTTTCTCCAGACGTACAGGGAAGTACGGGTGAATATGAGACGTGGAGAAAAAAATTAATGTCTCCCTTTTTAGATTCTTACTTTTATTCATCTCCCACTCTAAAACTAAAAACATTTGAAGTCATTAGAAAACTTGATCACACTATGCTTTAAGTGCATTTACAAATTTCTTTCATTTAAGGAACTCGGAGAATTTCAACCTTGGCTTTTATGCTTTATAATTCAATGAAGATAATAAGGAAATATACCCTCCTCAGCCAGCCTGTTTTTCTAAAGTCCAAAGCCAAACAAGCAATGAGGTTAGAGTCCCAATGTCTCTGAAGACTTTGAGAAGTGCTGGGAAACGAGAAGTACAGATACAATAATTTATTATGTTGCTGAAAATAAGTAAAAATTAGTAATATGTAGATTTTTCATTATTTCTGCATTGCAATGATCATTAAATGATTATTGTAATAATTATATGAAAAATGGCATGAGTGTATGGTATTCTAATATAATTAAAATACTCATTTTGTTAGGAGAATTAGACATAGATAACTTGTTAACAGATCTATACAGAAATATTGTTATCTCTGACATATTAAAATACAGCTTAGTGTTTAAGGTAATCGATGCTGGAATCCATCTGCCCAATTGAAATATGATTCCTTTACTTACTAACTGTGCAAATTTCATTTCTTCATCTGCAGAATGAGGTTCTTAATAGGACCTCCCACATAGATTTACAGAAGGATTAAAATAAGTTAAAATGTAAAGAATTTAGGATAACACCCGAATATCAAGTAGCATCCTATAAGTATTGGCATTATTATTATTACTTGTGTCTCTCTCACTAAATTCTAAATTTGATGAGGGCAAGAATTATGTCTATTTTTTTCCACATTAAATGTTGAGTGCACAACAGTGGTGGGTATCTTATACTAACCACTTGATAAATATATAATAAATTTTAAAAATAAATATTTAGGTAGAATTATGAGTAATAAGCTCTTGCACAATGTAGAAAGTGGTGGTGGATCATATCTCACCTGTTCTTTCTGAACCTAGTCTTGATTTAAATACTAAAATAAGTATAGTTGAAAATTTAGAGAAAGTAAAATGTTGCATTTCTAATCATTTTTATCTCTTATTAGAAATCCTGGGAAAAGCTACAGAATTTTACCATTTGTAGAAATAAAATAATGCATGTGAAAGTTATCATAAACAGCAAAACTTGTATAAAAATTAGATTCTTTTCATAATGTCTTTCTGGAACACTGAAAAGCTGTATAATAATCAAAGTAAGGGTATTGACTATTTTTAATTTTTTTAAATACCAGTACTAATTAGTACTAGTACTAACACTAATTTTTAATACTAAAATAGTTTAATTCTTTGCCTTATTTCAAAACTTACTCATAGATGTTTATATACAAAGTTAAGTGAACTCTAAATTGCATATATTATGCTTGTAATAAAATGTTGACAATCAAATGTAGCTTAAAGGAAGGGGTCCAAAATTTCCATCCCCTTTGTTCTGCATGTTAGATACTACTACACCTCTCTAGCGTTCCTTATGGATGCTTATGGTATTTCAATGATAATCTGCATTCTCCTTTGTCTGATGGCACTTGCCTATATACTTATGGTATTTTTTTATACAGAAATAATGAAATTTTGGCATCTGTTACACATATTTATGCTGGGCGTCTGCAAAGATAAGTATAGATTTTAGTGATCGTTTTGGTAGTCTAAAATGGAACTTTTAGGTGTGAGGGAGAATTTTCTGGTTCTCACATTGTGTTCTGCATGTCCCACGGGAATATATAATTATTGTATAGACAAAAATCTTTAAAACTTCTCCAAATTAGAAGTGAAGATTCATTTCATTGGCTTGATTCTCCTTCTTCATCTTTAGGCTGTTTAATTTTATCAATATGTAATCATCTAAGCTCTATGTCTCCCACAGTGCCAGTGGTAATCATAGATCAACAGTTTTCCCCCAGACTCTGAGCTCAACTTCCAAATACAATTTGGGAAGACAGGCCATGGCACTTAAAAATGGGAGGGTTGCTAGCAGCAGTAATCAATGGGACCAAGTCAGTGAAAATAGGTTGTGCCAAATGATTCCTAAGAATGACCTTATTTTCTGGTGAAGTCTTTCTGAGTTATTTTGTATATTGCATGTATTTTGCTTATGATAAATAGTTTTTATCTACTTATAACAAAGCCTATTGTTGAATAGTTTATAATTTCATTTAAGATTTACACGGCCAATTTAAAGCATACAATTTTTCTCTATTAACATAACAAATTGTTAACAAATTAAAAATATTATCAATTCAAGATTTTAAAATGACAGACTCAAGAAGTTAAAAAGATAATCTCTGTCACCAAGGCAACCATCCTAATTCTTTTAGATAACAACCAAGTTTATTAAATTATTATGAGTGTTGTGGATTTCGATGAATGCTTTTTATCATTATGTTTTCTCTACATATCTCACAAGCAGTAGACAATATGAAATGCCTTCTTATAATTTTTCTTATTTTAATATTGAAAATTCAAATTATTCATTTGAACATAGAATCTAGATTTGTAAGATTTTGCCAATTGTGACTAGGACACAAAAGTCTAATTATGATGAATAGCGAAGCAAATCTAGTTATCTATTTAGTGGCTAATTAAGGATCATTAAGGGAAAATATTATATTGAATTCTCAATATTTTAGAGAAACATTTTAAATTATGTGTAGGTATTTGTATTTTCTATGATTTTTCTGGTAATTTTTCTGTTACACTGATAAACAAAATTTTGAGGAAAGCACACTACTGACCATTAACGGAGAGTATAAAGAGGAATGTTTTCTTTCCCCCAAAGCTACCTAGTGTTTGTGATTAAGTTGGCATACGCTTCAGATACAGTGATAGACAAATAATTGAGAACAGTTTCCTTGAGTGATGTTGAATCTCATAAACATAAAAATGTTTTGGACCTTAATTTTGTAAGATTTGATTACTTGGTAAAATTTTGTAAAATAAGCTCAACTTTTTCAAAAAAAATAGTAGTCACAACACTGCATGCTCTTGACCCTTACAAAAAATTTTCAAAAATAAATATGATGATACCTGTCCAACCTCATTTTTGCCACTAACTCAGTAATCTTAGGTTAATCCATTTTTCTTCTTTGAATTGTATTTTCTACATCTATAAAGTGACATACTATATCCCATGTGTTCATAAGCCAGACAGAGGTGGAAATGATAACAAACAATACTCTTTATGCGATAATCACTGGTGGACTTTATGGATTTGGTTGACGTTTTGGCTGTGTTAGAATGTGTGTTTCATATTGACGCTATACTAGACAAAATCGATGTGGCTGTACATCAGAGCCATCCGGGGAGATATTAAAATGTATTCCTGAGCTACAGCCCAAACTTAATCAATTAGTCTCTGGTGGTGAGGAAACTTTTAGGAATCTCCAATTTAAATAAGCTCTCAGGTGGTTTCAGAACCACCGTCAGAAGTAGGAACCACTGTCTAGACCAACATTTCTCAAATTTTAATGTGCGTTTGAGTCGCCTGGGGATCTTCCTAAAATGCAGATTTTGATTCATTTGGTCTAGATGAAGCCTGGTTATGCATTTCTAAATCTCTCCCAGATGCTGCTGATGCTGCTGTTCCTTGGAGCATACTTCGAGTTGCAAGCTCTAGTCCAGACAAAACTCTTGGCAAAAATATAATATATAATATCACAATTTAATCATAGAATCATAAAATATTATAGCTGGAAAGAACCTGGACATCAGTAAAATCCAACCTCTTTGTTTTACGGATGTGAGAGCTGAGAGCCACTGGGGTTAAGTGACTTAACCATAGCAGGTGAACAGCAAAAGGGGAACCAATGCAAATATCTTCTCTTCATATTCCTTCAAGTCTATCTTAATCATGTTAAAATGTTGATGTGTTCAGCTGATGAGCATCAATTGTCAATAGTTATTCCAATAGTCTAGGACAATGTGACAGTGATATTAATTTGGTTTGCATTTTATCATTCATGGTTTGGTATTTTTTTAATGGTAAATTTATATAGAAAAGCAGTCACCATGTTTAAACAAAACATGCAATTATCCACTTATCTCCAACTCTTTCCCTTCCTGGTGTCACAATGCATAAAATCATTCATTTTTAGAATTAATCATTTGGGTTACAATGGTTCTCCTGCTGGTTGTGAGTTAGAAACACATTGGGGAGGTTTTGAAAATACAACTGCTTACGACTTGACCCCTGGAGATTCTGGCTGGGTAAATCTGAAGTGGGAAGGGATCTGGGATTCCAAATTAAAAAGACATCTGTGGCTTTCCTGCTAGAATTCATTATTGTAACAGCATCCTTCCTCTAGTTTCAGGAACCAATCCTTTTCTAATCTAATATAAAGAATTTGGGTGATGCTAACCCCACTCTTTACTCCCAAGGGTGGGTCTATTCCTTAGGTCTTGACAAAATGCATACTGTAGGTCCCTGGCCAGCTGATTGGTTCTAAGAAGGATGTGTTACTCAATACAAATCAATGAGAGTCAACTACATTGTTTTTGCTGAAATAGTTGAGGAAAAGCACAGCCTCCTCTCCTGAGTTGCTCAAGTAAAATATCTCTTGGGCCCGAACCTTCTGGTCACCATAATTGCCACTAGGAGAAGAAAGTCTGCCTGAGAATTAAGCAGATGAAGGAAAGCAGGGTCAGGAGCAAAGAGAGAGGATTTACTAATCACTTTATTAAAAAACCTAAAGCCAGTTTTACTCTTGCATCTTTCAGTCATTCCAACCATTTAAGTATCCTTTCCATTAAGTCAGTTGCCTTATCCTGAATGGCCTAATGCCTATCCCCAATGGCCTAATCCTGAAGTCAATTTTGGTCTCTCGTCATTTGAATCTGATGCACAGAGTTGAGAATCACTGGGAAGTTTCTGTTTTGCTTTTTTTTTTTTAATTTTTTTGTTTTATTTTTCAATAAACCATTCTAAATGAAAATACATAATCTGGACTATGTAACACTTCAAGCCATCTGTATTCGAACAACACCTCATTTCTTACGATTTTAAGAAAGGAAACCTACATAACTGGGGAGAAAAGAGTCTGGAATAACAGCTTCTCGCTCATACACTTCTCCATTACTTATCCACTCTGATTTGTAGGTAAGACTGAAGCAACCCTGAGATCAGATTTTGGTGCCAGCGTCACGGCGAATAAGAAGGGTCTCTGAGACGACTCAGCTCCGGCCCAACCATTTTATGTTTTTTTTTTCTCGTCAGAACAGGAATAATCTCAGTGCTTTCTTTGGCATGTTCCTTCAGGCTCTTGTGTCACCTACTATTATCTGCGGTAGTATTTACCTACTATTATCTGCGGTAGTATTCACCTACTATTATCTGCGGTAGTATTCACCTACTATTATCTGCGGTAGTATTCACCTACTATTATCTGCGGTAGTATTCACCTACTATTATCTGCGGTAGTATTCACCTACTATTATCTGCGGTAGTATTTACCTACTATTATCTGTGGTAGTATTTACCTACTATTATCTGCGGTAGTATTTACCTACTATTATTTACCTTCTATCATCCCGGTTCTGGTTTGCTCGCCTCGATAGGGGTGAGCTCTTTCTAGTAGCATAAGATACAGAAGTCACCAGGGGTGCCTGGGAGGCTCGGTCGGTTGAGTGTCTGACTTCGGCTCAGGTCATGATCTCAGCGGCCTGGGATCATGCCCTACATCGGGCTCCCCGCTCAGTGGGGAGTCTGCTTCTCCCTCTGTCCCTCCTCCTGCTCATGCGTTCTCTCTGTCTCTCAAATACATTTTAAAAAATCTTTAAAAAAAAATAAAGATACAAAAGTTGCCTGACCCGGTGGATCCAGAGTTCACTACAGCTGCAACCCCATGGAGAAGTGAATCTCGGGGTCACGGACCTTCACCTCAGCCTCCTCAGACTTCTTTATTCTGAGTCTACCCCCAGGCCTGCTGCCTCTTCTCTCTGGGCCTTGTCTCCCTGCCATTGTGAGTCTGATCAATAATCGGAACAACGGGCAGAAGGTAAAGCAGTGAGTTCCTTGTGGAGCCCAAGGGTACAATGCAGCACTGAAGTTACGGAGCTGAGTTTTGATCCAGACTTACTAAGGGAAGAGGTCCAAAGATAAATGCATCTACTTAACAAGGTTACTAGGGCCTACCTAGTAACCAATATTCTGAGCCTATGAATTTTAACAAGTTTAGTCATCTTTCCATTTCCTCTCCTTTTTTCATTCGCCATATTTTTCAGACACTTCATGTACAGCCTGGTGTATGCCACCGAAGCTGCCAGCAAAGATGGATGGATTGAAATCTCTGGCATAGAAACATGTCCATCTATCTTACTCCCGATGACGTGATACAACCTTCTCAATGGCCTAATCCTAAAGTCTTGAATATTTATGATGTGCAAATTTCTGGCTCTTCCTTATTCACCCTGACTGCAAAGAGCTGTTGTGGGTTTCAATCAAGTACGAAAAATACACAATGAAAGAAGTGAGTTTAAATTTACTGGGTTCTTTTCAGCCCAAGGAGCTTTAGGGAAATTTAAAAACACGACTACAAGGAGAATGTAATTTGTTTTGCTCTAAGTAGAGAAGAGCCTCTTCCTCCGCTGCTGACACGCATCAGGTACAACCTCACAGTACCTCAGCCTCCGTACTTGGGTCCTGTTCAAACCTGAGCACAGTTCTTGTTTCAACGAGCACGTAATTAGGAAGCAAGGAAATTCAGCGTGATGCAGTGAGGCATCCAGTTCTTTCCTATGAGGCAAGCAATGATTTAACACATAAGGCCACTATGCTCCTGAAACTGAAAAGCAGCTCTTCCTTCCCAAAACACTGAGTGTGCGTAGATCCAAATGACTAAAACGATTCTTCCGAAACTTTAAAGCTAGATGTCTGAAAATGACATTATAAAATGTAACGTCTTGTTAGGGGACTATTATTATCTTCTAAAATCACATATTCCAAAGGACGTAACTGGTGTAATGATTATTCTTATCTACAGAGTTACTACAGACCGAGGTTTAACTAAGAATAAACTGTAAAAAGGAGATAAGTATATTCATTATGTTGCCCTTGGAAATGTTAGCACAAAAAATTTAAAAAGCTATATATCCACGAAAGAATTATACTCTCTGTAAATGTTTACCCAATCTGAAAAGTCAGCATCACATAAATACCAATAGAGAAATATGAAAGCAAAATCATACTAGGTTTGTGACAAACTGATACTTTATTTTTGAAAAAGAAATAGAAAAATATCAAGTCTTATTATGAATGGAGGTATATATTTTTTAATAATATTTTTGTATTATATTATGTTAGTCACCATACAGTACATCCCTAGTTTTTGATGTAAAGTTCCATGATTCATTACTTGCGTATAACACCCAGTGTGAATGGAGATATATTTTTATCTTTCCTTTAAGAATACTGGATTTTCTCTCTTTCTCTCTCTCTCCCTCTCTGGCTCCCTCCCTCTATCCCTCCCTCACTTTATCTCTCCCTTTCTGTATCTGTGTTGGCAAGCCTTTGATTAACTTTGACTTGGGAGTACTTATGAATAATTAAGAGAATTAAAATTATTTATGTGTTTTTTATTATATTTCTATTTTTGACTAAAATAGTTTATTTGCAATATAGTTATCATTATTCATATTTTCATCCTCTTTAAGTTTGGTTGTATATAATCACCTCATCATGATCAAATATGCAATGCCCAAATTATTTTATCTTATTTACTATCTCAATTGCTCATCTATTTATTAAACTCTTCAATAGGGGTGCCTGGGTGGCTCAGTCGTTAAGCGTCTGCCTTCGGCTCAGGGCCTGATCCCGGATTCCTGGGATGGAGCCCCACATCAGGCTCCTCCACTGGGAGCCTGCTTCTTCCTCTCCCACTCCCCCTGCTTGTGTTCCCTCTCTCGCTGGCTGTCTCTATCTCTGTCAAATAAATAAACAAAATCTTTAAAAAAAATAAATAAATTAACTCTTCAATAAGGTCTTTTCAGTACATTATACTAAATAAGATGATCTTTGACTCATTTGCAATTGCTTTGGCTATAGAATACAATGTTACATTGATCCTGCTATTAGTAAGGAATAATTATCTTTTTAGGCATATGACATAAAAACTCCATTCATTACAGTCATTTTTTGTTTAAATTTTACTTATTTACTTGAGAGAGCACATGAGGGGCAGGCTGAGGGGCAGAGGGAGAAAGAGAAGCAGACTCTTTAGTGAGCAGGCAGCCCGATGATGCAGGGCTCAATCCCACGACCCTGGCATCATGACCTGAGCCAAAGGCAGACGCTTAAGTGAGTGAGCCACCCAGGTGCCCCTATTTATTATCTTATTTAACATACTTTCATCATCAGCATTAGGAATGCTGTGTGCAAAGACTTATATGTTCTCCTCGGCCTAAGATATTGCTTGACACATAGAAAACACTTGAAAAAGATTTATTTAAAAACAAATTTACAGTGCTCTGAAATAGCGATTATTTAAGGACACACATTGTTGTCTATGGTGGAACCTTGGGCCTCCATGCTCTGTTCTCACTCAGAATCCTCAGGTCATCCAGAACACAAAATGTTCATTTTTATTACAGTGACTTAAATTTTTTTCCCTTGACATAGTCTTAGAAAACTTTGGGAAATTTCATCTCCTTCTGTATTTTGAAGATAACTTCTAAATTTTTTATTGTAAGTTAAAGTTACAATTAATAGATTATTATAAATTTTGACTTCTAAAAATAAAATTGCTTCATCTCTTTAAAAAATCAGGTTGATGGACTCCAAATACCATAATATTTTGAGATTCTTCATTATGGATTTAAAATAACAAAATAAGCTTTTTTAACATCTGAAAATTGTATGTCTTTTCTTTTTTCTTTTTGAATTTGTAGTTTCATTCCATTTCTCTCACAAAATTTTATTCAAGAACAATATATTTTTATCATTGGAAATTTTTTTCTTGACTATACTATCACACATCTCTAGAAAAAAAGCTTATATATCGAAATTTAGAATTTCTTTCATATCCTGTGATTATAAGAATCTAAAGCTTAATATCTTACAAATTTTCATAAAGTATTAAATCTGAAAAGCAAAATTTTTTTGGAAAGGCATCTATCTCTTTGTGAGATACATATAACTTTGATTAGTTCATGTATTTGTGGATATGATTTGCAGATGGAATTAGATAAGATTCAATGATAAATCTAACCCTGTTTTTACTTTTAAAGATTCAAATGTTGAGAAGCCTTGTGAACATGTATGCACACGTGCATAGATATGCCTTATGCATGTACACGTATGTAGACCTACACACACATGCACCCACACAAACACAGAGACGACAATTTTATTATGGTAATGCTATCTATTTTTTTAAATCTTCTTCCAAATAATGGTAAAATGACATAGGGAATCAACAAGGAATTTATTTTCAATGATCTCTCAGCTGAGTAACTGACTAATGCCTTCTTCAGTTATACTGGAAACAAAAATTTGAAAAACACATGACTTGCAAAAGGTTTGTTACTCTATTCTGAGAGTCATTCACTTTCTGAATTTCCTGGAAGTCAAATGATTTTATCAGACTTACCAAATGACTGCTAGATATTTCTACTACTCTTACTCAGGAGTACCTTGTGTAACCAACCAATATATTCAAAAAAGGTGAAGAAAAATCAAAATATTGTAAATGGTAACGACTTTGGATAAAATGATATTGTCTTATGTACCTTTACATATATGTCTCGCTTTAGGTGTATTTTATCTAGACCTTGGAGGCTGCTCACTTTATTTATAAAAAATGTTTGCCATGTTAGCTAATGGGCAAACCAGCCTTTGTTTTCAAACCTCTTACTCAAATCAAATTTACCTCTCTCAAAAAATATAATTTTGTTTTGCAGTTCAAAAAATTTTAGTTTGCATCTTGAGGAAATTATTAAGAAAGAATAAATATTACAACACACCTGGAATATGTGTTATTAAAAGTAGATGAAAAGACTAAATTGAGGTAGATTTAATACAATAAATTTATTTTAAGAATAAGTTATAAAAACAAGACAAACCATATTCTATTGTCCATTATTTTATTTTTACTAATGTCATGTAATATGTAGGTAAAATTTTAAACTGTTCGTGAAACTAAGATATGATAAAGAGTTTGACATTTCAATAATATCTGTGTCAGGGGGATATCAAATTCAAATGTTTTACTTTTGGGACTAAATAAGTTTCAAATATAAAATAAATAAGTTTAATAATTTTGTTGGCTACCATAAAATTGTATAATTATCAAGCAAAAGAGAATATATATTAAATATATACATTTACATATATATGCATACATATAAAACCAAGAGCTAACATATAGTTTAATATTTTTTGTTAATAGGAGGTAAAAAATACATATAAATAACATATAATGAATAAATGGTGCATAATGTATTATGCATATATATACACATGCTTTAATATATATGTGTGTGTATATATATATATACACATATATATATATAGTAAACTGATTCTACAAATAGCATATGACTTTTTTGTCAATAGGAGATACAAAATATTAAAGATCTTACATTAGATGAAATAAGATGAGGTCTGACTACAATTAAATTAAATGTTTCATAATATAATTACATAAAGTATGCTTAAAATTCTTTTTTGAACAATAGAGCATTAATCTAAAAGGTACCACTGAAATGTGACATCTATGGGTTTAGTCAATGCATCTTTAAAAGTTTGGTTGTCTCAGAAAATATCCCAGTTATATTTAAAAGAATCAGCATCACTAACCTACACTGCTTTGGTTGTTTCAAAGTGCTCTTTCAAGCCAATGGCACTTCCTAAGAGCAAGTATTGAGAATAAATGAAAAGAATTACTTACATTTAAATTTTTAAAAGGCATTTTTAGCTGTTAGTATTTCCTATTTATATTCTTTTTGCTTTGCTCTCATGGGAATCTCTCTCAAAAGCAATGCAATCTTTCTCATTATTTGGCTAAATAAAAGGCAAAGTCATTAAATGAAACTTATCATTGCTCCAGTCTCCTCCACTCCACCATATCTTTGGCGTCAGACCATCCCATTGTGAAAAAGAGCATTTGTGTATCAGCACCACGGTTCTCCTTTAGCCGATTCACGCAGGACAGGGCAGAAAGGCCTATTGGTCTTTTGCGTCAGCATTCCAGCAATTTTAGGATGGGGGAGGCTATTTCTTTATATTGTAAAGTAGAAGTACTATTATGAACTTAAATGTGTGTTCAGGCAAATCTATTTTAGGAAACCATACAAATAGAATTTCATTCCATTAATGGGGGTACATTTGTGTACCCCTTGGAAAGTGGGGAGTTAACATCCATGATGTGCGCCCTCCTGTGAAGAAGCTACACAACAGGAGACGCGAGATAAACAAAGCACACCTACCACATAGAACACATAATTCTCTCAGGAACTATGATTTACGATGGTACTTATTTGTCCTGATTGTACGTTTTAAATAATTATATAATAAAAATATAATGTTTTATAATGATTCAGTGCCTTGGACTCTCATCGTGTAGTGTTTGGTAATAGAATTTACTATTTTAAAACTTTGACAAGCTGGGAAATAAAGATGCATAAAGACTCTAGGTACTACCTTTCATACTCTAAAGCTGTATATATATATAACAACATAAGCCACGGAATTGCAGAATCAAAAATTTCATCCATATTAATAATCTACTTAATAATCAATCCTGCAACCCTGAGATGATTTGACTAGACCACTTTTCCACATCAACTTAGAACTGCAAACTCCACCCATAAATAATAGGGTCTTTGAGTTTTTATTTTGATGAAAATAGCAACTGGACAAATGAAACTAACATGTTAAGTGCATTTAAATAAAATGCTTCATGAAGACATAGGACAGTTAAATAAACAATACCACAGCCTTATAATTTAGGTAATATAAAATGCCTAAATATTATTGAGTATATCTGAATGGGAGAGAGAGTATTCATGAGGAGATCAATAAAAAGTCATTTAAATGGATGAAAATCAAATGATCTAGGAGATTGTTATTCTAAATTACAAAAAAAATGTATATTGCTTAAACCACAATTTTAAAATATGAAAATGTATTAAAAATCCATCATAAAATAGGGATAAGCTCATAGCATCTCTTCTATAATAATATTTAAAATACGCTTTTTAAAACAGAGTATAATTAGAAATGTTCCACAAAATATTAGTTATTGCTTTAAAATTCTCATTGCCTCTATGACACTAAATGGAAAAGCTTATAAATAAAAAAATAATACTTATAATGAAATATATTTCCTTCAGTCCACTTTAACCAATGTCCATTATTACATAGCCTCTACACACAAGGTAGGATATATAAGCTGTTTCCTTAAATGTCCATTTTCTCATGCAACTTTGTGAATAGTATTATTAAGAGAATATATTCAGATAATTTTAAGTCAATTCTTCTTTTAGTAATCCTTCAAAACACTAGTGTATGGTTTTAAACACATATATCACTTAGACTGTTTTAACTAATGAGCATTACTGACATCTTTTACAAAAGTATCCCTAACAACTATTTAATAGTTTTTCTGTTGATTTTATAAAACAAGGCAATAATTTAAAGAATCATAATTAAGCAGCTTTGTGTGGATTTGCAATTTATGCTAATCATTACATGAAACAATTTTGAAATAATCCCACAGGGAAATTCAAATCAAAAGGAAAGAACAGATTCTTTATTAAATCCTAGATATTGATTTATGGAGAATATGATCTTATGATATTCCTGTGGAATTCAATTTGTAATAAGAAAATATTATTTGTTTTTCTCTCTTCTATTTCCAGTTGGAGCGCACATTACACATAAACTGTTGTTTCCCGATAATGACTAATGACTCAATAGCTTAAACTTTTACTATCTTCTAGGCACTTTACTTTGGAAGTCAGCTATAAAAAAACTGTTTCTACCCTCAAGGAGTTTGTAAACTAATCTAGAATCTCTAAACCTGGATTTGATGGCTGAACTACGGCTTTAGTTCTCATCCTGGATTTGTGATCAAGAAACCTGTCTTCTCCTCTCAATAACTTCATAAACACTTTCGTTTCTGGCTTTCCCACATTTGGGTTTCACTAGTTGAGCTCTCATTTGTTGGACAAGTTACAAATTCAAATTTTCCAAATTAACATACACTAAGTGGATTTTACCCCAGATAATGAGATAATCATCATCTGCTCAGACAAGGCTGAAGCTCCAAATTTGGATCCCACTGTTTGCATCTACAGTAGTTCTAGGCGGATAGCAACAGGAGCCAGCAAATTCTCCCCTGGAGTAAACACTCCCAAAAGCCTGTGGCTGAACATATCCAGCAATAACTAACATATCACAACTGTAACAAGTCTGGCTATGTGTTGGCTCTTTCTCTCTGGCACCAACCATACATCAGGATGGTATCCCTTCTCCCTATTGTCCCTTCTAGACAATTCTTACTCTTTCCTATAAAAATACTTGCTCCTGTGAGGCTCTTGCCCTGTAGTTATACCCCTTTTCCCTAGTCATATTGCTTCCATCTTTTGGATTTGTGATCATCCCAGTCAGTGATGGAAGAGCCTAGCAAGATATATTTCTGTAAGAAATCCTTCTATTCCACATCCAAGTACACCCAGGTAACGCTATTCCTTTGAAGTGATAGATGACACATACTGACTGGATAGGTCTTTGCCTCCAAGATTATTCTTTTCCATACTCTTTCACACACCCTGTCCCCTACTTCTCACCTAAAAATGGAGAATGTTCATAGTGACAATAAAATAAGGAGGAAATGAGTAAAAATTTAAAATCAATAAATCTGGCCACAGTGAGAATAAAGATCATGGGCATCATCATCTGCTGGGCCATTTCTGAGGCTATGGAATTCACTCCTCATTCCTGATTCCAAATCACATGGATCTGTATGTAGGTGGATTGGCGCACATCGATGATGAACGCATCAATTAAATAATCAACTGAAAAATAGTGGGATCAGTTTCATTGGAAAGAATCAAGTATTTCTCTACCTCACTATAAACCTCAATCTAATCATTAAACAAAAACTGCACATTAAAAATAAAGTAAGCTACAACTCACATAAAAAATATTTGAATCATGCTGAAAACCAACATTACCACATTTTTTAAAGGTGAAAACAACCAACCTTTTTGTTTCAAGGGAGGCTCCTCTATTTCTCCTATATCAAGACAAAAACAGTAAATTAGAAAAACTTTCAGCATAGCATAATCCTGCCTCTCTCTTTTCCCATTTTCTTTTGTTCATTAAAGAAGCCATCTATTAGTTTTGACATTAGTAGTCCTTATATTACTTTGCCTCCCAAATTCCAGTTTTTAAGTATAAACTTTGTTTATGTACATTTATGTGAGATAGTTTCACTTTTATGAGTTCAATGAAATTGTGGCAGCAATCCAAATTATACATTATAGTTCGTATATCATGTTCATTTCAGTTCTCTATTGTTCGTCTCGACCTCTCACTGGGGCCAAACAAATACAAATTCAGACAAAGTCATAGCGAGGACTACACTAATAAGAGCTTTCCTGGTAGTCAAGACTGAATACATGATTTGTGATGACTAAGGCTGACCCTAAAAAATGTCATGTAAAAGACAGAATCATAACGCTTTGTTCTTTTCACATCCATTCAATAGTAGTTTATGTATGGTGGGAGTTTATTTCCTTTTGTTTATTAATATATACAAGAGAGTACATAGGCTAGTTGCATAATTGTTGTGACATTTAGAATATGTCCTTCCATTCTACAACTCCGTTTGTTTCAATAAATTTACTTTTGATTATGATTTCAGTGGAAATGCTTTCTATTTGATCATGAATATGACTTACATGTATAAAACGTATGTCTGTCAATCGTTGTTGTTATTTCAGTCTACCTAAGGATAAATTTGAGAAATAGCTACTATTTTTTCCCCAAAGAAGCATATAAATGGTAAGGTCTGATTGTGAGTTTATAGTAGTACACGGTAAGACCCTCTCTACTATAATGTTACCCAAATAGTAGCATTTAATTTTGACATCTTTGCCATAATGGCAGATGAGCTGTAAGATGAAAGCCAAATAGGGACCTATTTACTGAGTTTGGCAGCCTGTTGATAATGCTGTTAGAACTCAGAAGCGTATTCATTTTGGTTTAGCCTGACCTAAGTGCCCGTTTAACTTTAAGCAAACCACCATACTGCATAACTAATATTGTTCTGAGAAGTTAGGTGTGCTGCTATGCTCTTTGTACCTTTATCAGTGTCCTCATCCCCATCATCATCATCTTCTTCATCACCCTCAGACGAGATGATGTCAGACAACAAAGAAAAGAAGCCATAGACCCAGTCCGTGGTTTCTTCCACAGCATCATGTACAAGTTTTAGAGGATCTGAGCCAATCTTGGAAATAGAGCTTGCTAAAAGTAATTAAAAACAAGAGAAAAATTTTACAATCATTCCCCAAAAAACTAAGGAAAGCTGTTTATCCTAATTTGTGTCTTTGACACAAAATATGTTAATTTTATAAATGCAAATGTCTCTTGGCTACAATTTGGAGGGGGGCTCGGAAATAGAAACTATATTTTGTCATAGTATGCATGTGTATTCAATTAAAAAGAAAAGTTATTGAATACCTATGGTACCAAACACTACGGGGTTACCAAGAAAGAAGTTGTCCTTGAGAAGTTTATAATCTAAGTAAGAGTTTAATACAGGGCAAAATTAGGAATGGATTGAAATAATGTGCATCTATGTTATTCAAATTGCAATATACTCCCTACGTTATGGGTGTTCAGAAACAGAAGCTATCATCGGTGGCCCATATTATACTGGAAAGCATCATGGAGAAGATGGCTCTGTAAAGTTTTAGGCAAACAATAAGTGCCAAGTAGACGTAAGTAGCTGTGACTAAAGTAAGACTGATAGGTCCATTTATTATAATTTGTGGTGCATCAGGAAAAATCTGGAATTGTCAAGGTAGTATTCATATCAGGTTCCAGCTAGATTCAATTTGTTTATCCTTGTTAGGCATCCCAGTACCTGAAAATAAAAAATATTTAAATTTCTACTAACTTTAGTAGATAGAATTAGGAAAAACTGAAGTCTATAAATCTTCCATTTTTTTATATCCTGGGAAATAGAAACTGTGAAATGAAAGATTAAAAAATAAAAATGCAAGCAAATAGACATAATAGATATTTCCAAAATGTTGTCCTTCTCCTTCTCATTTTAATTATATGAAAATTACTCTGAGGCTGCAAAGATAGCCTCTAATATCTGATTGAAGGGGTGATCTATCTAAAAATATGATATAAGTTGGAACTGACTTTTTTATCAATCTAAATTAAATTTTAGACTTATGTTTTCCTTAATTTTAAAAGTTATTTTAGCTTTTCAGAGATTTTTCTCCCTTTGATGTCTTAAAAGACTAGAATTATATCAACATATATTATTTAAAGGTTAAGGACTCTAAAATTAGGCTTTTATTCTGAAGGAGATAAGAAGTCACTGGAAGGTTAGAGCAAAGGAATGAAGTGATTGGACATACGTAACTTCATTCTCTTTGTTGAGGATTGAAAGAATGCCAGGTTGGAAACAGGGAGATCAGCCAAATGAAATAAGCAAGGGGAAACATGATGGTGATTTCTATCAGGGTGATAGGTGTGTGTGTGTGTGTGTGTGTGTGTGTGTGTGTGTGTGTGTGAACTGTGGTCATTTTCTGAATGTATTTAAAAGATAGAATTAATCATATAGGTTCACAGTTTGGCTCCTGGTGTGAGAGAAAGAGAAGGGTACAGGATAACTTCAAGGTTTTTAGCATGAAAAACTGGCATGATGGAAATGCCATTTGCTGAAATGGGGAGGTCTGGAAAGAAACAGGGTTTTTTAGGGGGAGTATATAAGTACCTGAGTTTTAGACTTGTCAGACTTAAGTTGCCTATTAGACACCTATGTGGAGATGTAGACGTTTGTACAACCCAATATGACCTACAAAAGAAAAGTCCTAGCCAAAGATAGAAACTTAGGAGTTCAATAGAGGATAGAAGGTTCCAGAATCATGATACTGAATGATATCACCAAGGAAGTGGACCCAGGAGCATACCAACATTTAGAAGACAAAGAGATAGTCAGAAAGGTGAACCAGCAATTGATTATGACAAGGAGAGATGAGAGAGAGACAGAGATATACACACACACATCAAGAGAGAGCATGAGAGAACCAGAAAAAGTATAATGTCTTAGATGTCAAGTGAGGAAATTGTCTTGAGGATGGTACAGTGATCAACTGGCAAAAGCTGCCAATAAGTCAAGTAAGATGAAGACTGAGAATAGACATTTAGATTTAACGATGAGGAGGTCATCGGTGACCTTCAAAGGGCTGTTACAGTGGAATGCATTCAGGACCAAATGGGAAGAATTTAGAGGTGGTAAGTAGATTTTACTATAAAGTAAATGACAGAGCTTGGGCAATGTTTAAAGAGTACTAGAATCATAGTGGGTTTTCAGTTGTTTGAACACTATTAAAATGGAAAGAATATTTCATTTTACGCTGATGGGTAAGATCCTACAGAAAGGGGGAAAGTGTGTGCTCCCTTAGACAGCACATATACTAGAAAGGGGGAAAGCGATATGAGAGAAAGGATTTCTGGGGAAATTTTAAATTTTATGTTCTATTTCAGGGGATTCACAGCCCATCCAAGGATGCCAAGTTACAAAACTTATCTTCATGATTCAGTGACAATGTAACTTTACTTTTTGGATCCTATTTTACTGCATTCTGGAGAGTTTTGCATGAGCAAGATATGGTAGTCTGAATGATGAGATTAAACCTTAGAGAAAGGAAATGAAATGGAATTTTATAATTGCAATTGAAAAATTTTAAAGAACTGTATGTAAGGAACTGGATTATAATGGCACCATTAAATGTATTTTTTAGCACTAGTATATTTTATATCTAATGGAAGAATATGGCAAATGGGATTTTTATGATCTGAATAGACTGAGACCATTTCCCCATTTCCCTTTTTTCTAAATGTTCACTGAGGAACTTAACAATAAAATCCAACAAATAGACATCAGTTTAATTATCTTTATGCCTAAATGCACTATATATATACACTCTGCAGACATGTATATTGCCTGGTCCTAAAATAGTCAAACCAGGATGTTTTCATGAAGTCAGTGTTGCTGGCTTGTGATCAGCCTCTGATTTTTAGTTATGTGGACAACAACTTTAAAAATATCAATATAGATGTACACATAGATAAAAGATACAAATTATAGATATATCTTAAATAAGATAGTAGTCCTCAAGTTGACTCTAACTCCCTCTCTTGGATATCACATCCAAATTCTATCAATGGGAATAATCCTATACAAGGCAACTAAACATTTTATTGATGTGGGTTTTTTTAAATTATATTTTCTTACCTCTCATGTTTCCATGAGTTAAATTAAATATATTACATTAGGATCATCATAAAAATAATAGTAGCTAACATTTAGAGAGTGTGTATTACCTGCCAGATACTACTCTAAGAACTTTATATTAACCCACATTTCCCTTTCAATAACCCAATGAGGTAGCTATATTATTTTATCTCTCTTTTAAATATAAGAAAACTGAGGTTTTGCTATATTGCTATCAACAAACAAACAAAAATGTGAATTCACAATTGGTTCTAGAGTCAGATACTGGATGAGAGATCCTGGGAGGGGTTTTCTTGCTGTTAAAAGGGGAAACAAGGACTTTATTGCATGGGTACATAAAGCCTGGAGCTGCTGTAGCCACCTTATAACCATAAAGACAGCAGCTGATTCACTGAGGAAGGCAAAGGTTAAAAATGAAAGAACTAGAGTCCATATGACATTGCTGAAGCATTGAATTATCCAATCTTGGAATAATCGCCCTACTTCCAGAGCTTCTGTTATGTGAGATAAGAAATGTTTCTCAGTGTTCAAGTCACTCTTAATTGTATCTTATATTTCTTACAGAAAAATATACCACCAGATGCAGGGGAAACTGCTCTAGGATCCTTATGATCGATAATTGGATTCTTAGCACTGATAAAAGAGTGCCAAGAGAGGCAAGGAAAAGTTTAAAGTTAAATACGATTTCTATTGGCCCTCTGTCTTTGAAGTCAAAGTATACAGATACTTAAGTTTCTAAATGGGAACATACACTGGAAATTAAATTAGTCATTTTCTCTGCTTTCCTCCTAAAGAACCAAGTCCATGTTTTCGCCATTATCCTTGACCATCAGTCTTACATTCTTTAAGTTATATTAGACTCTTCTTGATCTTTCAAATCCTGACAAACATCAGCAAAGAACAGTTACAAGCTTGGGTCCTGAGCTCAGACTGACAGCGTTCAAGTTTAGGCCTCCCACCCAGTGCAATGCCAGCCCATATTGGAGGCAGAGACAGAAGGAGAAATCAGTAATAATAATCCTGTCTTTATTTAAAATTTTGATATTTGGTTCAGTGCAGATTTTTGCATTAATTTTGTAATTTTAACTATTGCATTAAAATATCATGCGTCCTAATTACTGAGTTTTTCGGGGTCCTTACATTTTGTACCCAACGTGAGTGCGTCACTCACCTCACTCTAGTCCTGGTGCTCCCCCCACGGATAGCTGTATGATGTTGAGAAGATCAACTTTTTCCACGTCTATAAAATTCATTGGTCTATGCTTTTCTAAAGTCACTATTCGAAAGTCACCCCTTCATACCTGTTATCTTTATGTTAAACCTTCTCATATTCCAATTTATAATATATCCAGTTCTGGCAAACTGTATTATATAGTGGGAAAAAATATTTTTTTCTGTGCTGCAGTTTGCTGAACTGTAAAATGACAATAAGAGTAATAATACTTACCTCACAAGGTTGTTATGATTATTATATGAGATAATACATTCGAAGCACACAGTATGGTACCTGGTAATTAATAAATGTCAATGTGGAGAAACAAGCAAGATTGCCTTTGAATCTTGAATGAGCCAGAGGTTCTTGTCAGTTTTCTAGCTGGGGCAGCGGCTGTCCCCTTAGTAACAAGCTCTGTGTATGATCTCACCTTCAACTCAGGTCTCCGAATGCTGCACTACAGTCATTTCCATATCCCCCTACACCTCTGAGGCCTAAATTCCCCTCGCATGGTGTCCATTCCCAAAGGAATTACCCTCCCAACGGTAGGCTGCCCTCATGCATATTTTATCAGTGGCAAGAGCATCTCAGCGGTGGAGGAGGTTTGCTTATCTGCATCCGTCTGAGCCACTCCAAGAGATGGTGATTGAACAGGAATCCCAGGCATCTTCTGCCCCTTTTGCCCATGAGTCTCTGCCTGCATTAGATGGTATTTACTGAACTTCACTCAAACTCACTGTATATAAACTCCTTGGTATAAAGCACCTAAAGCAGCGTAAAGGAAATAGTAAATGTTATTAATTGGACTCTCAGAGCCGTTTAACTCAAACATAGGGTGGTGCTCCATGAATGTAGACGTTATAAATATTGTCTTGTGATCATTCAGTCACTATGTTGTCACAGGCCACCTTGGCAGGGTCTGTGAAATCCAAACAATTACATGAAAGAACTAGTGATTGTTCCTTAACCCCCAGAAAATATTCACGTTTAAATATTTAGATCTAAATTGAGGTAAGCGCTTTTAAAAGTGTCACAAGTGCTACCCCAACTAGAAAAAAATTCAAGTTGTATGTACGTTGATGTGTGTACCTTGCACATAGGAGCGCCTTGCACATGGGCTTGCTACACAGGTGTTTCTAATTTTGATATGTGAAGAGTACTGTCTGAAAATATATAGTGTATTTCCAGACCTAAAAAAATTCTAATTTTCAGTGACTGGTTTCTCCATTCTTATTGCAGTTAAGTGCTGGGATACTTTTGTTTCTGTTAGTGAAAATTTGATCGTGTTAAGAAGAATTTTAGCAAATTATGCATCATTTAATATACTCTGAGTTACATGACAATTCCTGCTTGAAGTACTGTGAAATTACTCTGGGTAAACAGAATTCCCTAGAACTTACCCAGTGCCAAACAGAGCTTCAGATGTGTTTCCCATTCCCATGCCACCCCCAGGATGGGAAGAAAGGAAACAAAAGTAGGAAAAACAAACAAAAAGATAAAAATATGTAAATGCTGTGTTAGTATATGCAGAAAGCAATGGTTGTCTCCTCTGTGTTTATGTTTCTTATACTCAGAAATGTCACTGAGAGAATGCAAATTCTTATTAAACATTTTGGACTTGAGGTTTGACATCATTTATAATAGTCAACAATTTCCTAAGAATGTAAGGTTGAAATACTAATTTAATTTAGCTTATTTTTAACCAGAACACATTTGAAATGAAAAGCACTCACAATGAACTTAATAGCCCTTTGAGTCTTTAGGCCCCGGAGTTTCCAGCATAGACAATGCTAAGTACGGATACTTAAAGAGTAACAAACAAAAATATGTGCTTTTATATCCACTTATTAAGGTCTGTGTCTTTATCAAAGGGACATTTACTCAAGACATTGTACTTTAAAGCATTTTAGGATCAGTCTGAAGTAACTTTCAAACAAACTCATGGGTTAGACCATTTAACTCGAATAAACTTGGTTGAACTCAATGATGTCAGAACTGCCATCTTTAATTTTTATCATCACAATAGAAGGGCTTTCAATTTCTTATACTCTCTTATATGCCTTTTTTCCTCCCATGAGTTTATTGTTTTCTTTTTCTCTGTTTCACTTCAAATTGAAAGTAAGGCCAATATGTGAAAAATATAACACATCAAAGAAAGTCAAGAATTCAGGAAATGTTTGAAGCAGCACCTTTATTCCTCCATAGTTATTCTAAGGTGTATTTATATCCTGCCAATGGAAGTTTGTAAAAAGCACACTAACTGGAATTCCAAATCGTCCCATTATTGTCTCTTGACAAAATCCCTGGAAATAGCTATATTTTTGTAAGATTGCTTCAGTTTCAGAAACAACACTTGATATTTTGGTATCTGAGAAGCAACTTTTGTTGCACCAGAATAATAATAATCTGTAGCACCAACATAGCTTTTGCTTTTTTTTTTTTTAAGAGAGAGAGAGCAGGCGGGTTGGGGGTTGCAGAGGGAGAAAGAGTCTGAAGCAAACTCCACCCTGAGCATGGAGCCTGATGTGGGGCTCAATCCCACAACCCTGAAATCATGACCTGAGCCGAAATCAAGAGTCCAACACTCAAACAACTATACCACCCAGCTGCACCACCAACATAGATTTTTTTAAAGATAGCTTTTCCACCCAAGAAGAAAGGATTGTTTCTTAATATCTTCTCTTCAAATCCATGTATAGTAATCCTTTAGAATGAGTTTCACTGTTAAGTGGTTGCCTTCGACTCAAGTTGTGATGCCAGGTCCTGGGACTGAGCCCTCTTCGGTCTCTTTGTTCAGTGGGGAGCTTGCTTCTCCCTCTCTCTCTGCCTGCTGCTCCCCCTGCTTCTGCTCTCTCACTCTCTCTCTCTGTCAAATAAATAAATAAAATCTCAAAAACTAAAAAATAAAAAAATTAAATGATTTCCGCTAAAGAGATCATTGGAGTGGAACTGCCTAACAGAGATTTGGGAGGAACAAAGGTAAAAACCGTAGTAAAATGGAGAGGTGGAGACCAATGAAAATTAAATTCAGCTTCTACAGTATAGGCTTTGCATTGGGTAACTTCCATTGCAGCATATAATAACATTTTGAGGATCTCTGCATGGACAGAAATGTGGAACTCAAGCTATGTTGCAAAATTTCTTTGAAATTGAATATGTAGATCAAAATAATTTTTTTATTTATTTAATTAACATTTTGTGATTTAGCAAAAATATAAATATTAAATCAGCTCATTTTAGACTGGATAATTAAGTTATGAAGTAAAAAGATATTTCTATAGAGCATCTCTCAGATGCTTCTATGAAGAAGAGTGTGATGAAAACTCACTTAGCTCTATTTAAATGAGTGTTTTCACAAATGAGTGATAACCATGCTATTGCTGTAGTCCATAATATATGTTATATTTTTTAAGTAAGATGTTTAAAAAGCTGTATATAATTACATGCCCTGAATTACATAAGTGATGTATCTTCAAAACCAACTTTCTCTGAGTAACTTTCCTCCAGCTGGATTTTTAACACAGAGACGATGTACAGAGGTTGAAATTCCCTTAAATTTGCTGTCCTTACCCTCAATGAACAGGCCTCAAAAATGGTGAAATGGGAAGTTGGATTCATGAAATTCCCTTGGTACTTCCCTTTTTAAAAGATTTTATTTATTTATTTGAGAAAGAGAGAGAGAGCACATGCACAAGCAAGGGGGAGGGACAGAAGAAGAGGTACAAGCAGACTCCCCACTGATCAGGGAGCTGGATGCTGGGTTCCATCCCAGGACCCTGGGATCTTGTCCTGAGACAAAGGCAGATGCTTAAACGGCTGAGCCACCCAGGCACCCCTTCCCTTGGTACTTCTAATATTAACCACGCTATGGGAGAGTTTTACTTATGCAGGTGGAGTTGGGTTTTGAAAGCAGAAGAAGAGGCACTTGGGATGAAAATATGGGCATAAAGTAGAGAGAGCGAGGAAATCAGGAGCCTGCAAGGGATGCGATGAGATTCATGAGAACAAACTGGAAATTGCTTCAGTCCTATGACCTCCAAAACTCCCTCTCCAAAGAGAAGATGCTATCACCCTTGTCATGCTAAATATGCACCTAGGCCGGGAGTGGAAGAAGCTGAAGAAGCATCTGTCGGGAGCTGGAGTTGCTGTAGGATCAGGGGCTGTCCCATGCCAACAAGGTGAGCCAAGGGATCAGGACAACATGCATACTCAAGTTTAAAGGAAGACATTTGAAATTTTAAATAGGGGAATAATAATAAAAAAAGATGTGCAACTTTCATTCTGGCCTCAGAATGAAAAGGAGGCAAAGGCAAGATTCTAGGCAAAAAAAATACATGGCTACTGCAACAATCTTGGGGAAACTAAAGCAGGAGTTCTAGAAATAAGTCACAGAGTACAGAACAGAGCCAAGAGATGTTTAAAAGTTAAATGAGTGTTTTTTGATCACTGAGTGTTTATGGGTCGTGGGGAAAGAGAAAAGCTTACAAGGAGTCCCACATTTCTGACTTAAAAAACTGGAAAATGAACTGGACTTAGAATCTAGGAGGCAGGCCTGGAAAGAAATATAACTAGTTCAGTTGGGAATCTTGAGTTTAATGCTCCAACCGAACATCCTTATGCAATTAGAAAAATTGGAGACAGATTGAGGTTAAGGATGGGGAAAATAAAAATGCTTATGAGATTAATTTTTCCTTCAAAATCAAAATAGTTTTACTGACTCCCATGGTGGAAAGTTTTTCTTAAAACTTATGATAAACTTCGATTGTTTAGAACTGTGTCTACTTTTATCCTCTAAATCTTACTATCTTGCCATTTTAGAAAATTGATCCTATTGGTAGATTGAGAGCCATATATTAAAGGTAAGTAGGCTAAATATGATGGCAGCTTGCTTATCACTTGTTTGGGTGATGCAAAGTCATTGCAACCGACACATGGAACAAGGCGATACTGTTTGACAAGGGCAAGAAGCCATCGATGCCAAAGAGACTTACAAAAGTCCTAAGAAGATAAGGTTTTAATAAGGAAGAGGCTGTCAATAGTTCTTATTCTGTAAGGTTTAACCAAGATGAATGGTACGTGTGCAAGTTGTTCACACTTAAGTTCACAATTTGTTCATTTGTTCAATGTGTTCAGGAAGAAGTCAAGTGTGTATCTGAGACGTTTTAGCAGAGTGATAGAATACGCCAGATCATCTCTTAACAGAGGGCTTTAGAAACAAAGAGGGCTGTTGCCAAATGGCGATATAGGGAAGTGAGGGAAATTTGTTTTTCCAAGTTAAGAAAACCCATAAACACTCGTGGCAAAGGAGGGAATAGAGGAGGAGATCTCGAAGATCCTGGAAGGAGACGGCATTTTACATCTGGCAACATTTAAATGTACCAACATTGAAAAAGTACCTTCAAGGCTCTTCCCTTCTATACACACCCAGATACACACATTCCCTTAAAAGTAATGAGCCCGTTTGAAAGGCCAAATCTTCCTGGTGAGCATGGTTCCTCAGTGGGTTGGCTGCCTGACTCTTGATTTCGGGTCAGGTCATGATTTCATGGGTTTTGAGACTGAGCCCCAGAGTCTGTTGAAGATTCTCTCCCTCTGCCCCCACCCACTCCTGCTCTTTCTTTCTATCTCTCTCTTTCAAATAAATAAATAAATCTTTTAAAAAAAAATCTTCCTGAAGCAATAACTCGTACTTTGGGTTACAAGGAGGTCATTAGACTGAAGTGCTTCGAATGCTTTAGCAGCCAATGAAAGCAAACCCAAACCTAAGACTGTAAATACCTCAAGGATAAGAAATCAAAACCTAAGGACAGCCAATCACAGTCAACCAGGCTTTGCCAAGTAAGGCGAACTCTTAGCCACAGCCCATCAATAATTGCCTTGCTCTGCTTCCACCTTCTACAGAAAGCTTCTAACTCCTGTAGGTGGAGCTTTCACAACCACTTTCTTTTTGGTGCTGCCTGGTTCCACTCAATTTTTCTTCAAACTCTTAACATTTTGAATATGCCCCAGTTTATCTTTTAACATCCCAGATAAATATATTTTCCCAAACCATTGTCATTTTCGCTCTCCATCTTCTTTTCTCTTCCTCTCTGTCTGGTCATCTTTTCTCTCCCCCGTCCCTCTGATCTCTGCATACTATCAGTATGAGATTACAATGGTCAGGCCCGCTCTCTTTTTTAGTGATAACCATGTAAGAAATAAAATAAAATAAAATAAAATAAAGGGCAGACACAAAGCTTTTGAAGTACATCGGATTCTAAAAGATAAAACTCATGTGATTTACCATTTTGAAAAAATAAAATACTTGCAGATGTTGGATACTTAGATGCTTTTAAACCAAAGAAAAACTAGGATCCTGATTTAAAAGCACTTTTGGTGAGCTAATTGTTTTATTGACTGCACAAGGAAATGACTGTCACTTTTCTAATCTACATTTGAATAGTCATAGTGTAGCTCCAATCCTTGCGATTCAAAATCTGAGGCATGGGCATTTTCCTTCTGCTTTTTAACATTTTCTCAATTCAAATTTTCTCATACTCATCTTAACTATTAACAGACTTCAGTATTTTAGAAATGTACACTTGTATGGAACCCTAATGAAATTAAAGACAAGCAACTTTAGTTAAAATTACATGGCTATTTCAACATTTAATAGTTTCATGGCAACGTTTCTAAGTCATTCTTTGCTATTCCTCAACTGTAACTTTTTGAGGCAATGAGGAATGCTACTGAATGCAAATAGATGTACACTTCACCTCTTTTTCCCAATATGACCCCAATCAACCAATTTTTTGCTGGCAAAATCGTGTTGCAAATGTTTCAGCCTGGAATATTTCCAGCCTACTGGAGCTAGATCCATGTCAAATAAAGGGCATTTATATTCTGACACAAAATTGCAAACAACTTCTGGCTCCTTTTACCCATGTCAAGTATCTAAATAAAATGAGAGAATCTTATTATACTTTTATTAATGAGCATGGTGTAGCTGTTATTACATTAATAGAAAAACCTGCTTGCTTTCCTCTTTTTTTAAAAAAAAATCTTAAATATGAACACAATTCCAATGTTATAATATTAACAAATAATGGAAAAGCAAGTTTTCTGTAGATTTATAGCTTTCGATAGATTTGTTTCCAAGCTAACATTCAATGGAATTAATTTTCTGGGAGCACAAGGATAGTCAAAATATCACAGTACTCCAATCGGATGATTTATTTGGATCATTATATTATAAACTTAACAGACCAGTGGAGAAGAGAGATAGTAGATTTGGGATTAATATAGTAATTAGCATATCTGGACTAATTATTTAATAAACATGCATTTGGTCAGTCAAGTTTTAGTCTTGGAAACTCTTGATTGTATTATATAGTCTCTTGAGCTATTCTTTTACTCAGTGTTAGCTGAGGAAATAATTTTGAAGTTCTTTTTACCACATTAAAATGTAGTATGTAGCGCCATGAATTATGTGCTTATTATATCATATAAGAGTAACAAACCATTTCAGAATGGCTAGAACATTTCCTCAATGTTAAAATAAAATAGAGCACTTTAATCACTGGATTTCTTTTGTGTAATTGCTAGAATCTATGTATATTCACATGATATTTAAAAACTGGAAATCAAGTGGTCAATTCATCTTTTTGAAATATGCCTATTCATCTTTTTGAAACATTGAAATACGCTTAAGGTCATGAAGAATAAATTAAAATAGTACTAACTACAATTTATCTAATAATGATGATGTGCCATTCAAAATTCCAAGTGTTTTGTATGTATTAACTTATTCAAGGTTCACAGGACCATATGAAACAGGTACTATTATTCCATAGAGAGAATGAAATTGAGGCACACAGAAGTAATTTCCCCAAGATTACACAGCAACGGATCGGTTGTCAGGAGTGATTGGTAAAGTCAGGATTCTAACCCCAAATTTTGTTATTACTGTTTTGTGTCTTTGCTTTTTTTTTTTTCTTTGTTTGCTTGTTAGATATGCTTAGCAAATAACTTCTGTTTAGATCATACAAATTTTACTGAACAATATGTGTCAGGCAATAAACAGGGCAACAGGATTATTAAAATGAATAAGAAAATCCTTTCCTTTGAGATGCTTAAAGCGCAATCAAGGAAACAGACATTTAAAAAGTATTTTAAATGTGAATCCTAACATTATCAGTATCATCATACACTAATATTTTATGAAGAAATACTATGCTCATTACTCAGCATTCAGAGTGTAAAAAATGCTATCACCCTTTCCTTTATTTCCTTATCTGTTCATTCACTTTCACCTAAATGTTCATTCAAATGTTTGTTGAGGGGCGCCTGGGTGGCACAGCGGTTGAGCGTCTGCCTTCAGCTCAGAGCGTGATCCCGGCGTTATGCGATCGAGCCCCACATCAGGTTCCTCCGCTATGAGCCTGCTTCTTCCTCTCCCACTCCCCCTGCTTGTGTTCCCTCTCTCGCTGGCTGTCTCTATCTCTGTCAAATAAATAAATAAAATCTTTAAAAAAAAAAAATGTTTGTTGAGCTCATACTTTGTGCTAAACACTTCTAAGCACTTGAAATATCAAGTAAATGAAATAAAGCCATTTCCTTACAAACCTAACAAATCAGTGGAGAAGAAACATTTTATTTTATTTATTTTTTTTTAAAGATTTTTATTTATTTATTCGACAGAGATAGAGACAGCCAGTGAGAGAGGGAACACAAGCAGGGGGAGTGGGAGAGGAAGAAGCAGGCTCATAGCAGCGGAGCCTGATGTGGGGCTCGATCCCATAACGCTGGGATCACGCTCTGAGCCAAAGGCAGACGCTTAACCGCTGTGCCACCCAGGCGCCCCAGAAGAAACATTTTAAATAAATAATCACACCCTGGGGCACGTGGGTGGCTCAGTCAGTTAAGCCTCCAACTCTTGATTTTAGCTTAGGTTGTGGGATAGAGCCCCCCTCGAGCCCTGTGCTCAGTGCAGAGTCTGCTTGTCTCTCTCTTTCCCTGCTCCTCCCCCTGCTTGCTCTATCTCTAAAATAAATAAATAAAATCTTTTTTTTTTTTTAAAGATTTTATTTATTTATTCGACAGAGATAGAGACAGCCAGCGAGAGAGGGAACACAAGCAGGGGGAGCGGGAGAGGAAGAAGCAGGCTCATAGCAGAGGAGCCTGATGTGGGGCTCGATCACATAACGCCGGGATCACGCCCTGAGCCGAAGGCAGATGCTTAACCGCTGTGCCACCCAGGCGCCCCAAATAAATAAAATCTTTAAAAAGATAGTCATACCCAATTAAATATATACAACTTGTAAATATATACTATGAGTGAAGAGTAAATAATATAATGAGGAAGTATGACAAAGTGACTTGATTCACATTGAAAGTTCAGGAAAGGTTTTTCTAAGGAAGTGAATTTAAGCATAGCACTGAAAGTTGTATAATAGCTGATCCATCAAAAATTTGGGTGTTAACAGATGGTATGATTTATAATTGTATCCATCTACATGGATACATTTATAAATGCAACATAAGGCCTCATTTGGTAAGGTTCAAACGAGTAGTATAGAGCACTGATTTCAAACTTTTGGATTTTTTTGACCTTGAAATTCACCACCAGCAAAAACCTGGAACCCAACGTCAAATTGCCAACTTTTTATTTTATAGAAGAATGTCATTTATAAACAGTGACAGAAATAATATCTGCAGTTAACATCATTTCCAAAGAGAATTTTAAGACTAAAAATGTAGGCACCATAAAATTAAGAATACTCCTCTAAAATAAATAAATTTTTCTTTATCTTTTTCCTTATTTCATGAAGGAGCAACAAATTTTCATTAGGATCTGGAAATCATTGGACTATGGAAACTTCTGCTTCCTTGATGTGTTTATGAGCAGACTGGATTTGGGTAATGAAATGTATCCTTCTAGATGTAGTGACAAAGAGGACCAAACAGGCCTGGGACATTGAACGGAAAAGTAGGATTTTGATAAGACTTGAATCAGAATAAGAATCACATAAAATGTCAACTATACTTGAAAACTCAGTGCACATGAGAACTGATAAAGTCTAAAATGTTGCATTTAGTGTCTCGGTCTTCCAAGTCTCCTAAAATGTGATAACATATTCATACACAGACAGTCACACAGATCTCTCTCTACACTCACACACACACACATGCATGCACATACATATACATATATACATAACCATTAAATGTTAAATTTATACATTCTGATTGGCTTTGGGTCTTCCCTGAATCATTTTACTCCTCTACACTCACAGCCTGACAAACAGTGCACCTGCTTAACTGGGCTAAGTGCCAGAAGAAAAAATCAGGGAAATTAATTTCCAAGAGCAGTAGATAAATGGCACACCTCATTAGAAAATCTATTTAAAAGGCACATCAGGAGATGTCTGCAAGACTTTCATAAGAAATTGATGCTTCCTACCATGATGTCCTTGCTGGCTTTCTTCTCAGATTACTGATCTTCCTTCCCGGTAATAAGATTCAAATGCAAGTTATGCTTAATGAGTGTCTCCTATGTGCCAGGCACGTATGTTTTACATAGATTATCTTATCTAATTCTTACAAAATTGTTTTGAAATAAGTATGTGAAATGCATGCAAAAATTACCAAATGTGCTTCTTTGAGACCTCCTGGTACACCCATATAAACATTTTTCCTTCTTATGGATAGGGATGTTAATAAATTATGACCCTTATTCTTTAGGCAAGAAAAGCCAAGAGTTAACTACAATTTATTCCTGTTCCTTCTGACCTAGAGGAAAATCATTAATATCTACTAATGCTTGAATTTGTAGTGATCTCTTTAGAAATCTTAGTTTTTGCATTTATTGTTTAGAGAGAAAAAGTTGTCTCTTTATGAATAAGACAGACAAGTTTGTAAGGAATTTCAACCAAAGCCCACAAATTCTGATCCTGAGAGAGTTATTAAATCATCAGGGCAGCCCTCTGTTTTCTGAAAGAGCTTCCTGGCTGAGTCTGCAGAAGCTTGGGGGCAAGGTCTCCAGCAGCCTTTGTGATCCTCTTGTCTCAGTTAATAAAAAAGCAACATTGCCCTGCGCTAACCACTCACCACCCCCAGCACCCTCCCCAACCTGGCCTTTCTGAAGACTCTCATCTTCCCGGAGAAAAGTAAAGGCAAGATGGATAATATCTCAGTGATCAGAATCTTGGTTTCTGTCTGTTGTTCTAAGGTAAATATTAACTGCTCTCCATTTCACGCTCACAAGTGTCCTGTTTTAGAAAAGTTATATACGGTCATCCTACGTGATGGCTTTTTATGCTCTTAAATCACTAAACTGGAACTACATTTCCCAGAATTCCCTTACATGTAAGGTCTAGGTAACAGTTGGGCACAAGAGAAACTTGCATGAGCTTTAGAAAGCAAAACAGAAGTCTTAGCCATTATTTATTCTCTGCAGGTTGGTGTAGGGCAGGTGCTGTCGCAGCTCATGCACATTATCACCCATATGTTGGCTGACCTTGACAGGTGGCAGCAGCTGGCCGCATGTTCTCCATTTCCCACTGGACCGCCTCCTTCAGCATCTCCAAATCCTGGCCAGGTGCTTGTGCAATTCCGTAGTGGAAGGCACCGATTTATCTTGAGCTCACCCACATCATTGTAATTTGAGGTGGTGAGAGTCAAATAGGGGTTCCAGTTTGTCCTTGTCCATTCCAGTTTGTCCTTCGTCTCCTCTATTCTATTTCCATCTGCCCTTTCTAGTGATGGGGTTCAGGACATGCTTCCCCAGATACGGCACCTTGGCATATTGAATGTTTTCAGCTGGAATAGTTTGAGAAATGACATGTGCAAGAAGGACTTTCTGACCTTCCCCTGAAGCAGGTCATAAAACTTTCCTGAGGAAGGTGTCCTCCCTAAACCCAGAGGAAAGGAATATCCTTATTTCCAAGACGCCCAGAGGAATCTGAATGAACAGCCCTTGCTGTTTCCTCAATTTATGACACTTAGCTCATACTCTTTTTGTTCTGTCACATTTTCCCCCCACTTTCCCCTTTTCATCAAACCTAGCATAAAAATGCTTGGGCTTAACTGCTTCTTAAGGTCTTCCTTTCTTTATGAAGGCTCCCGTGTCTCATAAAACTTACATTAAATAAATCTGAATGCTTTTCTCTTGTTAATTTATCTTTTGTTGAAGGGCCCTGGCCAACATTTTAGAAAGATAGAAGAAAAAGTATTTTTCCTTTCCTACACCAACTTCCACTCTACTGACCCATGATCTGGTGCCAGATACACTTCAACAGCCCTACCTAGACTGCTAATCAGTTCTCATGAATGCATAAGCCTTATACTAAATCTTCTATTCTATATCACTGTAGTGACTGCACTCTGATCCCCTGATAGATACACCATATTATTTTTGGAAAGTGTTTGAACTTTATTTTTAGGAAGAAATGAAGGGTAGGTGAAATCTCTTTTTTAGTATCTGGTTTTGGTGTGTGTTTGTTTGTCAATGTCTTAAAATTTGTCTCATTTGATCAGAAGAAGCAAAGTCTCAAATTTTGCTGACCAGAAAGCAAGGTGTTATTCCCATTTGACAGGCAGAGACACCAAGTTCCTAGTCATGTTAACTTGTAGGTTAGAGAGTTGTAGAGTGAACTCAAGTCTTCTGAAAGAAGCACATAAAAGCCAATTCCACATATGCCTCACAGGTAGATTATTTGAGTACATTAAATCAAATTCAGAAAATTAGGAAGTGTGAAGGTTGCTTAGAAGAGAATCATTCTTCTCCATCCAGTACAGTATTTACTTATGAAAATAGATTTTCATTTCTCTATGAACAATTTCTTAATGCCTTAAAAGTGTTTACCTACTTTTCTAAAGTGCTGGAGAGTAATTTAGAGCCCAGCAACAGCTGCCCTGTCTGGTCTTCAGAGTTATTCCCAGTATGCTTTCTTTTATCACTAGCCTTGTATTAACAATACATATTTCAAAGACATTATGTAGTACAAAAGACTTATTGTAATAATATTAATCCTTAGTAAATATTTGAAATGTATCAATTAAAAATAATATTATAACATAAGAGTACCATTTACATTTTGACACTCTTATTGAAGCAAATGATTTTTTTTCTGTGAAGAATCAACATAAAAAAGGCAGGTTAGAATTTACTAAATGGAGAAAAGAAATTAAAATTTTAATATGAGTGTATATATCCCATGTAACCAATGGTTAATATGAGTTACAGGTTTTATGCTGTAATTATACAGTCTTGGAACTTATATTATTTTCGTTTCGGAAAGTGTACATTCAAATCTGAATTAGCAAAAAGTATTTGAACTTCTTATTTGAAAAATTTATGTATTTGTTCTTTAGAATTTCAGCTTTGTGATTATTTTATTTTCATTTCAAATTCATTGGAGAATTTATCTTCCTAGATGTGGCCTCATGATGCCAATCATCCCTATACATCATCTTTCTTTTTGCACCTATTGTAATTACAATAACTTTTTGTCAGCTAGAGTATTGGACGGCATTTCCTTATATCTAAGCATTTATCTAAAGATGTATAGCTTGTCAAAGTAATTTTCTGAAAGTAGAATACGTGGTGGCCAGCCTTCAAGTTGGCCCCCAACGAGCATTGCCTGCCGATATTCACAATATCATGCAGTCTCTTAGGACAAAAAGAAGGGCTGACCTGCGTAACCAAAAGGATTTTGCAGAACTGACGGTATGTGATTTTCAAGTCTTGGTCATAAGAGGCTTTGTGACTTCTGCCTTCTTCTCTCTTGGATCTGAGAGCAGTCAGTTGCCATGTTGTGAAGACACATCAGCATTAACTTGACAGCCAAATGAATGAGACATCTTGCCAATGGTTCTACTACCACACAAAATCTTTCAGATGTCTACAGCCCCAGCCAACTTCTTTATTGCAACCTCAAGATACACGCTAAGCCTTTCCCAAACTCCTGACCTGCAAAAAATGTGTGGCATAATAAATGTTTATTGATGTTTTAAACCACTTATTTTTGAAGTAATTTATTATGTAGCAATGGATGACCATTACAAAATATGACAAGTAACATTTCATCTTACAAACATATTTTATTATTTTTTAATTCTGATTTTATTAAATGTATTAATTTTTAAAGTTGGTCAAAAAATGGATGAAATAAAAATTTTATGATAAATATTTTTTCTTCATAATGTAAAAATTATTTCAAAATCAAAATGTCAACATTATGTATCCTATAAGAAATGGAGAACAGAAAACTTACTACATGACAGGCACTCATGTACAGAGATGAATAAGACAGTCCCTTCCTTGGATAAGTTTAAGTTTCTGAGTGAAACAGACAAGTAAAGAGATACTTACAAGACAGCATGTTAACTGCTGTTAATACAACCACCCCTAAGGTACTAAGGTAATGAAAGCACAGTTCAGTGAATTTTTCTTAGGAAATCTGAGAATGTTTCACCAAAAAATGGAGTAAATCTTGAAGGATGTATTCATCCTTCAAGAAAATGATGGAATGAATCTCTACTAGTGATACTGACATTTATACTGCTTGTGATAAAGCAGGTTCTGTTCTAAGCACTTCAAATATATTCACTTATATAATTCTCTCTCTCTCTCTTTTTTAAATTATTTATTTATTTGACAGAGAGAGAGAGAGGCAGCAAGAGAGGGAACACAAGCAGGAGGAGTGGGAGAGGGAGAAATAGGCTTCCTGCCGAGCAGGGGGCCCGATGTGGGGCTTTATCCCAGAACACTGGGATCAAAACCTGAGCCTAAGGCCGATGCTTAACGACTTGGAGCCACCCAGGCGCCCCTAATTTTCTTAATTTTATTACATAGGTACTATTACTGTCCCCACTTTATAGATGATGAAACTGAGGCAAAGAGAGGCTAAATGACTTTTCCAATATCACACAGGTAGGAAGTTGTAAGATCTGGACTTAATACCAGAGAAATCCAGCACAGAGTTCACATTTTTAACTGCTTTACTACACTTTCGGCGGGGGGGGGGGGGGGGGGGGGAGCGGTGGGAGGATGGTATGAGCAGAGTGAGAGTGAGAATATATGTGTTCCTAGGGATAGAAAGCAGCGAAAAGCAATAGTAAGGATGGCTGGAAAGGAGGTTGCATGAGCTGAATTACAAGATGAAAAGAGAGAGTTAAGCCAAGGACTTAAATTTAATGCCAAGAAATTTGCACTTTGGCAATAGGAAATACTTGGTGAAATTTATGTTTTATGAAGATACCTTTGGAGCAACGGTAAAGCGGAGAGACTGGATGAGGGAGACAAGAAGAAATTGCATTAGTGCCCTCCACAGAGAATCAAGGTCTGAAATGTAATAATGGAAACAGTGGTAACCAGAGAAGGGAGGGGACTCATGAGACATATGAGAGTTAGCTGGCATGGAGCATGGTGATTGATCGTGTCCAGCAGATTTAAAAGATGACTTGCAGATTTCTTTTTGTGGGGAATGGATAGATGGTTAGGTCACTAACAAATATAGGAAACTGGGGGAGGAGGCCTCACACAGAAGATGTGCCTAATAAACACTCCTTGAAAGAAGAAATGAAGTAGCAGTAATACAGAGACTATTTTTTTCCCCTGTGAGATGAAATGCCAGTAACATAGGTATTATCAATAACACCTAATTACAGTAGTCCAAGGAAGCTGTACCATGGATTGTGTGTCTTGCATTTAAGTAATCTAATCTGAAAGTCTAATTACAGGTAGCTGCTCATTTTATAAAATAATTAAGAACAAATTCCTTACAACAGTAATTTCTGTGATGTACTTATTAAATTAATAACTTTATAAATATGAGATTTACAAGCAATTCTCAAAATATCTACTGTAAAACTTAAGAACTGTATTTTACGATCATATTTGGTTCCAAAATGTAAATGAATGAAATTCTAGAAAGGAAAGAATAGATGAAATATCACCATTGATATAAGTTTGAGGGAAATAAAATAATCTAGAGTCATATAAACAACTTTTCACTTAAAACTCTAGGTCATAATTTTATATGACAGGCATTTCAATTGTATATCCTTTTAAAAGCCTCTATTACACAGTATACCCAAAGTATGGCTTATATAGAGAAGAGGTTCACAGTTCTGGATGGTGTTTTTCTTTCACTGATATCATGGGACTCACCTCTACCTGTTAGATAATGCTCACGTTAGCACAGCTACTAATGGTACTACAGGAAGAATCGTCTCAATCACACCACCATGTCAATAAACCCAAATGATCCAGTTCTATGACTTTGCAATATTTATGCTTATATTTCTTTGCATGTAGCCATTGCTTGGCACATATATTACGTTCTTGATAAATAATTGCTGAGTGAGTATAATACCATAATAAGAAGTAGAGGATCCCTGACTGTACAGAATGCAACTTATAGTCTTTATAGTTTCTGGGTCCTACTGATTCCATTCCCATTGGAGAAAGAAAATGGGAGGTGAGGGTGAGGGTGAATGGTGCAAATATGTAGGAGCACATTAAGAACTGAATGAGATGGTTTTGTTTGTGGTAAAAAGCATAAATTTATTCATCTATTTACTTAATATTTATTATACACCTGACTGAGTCCTTCCCTCAAGGAACTCATAGTCAATAGAGCATGTCAGATGTGGAAATGGACACATATCATTTTAAAAGTGTTAACATACCTTGAACAAAGAGATAAACAGTACACTCAAAGATTGAATAGGCCATAATGAAAATCCGTCTTTCCTCACTTGCATTATTCCTGTTGTACTCCAAACCCATAAGAACACATGGCCACTCAATATGTAGTATCTCATTACAAGTAATTCTGGGAAAATCCTTTTCACACTCTTTATTTTCAGGCACTCAAAATAGGGTGTTTTGATGGGAGGAGCAAAGAGAATGTCTGGAAAGGAAGCTTGGAGCCAGATGGTAGAGGCACTTAAAAGTGCTTTACACAATTTCCCACTTGTCCAAAAGTTTTTTATTTGGTTTGGTTTGGTTTTAAATTAAGTCCCTGTTCCCAAACCAAATCTCCACCAAACTTTTTAATCATTATCTTCATGAAACTGTAACATTCAGCTTGTGTTTGGCATTACAAATACGGAAATTTATTTCATTTGAAATCACTGACTACAACAGGCAAGGAAGAACAGGAAGGAAATGGGGAAGAAGGAAACCAGACTTCACTGACACTCAGGCACGTTTGTCGCGAGTTTTATTTCTCACACAAAGATGAGATGAAAAGAAACAAAGACAGGAGGGAAGAACATTGCTTCTTTTCATCTAAAACCCACATTTCACGGATCTTACCTGAGAAGTTTTTGTAATCCACTAGGTCAAACATAACAACAGCAACAGCTGACCATGTGATTATCAGAGCAATGACCAGAAGCCAGGCTGCTGGGGAGCTGAATGTTGTCACTATGTCTTCTGTGACTGTCCTCTTCAGCACTTTTCCAGGGGATTTGGGCACAGATCCGTTTTTACTGTCAATCACAGTTGTGGTGGTAGACGCGTTTCCTAATCAAACGTTCAGAAGGAAGAATTGCAATTTAGAACTTCATGTCAAATGTTGATGACCAAGAACCCACACAGATTATATAATTATATTAAAGTTGTTTGTACCATTTTCTACAGTAGAACATACCTCTTTGGTGGCAGGGCCACACTTCCTGCTCACTACCCCAGTGTTTACCCTCCACTCTGAAATCCACATGCCCTAGTGATTAGCATTCCTCCTCTCCTAAACACTGTAAATAATACCATGGGAGCCACAAACTTTGTCATCCCCTTCAGTCATTTTTACTTCTCCCTTACCACCTCCTACATCCACTACCATCAAAGGCAATGGGTTTTTAGTCAAGTTGTTTTTTAACAGCTTTTACCTTTATTTAGGTTCATATGTCAGTTCTAACTGCAAGCAAAAATGTTTCCTCTGGAGGAGAAACAAAATCAATGATAAAGTAGTTCAAATGGATGAAATCCTTTTTGGGTATCCTGGTTTAACTGTATAATTGACCCTTCTGTTGAGACCATTCATTTTTATTTGTGAAGATGTTGGAAAATTTTATTACATCCAGTAAACTTGTTACTCCTGCTTTCAAAGGTCTACATGTTGATGGGAGAAAATTTTTTAAATATTTAAAAATAGCAAAATACATAAATAGATAATCATTTGTAATCTCATGACCCAGAAACGACCATTAACATGTTGTTCTACTTATATCTACTTTTCTGTACGTACATATAAATATATAAATATGTTTTATTTGTTTTTGAAGTGATCATCACTCTTTCCTTTATGCGTTGTACTAGGCAATATATAATAAACACGTTCTTTTGCCATATGTATTCCATAAAATACCACTTAAGTGGCTGCATGGCATGTCACTTCATGGCTATGCATAATTTAGTCAAAAAGCTTTCTACCTTGGGACATTGCAGAATTTTTCTCAGCACATTAATAATTTTTATGTTAGGAGAATTTCCTAAATATAGAATTTCTCAGACGAATAACATCACTTTTACATCTTATGAGAGTATATATATGTATTTGACAATTAGTATATTTTTGAAATTTTTACATGCCAGGAGTCTCTGTTTTCTTATCCTTATAATACTGGGTATGACCAGTGTTCAAACTATTTGCAATCACGTAGGAGGAAAATTCTGCTTCATTTGTACTTCTTTGATTACTAGAGATGAGCTTTTTGTATACTTATTTTCCCTTTATGTATTTTATCTTGTGAAATTTTTTGTTTGCTTTTCTATAAACTACCTCCATTTGGTGGTTTAAAAAACTGTATACACATACACATGTACCCAATCATATGTATGTATATATTTTTATATATGTAGATGTGTATATACAAATACCTATGTGTATGCATGTATTTATACATTGATACTCATTCCAAGAATGTGTACATGGATGTATACACACAAACACACGCATATGATAGTAAAATTTTATCTGATCTTAAGTTGCAATTTTCCCCTCAACTGTTTACCTCTTTCTTCTCTTTTCTTTTTTTTTAAGATTTATTTATATGAGAGAGAGAAAGAGAGAGCGAGCCAGGGTCAGGGAGGGGCAGAGGAAGAGGGAGAGAGAAACTTAAGCAGACTCCATGCTGAGTGTGGATCCTGACACAGGGCTCCATGTCACAACCCTGAGATCACGAGCTGAGCTGAAACCAAAAGTTGGATGCTTAACTGACTGTGCCACCAAGATGCCCCTACCTCTTTCTTTTTGTGGTATTTTTATATAGAGAGCAACCACTTGAAAATTTTGTAACTCTTTCATTTTATTCCTACAAAGTTGCTGCCTTTGAAAGACTAGCAAGCCCCTCTCAATGGAGAGTAGGCACATCTGATTATATTGACAATCCTGGACTCATAGAAAGTCACCTCTAGGGGTAACTTAGAAGTCATCTGAAACAACTGTTTCATGTTAACTTTTTTTTTTAAAGATTTTATTTATTTGACAGAGATAGAGACAGCCAGCGAGAGAGGGAACACAAGCAGGGGGAGTGGGAGAGGAAGAAGCAGGCTCACAAAGGAGGAGCCTGATGTGGGGCTCGATCCCATAATGCCGGGATCACGCCCTGAGCCGAAGGCAGATGCTCAACCGCTCTGCCACCCAGGCACCCCTTATGTTAACATTTAAGAACAATTCAAAACCAACCAGAATATTCAAGTGACTCTGATAGCATTTTCAATCCCAAATTACACAGATATGTTTGTATTGAATACTATAGAGAAAAAAATATCTCTAACAATTCCAATATTTTTGCCATATCACAGCTTAACAACATATTTCATGTATTTTAAATACAGGCCATATTATCAATAATAATTTAAGAATTACATTATCAAAAAGGAAATTTTTATTAATCTTCTATTATACACGATTAATTTTTTTTTTTTTTTTGAGAGAAGGAGAGGAAGGGGGATCAGAGACAATGGGAGAGGGAGAGAAAGAATCTTAAACAGGTTCCATGCCCAGTACAAAGCCAGACTAGACGGGGTTCAATCTCACAACCCTGAGTTCATGAACCAAAATCAAGAGTCTGACTCTTAACCTACTGAGCCACCCAGGCACCCCAACAATTAACCACTTTCAATTTTAGTTTTTACCTCTAAATTACATTCTCAACTACAAAACAAACTCCAGAATTTCATATTCCTTTGACACTTTGAACAAAATAAATTTCACATAACTGGAAAGATGACTTGTAGTTACTTTAAGAATGTGCTAAATAATAGCTGAAGGGTTTTAGTATTTTCAAACTGAAGGGAATTCTTTGTACTCCTTGAAGGCCTCAGAGTGGAATTAAAGTGTTCCTTTCAATCTTTCGACCTCATTCTCTACCTTGCACAGTTCTTCCTTTCAGTTAGGTCTAACTTTTTCATGGAAATAGTAAAGCAAAACAGGTCTGCCACAGATTTTATAGACAAGAGAGATTGGGATTAACTTCCTGGCTAGAAAGTCACTACAGCTCCTCACCTCTGAGTAAAAACCTCTATATCTGAGGAACGAGGTTGGTAAGACCCGACTTACAGGTTTATGATGGCCTAAAAATAACTCATGTCAATTGCTTGGCAAATTTCCTGCTATGTTGAATTATTCAATAAATGGCAATACAACAGCTACTAAACTGTATCTTCATTATTATCAATATCAACATCATCATTATTTTTACTGCCACCTCCACGGCTAGTACAACCATTACTAAAATGATAAAGAAAGGCCAGAAGGGCAAGATTAACCTCAGAAACAATGGTGAAAGTTGAAAGACTAATTCTTCAATAAACGCAGGCACTTGTTTTGATTTAATAAGCATGTACGTTAGGCTAAGATTTTTCAGGGAGTCAAAATGGGATGTTATAACTCCTTCAATGACTTTCTTTCTTTTTTTTTTTTTTTTTTTTTAAGATTTTATTTATTTGACAGAGATAGAGACAGCCAGCGAGAGAGGGAACACAAGCAGGGGGAGTGGGAGAGGAAGAAGCAGGCTCATAGTGGAGGAGCCTGACGTGGGGCTCGATCCCGTAACGCCGGGATCACGCCCTGAGCCGAAGGCAGACGCTTTAACCGCTGTGCCACCCAGGCGCCCCCTTCAATGACTTTCTTAATCAACTAACTTACTTCTTGTGATACACAAGAAGGACACATACTGTAATTTATTCATATTAATGGAGAATGTTTTGTCCCATTAACAAATCAAGAGACATGATCTAGGGGCACCTGGGTGGCACAGCGGTTAAGCGTCTGCCTTCGGCTCAGGGCGTGATCCCGGCGTTATGGGATCGAGCCCCACATCAGGCTCCTCTGCTAGGAGCCTGCTTCTTCCTCTCCCACTCCCCCTGCTTGTGTTCCCTCTCTCGCTGGCTGTCTCTATCTCTGTCAAATAAATAAATAAAATCTTAAAAAAAAAGAGAGAGACATGATCTATAACAAAGTTATTTTGTTACAATACAAATGTTTACAGTGCCAAAGGATTTGTTAAACTAGAAAGACAAATTTTGAAATTTCTAACAGCTGTGTACACAGGGTGCTTAGAGTTGAATCCAGTTCATATGAAAATTTGTAGTTTTGGGGGGAAGAAATGAAAATACTGCATGCAAAATTAAGCACTCTAGTTAATAAAGTGTTACTTTATAAATTTGTTCTTTTACCAATAAATAGTACTATCCTTAAGTGCCATAAAATCCTATCACTGACTAGGAAAAAGAAAAGAAAATACATTCAAGTGTGTATATTAGTAGGTATTAATGATAACCAAACATAACTAATACAACCATTCCTAGATGACAATAGTAATTTAGCCGCATATTTTTAAGATTAAAAAGCTGATGAAGAGATCAGTGGCAAAATGAATTAATGAAGATTTTGAAGTGATTTTAGGTAGAAATTAACAATAGCGACAACGAATCTCCTTTCTTTTCTGAAAAGCTATGTGAATATATATCCCAAGGTCATGAACTCAATTTAGTTGAAATGATAGCAAGATGGAAAAATACCTTTAAAAAACAGATTTCACAGACTGTGCTTGAGATGGATCTCAAAGAAGGAAAAATTAGAACGAACTCATATCATATCCTTTCATTGATTTTTGTGCCAAATTCCCATCACTTCTAATGGCAGTTCTGAAAATGGATGAAGGATAGGAGTGCTTCAAAGTGCAATTTAAGATCCAAGTGGGGCTACAAGTGAATCGAACCTTTGGAATAATGATTTGCAGGGGAGTAAGTGAATTACAAGTGTTTAGGAGAGGCCACCTGAAAGTTGGTATGTTGCTAATCTCCAGTTTCTTAACCTCTGGAAGACTTCTTACTACTGCTATATGGAGAACACCGGAAGAATTGCTTTTGCACTTCAAATTCACTTCAGTGAACTGTGTATGAGACAGTATTTCTGTAGACAATACCATACACACCTGCTTGCTATCTTGAAACCAAAAGAACACATTTACTGGGATTTGATACAAATTAGTTGGGTCCTGGTCATATTTTCTTTTTTCCTGGTCACGTTTTTTAAAAAACAAAAAATTTTTAAAGAGACAAGAATTTCTATACATTTTTCTTTTTTTATCAGAAAAATGAGAAACCATATAAATTCAGAAAGCAATGCAAATTCAGCGTTTAAATGAGACCTTTCATATTTAGAAGAACTGATATTATTATGAATCCCAAATTTTATTTCACCTTATAGTCCTACCAAAACAATTATGGCACAATTTTTTAAATGGATGAAAATGTTAACACTAAATGATTTTTAAAATTTTTTTCCTATGTGTTTTTTCTTCACATCCTCAAAAAATCCACTTAGAAATTAATCAAGACTCAAAGATGTTGAAAATATATTCTGCATATCCAACTCAGAAGGCAAAAGTATAAGCAAGTTGAAAGTAATCTGAGGGTTATACTGCTTACGGAAAATTATGTGTTTCCTTTGTTATGGAAACACACTAAATTGTATCTTTCATTTGCCATTCAAATTTACTGCAGAAGCCACACAGAGCCAAGAGGAATAAAATTGAGGGGAAATAAATTGCCTTCTCTGACAGCTGGTCAAGATAAATGTGAAGAACAGAGTGTGTAATCTGAGATTATTTAATGTTTGAGAAGTACTTTGAAGATGACAAGAGCTAGTTATTGATATGGTAGAAAAATGAGAGGTAAATATTACTGAGAAATTTGACATGGGCAATGCTCTTGGAAAGTTGGCATCTCAGAGCAGCTAAGATATGTGGCAGTATTCTCCATGCCTACTTTTTAATTCCATTCCTTCCAATTTCATACAAATTATTTCGATTGCCAGAAAGCTAGAATCAGCTTCAAAGGAAGTGAGGATCTGGCTGAAAGACCAAATGACTCTGCCCCATAAGTAAAATTAGGGCTGCTTATGTAGTGATTCCAAAGACCCAGCTTCACAGTCAGGTTACGCACTGAAGACGAAATCACAAGCCTCCTAAAAGAAGTTGCTTAACCTCATCATGCCTTATTAATCAGATCAAACTGTCAAGTACACTTGCCTATTATTATTCCTAAGGGAAACTGACAATGCAATCTCTTCCAGGACACTCAGGAAAGACACCTATATTCTAGAATGGTATAAATAAAATATTACATTCTCATTACATAAAAGCATTAATTATGAATTTTGCATTTTACTATGTGAGGGATGTGGTTTGTGGAGTACTCCAATGCTGTATTTTTCCTTTGAAAATCTGAGAACAAAGGACAGAGAAGGAGTATATGCTATCAATGGCATTACAAAAATATGTATTATTACTAAATTATATTAAGAATGTAATTTCCAATTACAAGTAAGAATGACCTTTACTATATTTAAGTGCTCCAGAAAACACATGTAAGTAAGAATTTTGGAGAAACTTTGCTAAAAATATCTTTTGGTAAATAAAGTTGAAAAATGAAAAATCCATCTTTTATCAATCCTGGTGTCTGCAGAATGTCTATGTATCACAAACATAGACATCTGTGACAATTAAATCATGTTTTTCTGCAAGTATATATAAATTGAATGAAAATAGTTTTCAAGAGGCAAGATAAACCATAACAATGCACAAAAACAGTCATTGTCAAAATAATCCTAGAATGCTCTAATTGAGATATATGTATGTTTTATATATTTATGTATGTATGTAGTTGATAAACCATAATAAATATCCTTAGAGTAATTTTTAGAAGGCTTCAGATTCTAGGCATTTAAAAAAAAAAAACTGTTCGCCCTCTTTCAAGGTAAAAATAGCTTTGTCTCACACCAGAAAGAGATCTCCTGCCAGTTTCAGTGAAAGCCCTAAATTGCCACCTTTTCTCTGAGATTTTTGAGATATGATCATTGTAATATTTCAGAGGATGATTTGGCGATCTAATCTACCTGCAGAGGTGGCCAATATGTACTTACTTTTTACATTAACAAACAATCCTTCCTACCCACCCACTCCCTATACTCTTCCAGCAGATGAATTTCTTTTTCTAGTGGTGGAACTAGGAAGTGAACCCTCATCTAACCTCCAGCCATAGGACTGGTTCTTTAAAACAAGCCTGACCATTGAGAACACCCTCTTGCCCAAGACTGTAAAGGGGTGGGCTATCAGAATCCTCCACATTTTTGTGGAGCTCTTGAATGACACTCTATTTCTGCTGAAGTTGGCGAGCTGGTGGGTTCTACCAGTAGTCCTCTAGCCCACTAGTTGGACAGTCTGTGGCAAGATGGAAAGAGGCAGAATCCAGAATTCCACTGTGTAGGTTCACAGAGCCACCTGTGTTTACGGCTAGATAGATCTCTGGACTTTCCAGTTATATGGGAATATATACACTCATTTGGTTATGTTTGCATTACTAGCCATCACAAGTTCTGAGTGATGCTCTGGGTCTTGCTATGGATGTAAATAATTCTTTTCCTTCAATGTTTGTGTTATGAGGAGTGATCAGTCAAAACAATCTAAATATCAGGTTCTTTTAAAATTATTTTCATTTTTGGGAAAAAAAAAAGTCTTAATTCTCAAGTGGGTTCATTGTCATGGTCCTAAATAGAAAGAGATATTTTGGTGTTTTCAAGGTCAAATTCAGATTTTGAGGTGCCCTTTCTAAGAAAAGCTCACTTGTGTTCTGGGTGAGTGAGAGGCAGGATATCTTTTCCTGGGTGGTGGTCCCTCACCATGACCCACCAATCCACTTTCCAGTTTAGTAGTCCTTACAGCAAATTAAAAAGATGTCTTTTCCCGTATTAACTCTGGTAAACTCAGTCTTCACCTACCTTTTGAACTTTTCATTTTCAACTTAGCAGTTACTATTTTTTCTACAAATAGTAAACTTAATTTAGAGATGAAGAGTAATGATGAGTACGTAACTAAAATTCATTTTTTGAAACAAAATCTGTTGAACTCCTAACACATTACCAGTAAAATGCGTTGTGTTTTACCAATCCAAAGTGGGTAAGGAATTCTGAGGCATTCCTTTTTTTCTATTTAAGAAAACCCAAAAAAACTCCACTCTTAAAATCCAACTTCTCTTTTAGGAATTTCAACTCCTTAGTAATATTTCTGTGTTCTTTTGAAATAAACATTATTGTTTTTACCTGTGATTATATAATTTTTTGATAAATACAATGACATAAAATTATCCTGACTTCTGTATAGTTCTTTTTTTGTTGTTCAACAAGGCTCTAGAATGAGAGTAAGTCATCTCTCTTTTCATAGCATGTAGTACTTCAGCACTTTTTACACTGTGAGGTCCGAATAAACAGTAAATGTGAAAAACTTCATAAGTTTCGCTAAAGGGAATCAGCTTTTAAAAAGCAACGTATTAAATAACCACAATATTTCTGCATATAGAGGCTGTGCAGTACATATTGACTTCTAACTAGAGAAATAAATTAAATAAAAAGCAAAATATATTTTCATGGTAGATGAAAATGTTCAAATAAGAGATAGGTTACTGAAAGAAGTAAAAGCATATCTGTGCGTCTTATAAGTGGGAAATTTAGCCGGTCAAAATCATTCAGGCTCCAACAGAGAGAGAAAGACTAGTGGGATAGAGAAAAAGATGTGCACTTCTTTGACTGAGAAAAAACATATATTTACTAAATAATGTCAATAATTAAGCAGACACACTTTTTTTCTAATGAGGCAATTAGAACTAGCATCTGCAATGTTATTAGCATTGTCGTCTCCAAGAGGCGCAACATCTGGGAGAAGTTTCTACAACCCGATCAGGCACAGTAAAAGTACAGATGAATAAAAGTGCTGATGGTCACCTTACAACTGCCCGATGGTGTCTCATCTCAGTCAGTGGAGTCTCCCATAACAAAATACCACAGACTGGATGTCTTCAGAGAATTTTTTTTTTTTTTCTCACAGGTTGGAGGCCAGAAATTCTGGAAGATGGTGCCAGCATAGTCAGATTCTGGTGACGACTCTCTTCCTGGCTTGGAGATGGTTGCCTTCTCACTGTGTCCTCTCACAGCAGAGAGAAAATAAGCAAGCTCTCTACCATCTCCTGTTATAAGGAAACTAATCCCATCATTAGGGCTCCACCCTCATGACCTCATCTGAACCTAATTACCTCCCAAAGGCCCAGTCTCCAAATACCATGATGTTGGGGGTTAGAGCTTCAACATGTAAATCTGGGAGTGACATGATTCAGTCCATAGCAAGCGTGTTTCTATTTGATTATTTAAAAATTTGCTCAAATCGGGACGCCTGGGAGCTTCAGTCACTTAAGCGTCTGCCTTCGGCTCAGGTCATTGAGTCCCAGGGATTGAGTTTGGCCTCTGGCTCCTTGCTCAGCAAGGAGCCTGCTTCTCCCTCTGCTTGCTGTTCTCCCTATTTGTGCTCTCTCTCTCTCTCTTTCTCTCTGACAAATAAATAAATAAACTCTTGTAAAAAATTGCTCAAATCAATATTAATATATTTGAAGTATAGCTATTTTAATAGAGCTCTATCTTTCATGTTAAAATAATGGAAATAATGGCACCGTCCCTTCCTACCAGTACATGCCCAAGTGGCCCAAATCAAAATGTCAGAGGGTACTACATATTGTGAGGTAGTTTAGGGATGGAAACTAATCAACAAGACCCACGAGATCACTTTTTTATAGCAATGAATTTGACAGATTCCATCAGATTTATTTTAGGCAAATAATCCATCCTCACCTCATGAATGCAGGAAGTCTCATGAAAGAACAGAAGCCATCTTAGGGTCTGTCTGATTTTACAAGTTTAAAGTTTGAGGATAAATCTACAGAAAATCTCCCAAATTTTGTGAATTTGGTTTCAGGCAAACAGAAGTTAGACTCCGGTTCCTAGCGAATATGATCTGAACAGGACAGACATAAGATCCATAAATATATTCAAGTTCCTTTGAGAAATTAAGTTTCTAGCATTTTATGTTTGGGTTGACTCATTTTCTTCCTGGGCCAAATATGCATAATTGAAATGCTTTACCTAGCCCCAGCATTCCTCCTACTCAATTGCCCCATTGTCATTGAATCACAAACTCACTGAAATAGAAAAGGCTTGAGTAATGACATGCTATTTCAATTCAAAAAAAATACGAAACTCAGTGCTTCAAAATCATTAGCTTTTCATGATTTGTTGATTCTAATGTGTGTTTTTTACTCCCTTTTTCTTAAAGACATTTTTGTGGAAATCAACTATTCCTTAAGAATTAATCATCTCCTGCTGTTTTTACCCAACATGGAGTCATAATCCCACCATTGCAGTGTCACAAAGCTTCTACTTTATTTTCATTAAAAAAGTGTGACAGTCTCCCTCCTCACCCCACCCCAAAAAGGCACACAAGGTATTCATACTCTTCACATAAATGTATTCAGTAATAATAGTAATGACTTCATGTAAAGCTTTTTCTTAAAACTATACTCATAAAATAATGGGTTTCCTCACATTCCCATCAGCTACATTCAGGAAATTTAAGAAAATGCAAGAATTGAGATCTAAATTTCTTTCAAGTTTACTTCTCTGTGTGAGTTTTTGGGTTAATTGTTTCATGAATCAACCTGGCTCGTTTTTAGATATATGTAATTATATAAATAAAACTGAACATGTATTTTCTATTTATAAGGAAATTTCCATCCATTTTTTGGAAAAGCAATGATAATTTAATAATTTCATCTTTGTCATATGTACATGTAAATGAATAAGGATATTTTAGAGTATATAACCATTCATATAGCCAATTTGATATTAATATAACCAATAATAGAGTATATAACCACTAATTTTATTGAGTACCCCAGGGGCTTTTGAAATAAAAGTTGCAAGGAAGCATACTTATTTTTTTACAACTTTAATTATGAGTAATATAAATTGACAATTTCTACATTTACTCCAGATTTAATGCTGTTGTCGTAATTTGACTGAAAACAGATCCATAGAATTTTTTATATCATCAATGAAGCAAAATATTTAATAATTTTGGTGAGAAAAGACATATACTTAGAATTGAGCAACATTGTAATAGGATATTATTATATTTTGTTTAACTTGAACCCACATCATCACTAAGCTATTTGAAAAGTTTAGAACAGATCAGAGTAGCATAGCCAGAGCTTTCATCTTTCTGGACTGAGTCCACATACCCCATGAAGAAAATACCCATATTGCATGAAGAAAACACAGACGAAAAATCTAGAGAGAGATAAGATTTGCTGTGTTGTTTGAAATCATTTAATCTATAGGAAAAAAGCATCTTCCTGTGCCTTTCAAAGGACTTCTAAATGAGCTTGAAGCTCCTTTATGCATTTCTGAAGGGAACATTAAGGTATCCATGTTCACATTTTAAAAATGCAAGCAATTAGGTAAACACAAATAATACTTTATACAAATCTTTCTTTTAAGGAGTCCCTGGAGTTTTAGAAACAGCTGATAAAGCTGCACACATCTATAGAGTGGAGCAAGTATTCTCATCCTCTTTGATATGAAGGGAAACAAACAGGGGAGTTAAAGAGAACCAGTTTTCTGAAGTCTACTCATTACCAGAGTTTTCAAAGAATTCTTGTTGCTTAGCCCCTAATATTTAGTCTTCTGAATTGTTTGTCCAAATAGACGGAATGTTGATCTTAAATTTTATGTCTCCAAGATGCCACTCATTGTCAACTCATAAAAAAAGCTTTGTCCTTGACCAGTTACAGTTCTGAAATGAAACAATTTTAAAAAGCAAAGATAAAAAAAATGATGAATAACTGAACGTTTTCTAACTCCTTCACACCCTCAACATTTCAGCTTCAGTTTTACTAGGCAGAAGAGCAGTCATTTTACTGAGTGTTCTAGAGATAAAATTAGATCCTCAGCTCCTTGAAGAGTAAGAAATAAATGGAAAATTAGGACCCTGTCCTCTAAGAACCTACTTAGTATTTACTGTCAGGTGGACTCAACTTTGGTACTAATGCTGGGGTCTTGGCAAGGAGACACTTTCTTCAGTCAGTCCCGGGTCGATTCCAGGTGTTGAGACCATCAGTGTGACAGAGAACGGTGAAATCCCCTATCCCCTCATTTCAAATAGCTTATCTGAATTGGATTTTACTATTGAAAGACCAGTATTTCTGACACTTAGATCATTCAGAGAAGTTATTTCTACGGAGTGAGCATTTTTATAAGCTTTATTTGACTAAGCTTATTCAAGCATTACAGCTGCATTAGTACCACCAAGCCATAGCCGATCCTATAAAATAAGCTTTATAAAATTGTGGTTGCCCAATAGCATGCTCGTTTGGAAACTGCTAAGCAGCCTTCCCTCGAGTAACATAGCTCTAGAGCTATGCTTTACAAGATGTTTGAAATCCAATGTCTCCTTCTACCTTAGAAGAGGAGAAAAGAAATGGAAAACGGTTCGGGAATCTTTTTTTTTTTTTTTTCAATTAAAAAAATCACTTTTCCTTTTTAATTTTATAACAAAAGGGAAATGCATTAAATATTCACATTTGAATGTTAAACCCTTTGGTTCAGCATTAGAGGAAGTGCTTTAAAAATAGCATTGATTCTTTTCCACACCTTAATTTTGATTAAATGTGTCTCCTATAAAAGACTCTACTGATCGTAAAAAGAATCAGATCATAAAAAAGTTTTGTTAAGGCAGTTTTCAGGAGAAAATTATAATGGCTAATATTCTAGTCCCCAAACTGATCATAATTATATTTCTTTAGGCTTCTACAGCATCTCTGTTCCAGAGAAACTAAAAATCGTCACACAAGCCAGACTTTCTGGAGATATATATATATAATTTCCTGGGAAAAGCAGTCATTTCAGAAACCACAGTGACTCATAAAGAGCACTTGGTTAATAAGGGAAGGAGATCATATAAGTGAGGTTTGTCAAAACTTAATGTGGTAAAACGTTGATTTGTCATTTGGCAAGAAGTTAAACACTGTATCAGTTTGCTAGGGCTGTCATAACAGAGAACCACAAATTGGGTGACTTAAACAACAGAAATTTTTGCCTCATGGTTCCAGAAGCCAAAAATCTAGAATCAAGGTGTTGTTTTTTGAGAATGCGGAGGGAAAAATCCTCCAGAACCTTCCTCTGGGCTTGTAAATGGCTGGTCTCATGTTCATACAGCATTCTCGCTGTATGCATATCTATCTCAAAATTTCCCCCTTTCTATATGGGCACCGATCAGATTGGCCTGGAGCCCATGCTGTTGACCTAATTTTAGCTTAATTACGTCTGTGAACACGCTATCTCCAAATAAGGTCACATTCTGAGGTACTGGGAAGCTAGGTCCTCAATTTACGAATGATGAGGAGAGGTGCACAATTCAACCCGTGACAAGTACTACATAGTCTCTTCACTCGATTATCCCCAAAAGTACCTTGTGAAAGATTAAGTTAAATCTATTCCAAGTCATTACCATTGATGACTTCTGTAAAATGAAGCCTTGAATTAATCAAATTGTCAAGAAAATTTGTAGTTCTTTCTCAAATTCCACAGGTAACTTGAAACTGAAATTATTCAAGTGATGGCCTTGGTAATAATGCTTCATTATTTTCCTTCTGTTATAGAAATGTTAAATTTTAAAAAATAAAGGTATGTATAAATGTCTGTTTTTTAAAATATGTATGTGCACAAAAATACACACACACACACACACACACACACACACACACACACAAACACTACAAGTTAGTCAGGCAAATGCCATCAACATATTTTAATGAAATAATGGAATACCAAAACCCAAAGTAACTGCAATTAGGTGAGATATTTAACACAGCTGCTTGTCCAAATTATTCATTTTTTCACTAAATGAAATATTAGGTTCTTTTAACCAGGTATTTAATATCTAAGTAATCCTGTCCTTTATGCCTTAATCTATAAACTATAATGTAAATAAAGACCACATATTTTATTTTTTGCCAAAGGATTCAACATTTATGGATGTTATGTTTTCAGAGAAAACTTTATTATAAGTTGTAGACTTTATATGACTTAATTATAACATGTCATAAAACATAATGATTCCAAATCAAAATATTTACAATAAAAATATTTTTCCAAAGAATACAAGCTTCCTTCGTTTACCATAGAAATGGAAAAATTTGCCCTCATAATTAAGAAATGCCTAATGCATGAATATAATTAAACAGAATGAAATCTGGGCTATAATATTTGTTGACCGATCCTAAGAAAATTTACTCAACAAAATCTACTGTCCTCACACATTAATAACACTGGGAACTTTTCTGGGTTAATAAACAACTTAAAAGCCATAATGTGAAATGTCCAAAAAATAGATTTGGACATATTTTTTTAGTACTATTTAGATATGTCTTTAGTGTTAAAAAGGCAAGTTTTTCGATTTATCACCCAATCCTGAAAAATTCTCAGTAGCCAAATCATCAGATCTCATTCTCTAGCAAAAAGGCCAAATAACTGAAACAAAAACCAAGCACAAACAAGCAAAAATAAGTCTAGAATATGGTTCCAGCCCAGGATATGCCTCCATAATATGGAAACAGTGTTGTTACCCTGTCTGTGAGAATCACATTTCTTTACCCATGAAATAACAACAGCGTTTGAACCCATAGATTCCATACTGTGACTGGAAAGCACTGATAGCAAAATAGAAACATTTCCTGGTTTCCTGCAAATTGTTCCTCATGAAATTGAAACCGAGTATAATCTATAAAATCTAAGTCTTAATTATGTAAAGCAGAACATTTTAATGAAATCACTTATTAATTTATTCCATTGTTCATTTGTACTTTTCACAGACCTTATGAATAAAAGTCTTTTTTAAAATTCATTATGCTGGTTGTGCTCCCTTCTACACGATATTTTATTATTTTTCATATGGCACTTTCTGTAGTCACATTCTCCTCAGATTCTGAGACCTAAAGCAAGCTCTCAGTGAATGGGACAAAATCAATTTGCCCTGCAATGGATCCTGATGAAAGACTGAATAGCTGTTAAGTGGACTTTTCCATAAATAGATCTGCAAATCTAAATGAGAAATTAAAAAGCATTCAAGTATTCTATTTACCTTCTTTTAAAGATGGCTTTGGTTCTTCTGAAAGGAAAGAGTAATCAGAAAAAGCCTTGTCCAGTTATCTTAAAAAGACATTAAGAATATGCCACAGGTTAATAGCAAAAGTTTAGGGATGGAGCAATAAACTGGAGGCTGGGGGAGGGCTGACTACGGGACCTCATGGGTATCACTTCACCCGTCTGCACCTACATTCGGTGCAAATGTAAATCCGGGATTGGCCCCTCCTTCCTGCCATGACCAAAACCAGTTGACAGTGAAAGCATGTGAAATTCTTCAAGGAAAACCATAGCTCTCTGGAAGTGCCATTAAGGGAATGTGACCTATAGCAAAGTCCTAGGTGCATTAGACATACTTTCACACGTGACACAAAACCAAGAAACTGTATAACCGCCATCTCCACCTCTGAGGCCCTGTTATTTCCTATCACTCATCCCTTCCAATTACACACTTCGGCAAATCCAAAATGTCCACGATTCCTGGCACACACTCTTCTGTGAATGTGAACGCTCTGCAGCCTAGGTCTGAAAAAACTTCACCTGATTGTCCGCCTTGCCGCTTACTCCTTCTTCAGGACTCCATTTTATTGACACACAACCATACCCATTCATTTACATATTGTCTTTTGTCTATTTTCTATGTTTTCCTGTAATGGTGTCAGAGTTGAGCAGTTGCAACTGAAATCATATGGCCCACCAAATCTAAAATGCTTATGATCTGGCTCTTTACAGAAAAAGCTTGCCAATTCCTGCTCTTTGGGTTTAGGAGGGTAACAGACAAAGCAGGCACTTAAAAATAGATATTTAATGGTTTTAAAATTGGGAAAAAATAATTTAAGCTAGCATTTATTAAGGGCTAATCAGGCATACAGGAGGTATATGGCATGGTGATGTAAAAGGAGGGTTAAGATGGACAGGGCTGGAACCCTGGCTTTGCTCCTTTCTAGCAACTGGGCCTTAGCGCTCACCTGTAAAACTGAGGTCATTAAAATGACCTTGTTGCATTATCACAAGGAACGAGGCATTTAGCACAGTGTTAGGCGCAGTAACTATTAACTCCTTTCCCTCTCTTTTTAACTTTCCCTAGCTTAATTTACTATTGATAATAGTGATAAATATTCTTCCAAATAAATATGGCCCTTTTTTAGGATTGATTAATTTATTTTAGAGAGAGAGCATGAGTAGGAGGGGCAGAGGGAGAGGAAGAAAATCTCAAACGGACTCCACGCTCAGCGTGGAGCCCCACATGGGGTTCGATCTCAGGACACTGAGATCATGACCCAGAGAATACGACCTGAGCCAAAACCAAGAGTCCAGTGCTTAACTGACTACACCAACCAGGCACCCCTAAATATGGCCTTTTTAAATGTCTCTCTTAGGGGGAACATTACTTCAGCTCCATCCATTCTTTCTTTTTGCATGTATATGGTTTTCTGAAGTACTGAGATTAAACTTCTTTTTCATGTATATAATAATTGAGGTTATATTACTGAGAATGTAAGTCCCGGAGGCTTGGAGGTTCATTTCTTTGAAGAGACTTTACATTAAAAAGTATGCAACTGATGTTCAGCTCACTCGTAACTACCATTATAGTAAAGCCAAGAAATGTAAACAATTCAGAAATGTATTTCTCCAACCAATGTTCAGAACCCATAATGGGTAAAATCATGCATTTTCATTCATATGAAAACCTCATAGTGTTTTTAATGTATTAGCCACCAATTACAAAAAGCAGAGCATTGCCATTTTTGTTAATCTCTTCTGCAGTTTGGTGCTATTCTTTATTCTAAACAGGCATTAGGTCCCAAAGGATTTTTTCATAAGGTAGTTATTTGGAGTACAAATGTATTTCCCCATTTTAATTAAAGAATGTTATGAAGGTTGGTTATGGTCTCAATATGCCCATCAAAACCTTTTTAATATTATGCAGCTGAATTGTTATACAAATAAAACTGTAGACATGCTCATGCTTTTTTATGTGTTTGTATATTATCTACCCAAGGGATGGGAACAAGTCCCAGCCAGCTCAAGCCCCAGCTCTTTTAGGCAGCCTTAGATATAAACCTCCAGGGTGAGTTAATTGTCCCTCCTGGATGCTTCCAGACCACCCTCTTTGTACATTTACCCTAGACCTAACATATTATATTGCAATTACCTGTTTATTTTTCTGAGTCTCCCACTGGAATGTAAGCTCCTCGAAGCTTCTTATATTCAGTTGTATACATCTGGTGCTCAGTGCAATGGCTGGCTCTAGGTAAATGTTACTGAATTGGCGTGGTGACCTGAATATAAATGCCTCATGGTGTTTTTTTATGTTGTAGATGCTCCAAACATGGGTGCTGCTTTAGAGAATGAACCCTCCTGTGCCCTTTGTATTATCAGTCCCAGGCAGGTGTTCCAAGGGCACATTTGCATGTGGCCCTTTATCACCAGATTATCACAGTGTGTGAAGCCTTGTTAACATGTGAAGAAATGGTGCACTTCTTTCCCCCAAACCCCCAGAGGGTCTACAAGTGGAACATCACTGAATCTCAGCCACTGTCTTTAGCTCTCTAGGAGAAAGGAGCCAAGAACAGCAGAGTGCTCTTCTGGGAACGACACCTGGGATGGGTGTGTGAAGGGGAGGGACTTAGAATCACACAAGAACAGACAATGGGCAGAGAAAACCAACAATGGAGTCAACTGGTGAAGAATCCTGAGAGTGAGGGCTAAGGAGAAAGACCATAGGCTTTGCTATGGGAAAATGAAGGAAGGGTGGGAACAAAGTTTGGGGGACAGGAGCAGTAGTAGCTGTTCTCAGCTTTTTGGGGTCCTAAGTCTTGTCCAAAGATAGCCACATAGGGATGGAAAATAAATTCAGAGTTTTGTGTTAAGAAATACCCAACAACTCTGGTTATAAGTGGTGAAGGAAGAGAGCTGAGGAAGAAGAGCAACTGCCATCGTATTCACAGGTCATAATATGTATCTCTGGGAGGTGTTCGTAAGTACAGTAACTGTATTGTCCCTTTATGCTTCCTAAATGTGAGCTCTGAAGAGCAGGATTCTGCCTTAGTTCAGCACAATTGTATCTATTGAATAGCATTATATGCATGTATGCCTCTTTTTATAAGCCTTTATAAGTCTTTAAAGACTAAAATAATTTATTATTTATATTGTATTTATCAGTTAAATAGCTGAACACAAGTGAAAAGTTACAAATATGAAAAAACTTTTGTTTTTTTTACTGTATGCTGCATCCATCTGATTTCTTATCCTTTCTTCACTCCCTCAGCCAACCATACTTGACAGTGTATTTGTGTTAGTGTGAAGTCTGGCCAATAATGGCTATTTGAAGTATAGAACAGTCAAATGGGAGATGATAAATATTAAATACTTGCATATAGATTTTTAATAAGGATCTTAGTACTAAAGTTTTGTATTCTGGATATACAATGGAGACAGAATTTATAGGCAAAAAAATGTGTTGTCACTGGCAATTCTGACATCTAAGGGCCAAAACTGATCAATTTTTATGAACAACATAACGCTTTACCTTGAAATGGGTTAAAGAAACCTAGCCATCATTGACACCTTTTATTCACCCTTGCTGCATGTCTAGCCACAAGGACTTAAGAATAAATTTGCAGGCCTTTCTGTGCCTTGAAAAGCAGATTTCATCATGGCAAAGACTACATTTCTTCAACACTAAATCAACTATAACAGAGAATCAAAGAATGGTGGTCTTGCCCAAGGCCCCAGCTACTCCACATGTCTCATTTTTGCTTATTAGTAAGTGGTAATCCTTCTTCTAAGCAGTCACAACTGCTATACCAGACCTGAAGACTTGTTGAGTAGAGAACATGCTAGGTTTGCACACTTCATTGCTCTCAGGCACCTTTCTGCAGGATACAACCTATAACGTTCCCAGTCTTGATCTGTCTGGACCGGGGAACTGCTGGTTGGCAGGTAACAAATAACCAGTTCAAAAGGTTTTGTTTGTTTCCTTGTTGGGGTAACAACATCATGCATTTGTGTATCACCTCACAATTTGTGATGCCAAAGTACATAAATCATATCAACTGATCTTCCTGAAGGAGGCTGGGCAGCTAACTGCATTCTCACTTTAGAGAAGAGAAAACTGATCCTCAGCAAGACTACGTGATAAGTACTGGAAAATAGTGGTGCCAAGACTAGATCCAGATTTTTAGGCTTAGTCAATTCAATCAGCTGGAACTAGAGCGTTGAGAATAATGGCAAATACCTACTGAGGTAACTATATGTCACACACTAGCCGGAGGGCTGGAAATATAGTCCCTACTCTTACGATGTCTATATTCTAAGGAGAAGAAATCATATTTCAATCTGTTTTCAAGATGAGTTTGAATAATAGGAGATTCAAATTTAAGTGAGCCTATTACCTTCCCCAATGCAACCTGTGCCAAGAGTTACCTTATCTCAATCTATTGCTGAATGAAGGAAAAGCAATGAACAATGCTGACAACATAGAGAAACTGAACTCCGTGAAAATCATGATGCTTACCATAAACTTTCCCCTCCCTGAACTTAGGGAAGTAGGTGTTAGAAACAATGCTGACAACATAGAGAAACTGAACTCCATGAAAATCATGATGCTTACCATAAACTTTCCCCTCCCTGAACTTAGGGAAGTAGGTGTTAGAAAGGGCATCTTTCAAATGAAGACTCTCTTTATTTCCAAATGCCCTATGGACTGTCAAATGCAGCCCAGGATAAATCTCAAAACGGCCACAAAGACAAACCTTAATCATTATGCTATTCCCCCACAACAATGACTTCATACTATTTCTTTAGCCAAAAGACAATGATTATATTCAAAATAAGTATGCAATTTAGATTTATAAAAATTATGCAGCAATACAAAATTAAATTTTGGCATTGGGATTTATTATTCAACCCAGCATCAGTTCTTATTTAAATTTCAGATATTTAGAATTCAAGTATTTTGTTTTTCCAGAGGCTACTATAACATAATGGATAGGTCATAGGGCTATTGAAATCCAATCACAACCATAATACTATTCATTTTGACTTCTTTTTTTTCTTTTTTTCTGGTGGTTTGTAAATATAATCAGCACAAAAGAAATTAGAAAGCCATTATAGAAAGAAGCATGCTTGTGTTTCTGTCCAAGTTTGGTTTTTCATGAATTGTAAACATAATCTAAACTAAGATCACAAACACACAATTGGAACCTGGAAATGAACAGCCTGATTTAGTCCTATCTGGATGCTATTAGGAAAAATGTAAACACTTGATTTTTTCTTTTCAACCAAACTCAATCCATATCTTATCTTTATTGGAATTTTAGTACAATAAATTAGGTTTAGAATTATTTCTCTTCTTTCTAAAGTTTCTTTCTTTCTTTATACCTGTTTTCTTTTTATATAGACATCTGTTATGACTTGCCAGGTCATCTTGCTTTGATACTGTATTTGATTTATTTCACCCTGTAGGTTAATATTATAATAAGAGTTCAATGTACTTATCCACTCATTCATCCATTTATTACCCCAACATTCACATATTTATTCATTCATTCCTTCGCTTATCTAATATTTACTGAGCACTTACTTATTCCAGGCATTTTCTGCTATGAGAGTGAAAAAAGATGGACCTAGATCTGCTCTCTGTAATTTTTAAAGATTTGAGATTCTTTATAGTTTTCTTACTGCCGCTGTCCACCTTCCACAGATCCTAACCTCTTGTTGAGATAATAACAGGAAACTCCCTCGTGTATCCACTTTGCAGCATTTTTTTTTTTAATTTGGATCTTTGCAGAAATCTCAACCTTGAAGCATGCATTTCTAAAAATACCAGTGGGAATGAACTGAAGTTACAAATTCAAATGCTTCTAATACTACTTTTCTTAGATGCATCAATTGCAATAATGTACCCACCCCCACTGATATTGTCCTATATTTTGCTAAAGAAAATGAGACTAGAGTTAATATCGTTACCAACAGAAGTAACATCTATCTGAAGTAAATTGATGAGTTCTCAGAAGATTGCTGAACAAAGTTGACCATTGAGCGCTTATTCTAATTTGGCCTCTTTTCATTCATCAATAAATGTACATTGAACGTTTTCCATGACAGTCAAGTATGGAAGATTAAAAATTAGACAAGATCGGGTTCTACCTTCCAGGAGTTTAGCAATTGTTAAGATAGACAAATGAAGCATAACCACAACATTGTTTGCTAATTGTGTGAAGATGTCATGCATAGACCACTGTGAGAATTTAATGTGAGGAACACTTTAAACCAGGTAGCAAGACAGCACATGTAAAAGCTTAGAGGATTAAAGAAGGCTGCATTTAAGAAACTGCAGGTCTAAGCATGTCGCTGGAGACAAGGTATTTGCGGCAAAGTGGAGAAAAAAGAGGAGAGAGATAGCTGAGAAGAAAAGACATCTCCAATATCTGTGAGTGCTAAAATGAGGAAATCGGGCTGTCTAACAAATAACATGGCAAGCCAGAGCTGAATTTTGCACGGAAGGATCTTGATCATATTTGTATTCTGAAAAGTTTAAGTAAGTAGCAGAGCACAGAAGTTGAGTCAGACTCAGAAACTCAATTCGAAAATTGTGCAGAAATATAGGTTTCTGTAATAAGAAGCTGAACTCTGGGGATGCCGTGAGGAATGGAGAGAAAAGAAAGGAATTCAGAAGTATTCAGGAAATAGTATCTGCAGGATTTGAATGATTTGATGATTAAGTTGTGGAGTGAAGAAAATTAGTGATGTCATGATTAGAGAGTGGGGAATGTCAATGACTTGATTATTAAGGTTCTAGCTCCAGAAAGTAGGTAGATGGTGTCATTCACCAGGACAATACTGAGGGAACGAAGCATGTTTGCTGGGGAAAATGATGCATTTGGTCACTAGAATAGCTTGATATGTACTTGAATAAAGTGATTACATCTTAGTTTTTAGCAACTTATCATTATTAATGCATATGCCAAATGTTTACACGTACACATACACACACATACGCATATTTCACCCCATGCATAAGAGGATGTGATTTATGTTACCATTGTTGACCAGATTCAGGAAGATTTAGCTGTTTACAAAATAAGTTTTTAATTTGAGCAGCAGGATGCTATCATTGTGACTCTTGCAAACCAACTAGCTAGAAATAGACAGTATTGCAAGAATTTAATGTATATATACTCTTTGGAAGGCTAAACAAAACTCCTCCAAACATATTGGGAAGGAATAAGCTGACATTTCAGAGAAGAACATGCAATGACTGACATTATACATTAGTCATATAATACTATGAATATGGTTCCAAACTATTTTCTAAAAAGCCTGTTTAATAATAAAGAAAACAAAAAGATTCCATTCTAAAGAAATGGCTATTCATAAATTTTAACCGTAGTTTAAATTAACTTTTATGCTACAATATGCTTTAAGCCTCCTATTTTATTTTTGATGGTTAATGTCATTGAGTAAAACTTTCAATTTTCACTTATAGTGGCATAGGTAGTTTGGGCTTATTGTCAAGGATAAAGCCCAGCCAAAGTTCAGTATTGGAAGATAGATCTTTTCAAAGGTCATCATCATTGGTCAATTGAAGTTTATCTCCAAGTTTTCCAAGAATAAACAATTTGCTAGCAAATTGTGCAAGCAAATTAAAAAGGGGGACATTTAATGAAATTATAATGATCAAATGAAATAATTTAGTGAAGTAGAAAAAGAAATATTTTAATAATTCAAGTATAAGTTTTACCATTTCAAACTTAACTAAATACTACTTACACTATTTTTATTACACAACTAAAAAATCTTTTAATTTTATAATCCGTCCACATATAAACATGAATTTTACATAAATACACATACATCTGACCAAATATAGACTTTTTAAATTTTTATATCTAAAATGCGTTTTTCTTTTTGTTTTTTGCTTTCCTCCTTGCTTTGTCTATGGTATTATTTATCATCTCACATATTTACATATTTATATGCATATGTCCACCTTTTATAAAAGTATAGATTCCAGATTTTCAGCCTTAGTTAGGAAGTTCCTCATCACTAGCTTTTTTTTGCATAGTTTTCTAAGTTTTCAATCAAGACCTTTTTGTTTTATTTTTTTATATTTACGTCTTAATTCATCTGGAATTTACTCTTGTATACAATATAAACAGAGATGGTATACAATATCAACATCATTGATACTCTCCTAGATGCATAACCATGTCCAGGTATTATTCATTAAATAATCTATTTTATCTTAATTGAAGTATTATCTTTATTATATACTGTTATAGTATTATTGACGAAAATTTTTATTTGTGACATAAGTTTTGAAAAAATATACATCTGAATCTGTTTTTAAAAATTTTTACGGAAGAATTAATCATGCTGGGCAAAAAATATGACCATTTCTGTATTTTTTTAAAGATTTTATTTATTTATTCATGAGCGACAGAGAGAGAGGGAGGCAGAGGCAGAAGCAGGCTCCCTGTGGAGCTGGGAGCCCGATGTGGGACTTGATCCCAGGACTAGGATCACAATCTGAGCTGAAGGCAGACACTTACCCAACTGAACTAACCAGGCACCCCAAATGTATTGTTGATAATAATGAAAAAAAAAAAAAAGCAGCAATATAAAGACCCAACATAAAAGTATTGGCTAAATAAACAATATCGTGAACTATAATACAGTAATACAAATGCTGATGAAAATTTATATTTACTGAAAGAAAAAGATGCTCAAGAAGTTTTTATGAAAAATCAAATTATAAAGTATTACTCAAAGGTAACCTCATGCAAAATTATATTATACTATTACATCAAATATATGAAACAAAGTTATAAAATCATAATATAATTATGATAAAAGTGATGGGATTGTATCTTTTTTTCCTCATTATGCTTATTCATATTACTTTTATCCTTAAACATACTTGTATATTTAAAAAAGAACTCTGTCTTGCCAATTTCAAAGTAACTGGTTGATGAACACCTTGAATTATTAGTTACATTAGAGGATTTTAAAAAGTTGATAAGACACAGATGAGGCAAAATTAAGAAATCAATCATTTTTCTTTTTGTTCTTTTCCAGCTGACTTGTGTTTCTTTAAGAATTCACTTAACCATCTCCTCTAAATGGAATCCCTTCCTGAGAACGTTCCCACTTTGGTCCCTGGGCCATGGCATGGGCTGGTATATTACTCACGTACTATCATGATATATTGTACACAAATCCTAATTGTTCTTATATAACATACGTATTTCTTACCATACTACATTGAATTTTCTGTCTGTTTGCCCCATGGTCTCCATCACTACCACTTTCTACTATATCTAGGTTAAAAAAGAGGCACTCATTTCATGATTGTTCAATGGCTGGATGCATTATAAGAAAATTTCCAAATTATTAGAACAAAATACTGGAAATCCTGAAAATAACTCCTCTCATAAGTTAAAGTTGCAAAATTAATTAATCAATGAATTAACATTGCAAACTGAAGAATCAAGTGTCAAACAGGAATTACAAATCATTTCACCAACAGCCTTAATTTTTATTTGTCCTGTTGATTTTGTCAACGAACAGAACGATCCCTCACATGTAATAGTTATTAAGGGCGTTCAAAAATATACTAAAGTTCAACAAGTGGTAAATGCCAGGTATTCAAACGTTCAATAGGAAAGAGCTGAAAATGAGTACATGAAAGAGCGACCCAGCTAGGTCATAGTCATGTGCCATTCTCATTGTGAATTCTTTTCCCCTTAATACAGGTCCCGGCTTCAAACCAGGGTACCTCTGTTGCCTCACTTAGGTGGCCTGGGGTGAGCTCTGAGCTCCTGGTAACTCCCCTTCCATACGCCCGTATACGCATTTATTCCCTGTGGTTTATTGAGTGCCTACCAGGTGCCAAGCACTTTGCTACATTTTTGAGATCAAAAGGTGAGCAAATTTCTTTATAGTCTCTGCTTCCATTGGGCCAAGACTAATTAGTAGCAGAGATATCTATTATATAATTATACAAATGGACAATTGCAATTATGATAAATGTTACAAAGGAGATGCATCTGCCTTATGAAATCCTATATTAGGACCTTAACCATGGACTGTGACAATTGAGCTGGAATCTGAGGGAGGAGTAGCAGGTGCTCATCGCAAGGACACCAAGTTCTTCTTTTCCTTTTACTCAAGTACTGGGACTTTCTGGGAACAAGTTTAAATGAGTCTGCTCCCTAAGGCTTTTCATAGCATATGACAAAAGGAAAAACTGTATTAAGTGCCCCTGAGCACCTGCGTGGGACCCCTGGAGTCTGAATACATGGAGGAAATCGGATCTGACCTTGAAAATGTGTTGAAATAAAAATGTGATGAAACGATGCATGAAAGATTTTCTGTGGTCTCCAGAAAAAGGAGAGCAGGAGAGCATTTTTCCTGGTTAATTCAGCCCTATCCGATGGTACAGAAACGTCCCATCCTCACAATTAGATCACTATAGAAGCTGATTTTTAGTGACATGAGTCCTGATCTATGATTATTATCTCCTATTTCCGGAGAGACCCCCCCCCCTTGGGACCATGAAAATTCCTTTGCTCTATTTCTAGCTAAAGTTTCTTTTAATTAAATTATTCAAGCATTTAAATGCTGGAAGAGACTGAAATGAACTGAGTCCAAATATTTTGGTCCCTGGAAGGACAAAACCCTTTATAAATAAATAAAAGCACATTTCATGTTTCAACCCAGGCTCATAGGATTTAGGTATTTAGACTAACCCTAATTGATAGATAAGTCCCTGACCTGCTCAGCTGAGATTAGATCCTGCACTAGAGAGGGCTGTGGCAGAAAGATTCTAAGATGGCCTCTGTAATATCGACCACCTGGTATTTATGCCTTGCGTAACCTTCTCCTCTTCAGTGTGAACGTGTCCTGAGACATGCTTCTAATGAATAAGATGCAGCTAAGGGATGCGTACAGAATTACCTTATATCAGATCATAACATCTGACTTGCCTCAGAGACTCTCCTGCTGGTGGTCATGTTGGGTGGTCATAGCAAGAAATTAGAGACAACCGTTAGGAATTGACAGCAACCTCCGGCCAACAGAGTCTTCCAGGGACCAGCAAGAAACTGAGGCTAGTTCTACCATCACAAGGAATTGAATTCTGTCAACAACCACAGGAGCTTGGAAGCAGATTTGTTCCCCATTACCCCTTAAATAAGACCTCACCCCAACTGACACCTTATTATTGCATGTTTGATAGACCTTGAAGTGGAAAATCCAGCTAAATCATGCTGGACTCCTGACACACAGAGACTGTGAGATACTACCCGCTATTGTAAGCTACTTATTTTGTGGTAATATTGTTACATAGTAACAGAAAATTTATATAAGGGGCCTGCTAATCTGAATTAACCCTGGAAAGATCCTCTTTCCCCTAGTCATTTGTACAAGTTCTTACAGCTGGAAGAAAGAATTAAATTATTTAGGACTTCCGTAATTGTGTAAAGTACTAAAATGAAATTAGTATGTGAAAGAAAATTAAAAAGTAAAAACTCATTGTTTTTAATAACAAGATTTTACTGTAAATTCTAAATCTGAAAAATGCAAATGCCAATAATTCAAGAATAACCAAGAGAACCAAACTGGGTAGAATAAGTTATACTTTATAAGACATGGGGGAAGTGGGGGAAGAAAAATGAGACAATTGTCCCCTGCTATACTCTATGTAAGTTAGAACATTACAATCTTTACTATATGAGAAAACAAAAATAAAATAATTTTATATATTATTGATCATATGTATGTCTGATTCATACATACGGCACACAGATGTAGGATTCCTCAGATCTCTCGCATCTTGTATTTGATCAATATAAGAGAGAAGAAGTGGGTTAATATTTATGTTCTCCTGGTATGTGTCAGGTAGTGTTCGGCACTTTCATATACGCACCCTGTGACCTGTCATTAGAAACTTTCTATTGTAGATAACAAAACTGCTTTTCAGAAAAGTCATGTAAGTCACATGGTGAGTGTAGGGGAGGGCAGCAGTTTAAATCTATGACCGTTTGATCTTACCTAGTTTTTTAATGGAACATTCCCAATACACAAAGCTGAGAGTTAGGCAGTAAGCATAAGCCCAGAATCAAGGATGGCATTCCTTCTAATTGGTTTGCTGGTCTTTTTGTTTTTGTTTTTGTTTTTTTTGGTCAGGTGGTGCCTTTGTTTTACCTGTTAATAAAGGTTTGAAATATCACATCTACATATTCTCAAAATACACTACCATTTGAAATTAGCAGGTTAGAAATTAATATGATTAAGAGGCTAAAAAAATAATGTAGAGCCTATGGAGAAGCATTTTCTTTTTCTTCTTGTCTCTTTCAACTTGTTAAATCAAAAGCTCTGACTGCTTAAGATTAGTGTTCTACAAGACAAAGGGTCACTATAAAGACAATGGTGACCTGCTATTTTCAAGCTTGAAAATAAAAGAGGAAACTGTGTTAAATCTTAACAGGAGAGATTTAGGAGAGGACATCTTGACATAAGTATTTTTAGGCACAAATAGCTTTCTAAGGAAAATGTTGAGTATCCTTGCATGGAAATATTTAACCATAAGAAAGATATTCATTTTCTTTGACATTTCTTACAGTAAAAGTGTATTTCTGCTCAGGGACAGGAGAAAGACTAGAAGTAGTTTCCAGGCACATAATTTTATAACATGAATAACTCTTGTATTTTAACGTGAAATTGCTTGAAATGACCTTGAAACCTGTTCCAACTCTATTTTCTTACAATGCTACTTCTTTTATTATCATGATATTTCTTTCTCATCATAAAAATAAAATCAATAACTGAACATAGCATAAAGGTAAAATTAGATGCACTAAATATCAAGGGAAAGTGGTGCATTTAGTGAATAATGACCAAAAATAAGTGTGAAAAGCAACTGCATCATCCTTCACTTACAAAGGTATTGGAAAATTTCATGCACTGACCAAATCTAAGGCTCATATGGCATGCTAGCGTGTGTACTAGGAAAGAGACTCGTGATTTGGAAATGGACAACTAATGCCCAACCAATGGTCAACTAATTTTCATGAGCTAAATCCCGACCTACATTTACACTAGGAAACATTTCTAGTTCCAACTGAAATAAACTTAGAGATTTGCCTGCAGTTGTTTGAATAAATGTATTTAAAAATATATTTGCAAGTTTTTATGCTTCCTAATTATATAAGGAATTCAAAATTTATCATCCTAAGGAGAAAAGAACATAACCTTTCTCAGCACTAATCAATCAATGTCATCAACATTATTAATCAACTATTTTATTCTGCTTAATAACTTCATTTACTCAGTTTGGTTGAAACTCTTTTAAGTTAAGCATTGAGATAGCTTGAAGTCTGTTATGGAGAGACATGTGTCTAATCATTTTGAAAGGGTCAAATCTAATATCAGATACCCAGTGATGTTCAATAAATACGAATTGATGATAACTGATCATTTTTAAGTGCAAAGAATCATCCAAAGGTCATACAATTTGTATTCATTTTAAAATCTAAGTCTTTATAAACAATCACAGAAATATCATTAAAGGGTGAAAAATTCTTATAAGGATTTTACAGAATTGGGAGTATTCGCCACTATATACATGTGATGAACTGGAGTCAGATGGCACACAATTAACCCAGCATCATGAACTCTTTTTCCTAAAAGGGCTCATACACACTGTTTAAAGGGACAAATAAAATGTAAATAATAATAAATTATTCCTTCTTTTGTTCTCTTTCACAGGATATCCATTGGTTTATTTATTTCAGTTGAAAAATTAGAGTCTAAAACCAAAAGCAGAATTTTTCTCTAAGCAGTTCTTAAATACCATAGTATATTCTTTAAGTGTGGTCCATGGACCAGCAGCATTCTCAGCACCTGAGAGCCTGTTAGAAATGCAGATTCTCAGCCCCCCACCCCAGACCTACTGAATTAGAACCTGCCTTTTAGCAAAATTCCCAGCTGATTCATAATGCACATCAAAGTTTGGAAGGGATTGGTCTAAGTGTGTATACCTCACTTCCTACCTCTAACTTTCCACCATTCATAGAACGTAAGTATTACTATAGGACAATATTTAGTTATGTTTTTTAATAACCTGATTGATCCTTTAATATTAATTCAAAGATATATGATGTATAAATTTAGAAAAATAAGACACATTTGCACAATTATTCTAGAATAAAAATGTCATTACTAGCGATGGACCTTAAACTATTGTATTTAAAATAAATGTTTAAAAAATTATTTTAGTTGTATTTATCAAAAAAAAATTCTCCGCAACAATATTATATCTTTTTGTGATATTCTGACCAAATAATTTCTCTTAATGCTTCGTGACAGAGTCTCATATGTTGTAGGAACTCAATATTTATTAAAATAAAAGCTCTATATTCATATCTTATTCTATGCGTCACAAGTCAAATTTATGTATACATCTTATTTGTTCGTATGCATTTATACTATATAAATGCTATACAAATATGACATATTTATGCGGTTTTTTTACTACTTATAATTTTGCTCTGTTATTATATTATTTTCTTTCTGAAAATTTCCCTTCATATTCGTCAACAAAGGTACGTCTACCCGCGCTCCTCCATGTAGAGGAAACTAATGTTTTCAGGTAGAACTAAGGCAACTTTGTTTTCCTTCAAATCTAATTTCAGGTTTACTTAATTCCAAGTTTCTCTTTTCTCACTTTTATTACCTCAACAATTTTAATTAATCTCATTTGTCATATCTTCCTGTATTCCACACTCTGAACACTTTTTTTCTTTAATTGGCCTTATTAGGAAGAGGTGTAAGCATGCAGCTTGTGTCAGTAGCTTAAACTCTGCAGGAATTTCATGCAAGGATACTTTAGAAGTCCTAAATGAGAGAAAGAATATCTCAGAATCTGAATTTAAAAGGGAAACATATTTATTTTGTTTGAACAGCAAGCAAAGTGATGACACATTTTCACCACCTCAAACAGATCATGTTTAGCTGACATGCCTGTGGGTTCTATGAAATTAATCTCTGACCTGATTTTTTTTTTTAAATGCTGCAGTGTCAGTTTTCTATTAATAGGCTCTTATCCAGGGGAAAATGTGCATAGCTTCCTGGTGTGTGCAAACCTAGGAGGGTGAAGGATACCCATTCCAAAGAAGGACAAGATGTCCTGGGCTAAGAACTAAGGGAGCCTTTTAAAGAAGTTCCCTTTGTAATCATCTAGACAGCGTGGACAATATGTATTATATATTGTGTGTGGGTAACTAGATAAATATGCAAATGTTATTATCGAACAAGTCACAATTTGTGTTTCATAAATGCTCATAGTATCGAATGGAAGCAGAATCACTGTAGAGATATTTTTAAAAAGATTTTATTTATTTATTTATTTTTTTCTGAGAGAGAGCGAGCTCAAGCAGCGGGGAGGGGCAGAGGGAGAAGCAGACTCCCCGCTAAACAGGAGACCCTGGGATCATGACCGGAACCTAAGGCAGATGTTTAACGGACTGAGCCACTCAGACACTCCATTGTAGAGATTAGAAGTAATGTATACTGCACAAACTATAACCCTCTTTCCTAAGATATGCAATTATCCAAAATGAAGTGTCTAACTGCTGATTTTTAAGGGGAAAATGTTATTTACTAGAAAACTCAGTTTATTGGAAGAAAAATCAGCGTACATTTCTGCAAAGATAATAACCTAGTTAATTATTAATCTATTATTAATTGTCCCAATAATGAGCTCTGTGACCTTGAAAATGAGGCTCCTTTTTAGCCTCAGGTCACTCGTATAAAAGGGAGACTTATTTATTTTACTTAAAAAGTGATTTATATAAAAATATTTTGTGGAAAATAAATTTGCAATTCTTCTGTGTCAATTTTCTATGTGCCCTCTGAAAATGTGTCTCTTAGTGTAAAAGAAAGATTTACAATAATCAGATAGAGAGCACTATATTCGTTTTCTACTGCTGATGTAACAAATGAACACAAACTCAGTAGCTCAGTACAACACAAATTTATTTTCTTACAGTTCTGTGACTCAGAAGTCCAACACGAGTCTCAAGGGGCTAAAATCAAGGTGTCTGCAAGCTACATTCCTTTCTGGAGGCTGCAGGGGACAATCAGTCTCCTTACCCTTTCCAGGATCTACAGGCTACTGTGTTCCTTGGCTCACAGCCTCTTTCCCCCTTCTTAAAGTCACTAGTGGCCAGTCAAGTCCTGACATCACATCTCTCTCTAACCACCACCAAGAACGTTCTCCACTTTTAAAGACTCATGTGGTTAGATTAGGTCCACCCAGATAATCCAGGATAATCTCCCCCATCTCTAGGCGCTTAATTTAATCACACCTGCAAACTCCCTTTTGCCACGTAAGATAACATATTCACAGAATCTGGGGGTTGAGGCATGGATATCCTACAGGGTCATTTTTCTGTATACCATAACTAATATTCTCTCTACTCTTTACCAATACACATTATGTGAGCACTTCTCTGTGCAAAGTGTTGCTTAAACCTCCTCAGGAGAACAAAGTATTATGTGGAGATCCTATACATTGAAATTACCTGGCCCACAACCAGGACACATTTTAAGCACACTAACCAAAAAAAAAAAAAAAGAAAAGAAAAGAAAAAAGAAAATGATCATTCACATTTGTAAAATCTCCAAGTGGGGTGTAATTGAGAATTTGCTTCAATGAGTCTTTTGACAGCAGGAATTTCTTCTTCCTCTCCCTCTTCTTTTTCTTTCTTCTCCGTCTTCTCTATTCTTTCCTTCCCTTTTCCTCCTCCCACACCCCTCCTCCTCCTTCTTTCTCTTCTTTTTTTTAAATGAGCATATCTCCAGTGACTAGAATACTTTTATAATTGTCAACATTCCTTAAACATTTTTGAATAAATAAAGTATTGAATATGTGGATAAATGACTGATAAAGTTGTAGGGGTATAACGATTTTTCAATTGACTAACATCAACTGAACCTGGCTGAAGTAGCAGTACACTGAATGAGTTAACCATTAGTCAATGGGCTGTACAGTGTTATAGATTTAATTTAGTAATCATTTGGAAGATGGGTTAGAGGTTAGGAAATTACATGATGTTATGTAGCACTGTAACAGTTAGTGTAACAGTTATGTGTTGCTGCATAACAAAACATCCCAAAATTTAGCAGCCTAAAACAACTATAATCACTTATTTTGCTCAGAAATATGCAATTTGTTTAGAGTTCAGCAGGCATTGCTTGTCTTTGCTCCACAAGTATCAGCTAGGGTGGCTCGCCTGGGAACTGCAAAGTCCATTTTCAAGATGGCTCACTCACATGGCTGAAAAGTTGGCACTGGCTGTTGACCGGGAGCTCAGCTGAGTTCATCAGCCAAGGACCTTGTTTCTCTTATTATGGGCCTCGCTACAGGGTGATTCAACTTTTTTGCAACATGGTTTCAAAAATAAATATCCCAAGACAGAAAGACAGACATGCCTGGAACTTTTATGATCTATCTTTGAAAATCTTATTTGTATCATTTTCATTATATTTTATATGTTGAGGTAATCATCACATGGCTCTCTGGATTCAAGAGGAGGGAAAATAGACTTCACTTTTGAGTGGAAAAAGAGTCAAGGTCACATTATAAGAGAGCATGTGAGGTGGGAAATGTTGCTATTGTGTCACATATAGGGATCCAAATATGAAATGACTTGAACTTAAATTAAAGCAGGAACAGTGGGAGTAAAGAGGAAAATTTGGAATTGAGAAATGAGGAATCCAAACTTTAGAGACTGAACAAATGGGAAAAAGATAAAACTCTGTAGGGTCATAGGAATAGTTGAAAGGGAAAAAGGTAATGAGTTTCAGTATGCACATGCTGAACTCCTGGCCTCTATACACTTTCATTCAATAATATTTGTTGAACAATCTCTTTTTTATATTAGGTTATGCTGGATCTAAATATCAACATTTGAGTTGCTACCTATACAGTCTCAGGAGGATTACTTCTTTAACTCTGAGAAGTCTTTACTATTCTATTCATATCTCCCTGTTCTCCCAAATACCCATTTTATATATCTCGTGGGGATACATCAATTTCTTCCTTAAAACAAGCTAGGGCATTTCTGGTAGATTGCCACTGAGGTCACACTTTCTCCATGGTTTTTGACTAGATCTCAATGATAATATACATACTACCCAATCTGAGTGAGCAAGGCATCTTCTTCATGCTGAATTCACCTTTTTAACATAGAGCACCGTGCTATGCAATAAATACACATTGATGATAGAGCCATAGAATATCAAAGCTAAAAAGAAGAAAAATGATCATAGCTTTATTGTTCATTAGAGCCCTTCAATTTAAGAAAATTCAAATGCATAAACAAGTGATGACATTCATACAGTGCAAACTGTGCGGCAAGAATAGCATGAAATACAACTACATACAACAAAACAGGTGAGTCTTACAGAGTGTTGAATTAATGCAACAAGATACAGAATAATGCATGCTGTGTGGTTCCATTTATGTAAAGAACAAACTTGGCCAAACTAAACTGTATTGTTTATAGATGTGCAGGTCATAAAACTACAGAGCAAAGTAAGAAAATTGTTATAAAAGAAAGTCAGAATAGTTGTTCCCTGTGGAGAAAGGGTTGGAGAAGAAGGAATCTTGATTGGAAAGCAAAACCAAAATGAGAGTCACTGGGTGGGTGGCAGGTGGGAATATTCTTCAGAGGTGATGGAAACTGTTTCCTGGACGGGGTACTGGTTATGTGGATGTCAACTCCATTATTGTTTAGTAAATGATATACAAATATATACGATTTATGCAGCTTTCACCTATATTTTACAAAAAGTTTTTTTTTACTATTTTAAAAACTGTGATGACTCATAACATTGTTTTAACTCTGAACTGATGAGCTGACTGGTCTCTTGAAAACCAAGTGGGGCAGTGTTATTAAAAAATTGCCACTGTTATCTAATTTTTTTTCACTTAGAGTTTTTGCGCATTTTGGCTTCCAGGTCAGTGTTAGCTAACAACTTAATTCTAAGTGAGTTCCTACAAGATTGGAAAACATATTTGTCATTTTGGTAGTGTTACAAGGAATTAAAGAAACATTGGAAGTACTTCAACAAGACATGTGGAGTTCATATGTCACAATACAGGGTGACTGTGAAGTAAGGAAATATAATCCACTCTCAGGTTTATTATTTAGCTTCTGTAAAACTATATGAAGCAATTTTCCAAAGTACTGTCTTTCAATTTACCTATCAGAGATGTTTCCACCTGTGTTTCTCTTCAAATTATGCTGTCACTTCTCAACTCATTAGCTCAAGGACACAGAAAATAAGCCATCACCTTTCACTGATTTTTCTCCAGGGGAAATTGTGTCATTCCATTTGGTTTGTGAATCACTTTGCCTCACACTTCTTTAAAATCATCTTTTTTTCCCTTTCCACTATAGAATTATAAGTGTAAATTAAGAAAGCCAAGTATAATTACAGTTCAGAAAGGATTTTATTCTATCCCAAATAACTTTTGAATCATTGAAATAGATGGTATATTTAGTATACTAACTCTTATTTGGTAACTTAGTTGGTAACTCTTAGTGGTAACTGATTTAGTATACTAAGTCTTAGTTGGTAACTGGTAACGTAGTTGGAAAATATTTAAAAAGACCTTCCCACTAATCCAAATCCTTTATGTTGACCTAAAAAACTCTTCCATGTAGAATTGGAAGATAAGTAAGCCAGCAGTTTCTCTCTCATTGTTGAGTACTTTGATCCCACTTCCTTTGCAACCACTAACACCTATGTTCACCTTTATCTTAGGTTCTTGTGGGTTAACTGGAGTGTAGTTAGTATCGCCATAGGAAAGCCTTTGTGGTTGTTTATGAAGTCAAAATGATGTGAAGGGTGCTACTATGTGCTAATTATCCTGCAATGTCTTGGAAAGACCTTTGACCAATTCTCTTGCCCGAAATGCCAATAGAGATGCCTCCTCCAGCTTTGATCCTCTGGCATAGGGTGTGAGACCAAGATATTAAGTTAGTAAAAAAATATCAAATAATTGTTTGCTAAATATATTAACCTGGAATTTTTAGGATCTAGGCATGTTAGTAAAAACTTAATTCTTTACTTTTCCTTTATGCCCCCATTCTTTCATTTAGAGATATCATTCAAGTTTTTATTTAAGTCCTACTCTTTTATAATAGTCCTTAATCAACCAAGTTCATCTATTCTCCTGCTTCTCAGATTTTCCTACCAATCATACCTCAAAACACTTGATTTGTTTATTTGTTACATATTAATTCATACTCTAGCTCTTTCATATGTGTAAATATTGTCTACTTTAAACTTGAGTGACGAGAAACCAAATAATCTATCTCACGATTTTTGTATATAATTTTGTCTGTTCTTCTTTTAGGCAACTTAGAACTAGCAGGCTGTATCATATAGTTATTAATACAATTAGAAATTTTTCCTTGAGGGCCAGATGAATATATATTTCACAGTCATCCTCAGATTTAGCACAGTTACTGGCCAAAGCAAATACTTGAAATATACTTGCTTATTAAGTGAACGAATATCTTTAAGGATGTCAACACTTTGGCCCCTTTTCATCCATAAGTGAATGGCAGAGTGAAGGGACAAAGATAAGAATACCATGTTCCAAAACACCTGGGTTTTGAGAGCCTACATCACTCAAAGACAGGGACCCGGGCTAGATTATGGTTATAAGAAGTCAATTCTAGTCACAACCTACAAGGTTTACGAATCCAGGGAGACTGGACAGAAACTGAATAGTAAACCTGGTCTATTTAATTCAAGAGATAAGCAAAACTTCTGGTAGCTGTCAAAACTAATATTTCTAATATAACCCTTTCAGTCACTATGAGCAAAATCTGTAGAGGGTTCTGCTGACAGTGCTTAAATCTAGCTATTTCTGCTACCCTACATACTTCCTCATGATGTCTTCTGAACCTTGGACTAAGGATCATGTCTCTTCATCTGTTCCTTAATAAAGGCCTTTCCCTAATATCTCGAAAACCCTCTTGCTTTGCTTCAATGCTTAATGTGGTGCTTTTATAGAACCCCAAGACCACTGGAATATAACACTAGTTCTCATAGTACTTAGAACAATGTTGACCGCAAAACTAGTTTTTAACAGCTTATTTCTCAGTATTAACCTGAAGAAAGTTATTTAATGTGTACCTAACAGTATTATCTCATTATTTGTTCATGAATTGGAAATAGCATTCCAAAAATATAAACTCTGCTCAAAGTAGAGTATTTGGGGATCAAAAGCAGCAATGGACACACAAATACTAGGAGCATACTCACATAGGAGGGCCAGAAACTAGGGATTGTAATAAACTACAAGTTCAAAATAAGTCATGAATATAAGGTATCCATCCTTTTCAATGACATAGCAGTAGGGTGCCTTTAAAAAACTAGAGTCTTTAAACTGGGATTTTTACCCAGTTTCTTAGCCTGGTAACTCTGTGCCTTGATCATCCTAGGGCCTCATCCCATACATCACTAAATCTCACCTTCCACCCAAATCTTCTTCCCTCATCTCTTCATTGATCAAACCCACTCTTGATCTCCTCCCTTTGGCCAGCCATTTCACCTTCTGACAACGGCCTGTGCACTGCAAATCATCAGAGTGAAGAATAGGACACTCTATCACTCTAAAGTTATTTTTTAAGCAAGTTTCAATGTGTCCTCAGTGATCATAAGATTTATGAACAATAGCATGACTTTGTCAACTAAATTAAACACTCATCATTCATAAATCCAAATTGGAGTTATATGTTTTTATATCTGTCTAGTCTTCCTCTAATGATTATTTTTTGCTCTTTCCTGCTTGTTTTTCGATCTACTATATTAGAATCAGGGACTTTGTATTATTCCTCTTCATGTCCCTATTGTCTGGTATTCAGCTTGGTGCATTACCGGTTCTAAAATATTGACTAAACTGAACCTCTGACATGACCTCCTGCTGTATAAATCTAATTGTAGGTTGATAACACCGCAGAGTCTATAATTTTGTTATGTTTCACATGGATGTATTTTGTTTGCTTGCTTCCCTCTAAATGCGATGCCTAATGCTTCTGCATATTTAAATTCAAAAGCTTGGCATTTTACCATACTTGGAACATACAGATTTTATACTGTGTTCTTTTCCCGCAAGCAAGTATACATAAGTTAAATAAGAATAACGATGGATAAAAATAATGGCTCCGGCACTGGAGGTCAAAGAAATGTCACTTTATAATTACCATTTTGTCTTGATGTTATATCAAATGTCTACCACAAACAGAAAATTCTCTTAGTCATATGACCATATTATTTTAACAGGCAACAATAAATTTTCCAGGGAAACCTTGCTAAGAATGTTTTGAAGGTCTAAACAAGTGGAAAATGATTCTCTCACATCCATAAGCTCATTAATGCCCTAAATTATATTATATTAATTATATTAATCATATCATCTATATTATGCATATATTGTACTAGTAGCTCTTTTTTTCTTTTGTTTTTCTCAACATATCAGAAACCTGTGGGGGGGGGAGGGGGAGGATGCAGCAAATGAGTAACAACGAGAAAACCTGTTTCTAACAGGAAGTTCTAGCCTCATGCTCCCCTGTAAAAAGCAGGTTGCTGAACGAACATAAATTATCTCTTCTTCTAGATTAAAAGACTGTATCTTCAATTTGTTTCAGTGAAGACCACATACCCCAGCCCTTGCCACAGCTACCGAACTAGGAAATATCTAAACCATACATATTTCAATGTAACATGAAGTACATCATAAGTGAGATGGACTCTGTGGTTTATGAGGAAACAGCTCATTTACATACCAAAGGACCTCTCAGAATCGTAAATTCCATGTGCTTTTGGCAGCTTGACTTCAGGCACAGAGACGTGGAGATGTTTGATGTTTAGAGAGCATAACTTGTACAGAGAGAAGCAGGACTTTCTTCATTACACATTTGCCAAGGAAATTCTTTTTAACTTCCTTTGAAGATAGAAAATACTATCTTTTTGGACCAGAAAGTTCATCTATCTCTGCTTAACCCTCACTCGGGGCAATACATGTTCATGTGACACCCAAATAAGCACTTCCTATCAGAAATTATTCATGGTACTCCAATTTTTCAGAGAAAATGGGAACTAGGGAAAGCTAAACTTAACTTTGCTGGATTTTCCTAGAACTTTGAGTTGAAGAGAAACAAAACTCCATATCTTGGAATTATTGTATTATGTTAATGCATGGTTTTCAGATGAAGGTTTTTCCCTAATTTGCTCTTTTTAAATGTGTTACTTTAAATAATCTGAATTTTAAAAATATATTAAACATTTCTCCAAAGGGTTTCTTTTTATTTGATGGAAGAAAAGAATAATGATTTCAACTCCATAACTGGAAAACCAAAAGCTTAACTGGAAAATCTTAACCATATATGTACACATTCTCTTTTCAAATTGATATATTCCACCCAAAGGTCAATATAGACCACTTTAAAATTGCTTAGTTGCACCATTTTATGTTTCTCTCATATTAAATATTGTTAACTGATTAAAAATTAATGCAAACAGCATTGAAGGCTTTGAGTCTCTAAGGATTCCTAAGCCTTTAGAATAATAGCTGAATAGGCTCAATTCATTTTTGCATTGTAAAAGTAGCATGGTTTTTAAATTATAGTCACAATGATGACCAAAAACAAATAGGAGAAAATTAAGCATTTAAGCTGACAAGCAGAACATCTTCCAAGGGTACTGTGTGCTGAAAACGTGGTAGGAGAAAAAAAAAGAATCACTATTACAAATAATAACAAAAGCTACAACAAAAAGCTTCTTAATGGAACCCAGCAAAGTTTGATACTAAAAAGATGCATTTTCTGTTCAGTTTCACTGTAGGTTTTGCAGCATGGATGCTTTGCACAATTTTTAAATATATACGTAAACATCATTTGCCAAGAAGCATGATCTTGTAAAAAGCCGAAAAAATTCTTCTGGCCTTATTACTTGGCCTCCTATGAGGCTCCTCATTCCAATCCCACCCCCAACCCCACCCCCACCCCAGACAATGTATGGGAAGTAGCGGAGCTGGGGCTTGAACCCAGATTTCTGGGTTCTAAACTCCACATACTTTGTACTCTATCATGCTGCCTTGAATTACTTTAATGCTGCCTTCTGTCAGCTCTACACTACCTTTTCTGATTTTCAATGAATTATGTCACCCACTGGTTTTCACAGTCGGCTTTTCTTCTCTTTTTCTAAATTCAACTTGAGCAGGAAAGAAGATTGAGAAGTTTTAGCATCAGACTGATCGGATTTCTGTGATATCTGTCTCTTAGCCTTTCAGAGTTTCTGTGATATTTTAAAAAGATATTCATGCAAGACTTGGTCCTTAATGCCCTGTCAATAAATATGATGTTCCTGACCATAGCAGTTTTTAGAACTATTTTCCTTGCTTCATATTGACTTCTTAGGTTTTTAATTTCTTTTCAGGTTTTCACATGGACAATCTCAAAAAATGATCTGTTACTAATTAAGATATCTAATTAATGTCATTAAAAATTTTGAAAAACGAAATGAAACTAACCTCCAAATCCCCACATTATAACAGATATATTTTTTTAATCATTATTTCCTTTTTGTTACAAATGTCATGCACATTTCTGGACCCCTCTGTCTAATTCAAGCATATTTCATTTCCATTTCAATAACAGACTGTTAATTTAGACAGCATTTGCACTTACACATAAATTTGATGTCAGTGGATTCACTGACCCATATATATATCAAAAAAGTAAATATTTACTAAAAAATCAGCTCTGTTCTTTTTTCCCCCTAGTTCTTCATTAAGGAGAGTCTTGAATAGTCACAAAAGTTGGCAGAATATTGTAACAAAACCCTGTGTACCCATCATCAGTCCCGGTATAATCAAGTCATGGCCAGTGCGATGCCACATATACCCCATTGATATTCCTCTGTAGTATATTACTTAGAAGCAAGTTTCAAACATTGTATCATCTCATCCATATATATTTGCGTATGTATCTTCAAATTATATAAGTAATTTTAAAACATAGCCGCAATATGGCTGTGCCACTGAAGATAAAGTAATTCATTAATATCATCCATTGTGATGGGTTGCTCTATTTTTATATTTCTTTTAATCTATAGGTTTCCTTTTCATCTCTTTTTGTTTCCAGTAACTTCTTTGAAGGTACTGGGTTGTTTGTACCGTAGAGGTTCCCGTGGACTGGATTTTGCTGATTGCATGCTACGGTGTACTTTTTAGCATATTCTTCTCACTCTATTTCTTGACAACTAGAGACTGTGTTCCTTTCATTGCTTTTCTTTTGTTTCTGTTTATGTATTTTTCCTTTTTCTGTTTTTTGTTTCTGAATCAGAAGAGTTAGTTCTAGCTGTCATTTTAATGCTTGGTTAGGCTTTGCATTATATTTTGCCAAGAGTTTGCCTTTTTGTGGCTTCCACACTGTTATCTATGAGTTTTCACTTTGTCCCCTAGTGCTGCATAGTAAAAAAATCCAATCTTCTCCTTAAACAACCTGTGCACAAGTCTTTTCATTTAACTGTGCCTCTTACAATCATGGTCCTTCTCCAAATACACTGTCTTGTCAATGTCAATTTTTAAAATGTGTTTGTGGAACTAAAAATAGTATTCTCCATGTGGTGTATTGCTTTTCTGGAACAGGAGAACATAATTTGGAAGTGATTGGGGCTTGAACCTAGTGCTTCATCCTCCCAACCCAACCCAAGTCGTCTCGACTTAGGCCAGAATAGCCACTCGGTTTTGGCAAGTTAGACACAAATATGTAGGCTGGATCTCCTCCTTCTCTTAATTTCACCATCTGTTGCTCTAGGTGACATAACTCGTGTGCATAGTTAATTAGTCTGGCTGTGAATCCTCGATCTTTTTTTCCTGAGAGCAACAATGGGTGCTCATGTGCTATCCAGTCTGTTGAAGCAGTGCATTGTGTAACATAAATTACCATTTTTGCTCTACATTTTGAATATCAAATCCTTCCACGGGTTTGTTACAGAAGGAGTAAAACATGGTTGAGCTAATAGTGAGGAAACAATCCCATATATGGTATGATAAACCCTCTCCTGAATCCTGAAGTTATATAATAGTTTAGAAGTTGAGAGTTTGACCTAATTTCTAATTTTTTAAAAAAGAATTTCCCTTAACTAAGTGTTCTAGTAAATTACAAGTTAATTATATATAGGATCTGTACCAACTTGAATGTATTATGTAGAAATTTGTACATCCCTATATTTTGAAAATCTTTGGACCCAGAGAACACAGTTACATAGATGTTATTGTAAAGCATAATTTGATTGCATATTACTTATCTTGGCAATTTGAAAAAATTACATATTTTATCAGTTTTTTAAAAAGTCTCTATCTTTTCAACAAAGCTATTAAGATTTAATTATACTTAAAAAAAAGAATTAACTATCGAAATTACTGCAAAGGTATTTTGAATAGTGCTGTATGCTGTCAAATAGATGCTGAATTTGGTCGTTGCAAGTTCACATGAAACTCGTAAGCGGAGCTAACTTTGGCACTTGTCTAGGAATAACAGCCTCTGGAAAGAAGGCAGAAGGCTATTTATAGTCCTAAACCCTAGCCCCTTTGAGTCTGATCCAGTCTGTGGCCTGATCAAACCTACTCAATCTAGCACCGGCCAAATCAGAACAGTGGCCTAACATGGGCCCCTGTCAACTCCGAAGTAAGGGCAGGCTATCAGTCACACAGCAAGGAGAAGAATCCAACATGACTCAGGTAGAGATCTGGATGTGCATCATAGCTATACTGTGTACAGCTCTGTGAATTCAGGCAAATCCCTAACCTCTCTAAACCTCAAGTTCATATTCTATAAATAGCAATGATAAAAGTATCTATCTCATTCAGTTGTCCTGATCATATAACAAACTTCATACAGTGCTTGGCATTTAATGTCTTCTCAATACATGTGAATTGTTATTATTATTACTTTATAGACTTCTTCTTTATTATGTTCAATTAACCAACATATAGTACATCATTAGTTTTTTATGTGAATTGTTATTATAATGTCATTATAATTATCTTCATAAATTCATCATGGCCAGAATCAAAGATGCAATTTCTCTAAAATCCTTTGACTTTCAACTTTGTCCTAGTTCTACCTCATCTATGGCTCTGTACCTGAACCACAATTCCATATTTAGCATTACTTCCTTTGTTCTATCAGATGAAGTAGTCCAGCTTGGAACATGCACTGGTAATCTCTGTAAAGAACTTGGTAAGTTTTATCAATGTGTCCTGCGTTATAGTTGAATAAGCACTGAGAGAAGCCACAGAAGACATGAATTATATCTTCAGACTTCCTCTAATTATCAATGACCATGGGAGAGTCATTTAATCCATATGAGCCTCAGTTTTCCAAAAATGGTGGTCAAAACAGTGGACTAGAGCTCTCTAAAGGACTACTCTAGCTCTATCTTTCATAATTGCTATACTGTATTTGCTTGCTTTGTGACAAATGGATGGGAAGAGTCATTAGTAGATGTCACAGGCCACTGATGCAGTACTTACATTTTTGTAATGTGCCCTGAAGTGGTGGCAAAAGAAATACAGCAGATGAGAGGAAAGACTATTCCAGGCTAAGGGAATAACACGTACCAAAGTTCTGTACAAAATCCCACCCCTTATAAAAGACGAAAAGAAGGCTATTGTGGCTGGGACACAAAAAAGTGAGAATCATGAAGACAAAATAAAAAGTGTGTAGGAGAGAAGTATGCCAGAAGCTCTGGATAACCTCAGAGAATGACTGAGGTGTGAGCCTTAAAAACTCAGCTCTTAGTTCACAGTATAATTTTCGTTTGAGAAATATGATTAATAAATCATTTCCGAAAAGGAAAAAAGCACATAATTGATGTTCAGATAACATAGATCCTATGAACTGCAAAGGCCAGGGAGCAGGAAATGACCCTTACTAGCTGGTGTTTTTACACTTTATTACTAATTCAGATTTTTATGGGAGACTCCAAGAGGTCTTCCGAGAATCTTTTAGATGCTCCATGGGGAGAAGATAGAAACAAAAGTTCTATTTCATAATCAAGAATTCTCCTGTAAAAAGTTTTATGAATCAAGTGCCAAGTTCTACAGAGAATAATAAGTTCTACAGAGAATAATCCACAGGCAAACCAAACATGATTTGGTCATGACGTCCTGGATCGGCCAGATGCCCACCCCCCCAACCCCCCACCCCACCCCCATCCACAGGGAGGGAAACACATTCATAGGTATCTTACTAACTTGCGCAGAGCTAAGCAAGCAGCTGTTATAGATAGCTCTCTTCAAGACAAACTAAAGGCACATGACACAGAATATCTAAGGAATAGGGAAAAATGCTATTTATATTTAGTTAGCAAATTCTCAACTAAAACTGGTGAAGAGTAAGCCTGATATTCTCTTACAGAAGAGAAATAACACAAACTAGATCTAAGGGAGCTGGCTTCTAATCTTGGGATTGCCATAGTCTTGAGCAAGTCACCGAACACCTGAGTTACAGTTTCTATTTGTGCAAAATGGAGATAATAATGCTGGCTTAACTGAATTGTATGAGGTTTAAATAAGTAAATAACACAAAGTCCTGAGCAAAATACCTGATACACAGAAACCTCTCAGTAATTGTTTTTATCAATTTGGGGTGCCAGACTAAATTTCTCAGTGGAAGGTACAAGTAAGACATTTCTTCTTATAAATATTGACTGAAAATCTCCAACTCCAAAATCACTGTGTCCATGCTAACGTCTATGCAAAGAGCCAAAACCACACGTTCTATTTTTCAGTTGTCTAATTAAAAACAAACCAGAGCAGCATTCAACTTGGAAGCTGATGAGAGCACCACCTGTCTGATTTTCTTACAGCTGTCAGAAGCAAATTTTAGATCCACCTCCCAGATTTTTACCCCAACTAGAACTGGATTGTGTCTGTATTCAAAATGCTTTAGCTGTTTAAAGGGTCTTTTCATTCTAAGAAATATATATATTTTTTATATTTACATATATTTTACATATTTATATACAGATGAAATGATTGCTATCATGATCAAATAATAAAACATTATGTTTTAGTTATGGCATAAACCTTTTCAGAAGAAGCACTGAAAAAAAATATTTACTTTAATAGAAAGAGTTCACCATATAGAGGTAAAAGAGGCATAGGTGTGTGAAAAGAATCAGAATTTGAATTGCTTTATTTTAAAATCTTGATCTCCATTTTGTGTATTTCCAACTGTGTCTCTGTATATCTACCAATAGTAAAATATAGACAAATTTTGTGGGAGCATTTACATCTTAAATCATATGTACATGTGTGTGCATATTTATACACCGAAGTTAGAAAGGAAAAACATATTTAAAATCTCCATTTTAAAATATCATAAGGCAAAAATGCTCAAAATCAGTTTCTACAATTAAACATTAAATGCAACATTTTTAGCTCATTGTGGTCTTTATCCTTGCAAGTCTTGTAATTTTTGCAAGGTAAGATATCAGCCATAACATTACATGCCCATAGCTATTTATAGAGGTGCGGGTGACAACTGGTACCTACTGGGGCCTTTGGCATAGCACAGAAGAGTTTGCCCATGCAAAATTTCAGAGAAACCCCTTCACTCCCCCAACACACTGATCTGTCAGCCTCTATGCTCCCAAATCCACTTCTCCAATCCCATATACAATCATTGATCGAGACAAATATCTAAAAGCAACATTTAAGTCTACAACTTGACCGTCAATGTCACTGTCGATTTCCACCTTTTTTTCCTAATTGGTACTATTGGAAAATGGTCGCAGTACCTTCAGCAGTGATCTCAGTCATGGTGGTTGGAGAAAGGGAAAGGCAGGCGGAAGGTTCCGGTCCAGTGACACTTTGCAGAATACTTTAGAATTCGAGAACTCTGATAGGGGGCTCTGTGTGAAAAACGTGAGGGCTCTTCGTTTTCCTGGCTGTTTCTGGTGCCCCTTTGCTGTCCTGCGGAACTTCGTCTCTTCTCTGCAGAGTTCTCCCCCTGGAAACAACCTGAGCCCTTTCCAAGCTGCACTTGTGGCTCAGGCAGAAGTATCAGCTTCGAACAAAAATAGCCTCATCTCCCTAGGACTCTTCAGCACTTTTTTTTTTTTTTTTGGCACTCTAGGGGAACACACACACACACACACACACACACACCAGCTCTCCAGACCCAAAGAAAGAAGGGGGAAAACAACAACAACAACAAAGTAAGTAAAAAGTGCTGTCTAAGCCCCCGCAGTTTCCCTAAGATAATTACAGATCTTGGGGTCTATGTCAGAAAACATGAAATAAAGAGTTGAAAGTAATCTTATCTGTGATAGCTCAGATTTATTCTTAGTGCCCTTAATGCTCAGAACATTCTTCTTCCCTTATTTGGTTTGGGGAGGGTCCTGTAATGTCGACCAGAGGCAAAGGGGAGGGTAGTCTTCAGTCATTTTCTCCAGGTTGATTCCTTTTTGGTCTAAATCCACTTAGCAAGTGTAGTTATTTATATAGGGCCACGACTTAAAGTTGCCACTATTAAATCCTGAGGCTTCCTTGTAGGGGATTATGATTTTCCAAACACTGGCCAATAAGAAATACGTAATGTGAAGTTATAGTGACCCTTGAGAACTGATGAATTTCCAGATCTTTTTATTCTCTTTCATATCTGACTGAAAACAAAGTATTTGAATTTATCTATGCAGTAAAAGAGAGGGGAAGTGACATAGACTTTAGAAATTTATCTATGCAGTAAAAGAGAGGGGAAGTGACATAGACTTTAGCCAGCATTATAGTAAAAGATTTCAACTTTTCCCTACCTCAACTTCAAGAAAACAAAAGAAAGGTTCATAGCAGCTACTGTTTAACCAAAGGGCTGGGCTGATTAGCATTTCACCTTCCCACTCCCAGACAGGTGTTAATGAGCAGAGAAATATTCAATAGTTGGTGGGAGGAAGGGGAAGGAGAATCAAAGGGCATTGAGAATCACAAACTACAGCCTATCTGAATAATCAAGGGGTGACTACACTTATCTTTCATTTTGTTCTCATAGTCAACCTAATAAATGCTCGTAGTTTCAACTTTTAGCCTTAACTTGCTGCCTTCGGTTGTCACAATCTCTTTGATCTGTAGGGTACTTCAGAGATCACAAAGCAAAGTCATGTACGGTGTTTTAATTTGGGGACTCAGAAGAAAGTTACAACAGCTATTTCCATTGAAAATGACACACATCCCCCATGTCAGCACTTTTGTATTTGCTGCCTCAATTCCTCCCACCATAGGAAATGTTCATATACTTGCAGAATAAGGAAGTTAAACAATCTTAATTCACAAAAGAGGAAATAATTCCAGGTAACACTCACGATTTTATACAAGATCCCACACCTAGGACGAGGCCTAGAGGCTTTTGACTCCAAGTCTGATACCTTTCCCAAGAGGTGAGAATTTGTGGCAGACTCTTACCATTTGCAGATAATGGGAACACTACAGATGAGGTCACCTGCAGATGAAAAGAGGCAGACTCCTGACAGCACCCTCCTGGAGCACTGGGTTGGTGCTTGCTTTCTAAGATGGAGAGGAGGGAGCCTAAAAGCAGAGTTCTCTTCACTTCGCCTCCAAAGGCATCTCATTCAATATCACCACAGTGCTTCCAAATTTAAGAAAACATAGTATTTCCCAACTCCAGTTGTCAATCAGTCTTTCTCACAGTCTCTCACTATGGTTAACTGAAAATAATAATAATAATAATAATAATAATAATAATAATAATAATCCTGTATGTAATGCACTAAGAATTTACATGGGTCAGGGTCTAAATAAAATTAACTAGCTTAGAGCAGGAATAAATCACAATTACACACTCTTACTTAATAAGAAGTTGAAATAAGTATATAGAGCAAAAATACTAAATTCCTAGTGATTGATGTTGCTCTTAAGTCTCCAATCACTAATTTTGTGTTATATATACTAGAAGGAGAAAGAAGAGTAAAAAAATATTCTAGCAAATAAACATGTTTGCAAGATAATAAGTTTTTAAAATTTATCTGTTGGATGAGTTGATGAATCTTATTAGACATTAGGAAACCAGTAGATTTCTCATTTTGAAAAGTTATTACAACTTTCAAATTAAGTGAAACTAAATTAATAATATGTATCTTTGAGTTTCAACTGGAACTCTCTGAAGCTTTCCAAAACCACGCAACTGACATTTTTCTAAAAGTATATACCCATTCTTCAGGACACTCAAAGAATAAAACATTACAAACAATATATTTGCCTTTCTTCAACTTATTTGCCTTTTTTCAACTTTTTTGCCTTTCTTCATTTGTAAGAGGCTTTCATTTTAAACAGATCTTACAGTTCATTAGGCTCTTTCCTTTTTTATTTTTTTACGATTTATTTATTTATTTGAGAGAGGGAAAGAGTGGGGGAGGGGCAGAGGGAGAGAGAATCCCGAAGCAGACTCCCCACTGAGTGCAGAGCCCAGATGCAGAGTGGATCTCAGGACCCTAAGATCATGACCTGAGCCAAAACCAAGAGTTGGCTGCTTAATGAACTGAGTTACCCCAATGCCCCTCATTGGGCTCTTTCAACATGACCTGAAAAGTGGTGGCTCTCTCTTCTCAGTAATAGCTTCCTGGATTGGCACAGGTAGACATGAGCACGGGAGTAACTGTCCTGATGCATTGTTAACTGACGGGTCTTTATAAGTCAATGGTAAACCGTGAAAGTTTGTTCTCCTATTAAATGTTCCATTTAGTCCAAGCTGCCTCTCCAACTTGATTATACTGGTCATTGACCCTTGTGATTTTCACTCAGTGTTCTAAATATTCAAGTTAGTAGATAAAAATATTCTTTTTTAGAGCTTTTTAAAAGCATTTTTTAAAAAGTCTGGCTTCTCTGTCAGCTCTTACCGTAAACTAACGATCAGTAACACCTATATTGCACTTGGCTATGAAGAAAATATTGTTTTTAAGATTTTTTTTTAATTTGAGAGAGAGAGAAAGCATAAGCAGGGGGAGCAGCAGGCAGAAGGAGAGTAGACTTCTCACTGAGCAGAGAGCCCAATGCAGGGCTTGATCCCAAGACCCTGGGATCATAACCTGAGCCAAAGGCAGATGTTTAACTGACTGAGCCACCTAGGTGTCCCAGAAGAAGGTATTTTTATCGAATTTCAGAATGCAAAAAGATTCAGGAGACAACCAGAGAAGTTTTGATGATTTTTGGTTTCCACCAAAAAAATCATAAAACAAAACGAAGTTTTTAAAAAATCATTTTAAGACCATACTACATTATGTTGTTATGTGCCAATGTTTGTGCATTTTATGAAGTAGTGAGAAGATGTGTAATTGGGAGAAAATAGTTATTTACTACCTATTTCTCAAGAGATGGAGATATTTATGAGAAGCACACTTTAGGGTTACTTCTCAAGATCTTCTATTTCTTAAGGGTGCCTGGGTGGCTCGGTTGGTTAAGTGTCTGCTTTTGGCTCAGGTCATGATTCTAGGGTCCTGGGATTGAGCCCCACGTTGGGCTGTCTGTTGAGCAGGGAGCCTGCTTCTCCCTCTCCCTCTGCTTGCGCTCTTGCTCTCTGTTAAATAAATAAATAAAATCTTAAAAAATAATCTTCTATTTCTTAATTTATGGATACGAACGGCTTACAGGTGAATAAACTCTACATGAATTGGTGACAAACAAAAATAAGGTAATAACAAATTTTGTACAATATTGTACACTTTTTAAAATAATATCGTACAGTTAAAGCATAAGTAAATCTGTGGGAAACCTAGCTGGGATCAAAGTGCTTTTTGCTCGGACCCTAACATAATAACAGGCATAACTTTATGTGAGCTTAAGTATTCGGGTTCATTTTAGTAAAAGACAAAGGTAAATAATGAACTAGAATGATTTTGAAAAAAAAAAGGAGGGGAGGTAGGGGACAGAGTGGTCATAATGTAAGAAAATTCGATATTTGTGCTAACAAAATGCAAGTTACTGTTTCACTGCCTCGGTTCAAGTAGCTTACCAGGGGAAATACACGAAAAAGAAGTGCTTTACTTTTAGCTTTGTAAGTGAAGAAAAAGTTGGCAAAAAACAACCTAGATATAGAAAGAATAAATGTTGGCTTTTTAAACCTTAGAAGGAAGAAATATAAAAGAAATTAGGAACGCTGAATGTGAACTTGAGAGCCATCTGATTGTATTTATTTTCATCTGACCTTGAAATACCATCACATGACCTAGAATTTCTCTGAAGCCCTCACTTGATAAACTTAATCTTCAGAATCACAAGAAAAGCCTCAATTAAACTATTAGTTCATTAATCTTACTTCATCTCAGCGCTACTGTTCACTTCATTTTAAATTATTTTGTGTTCTATTTGTGTCATGGAAAATCTCATTCCATCCTCATTATTTTCAAACGGCCTGTGTTCATTTCTTTAACCAAAGGTTGAAAGTCCTTCCATAGGTTTGGCTTACCGTCTGATTATTTAGAACCTGTGTAATACAGATCGTTTCAAATGACAGAAGGCATTCCAGTGCAATTAAAAACTTTCCTCTCTTTAGCTCTGACTCATGAATAGCTGAGTCTCCAATATCAGGCTTCTTTCCTCACACACATTTGACATTGTCAAACATTCTCTCAGAAATTTGCCTACGTCAATTCAGTCTTCAATTAACAAAGGGAGCGGATGCCCCTTCCTTCTCGGGGATTCTAGTCCCTGAATTGCTTGCTTCTGTGCACTACCACTGTCCTCTTTATAAGGACCTGCCATATCCTGTAATAGGTGGTCCTGTGGAAGCCATAATTTGGATTACTGCTTTCTGCTCTGTGGGCTGTCACATATGACCTTCAGTCTGTAGTCCTAGTTGCTATTCAAAAACAAATTTTCATTTGTGCTTTTTAATTTTCTTACAGAAGCATAAATAACTTTTTTTAAAAAAAAGATAGTATCTGCTGACTAGTTCTTAGGTACAAATTTCTTTTCCTCTAAAAATAATTTAAATGAGCGTTTCTATTTGCTAACTTGGATAAAATTCACAACATCATCACTTGGTTTTTTTTTACATTTTGATGTTTTTGCATTATCAACAATGTAATCTGTTATATCTGGCTTATCATTACTGCACACTAACTAGAGTCACTAACTTTCTGAACTTGGCTATAAATAAGGAAATAACTTGTACCCATTTTTCCATTGTTTGATAAATACATATAATATCTCTTTACTGCCCTCAGCACTAAGCTAGTTTCTAGTGATAGATACCAAAATGAGTAAGATGAGGATTTTGTCTTCAAGGAGCGCAGAGTCTAATAAAAGCATGAAAAAGATACACCAAACATCATAATGCAACGTGATAAGATCTAGAGTGGAATAAACACTATGCATTGGCACAGAAAGGGAGCTTTAAGGCAATAGGAAAGGCTTTAAGAGGAAGGAAATACTGTCTTGAAGTGTAAGAAATCATTAAAAAAAATAGTAGGCTGGGGATATACATCTCAAGTAGAGGGACAACTAGAAAAACAACTCAAAAAAATTATAAAGGTTTACACATAATGAACTTGAAATAGTTCAATAAGATTTGGTCACAGAGTACTTGGATGGAAGCCACAGAAGGAGAAACTGAGAATAAAGAAGAGTCCGATATTTAAGTGTCTTACAAGCCATGCTAAGGTGTTTGGGCCTAAGTCTAATTTAGAATGACATTGAAGTGTTTTTTGAGTTTTTAAAAAAGATTTTACTCATTTATTTGAGTGAGAGAGACAGAGATTGCGACAGAGAGCACAAGGGGGGAGGAGAGGGAGAAGCAGAGCTCCCTGCTGAGCAGGGAGCCTGATGCGGATTCGATCCCAGGACCCTGGGATCATGACCTGAGCCAAAGACAGAGGCTTAACCAACTGAGCCACCCAGGTGCCCTGACACGGAAGTTCTTTAAGCAAAAATATGAAATGATCAAATTTACCATTTAGAAATACTGGATTCAGCAACAAAGTGATCATCACAGTTTCCTTAAGATAATTTCAGGGAGCCTTAGAAATAGAAGCCAGATTACAGAATGTGGGCAAATGAGAGATCATAAAATGAAATGAGAACCCAAAACATGCTTCAAGGAAGCTTAGTGAAAAGCAAAGGAGTGAGATGATTAACAATTAGAGGGAGATATGGGGTAAAGTAGGAGATATTTTTTAAAGATCAAAGAGTTTTGATCATGTTTATTCTTTAAGGGAAGGGATACAGGAACGAGGGAGGGAAGATTAATGATATAGGAGAGGGAAAGGACGAGGAACATAGAGAAAGCTTTAAGCAGATGGAAGGGTAAAATTAGAGCTCATGTGGAGAGTACTTTTACAGAGAAAACAAAATTTTAGTAAAGCAAAAAGAATTAAGATTGGGACAAACATAGACAATTTTTGATTTGTGAAAGGGGAGAATTAGAGGAATTCATGCCCAATGGCATTATTTTCTTTAGGAGTCAATGTCATCTGCTGAGGAACAAAGGGCTAGAGGTTGAAATGACATCTTAAAGAGAGTTCTAAAGGTTTCAAAAAGCTGAAGAGGCAAAGAGAGAGACAGCTTCTTAAAAATTCCAAAGTTCTACAGAGAATCCCGCTGGGCTTAAAGATCGTAGTTTACAGTAACAAATTCAGACATGTATTAGTTAGAGTCAAAAGAGGTAAAAGCAAAATGAAGTCCAAATACACTTCTTAAACAAAATAAAAACTTATCCCTATCAGGCTCACAGTCCAGGGAGGGGTTCCGGATTAGTGAACAGGTGTTCTTCATGGGGCCGTTTAGCAAACCAGGAAAATGGCAGGTCTGCTATCTTTACATGGCTCCCATAACCACGTCATTCTCGTCATTACCACTCTAGCCAACAAAAAGGCAAAAGGCTTCAGGGCTGTATAGGTCAAGCCTGGAAGTGACAGGGAACACTGCTGCTTCTCTTCCATGGGGAGAACTTAACTTGCAAGGGGTAGAGCTGGGGCTGGCAGTGACATCCTACTAAAACCTTCCTGCTAGGAATGAAATCTCTGCATAAGACTATTATTGAGTTCTCCATAGCCTTGTTAATAGACTGAGCATTGGGGGCGCCTGGGTAGCGCAGTCGTTAAGCGTCTGCCTTCGGCTCAGGGCGTGATCCCGGCGTTTCGGGATCAAGTCCCACATCGGGCTCCTCCGCTGGGAGCCTGCTTCTTCCTCTCTCACTCCCCCTGCTGTGTTCCCTCTCTCGCTGGCTGTCTCTGTCAAATAAATAAATAAAATCTTTAAAAAAAAAATAGACTGAGCTTTGGAGCAGAAAAGTAGATGGTTGGACCAAAAATCTCTAGGCAAGTGCGGTCTTCAAGAAAAGTTTATCTTTTCTTCAACCAATGCAAGGATATGGGAAGAGCAGTGCAGAGATGACTGTCTTAGAGAAAATGCATGATCTATAAGGCTTTTATTTTAAGTAGTGTCTAAGGAGTACAGTGCATATTTATAAATCAATCTTTTTGCATTCGGAATGTGGATTACCCTTAACTTCTAAACACGTAAAGAGTTGCAACATAGTATGAATATTTATGTGAACGAATAACAAAGACATACCTACGAAGAATTAAAGCATTTCAAGTGACTGGATATGAGGGTGTTTGACTTACATTTTTAAAGCAGGTTTAAGAATCTGTTTATCCAAATCTCCTCTCCATCTCTCTCTCTCTCTGTGTCTCCTTTTATTTGGGGAGGGGAGCGTACAGCCACCTGAATGTACCCCTGCAGAGTATTTCATCAATTCAAATTAAAGATGTATTTTACAGTTGTCACTGATATATGACTTTGAGAATATGAACTGCTGTATAAATGTTAAATGTTCCCATCCTCATGAAAATCACATTTCACCTCAGAGCTGTGTCTGGTTTTGCTATTCATTATTCATTTGAAGTCAGAGTTTTCCATTTTCAATATTATAATTAATTTGAATATTATTAAATGTTGTCACAACTGGCAGATTGTCACTTTCCTTGACCTCCTAACATGTATTCGCTCTCATTTTAAATACTTGATTTTTTTCTTAATCTCCTTCAAAACAAAACAGAACCATTTGCTCTATGTCTCTAAAAATTCCATTTAACAAAATAGATCTGTTCCTCTTTCCTCACTCCTTACCCTTTTATTTAACAGGAGTTATTTTCTGTCTTACACGCCCCCAGCAGTGTCAGCCTGACTACCTGAAAGCCAATGCATGTAGGATTTGCATTAGGAAAAAAGTATGTGTTTTGTCAACTTTACATCCCACACAGAAATCGTGGGCTCTAAGTTTAGAATAGAATTTCAGACCCATATAAGTGGCACTTCATGCCGGGAACAAATTGTAATAAGTAGAATAGATGGTTGGATATGAAGAATAATGTAGAAAGTGCCCTTGTCCCAAAATGTATCACCTAGTAGGGAAGCCTGTCGTATACAAATCAAAGGCTCAGTCCTATCATTTATAAATGGAACTTGAAAGTTTTTTTATTAAAAGGCAAATAACCTTTGAAATACAAGATTAAGTTAGTGATTGGATGGCACGTACCCATCATAGTCACAAAAGTCATGTTTTCAAGGGTTGTGCCCTTTGCAGAAACTACATCATTATCACAGCATTCTCTCCCAAGAGCCTGGATATAGTCTTGAAACTCCAACACAACTTTTGGTGCAGGCACTACAGTTTATCCTAGTTGGCCCCGAGGATAAACTTCATTGTCATGAGCTTGAGAAGGGAGTCAGAAGGACAAACTGAAAGGGTTGCGATCCCACTGAAAGGACAAATTAGGGGTATTTCCACTTCCAAACTTGAAGAACCTCTAAATTCGGTGTAGGGACTGCTGTTCCTCTGTGTTCATAAGTGCTCAGCATGATAATCTGCAGAGACAATCAATTCTGACAATTCACTATTTCACTGGAACCGTGAAAATCAGCAGTTACTTCAGCTGGTTCAAATTAGAAGGATCTATCATTTTGTTTTTGCTTTGGAAATGTTGTGGACGACAGACATGTTTGATTTAGTCACTGATTACATTTACATTCTGCTGTAATGGATTAATCTAGCAGCATCATACTTTTTGTTTTTAACAGAAAGCTTAAAGGCAAAGGAAAAGACAAAAAATAAAATGTTATAAGAAAAAGATTATTAAGCACCTATTCATGGGTAGGACGATTATTTCAAAGTGGAGTTAGTTTAGAAGTTTCTAGGACATGTGCATTTATAGTTTTAAAGATCTCAAACATAGTTAAAGGCTAATTTTGTCATTTTACAGAGGACAGAACTGAGAGTCAAGAAGGTTGGGTGACTTGCTCACGGTTACATGAATTCTTATTAATTGAAGAGCCCAAACTCCAATCCAGCTGCTCTGACTCTTAGCCCACTGCTCTTTACATTGCTCCTTGGTGGTTTGCTTTTTTGTTGTTGTTTTTTTGTATTTTTTTTAATTTACCAAGTCTTTTGAGATTTGAACCAAAATCCCACTTATCATAAATTCCAATTTCCTTCTGTTATTCTGAATCCTGAAAAAGAGGTAGATGGTTTTACATATCTTGAAATCCACAACGTGAATAAATACTACCAGTACTTTCTCCATTTTCCAGCTCCATTTTTATCTATATATTTGCTTCATTATTTTCCACTTTATAAAGACATTGGTGCAAGTTACAAGCATGGTAATAGATAACCCCAAATTCATTCAGATTGATCAAGGTTATGACCTCAGAAGAAAGAGAGAGCTGTCTTTGGTCAATGTCTGTATGTAAAAATTAAAGAGATAGACCCTGATTGGTGCCCCTTATTACTTACATCACATGCACATCTCCCAATCAATCTCTGCGACCAGGAGAATAGGCCTATATTCACCTCTTCTTCAAAGGATGCAAACAAAAATCTTGTCACTTCATTTACCTCTGGATGAGGAGCAATACTCTTGATCTAGTCTAGATAGATAGATGATAGATAGAGATAGAGATGTATATTTATAATCCTGAGCCTAGAGCTAAGTAATAAATTTAAATAATCTATATTCATTTATATAATGGTGAGGAGAGAATAATCTCTTTTAAAAGAAAAAAAAGAAGTATCACATCATTATCCTGGTCCAGAACACCATAGCAGTTTGGGAAAGAACAAGGACTCATTTGTTATTTTCAGTTCTCTTGAAAAAAGTACACAGGAATGCCACTGTCCCATCTTGAAATTACAGTCTCTCATTGGCAAAACCCTTACCTTCTTCTCTGTATTTTCTTCACCTGTGTGCTTTCTTGGGGATTGGTCATACCTCGAGGAGCCATTTTGTCACCTAGTCTGTGAAGCAAAGGCAGCATTTTCTCTTGTACCTCAGGTCCTGAAGAAACCTTGGGACATCCTTCTGATTTCTTATTATTTTTCCCACAGGAGAAATCTCCCTTTTCCAAAATGCATGCATTTACTCTACTTCTTCTTCTCATTACCATCTTTTTATCTGCCAATAAGCCCCCTCATGTATTGGCAATCTTAGTACCTACATCAACGTGTTCTCCATTTCTATTTCTGTCATACATCCATGTAAGTGCTGAACAAAGCCATGGTGGAGACTGAGGCAAAAGAAAAATGTGTGCCCCTCAACACACTTATCAAAACATCCTCCTATATTTTGAACCAAGCAGTAAAAGGTAATAAAATTCTATAATCAAAAAACATGACTACGTATAGAGCTCCCTAATGCGTAGTCTGTTTGCACATCAATGCCTACTCCCATAAATTCACACAGTATGAAATGCAGGTCTACAGGGGCCTAGGAACTGCAGGCAGTTTGGAAATGATCGTGTGTATTAATAGAAACAGTGTTTGAACATGTGTTATATGCCAGGAACTGAGCTAAGCACTTTTCACAGATTACCTCATTTAATCCTAGGTATCTTCCCCACTTCTCTCTAAGCTTCACTAGAGCAAGGGCTTTGTAGATTTTGCTCACATAGTCGTGTTGTATCTCTAATACCTAGCATAGTGCCAGGCCCCTTATATAAGTTATAATACTAACAGTATAAATATTGAAATAGAACTAAAAATGAACTTGGATAAAAAACTTCAAATGACTTACCTCTTCCCCAATATTTGCTTGAACCCTTTAAGACTGGATAATTTTGAATGGTTTTATGTTTGTGAAGAGGCTTTCCTAATTGAATTAGAATATTTCTGTTGGACAAACATGTCTCAAGAAATTGGATTCGGTTTCAGTGGCTTTAAACAACATAGAGATTTTTCTTTATCTGGTATAATGGGTTTATACATGAAAAGTAATTTCACTTCTAGTAATGTCAGATGAGGTAATTAGTACCAATTCTCCCACCAAAGACAACAAGAAAAGCTGGACAAAATATTTTTAAAAGCCTGTATTTTAGAACTAATAAAACAATGAAGATTAGTAAGCTATGATCCAGTGCGGATGGGGCTCAGGTTATGGTTAAGGTTCTCTTAGGGTAAGGTTGTCTTTTTTGAGGTTATTTGTTATTTCAGAAGGGGAAACTGCAGGTTAGGCTTAGCTGCACTTTGGATAGTCTTCATGCACTAGGAAAACAGGGATTTGGAGTAAAATCTTCACACACACACACACACACACACACACAACGCACACGGAGTTGCTCAACACTGAAAGGCTATACCTAGCAATAAAGGGTGAATCCAGATAAGATCCCAAGGGACTGCACCTCAGCCTCATGTAATATTAAGTCCAAAAACTGTATTAACATAATTCTGAAAAGCTATTTCCCTGTGATATCTAGCCAAAATGATGATGATGATGATAATGATAATCCTCTTTGGAGGAAGATAATATCCTGGGTCACAGATTATTTCTACCAGGTATTTGCAAATATAGTCAGAAGATGTACTTAGGGCGCCTGGGTGGCCCATGGTTAAACAACCAACTCTTCATTTCGGCTCAGGTCATGACCTCAGGGTTGTGCGATTGAGCCGCATGTAGGCTCCATGCTGGAAGTGGAGCCTGCTTAAGATTCCCTCTCACTCTCTCCCTTTGCCTCTCCCCACAGCTCCCCCACAAAAAAGAAGAATAAAAAGACATACTTAAAAATACTCAGGCAGCAAAGACAGAAGATAACGTGAACCTACTATAAACAGACTCCAAAAGCCTTGGATATTAAGGATATCAGATACTGACTTTAAGATGAGTGTGCTTATAAGGAGATAAAAGACAGGAGTGAGAATTTGAAGGAGAATAAAAACTTCGCCAAAAATGAAAATCCTAGAACTGAAAAACACAACAACTGAAATTAAGAACTCATTTGGTAAGTTTTATAGAGGATTAGTCACAGCCAGAGGTAAGTTAAAAGAATATATCCAGACTAAAACCCAGAGAAAGGGCTGGAAAATAAAACAATAGGGCACAAGACAAAGGTGGTTGAAAGACTGTTATTAGGCATACAGTTAGGGTCCTCAAAAGGCAGGTCATATTTTAAGAGATAATGATGGTAACTTTCCAAATTAAAAGATCGTCATCAAGTCATAGTTTCAAGAAGCATGAAGAACATCATGAAGAAATAATACAAAGAAATATCCCCCACGGGGCGCCTGGGTGGTGCAGCGGTTAAGCGTCTGCCTTCGGCTCAGGGCGTGATCCTGGCATTCTGGGCTCCTCCACTGGAAGCCTGCTTCTTCCTCTCCCACTCCCCCTGCTTGCGTTCCCTCTCTCGCTGGCTGTCTCTATCTCTGTCAAATAAATAAATAAAATCTTAAAAAAAAAAAAAAAAAGAAATATCCCCCAGACACATCAGTAAAACCACTGAAAACTAAAGATAAAAGAAAAAATATCTAAATACAGCAGGAGAAAACAAAAGAGGTTACCTTAAAAGAAGCATCTGCTGAGACTTACAGCTGACTTTTATATGGAAAATTTAAGCCAGAAAACAATAACATCTTTACAATATTTAAAGAAAATAAGACAACTGTGAACTCTATTCCTACCTACAAATATCTTTCAAAAATGGAAATAAAATAAGGATATTTAATCATGAGTCTACCTGTGATCAAAAAAAATCTAGAAGCAACTGTTTAATCAGACAGAATGAAAAAACTTCAGAAAAAAATTGAGCAAGAAAATAACTAAGCATGTGAGAATATTAGAATGGATACTAATCATATAAAACTTTAACAATGATGCTTTTTAGACTTTCAAATAGAGGAAGGATGGGGACACCTGGGTGACTCAGTTAGTTGAGCGTCTGCCTTTGGCTCAGGTCCTGATCCCAGGGTCCATTGAGTCCCACACTGGGCTTTTTGCTCAGCAGGGAGCCTGCTTCTCCCTCTGCTGGCTGCTCCCCTGCCTATGTCTCTGACAAACAAATAAATAAATAAATAAAATCTTTAAAAAAATAATAAAATAAAATAGAGAAAGGATTAATTACGTTTTAAAAATGGCACGTATTCTAAAATCCTTGAGTCATTCAGAAGCAGAGTGAAAATAACAATTAGTGTGAGGCTTTGGTAAGTGAACAATATTGCTTTTTCTAAACACCACTAAAAGAATCTTAAGGATGCATATTATTCAAGCTAATAGAAGAAAAGGAATTTTTTTAAAAAACTCAATTTTTTTGAAGGACAAAAGCAGGAAGGACAAATAGAAATAACTAAGGTGGTAAAACTCAAAAATATTGGTAATTACATTAAATGCAAAGGAACTAACGTTCCATTTAAAAAATAAAGTCAGACTGGATTAAAGATACAAAGTTCAACTGTATGTTGTTCATAAAACACTCATTTGAAATATAACAATACAGAAAAATGAAAAGGAAACAGATAAAGATGTGCTTTGTAGTTCTCTTGTATCTGTCTGTGGTTTTTTTTTTTTTCCTTTCCTTATAAGGACATTTGTCGTTCAATTTCAGGCCCACCCAGTTAATCCAGGATGGCCTCCTCTCAAAATCCTTCACCTAATTACATCTGCAAATCCATCTTTCCAAATAAGGTCATATTCACAGGTACTGGGGGTTAAAATTTGAACATATCTTTCTGAGAACCACAATTCCACCCACTACACAAAAAGTTTGAAAAATAATATGAAATGAATGAAGCTTTAGAAAAATACAAATGGTCAGGGGCGCCTGGGTAGTGCAGTCATTAGGCGTCTGCCTTCGGCTTAGGGCGTAATCCCTGCGTTATGGGATCGAGCCCCACATCAGGCTCCTCCGCTAGGAGCCTGCTTCTTCCTCTCCCACTCCCCCTGCTTGTGTTCCCTCTCTGGCTGGCTGTCTTTCTATTAAATAGATGAATAAAATCTTAAAAAAAAATACAAATGATCAAAACTATCAAAGGAAGGTACAGAAAATATGAATAGACCAGAAAATAAATGAATCCATTATTTAAATTTTCTCAAAGAAAAAACTCTAACCCTAGGTATCTTCTCTGGTGAATTCTATCAAATGTTTAAGGATACATGAATGTCAGTGTTAACACAAAATCTTCCAGAGAATAGATGGAGAATTATCACTCAAAAGCATGTTTTTTATATTCATGACAACCCTGATATCAAATCAAGCATGAACATCACAAGAAAAAAATTACAAGCTACCCAATTTCTTCATAAATACAGATATAAAATTCCTAAAGAAAAAATAGCAAACCATCCCAGTGATCTACAAAAGGATGAAATACCCTGACTTATTTGGATTGATCCAGGTTTAACATAAGCAAATCATTAATATAATTCATCACATTAACCAAACAAGGGACAAAAACCCTTGACCATCTCAATATATGTGGAAAAATTATTTGATACAATAATATATTTTCTCTTTTTAAAATATAGTTGACACAGAATGTTACATTAGTTTCAGGTGTACAACTTGGTGATTTAACAAGTTTATACATTATGCTGTGTTCACCACAAGCGTAACTACCATCTGTCCCATTACATTGCTATTACAATATCACTGACTGCATTCTTTATGGCGTGCCTTTTATCCCGTGATTTATTTTTTCCATAACTGGAAGCCTGTGTCTCCCTCTCCCCTTCATGCCTTTTGCCCAACTTCCTACCCTTGTCCCCTCCGGCAACCATCAGTTTGTTCTCTGTATTTATAGGTCTGATTGTGCTTTTTGTTTGTTTGTGTGTGTGTGTGTGTGTGTGTGTGTGTGTGTGTGTTTAGATTCCACTTATAGGTAGAATCATATGATATTTGTCTTTCTCAATTTGACTTATTTCACTTAGCACAATGCTCTCATTCTTTGATGTATATGTGGGTATTAATAATATTAAGGATCTTTCTTAATCTGACAAATGACCATTATCCAAAACCTCGAGCAAACAACCCAGCTAATCATGAAATGCTGAAAGTTCCTCTTGTAAAACTGGGAATGAAACACAGACATTGTCATTCAACATAGTACTGGAGGTGGTGGTCTTATTGCACTTAGGAAATAATAAAATGTTGAAAAATTTGAAAGGGAGAAATACAACCATCATAAATCACAGTTTTTAATCATACTAACCACACAATCACAGTTGACATGATTGTACACATAGAAAATACAAAATAATCTCCAAATAAACTATTAGAGTTAACAAGTCAGTTTAATAGGTAAAAACTGCTAAAACTACTTTTACCTTTGGTAAAACCAGCATAATACTAATTCTAGTCTCAAGGACATACCCAATATATATAAATACAAGCACATGTACCGTAAGTGTCCAAAGAGATTTGTTCAAGAGCAAAAATCTGAAAACAAACCCCATTCTCATGAACAGTAGGAATGATAAATTCTAGTATATTTATACAATGGGTTACTATTCAGGAAGGAAATTTAACAAACGACAACTCTGTGCAACAACATGGATAAATCTCACAAGGCTAATGTTGAATAAATAAAGCCAGACATGAAAGAATACATAATGTATGGGCATCATTCCATTTGTATAAATTTTAAAGGCAGGCACATGGAAATTATAATATTTGAGAATACATGCTTAGATGGACAATGATCAAATAAATCAAGGAAGTAATTGTCACACATGTTAGGAAAGGAGTCAACCTTTTGGAAGTAGAATAAGATCATTATTGGGTGTGGTGTGTGAGATGCTGGTGATGTTCAATTTTTTTATCTGACTGGTGGTGCCACGAGCGTTTATTTGCTTTGTGTTAAATCAGCAACATATATAACTTTTTAAATATGTTTTCTATATATACTATACATTTCACAATTGTAATGATTAAAACAAAAAATGAATTTTTCAAATTTGATCAGGGGCATCAAGAAAGCTAGTAATGCAATAATTTATACACCGGACCAGGATTAGGATAAAATGAATGAGGTACTCACGTTGAATACAAAATCTAAGGGAGTGCCAAAGAATTCATTAATCAAAAGTGAATAATATTGTAACATAATAATTAATATTAATGCAAAAAAATTTATGCTGAACAACATATTAAAATAATAACAAATAATAAATATGAAGATAATATCAATATGGACCAGGAACTATTTTTTTTAAGTTTTTATTTATTTATTTATTTGAGAGAAAGAGAGAGAGCACAAGCAGGAGGGAGGGGTAGAGGGAGGAGAAGCAGACTCCCTGCTGAGCAGGGAGCCCAATGCAGGACTTGATCCCAGGCCCTGGGATCATGACCTGAGCCACAGGCAGACACTTAACCGACGGAGCCACCCGGGAGCCCGGACCAGGCACTGCTTTAAGTGCTTTTATGGATATTCACTGTTTTGATCTGTATAGAAGCCTATGAGGTAGGTGCTATAATTATCCCTTATTTTACTAATAAGGAAACTTTGAAACAGTGGAAAATGGCCATTTTCCCAACATCATCCAACTGTGCATGGCAACGTGAGAGATCAAAGCCCGTCCAAACTCTGGAAGCCAGGATCTTTGGGGCAGAACAGTAGTAGCAAATGTGGCCAGGTTGTGGCAGCTAGTGATGTCCCTTGATTCCTCCCATTGAACATACGCCCTCCACATCATATGTTTGTAAGTGATTACTGTGTTGGGAGGGAGGATAAAATTGAAGGAAGAATATTAGGGAAATCTATATAATTTGGGATCTTATAAAATCTTCAAGAAGCCTCTCTTTCTTGATTAAGTATGATCCCCATGGTATGAGATATGCCAAGCAGCCAAGAAAAACCTCCCAGAGTTCTCCCAGGCGAAAGATTCTGTCTCACTTCCATAATTCACACTGCTCAGAGTTCCTGTGAGGATTACGTCCAGTAAACTTAATATTTGATAAATATATCAAAAAAATACAGATTTATATTGATTAATTCAAAAATTACATCACAGTACAATACTGCATGTTAAAAGCAACTTAGAAAACCATGAAAATTTTGATGTTATTTTCTTTAAGCATGAGGGCCTGGGTAGGGATTATATGGCCTCAGGGTTTATTTACCTTCTGAAATACTAACTCATTAACCAAACATCATCAATTAGACCGTTGTCTTCAGTTGCAGTCATCTCGATATGAGACAAAAAGAAAAAAAAAAAGTCAGAGAATAAGTTCGGTAAAAGTATACAAAGCAGCTGAAATTTCAAAGGTGGCTCAAAAATTAATGACTCGTAGTCCCCCTGAGGTGCAACAGTATGGAAAATAGAGAAAAACAGAAAAAAAAATTAGGGAACAAAACAATTCCAATGAATATTAATGACAGACGGGCACTTTTTCGGCAGAGCTTTGTAGGTAGGAAGGAAATAGAATTTGTGAGAGGGTAAATTTCAATAAACAGTTATTTATAGATATGGGGAAATGAGTTCTGCTGAATTTCAATCCTTCTTAAATGGTGACAATGTCCATTTTTTTCAAACAAGTCAAACTTTTTGAGAAATAAGGCTTGCTGTAGGCTGCCAATATATCTCAGTAGAACATGAAAAATTCCATTAGACAACCACTTTTAAAAATCTTTCCTAAATAGCCAGTTTGATGGTTTCACAGAGCCATAACTCTGAGTCTATTTCCTGAGTCTTAAAAAAAAATGCCTTTAAGTATTTAGCCATCCTACTTTCTGTTTTTATGAAACTATGACATAAAGTATCACTGAAGACAAATGATAATTCCTCTGTAGGAATGCTCTGCAATGACGAGGGTGGGAGGAGGGCTGAGCAAGAGTACTGAGAAGCAGAGCTGGAACTCTCAGCCCTGATCTAGGAAGGTGCTGAGAGAGTTAAGGTAAGACTCCAAGTATTGGGGCACCTGGTGGCACAGTCAGTTAAGCATCTGAGTCCTAGTTTCAGCTCCGGCCGGGATCTTGGGGTTGTGAGTTCGAGCCCTGCATCTGGCTCTGCACTGAGCGTGGAGTCTGCTTGAGTTTCTATCGCCTTCTCCCTCTACCCTTCCTCACTGTGCTCTCTCTCTCTCTCTAAAATAAATAAATAAATCTTAAAAAAAAAAAAAAAGACTCCAAGTATCAATCACCGTAGGAAAAAATTAGAATTAAGTGTTTTAAACAACCATGGTGGAAAGGTCACCTTTTTCAATTCTCAACTTGAATTAGCAACCTGTGAACCATAGTTTTCTGAGGCTCATTTTGAAAATTTTAGAATGAAAATTAATAGACAAAATGTCAGGTCCAAAACTTTAGAATAATCTTTGTGATGCTCAGTTGGGTCCCAAAGCCTTTCAATTCATCTCCTCCTCATTATTTTTTGTAACAAAAGAAGTTATTTTTGACTGTTCGTGTTTCCATGCAACCATCTTTGACTGTTAAAGCCAGAGATGGATCTGTCAGAGCTGTCAATATCTCTCTGTGTTTGGGATTTCAGCCTTTCATCTGAACATATAAATGTAGAGCTTTTGTGCTTTGCAGTTTTGTTTTTTCATGAGCCCGAATGCAAAAGAAACTGAGCTAAGAATGGCAGCTACAACTCATCTGACAAAAAAAGATAATGTGAAAAGGGCCAATTTTTCAAAGATGGAAAATGTTTGGGGCATTACAGGTTTTGTGACTCCAGCAATATGTTTCTCTTTTCCGAATTGTTGCTCATTACTGTCAATCACTATCCTACCCTAGAACTCTAGATCCTGTCATTCGCACTTCCAAATGCAAATGAAAAAAACATATGCCTTTTCAATTCAATCTTCAAGTTCACTTTAATTAGTTTGGGTTTTTTCCCCTGCATTGGGATCTAAATAAATGCAAGCAACCAGGAGCCCTCACCTAGTTGTGGCTCAAGGAATGGAAGCTCGAATCTTCCCAGAAGACATGGTACTTTGTCCTGAATGTCGGGAGATTGCAGTGAGCTGTGGACCACTCTTCCAGGGAATAGTGATGGCCGCCAGGGCATACATGTAGCCTCCATGCAGAACGGCCATCATGCAGAGAAGTTAGAATTCTCCCTTCCACCTCCACAGATTCTCCTTCCTTCAACAAACAGTACTTGAGTCTTACCCAGGTAGCCTACCAGGTCTGGGTACAACGGCAAACGAGTCACAATCCCCACTTTAAAGTCGTTATGGCCGGTGAAGGAGCACCAGATGAAGACTGGGGAAATAGAGTGAGGTTGTCTATGCCATTACTCCCTGTTCACTCCCAGAAGGCAGAAAGTCTATTAACAAATGATATCGCAGAGTCAGTTTAGAGACACAATCAAAAATTTGCAAGTTTTGTCTTAGCCATTTCATTTTAAAGGCTCTAAAAGACCTAGAGCCATATCTACACACTGATTCCATGGAAGAGGTTAGGTTATGAGAACATGAGAGTCCTCTCACCTCACGAAAAGTCATGAACTGATGATCAGACTAGGTCACTGTCCACCTCAAACCCCTCAATGATTTCTCCCTGCATCCAGAATAAAATCCAAACTCCTTCCATGCCTAGGAGGCCCTGCATGACACGGCCCTGAATAACTCTCCAAACTGCTCTTTTTCATCCCTCTGACTAATGCTGCTGTTATGAGTGCCTCATTTCTGCCTTCAAATATGCCAAACTTATTTTCATGCCAATTTACTAGTATGTTCTTTTGGCTTGGAATTCTCTTTCTCCAAATCATTGTATGGTTGCCTTCTCCTCACCAATCAGTCATGACTTCACAATTCTCTAAAGTAAAAGGACACCGTCTTATCTTCCCTCCCTGGACTCCAGTTAGTCTGACAGATTTTCTTATTTGACTGCTTTTAGAATTTATCTGTACCTGAAATTACGTATATGTTTGTATGTTTAATGACTATCTCTAAATTTTGTAGGCATTCCATTTTCTTTACTTCTTCATTCCTGAAGGCTCAGTTATTATCTGGCCTCATAGCGGGCCTTTAAAAAGATATCTGCTGATTGATGCATTGACCCATTTCAAGGATTTTTTGAAGTATTGACAGAAAGATGGGTAGGAGAGTTTCTGTGGGTACAAGTGTTAGGCAAAAACAAGAAACGTGTTAATATCAATATAACTTTATCTGCATATACATACTAAAAAACTAGTCATATATGAGTTATGTGGTTCAATATTGTAAGTGCTATAGAGTATAGTCAGAATTTAAGAAATGAGAAATACACGGAAAATAATGACATCTTAGCTAGAACCTTAAAGATAAGTAGGATAAAGCTAGATGCTGGGAGAATAAGAGATGAATGGGGAAGAGTGCTCCAAAAATTACATAGTATGTAACAAGCCCAGAGAGGTTTGAAATCTACCAAGAAAAAAAAGGCAGACATTGAAAAGTGTGAAACAACAAGTAATAGCATTATATTTGCATGATAGATAAATGGAAGGGCTGGGACTGAAAGCAGGGAACTGAGTTTAGAGAGCTATTGAAGAAATCCAGAAGAGAGATGATAGCTTTCTTGACCTGGCTGGATCCACAGGGGATGGATGGAATTGAATGAATCAAGAGATTTACAGATTTTATAGAATCAATGGGACTTGGTCAATTAGGTGAGAGAGTGAACAAAGGGAGTAATTTTTATCCAGTTTCCTTTAGTAGGCATTTAGATGCATGGTGGCTCCAGTCATTGACATAGAGGATCTCAGAGGAGAAGCAGGTTTCCGTGGACAAGATGATGTTCCTGTTGGGTTTAAATTGTCAGAGGAACAGCCCAGTGGAGATATTCAGGAAACTGTTGGATATACATGTCTGGGAAGGTACATGTGTGTGTTATCAGAATATAGATGATAATTAAAATTTTGGGAGTAAATGAGGTCATACAGTAACAGAACACAAAGGGAGAAAAGAATAAAGTGTCAACAGAACTCTGTGAGTTAACTGCAGGTTACCAATACGTAACACATAAAAAAGGGGGAAGAGAACCAGCTATGACATTTACTTAGAGCATCCAGAAAGAAAAGAAGAAAACAAGTAAGTGTGACATCACAAAAACCAATGAAGAAGAGCATTTCAGGAAGAGCATTCAACAGTGTCAAGTGCAGGGGGGAAAAATCAAATTAGATTAGATTTCCAAGGTGCCCCGATATTTAAGTAAAATTACTGGTTATTATCACAAGAAAGTTTTAATGGAGTGGGGAAATGAAAGTGGGTTCAAGACTATAGGAATAGGATAGGAAAACATGGGAGGGGGAAAAATATGGCCATAATGAGGGAAGCAATCCTCTTAAGAAATTTGGCCACTGTTCCAAGGTGAGTTAAAGATGAGAGCAGAAAGAGAGATGGGAAAACACTGTGTTTATGATGGAAAGTAACTGAGAATATTTAAATGCTGATGGAAAAGAGCCAGTGAGGAGGGTGGTTTTGAAGATACAGGAAAAGAGATAATTGATAGAGCAAGATGACTGCCGAAGTGGAAGGCTATATAAGAACGGGATAGATAAATTATAAGAAGGGACACTTTTTTCTCATGAGAGGATTATAAAAGGAAAGAATATGTGTAGACCAAGTAAATTATAGATGTGTGGAACAGAAGAGAGACAAATAACTAGGAGAACATAGGGAGAATGACAGATGGTATTGATGATGTGAATTTTTCAAGGCATTGGTCTATGTGCGTTTGTGATTTCCTTCAGCAGGGCTCAACCATCTGAATATAAAAATAAAAAGAAGGTAGTTATATTGGTCAAGAATTGGGGCTTTGTTGGGTATTCAAGTGAAATAGCAAGATAGCAAGGCAATTACAACCGATTGAAAACTCCAATCATATGATCTAGAATGGACAGTAAATGTACGGAATAAAGTCAATGTTAGAGTAAAGTAGCAGGGAGTTAACAGGCCGGCAGAATTCCAAGGAACTGAATATCCTGATTTATCTTACTTCTCATTCTCTCTTTTTAATACATTCGAATAAGGTTTCAGCCCCACCACTCCATAGAAATTTCTCCTGTGAAAAGGACTCATGATTTCCGTCTTGCTAAGTATCAATGAATAATTCTCAGTCCTCATCTTCCTAGATCCCTCAGCAGCGTATGACACATGTTCATCACTCTCTCTTTCTTGAAATTCCTTTTTTTCCCCTTGGGTTCCAGAACACCACACATCTTTGCATTTGCTTCTACCTTCCCAGACACTCTTTAATATATCACTGTCCTGCTCTATCACCTCCTTTTGAATGATAATTTTGAAGCATCCAGAGCTGAATCATTGAACTTCCCTAAGTGATTTCACCAACTCTTCAGGCTTTATATATCATCTATTTTCTGATAGCTCCCAGATTTGTATCTTTAGCACCAATTTCTTCCTTTCTCACTCTTCTGACACTTAAAATTTATTTAGATGCCCAAAAAGTATCTCGAACTTAAACTTTGTCAAACAAATTCTCAATCCTCCACCAACCCTATTCCTCCTTCGGTTTTTCCCATTTAGTAAATGGCACAGCAATTAAAAGTTGCTCAAAGTAAATACTTGACACTCATCTTTGAGTCTTCTTTTTCTCTCACATCTCATATCCAAACCATCAGCATACAATATTGGTCTTTCAGCAATATGTATCAATAAATCTACTTCTTGTCACCTTTACCATTAACACCCTAATATGAGTCGTTTCCTGTTCTCCCACATATTTCCACAAAAATCCCTTAATTAAGTGTTCTCTTTCCATTTTTGTCCCCTTAAAGTCAATTTCTACTACAATGGCTACAATTTCTAGCCATATGTGATTGTTTAGTAACAGAAATTTGATCATGACTATTTCCTGCTCGGAACTTCCCAAAGGCTTTCCAATGAACTTAGAATAAAATCCAAATTTGTTTCCATGGACCTCAAGTTTACAATGACTTTAACTACCCTTCCAATCACTTACTCCACTTCTACCACACCAAATTGCTGTCCCTTTAACTCGTGCTGACGTCTAAGGTTTTATACTTGCTGTTCCTACTGCCTAGCATGTTTCACTCTCAGTTATTTACATTACTTGTTCATTCACCTAATTCAGGCATAGAATGGAACTTCAAAGAAATTTCCCCTTCCACTCAAACTGGTGGATTGAAAAATGGTCACAACTCTGCATTTCGTTGTATTAATTTTATACAGTTACAACTTTGCATGGCCATATGCTAAGCAGAGTGTATTTTTCTGCCCCTTGATTTGGGTCTGGCCCTGCAGCTTGCTTTGGCCAAGAGAATAGTTGCAGACTTGTCAAAAACAAAGGCTCAGAATGCGATTGCCCAATTGGTCTTTCTCTTGTACTTATACCTTCTGCAATGAAAAGTGCATGCATGGATAGCTGCTGATGTAAGGAGATTGAAAAACATGGAGAAGAACTGGATCTAACGTGAAGCATGGAACCCAGTCTAGCCACGCCCAACCTAGACCACTAAACTCCAGCCAGTGGGCAGATATTTGTGTTAAAAGCCACTGAAGTTTTGAAGTTTTTTTTTTTTTTTTTGCAGCAATACTGTGGCAAGAACTATCTGTTACGCTCTATTTATAAGAACCACACAAATCCCATCTCTTTCTATATGCCATTATTCCACTAGATTTTTTGATATCACTCATTTCTACCCAAAATTATAATACATATTTATTTTTTATTTGCTTCCCTCTCTAAAATATGTCCTTGGGGGAAAGAGTATGCTTGCTTTGTTTTGTACTTATTCCCAGTGCCTGGAAGCAGGTATAGTACAGAGTAGACATTCGATAAATACTTGTTAATGAATGAATGATGATGTAGGAAGTTCAGGTACTGAAGGTTATGATGAAGTTGAAAAACTGTTGCTGAAATTAACCAAATGAGTGAGCTGGCATGTTGCAAGGCTAAAGTCTGCAAGGCTAATTTTGAATTTGATATCAAAGAGGTGCAACCCTTTCAGGGTTCTAGATCACATGACAGAGAGGAAGCGTGAGCGAAACTCCTGCTGTCTAGACAGAGGAATCCTCCTCCCTCCACACCTCTGTTATCCACCAAACAATCAAGCAGTAGTACTCTGTAAGTACTCTGTAAGTACTCTGTAAGTATTCTTTCAGTTCCCCTTTTGTAAAGAATCATAACAATTTCTAATCGCGACTAGGCAGAATTTTTTTTTCAAAATATTAAAGGCACCACAAATTAACATGATAGATACATGGGGAAATTCTTTTTATAGGAGAAGGGAGTGCTTGAAACTGTAAGAGTAGTCCTGAAATTATCTGAATTTGTCCATTAATGTTAATAAGTAACTTGAGCCTGAGAAAAACTTCCTCTTCCTACCTAATACCGTTTTACAAAGTTTCCACCTCAGAACATCTGTTTGCATAATGGTTTTTCCAGTGTTCTTGAACTAAAATGTCAATTGGCAGGTAACATTTAACATTTTTAAATGCCCTGAAACTTGGGATTTGTTAATTATTTCTCCATTTTTCTGTGTTGATGTTATTTTCTTCTATGAAGGGTTCGTTTTCCTGAAGGCTATCTAACTAATGGTCATTGAGTACGTGCTTAGCATTAGAGTGACACAAAGTCTATTAGTTCTGACAGCAACTCCTTGCCATTTTTATGCTAGTTCTATTGAAAGTCGCATTCTGAACTGATTTGGTTAGAAAGAAGGTGCTCCTACCCTTTCGAATATGCCCCTACTCTCCAATCAGGAGTTGAAGTCCTGGAACAGAGACGCCAATTGGCCAGGCTTTGGTCAGCTGCCCACCACGTGAGAAGAGAACAGAGCACAGAAGGCATGCAATGAAATAGAGAAAAACCCCCAAAATGAAGTGGGGCTGCTGCACCTGAGAGAAGGGAGGTGGCAGCTGCCATGACCCAAATCAATGAATGTTCACCATTCTCATAGAACTCACAGCTCAATGGCCACGACACAGCATTCCTCACAGGGTGCAGCTTATCGAGTTGTACTCAGTCTGGCCAACAGAATCTTAATTTTCTCATCAAGGCTGGTTTCAAGCAGTTCAACTCTCAGATATAACAAGGCATGGCATATTTCCTTAACTTGCAGTTTTCATGAGAATGACAAAGTAATGTCTTGAAAGTAAGTGAAACAAAACTCGGGCTTTATACGTTTTACCTTCTTTTTAAACAAAGGAAATTATGGAGCTGTGTGTGTGTATGTATAATACACACATATAATTCTGTATATGAATATTTTACAAATATGTATGAATATATTTATACACTTATAATTCTGTATATGAATATTTCACAAAGCTAGGCATCTATAAATCAGTATACATATTCTCTAATGGCACTCTGATACAAATGTCTTTTCTTCTTCACCGATAACTGGGTGACAGTTCTTCAGTAGAGCAGATCGGAGTTCTCTACTCTGGTTCAGTTTGGGGTCTAGTCTCTTTTCTTTACCTTAGTGGTCATTTTCAGTTAATCGCCAACATCGGGCCCCTTCTGTTTTGCAATTGGATTATCATTCTTTTCTGAGTCCAGTTGCTAAGCTTAGAGTCTTTCACCCACAATTTATTTTAAATGATGTATCTTTATGAAATGAAGTGCCTAGAAAGCTTTGCTTCTTTCCAGTCTCCCATGAATTTCTCTATGCTGGCTTTATATCTTCCTAGGAAAGAACCTGGGATGCTGCAGCGCTGTCTTTCTAGCCTGAGCAACCCATGGTCAATAATTCATCAAGCCTGATAACATAGTAAATCATTTTAAAGTATTCTTTTGGTAGAATATTCACTTCCACTTGAGTTCCAGGTTCAAAAGCAAATGTATCATAGTACTTGGGAATACCATATTACTTCCAACAAATAACGCCATCAATACTTTCCTGATCGTAGTACTCAGCCTTCATACTGGTCAATTAATCCATTCACAACATTAAGTGTCCTATATATAGTCTATCATCATCAAATTCTACTTAAATTATTTAAACTATAAAAATACATAAGGCATTTCTCAGATTCTTTCCAATTCTGCTCATGCAACTTTCCTTTTGACAGCTAATAAGCCTGTCGAAGCTGACCTACGTGACAATGAAATTCAGGATACTCAGTTTGTAACTACACGGTAAAATTTATTTAATTGAATCATCTTTTCCAAGAAACAAAGAGGTGGGAGTAAGGCATATTTAGACACTAGGAACCTAATATCAATTTAATTTCCGGGTGTAATAGTTTGTTTTCATGTACAGTCTCAATGTTTCATGTGTAAAATGGAACTGGCTAGATTAGATGTACTGCGATTTGCCATCTGTTTTAACCTATTTTTTAAGTAATCGTATCTCGACGAAAGATTCACTTTAATTGTAGCTCGTGGTTAATCTTATCTTTTACTTCACAAACATTAGAGTGTCTATTCTAGGATCTTGAAGCTTCCCTCAAAACTGTAGCATATGACAGCATTTGACACTTACTGGTAAGGGAATAAACATTTTACATTATAAAAGTAAGTAGAAACCCCTACCAAATTCTGCAAATGTTCAGTGTGTCATGATTTTCAAGAAAATATTAAACATAACAGTGGTCTAAAATAGACAAATTATTCTTAGGATTAGATGATGTAAGACAAAGGATTCTGATATACACATTCTAATTTTCAATAAAACAAATCTTACCAAAAAAAAAGAAAAAAACCACCCACAGTAAAAACCATTGAAAGCAAAGTATCTCATGTTGGTGGTTTTCCATGCACAATGATATTTATTGCAGCATTAATACTAGTTTTACAACAGATAAGTGTCCCAAACTAGTAGTATTTATAGAACTGAATCTTTAAGAACTTTTAATAATATACGTGGTTTGGAAAAATTGTAATATGAGAAACATTCATAAGTTTATTAACTGAAAAAAGCATGATTAAAACTATTTCTATACTACCAATATTTACTTAAGAGATTACAGATTAATATAGAAACAAAGGCTGATTGAAAATACATTAATTAAAAATGTCTATCGTTATGTCAAAGGGATATATATGTCTTTCATTTCATTCCTAATATTTCCCTAATTTTCTATGTGAATGTAATTGGCTGATATGAAAAAAAAAAAAAAACAACTAGAGGGCATTATAAAGCAAATAAATCCTTTTAATTTTAATTCCTAAATGTTATACCTGTATAATGAGGTTTACGCAGAGTGCAATAAAAATATATTAGAATTACTTTTAAAATAAGCTTAGTCTAAAAACATTCTATTTTTATATCAGATTGAATTTCCCTTATGACACAAAACCATCCATTACATTCGAAAATAATATCAGTGTTAGCACTTCTAAATCCACCCCTTCCCAAAAAAACCTGGGTGAGAATACCATTCATTATCTGCTTTATACATATTAAAATGCACTAGAAACAAAACATATGCCTGTGACTTCCTTTAATGAGAACTAACCAATGGACAAACCCCCAAGTTATCTTTAGGCATATTATTTAATATTTTGCTAAAGCAATTTAAAACCAAATGTTGAGCTGCTTGAGATTGCTGGCAAGAGGGAATTATTTTAAAATTCTTTTTATAGTTTTTTAAAATAAACATTTCCTCTTCAAAATAAAATTGTTTTCAATCTGGGATCATTTAGATGCAAGCAACAAGAACCCCACACAGTTTGAAAGAGCAGTGTTTACCCTAAGGATTCCAAGCCACTTTGAGAGGCTAGACCACAAAATTAAGGCCGGCTTGGAGGAGGGGTGGGTGTTGGTAGTGCCAAATCTGTATCCCATTTTCTTCCCAAAAAGCCTTTGGTAGTGGGTTCTCCTCACCTCCTGATTTTTAATCCGTCAGCAGATTGATGGTATCTGTTTTTCTACGTCTGATAGCCCCAAAGGGCCCGACATGTTCTTAGATTTTAAATTCTCATGTATACTGAGTCCCCTCCCCAAATTCTTGGGCTGAGAAACTGATTTGCACAGTATGGGTAAGTTCCACCCAGGGATACACTCCTCTGCCAAGGTAGTTCTCAAAATAAACAAAAACAAAAACAGATGGAGCTTACAGGTATGCATGAAGAATATTTTATGACATACTATGAAATGATGACCGCTGGGAAAAAGCAGATACGAGAAATGTATAATGTGTGTGTTTACATATATATATAATATATATATAATATATATGTATTTATACTATTTCTTATTGACAAAACCAAGACATACTCTAATTTAATAGTTACATGTTTTACATGAAAACAAAGCACCAAAAATTAATATATACCACAAAGTTTCATAATTGAAAAAAAATTCTCCTAAAGTTTTAAAAAGATTTTATTTATTTGAGAGAGAAACAGCTAGAGACAAAGACAGCGAGCGGGGAGGAGAGGGAGCAGCAGACTCCCTGCTGAGCAGGGATTGTTTTTTTCCCCCCAACATGGGGCTCCATCCCAGGACCCTAAGCCAGAGGCAGAGCCAACTTAACCGACTGAGCCACCCAATTGCCCTGTATTCTCCTCAGTTTTCCTCTAAAATTGTACTTGCATGCTGGGAATAGCCAGCAACCCCTGTACCTACGGATGAAAGATTACTCCAAACTTCACCGTGAAACGGAGGAGAAGGCAAGGGGCTCAACGCTCAGAGGCGAAGACCTTTTGCTCTTCTTTGCTCCCGCTTTCACTGGTCCTTCGGGATAATCACAGATCCTTATCACCGTTTCTCAAGCACATGACTTTGACTGGGGTTTGTACTGAAAACTGGGAGACCTGTTTACGGGAAAAATACGATATGCTAATTTGGGCGTGTTCTATGCATTCTGCTAAACACAGCCTGGGGGACAATGCCTACATCTCCTAGGGTACAGGGCGACTGTTAGGAGCTAGGAAAGCTTCAGGAAGGCCACTCCCCACGGCATTCCAAGGGCAGAGTGGTCACGCAGGCCTCGGGGCCTACACCCTTCTGGGAAACCTTCCTTGCCCTCAGTGGCCTACGTGTTACATTGTAGCAAGCCAGGTATTATGGCTCATTTCATGCTCTACATTAACCCCAACACTTGCAAAGATTTCACAGTTAAGAAATAAGGGGATTTAAAGTATGGCTCTGGAATTGCAATGCCAGTTTTTGAATGCTGACTCTACCATTAATTAGCTATATACACTTTTAATAAACTACTCAATCTCTCTGCAGCTCAATTTTCTCATCTGCTAAATGAGGGTTATGACAGTCATAGGATTGTTCTGAGGATTAGACAAGTTACTATATGAAATAGGAGGACACTGGCATCTGGCACATAGTAATTTATTATGCTTTAATTATTTAAATGTTGCTGTATCCTTTGTTTTCAGATCACTGAGGCCCCAACTTTCTTTAGACAAGGACTACAAAAATATCCATTGTTTGTGGCTATAAAGTGGATTTCATGGAAGTCGTTTAATAAATTCTACAATAATCTTCCCTCTCAATATAGATATTAATTGTAATGCAAGTATAATTGTAGAAATCTGGGCACAAATCTCAACCATTAATCAAATGCTTTACTGATTTGTAATTTCTGACTCTAAAATACATATGAATTTTAGATAATTAGGGAAACAAATTAATATATAATTAAGGAGCCAAGCAGATCACTGATAAATCTCATACCTCAGCAAGAACTACTGCTAAATTTTCCATTTAGTCTTTTACCTATACATTTTGTAGTTTAGTTGAGATCATTCGTACATAAATTTTGTCTCTTGCTTTTTCATTTGATGTTAAATAGTGATTTAATAAAATAATGATTGATATAATCACTTTATAATCCTATTTTTCGTGGGTTTATAAACAAGCCAATTTATGAAGAGCTTACTACCTAGGCTTTTTAGGCTGCCATGGCTACTACGAAGTCATGAAAACACTGAAAATACTTATACACTTAAAGCAGCTATTTATTCAACACCTAATCTGGACACTTCATGCTACATGACTTAACTTGTTCACATTTTCAGATTCCCTGGGGACCTCTATGCACAATATTGGTCACCTTTTCTACCTGCTTCCTGACCTTCTGGGTCATTATTGTACATATTTTGTAATCAGAACACAGATTATCCTCTTCCATGGACTCTTGCTCAATGTTATTTTAAATACACTTAATGACCCTATGGCATTCCTGTGTGACATGATTTCACTCATATGTGGAAGCTACAGAACAAAACAGATGAATAAACAAGCAAACAAAAAGAATCAGACCTATAAATACAGACAAGAAACCGATGGTTGTCAGAGGGGCGCGGGTGGGGGATGGGCAAAATGAGTGAGTGGGAGTGAGAGATACAGGCTTCCAGTCATGAACAAGTAAGTCACAGGAATAAAAGGCACAGCATAGGGGATATAGCCGATGATACTGTAATGTGTTGTATGATGACAATGGTAGCTACACTTGAGGCAAACACAGCACAACATATAAAGAAGTTGAATCACTAGGTTGTACAGCTGAAACTAATGTCTGTTAACTATACTCAAATAAAAAAAAATTAACAAATAGAGATCTTCATATTAAAGATTTTACTGACGTGCCTGCGTGTCTGTCGTATTGGTTTTGCGTTGTTGCTGTAACCTTACTACAAACTTGGTGGTTAGAACAACAAAAATCTCTTACCTTACATTTCTGGGGGACAGAAGTCTGAAGTCAGTTCCATGGGGCTAAAGTCAAGATGTCGGTAAGGCTGGTTCTTTCAGGAAGGTCTGAGAGGAGAATCTGTTTTCTTGCCTTTTTCAGCTTCTAGAGGCTGTCGGTAGTCCTTGATTTATGAGTGGCCCTGCGTCCATCTTCAAAATACAACATTCTAATCACTGTTTCTATCATCACCTGTCCTTTCAGACTCTGACTCCTTTCCCACCCGTTATAGAGACTTCGTGATTAGACTGGTCTGCCTGCATAATCCAACATAATCCCTCCATTTCAAGATCCTTAATTTAATCACATCAGCAAAGTCCTCTTTGCCATAAAGTCACCTTTCCCAGGTACTAGGGATTAGGTTGTAGACATATTTGGGGGCCTTTATTTAACTCACCATGTATAGTTAGTGACTTATGCTCATTGCTAAGCCCTACAGTACGTTTATGTTCCTCTTCTGATATTATGTTGATTTCTCTTATGCTAATATCCATACCTTTACCTCAGTTATTCTTTTATTCTAACAAATGCAAATTTTAATTCATATACCATACCCAACAATCAATCAATCCACCAATGAATATCATACTTATTTTCCTGTTTTGGAACACATAAAGTTATTTCCAAATTTCTAATATTCAAATAATGCTGTGATGAATATCCTTGAGCAAAAAAGCATCTGCATTTTAAATTATTCTCTTAGGAAAGATTCTCAGAAGTAGAATTATTAGGTCAAAGGGTATAAATATTTTATTACTCTTAAGAATTATTGCCAAATAACTTTCTAAATATGTTGTTCTAAATGATATTCCCATAAGTAGAATTTGACAGGGTCTATCTCATGACATACTTGCTGTCGCTGAGTTTTTGCAATTAAAAAACAAAAATCAGGGGCGCCTGGGTGGCACAGCGGTTAAGCGGCTGCCTTCGGCTCAGGGCGTGATCCCGGCGTTATGGGATCGAGCCCCACATCAGGCTCCTCCGCTGGGAGCCTGCTTCTTCCTCTCCCACTCCCCCTGCTTGTGTTCCCTCTCTCGCTGGCTGTCTCTATCTCTGTCAAATAAATAAATAAAATCTTTAAAAAAAAAAAAAAAAAACCAAAAATCAGGGGCACCTGGGTGGCACAGCAGTTAAGCGTCTGCCTTCGGCTCAGGGCGTGATCCCAGCATTCTGGGATCGAGCCCCACATCAGGCTCCTCCACTATGAGCCTGCTTCTTCCTCTCCCACTCCCTCTGCTTGTGTTCCCTGTCTCGCTGGCTGTCTCTATCTCTGTCAAATAAATAAATAAAATCTTTAAAAAAAAAAAATCATAGCTAACTTGCTTGAAAAACTGAGATGTTGTTTTAATTTATATTTTCTTGAAGAGTAATTATAGTGATTATTCCTTTCATTTTTTAACTGTTTCTTTTTTTTTTTTTAAGATTTTATTTATTTATTCGACAAAGATAGAGACAGCCAGCAAGAGAGGGAACACAAGCAGGGGGAGTTGGAGAGGAAGAAGCAGGCTCCTAGCGGAGGAGCCTGATGTGGGGCTCGATCCCATAACGCCCTGAGCCGAAGGCAGACGCTTAACAGCTGTGCCACCCAGGTACCCCTTAACTGTTTCTTTTTATCTTGAGTTATCTATTTTTGTTTTTTAATTGTTGTTGATTTTTTAATATTTTTTTCTCATTTGGAACAAAATCATTTGTGAATTCCAGTGAAAATATTTTGTTTGTATATAATTATTTTTGTTATAAACCAATTAATTTTATTTACTACTACGGTATTTAAAAGTTTCTGTAACTGTGGTTGCAATAAATATTCTGGTGTGCTACTGAATTTTTATATTCCTTTTCTCAGTCTAATAGTCCATATCAACCAATTCTTTTTCAATATATTACAACATGGTCTGAGCAAAAGCAAATATTTATATCCAAACTTCTTATGCCACTTGAGATTAGGTTTGATAAAAGCTGAACGGAATTTTATTCTAGTGTTTTAAATTCAGTTTCACAATTTTTCTCTAATATTTTTTCTTTAAAGTCAGTAGACTGCTTTCAAAAATTTGATTAGTAACAATATGACCTAATTATACATTTATTATACCAAATTTGATCGATGACAGGTATATTAGTTACCTGAGCTGTAGTAGCAAATGGCCACAAACTGAGTGGCATAAAACAACAGAAGCTTATTTTCTTACCATTCTGGAGGACAAAAGCCCAAAATCAGTTTCATTAGACTGAAACAAGTGTTGGCAGGGCAGGCTGTGTCGGGAGGCTCTCTGGGAGAATCTGCTCCGTGCTTCCTCCAGCTTCTGGTAGAAGCCCATACTCATTGGCCTATGGTAACCTCACTGCATTCTCTGCTCCAGCTTCATACCACCTTCTCTGTGTGTGTATCAACTCTTTCTCTGCCTCACTTTTTTGATACATGTGATGGCATTTAAGGCCTACCCAGATAATCCATGATAATCTCATCTCAGAATTCTTGACTTAACCACATCGGCAGAAACATCTGTTAACATATACGATCCAGGAACTGAGATCTAGGAATCTGTGGGGCTCATCTTTCAGCCCACTATAACAGTATCCCAAAAGGCCTTTCAATAGATGCAAATCTCTGATTACCCTTTGTGTCAAGGGAGAAAAATCTGACAAAAATTCTCTAAGGATCATGTGTTTTGGAGAGTAGGTCTGGTGAAAACCCCATGGGTGCTGCACAGAAAAAGGAAGGAAGAGAAAGAAAAATAGAGGTCTCTATGGAGATTTTTTTTTTTATCTTGAATTATTAGCAGCTTTCCAGTGTTAATCAGAGAAGGACTGGAAGAAGAAATGTTAGTACTTAAAATATTATATTTCCCGTGGACATGAGAAATGTTTGTTTCCGAAAAGGGAATATTCCAATGTGAAATAACCCCGTCAACAGCCAACTCTGGGAATTGTAATCTTCCTATCGTAGATTTAAACAAATACCGGGAAAGGCCAGCATTACTGTAGGTTATGTTTCAATCATTCATTTTACAATAACAAATAAATCTATCTCAAAAATGCTTTTCTATACTTGAAAATATATCATAAAATATAAAAACTTCTAAAACTAGCTTAACCTATGTTCCTACAATATCATGCTTTCTTAGGGCTCCTGGGTGGCTCAGTCAGTTAAGCAGCTGCTTTTGGCTCAGGTCATGATGTCAGGGTCCTGGCGTTGAGCCCTGAGTCCAGCTCCCTGTTCAGTGGGGGGGTCTGCTGCTCCCTCTTCTCCCTCTGTGCTCTCCCTCCTCCTCTCTCTCAAATAAATTTTAAAAAATCATGATTTCCTAATTTTGTTATTTTCAAAAAGCTTATAAAGTAATGTTTATTTTATATATTTATTTATTTATTTATTTTTGCACATATATATGGAATATTCTCCATATCTTTATTCAACATGTCATCCTGTTGTATTTTTTATTAGAAGAAATTCAAGTACCTCTGTCTCAAATGTCTATCCTTTGGGTATCTCTGTAGTCATAGTAGTTACGAAAGAGGTTGTTGAGATTTGTCAGGACCATTCTCAAACACCTCAGTCGTTTCCTTCTATAAAACTATGTCTAAAAAAATGACATTTTTTTTTAATACATGATAGCTTGTGTGTGAGATAAGAAGACCATGACATACTGACAGGCAGGGCAATCTGAAAAAGTAGGTATTCCTCCCCTATCTTTTCCTTCTTCTTCCAGATATACCGGCAGTGTCTCTAGAAGTGTGTTGAAAAAATTGATGGAGCATATGTGATGTAATACGTGGGCAAGGGAAAAATGTTTTCAGAAAAGTATCACACTTAAAATGTTCTTGAGGATGCCTCAGATTTGGGTCTTTATTTCTGCCAAATTCTCCAATGTCTGCGCATATTTTTAATCTAACAAAAGAACAAAGACCAATCATAGGTCTCTTTCTTGATACAGCTCTGGCAATTAATATTCATGTTCACCTTAGAGACATTTTCCCCACCACAGGCAGCCATTTGCTGACATTTTGATTCAGAGATTTGCAATTGCAGACAATTGGTATCTAAATGAGTTGTGACAGTTGGAAGGAAAACTACTGTTTTAAGATTTTCTTTCATATGTCAAATCATTTCATTACTTAATTTTCAATGACACATTTAATGGTGTTTTTCATCATGATAAAAGTAACACAATCCAGAAACTGGTCTTTTGACATGCAATGTATTTTGACATAAATCAAAAATCCTATTAAACTTTTAAATCACACCACATTGTGGGTCTCTAGTTCATTGTTTCTTTATTATTGGATATCTACAATACATGAGGTTTATTCAAAATATTTGAAAGCTCTCTGGCCTTTCTGTGCTGGTTATTTATTTTGTAAAGAGATTGAGAAAAGTTTATCTGCTAGAATTTCCTGGAAATGGATGGGAAATGTGGACATTTAAAAAATCTTTCTGGTTGCAAGTTTGTCTCTAGAAGTAACCCATTGCAGTGCACAAGCTTGATACAAATCCTAGTATTATGTAAAGCAAGTAGGGTTCCATATCAGGAGTGGGACTTTTAGATGGTTATGGGACTATCTAAATCATCAAGAGGAGACCTGCCAGGAAACTCAGAGTTAACTAGAGGAAAGAATCAACACACTTTGTAAGATGTTCTCCCTGCTACCACTTCCTGCAAATAAATATTCAATGAAACCATAAAATTCACAATGTGCTTGAGAAAGAGTTTCTGGCAAGGTTAGTCTAGAGGCAGATTAGTCTATTTGAATTCAGGGATGGAGACACCTGGGAAGCTAAGGAAGTAAAATGAAAGTGGAGGATTTAAGCAAGCCACCACATATCCTTGTGCAAATGGTACCTTGCAAAATGCGAGTGGCCTAGGGGTCAGCGAGGACTGAATTCAGGGGAAAGTCATATGCCCTGAATCAAGGCTGTGTCAGTCTGTGCAAGGAAGACCTTTTGGACTTTTGGCTTACTCATCTAGAATTTTTGAACTAACAACTAGAATTAGGAACTTAAATCACAACCTAAGTGCTATATCAAGAGTTCACCTTTCCTTTTATTGCATGCATAATCCTTGGACTGCTACATAGTTGTCAGAAAAGTTGTTGAAACTACTCTGAAAGTAGAATTACAGCCTTGGCAGGGACTGGATTACTTTATATCAAGTGGTTCAGAGAAATAAGGAAGTTTATTGTATGACTTACTGGAATGAATAAATCAATTGGCAAATTTCAAGCTAGAAGTTGGATATTAATCTATCCGGATGATCACAAACTTCCTCAAGAAATTGGAGTCTTTCTTCAAAGGGAAAAATTAGTACATCAAGGCAGACACTTTGAGCTGATAAAGAGTCTTATCCTTAATGTAAATTGGTGTAAACACATGGAAAATAGTATGAAACTTCCTCAAAAAGTTAAAAATAGAACTACCATATGATCTAGCAATCCCACTTCTGGGTATGTATCCAAAGGAAATGAAAACACTATCTTGCAAAGATATCTCTACCCTATGATTGTTGTAGCATTATTCACAAAAGCCAAGACATGGAAACAACCTAGGTGCCCACCAGGAATGAATGGATAAAGAAAATGTATAGACATACAATGGAATGTCATTCACCTACAAAAAAAGAAAAAAGGAAATCCTGTCTTTTGCAGCAACATGCAATGACTTTGAGGGCATTTAGTTAGGTCTAGTCAGCTAGAAATACAAGCACTGTATGTTCCCACTTACATGTAGAATCTAAAACAGTCAAGCTCATAGAGAAGAAATGGTGCTTATCCGAGGCTGGGGGTTGGGAGAAATGGGAAATGTTAGTCAAAGGGTACGAATTCCCAGCAAAGAGAAGTCCCAGAAATCTAATGTACAGCATTGTGACTCTAATTAATGATACTGAATTATATACTTAAAAATGGTTACGAGAGATTTTAAATGTTTATGCAAGGTGATGGAATTGTTAACTGACCTTATTGTGATAATCATTTTGTAATATATGTGTGTATCAAATCATCACATTGTACACCTTAAACTTACATGTGCTATATATCGATAATATCTCAATGAATCTGGGGCAGGGGTTAAAAAAAAAAACACTTAACAAAATATAAATGACAAGCAAGAAGAAGAAACAAAGAACCCTGACCTACTTCACTTAAAGCAGTGGTCCCTTGAGGCTGAATAGCTAACAACTGGGCTCCAGAACCAATTCTCAGAGCTAAAAAACTCACAGAGGTTCTAGCAGGGAATCCAGTGGATGCACTTGAAAAGTGAGAATTGAGGGTCATAGTTGTAACAAACTCCTAAACTATTATGGGTGTGGTAGCCCTCAGAAACAGAGAAAAAAACAACAACAACAACTAATATTGGTGATCAACAGACAGCTCTGTGGATAAACAAAAGATCAATGAATTGTACACTTTAAATCGTTGACTTGTGTGGTATATGAATTATATCTTAATAAAGTTGTTTTAAAAATGGAGAAACGGGGGCGCCTGGGTGGCACAGCGGTTAAGCGTCTGCCTTCGGCTCAGGGCGTGATCCCAGTGTTACAGGATCGAGCCCCACATCAGGCTCCTCCGCTATGAGCCTGCTTCTTCCTCTCCCACTCCCCCTGCTTGTGTTCCCTCTCTCGCTGGCTGTCTCTATCTCTGTCAAATAAATAAATAAAATCTTTAAAAAATAAAAATAAATAAATAAATAAATAAATAAATAAATAAATAAATAAAATGGAGAAACGATGACAATTACGAGAGAGTGGCAGAATCTGGCAGGAATATGTAAGTTTCAAAGCCTTGAAACATGGATACAAGTGACCCTCAAATGTAACATTGTTGAAAAATTAAGGCCAATGAGAAAAAAAAAAGGTTTCTTTGGAGAAATATATTTAAAAAATTAATGTTGAAACTCAGTCTCATGAAATAATAACACTTATATAGCACTTCTTATATGGCAGATGCTGTTCTAAGTGCTTTCTATGTAATAAATGATTTAATCCTCACAGCAGTGCTATGTAGTAGGTACCCATCATTATTTCTACTGTAATGATAAGAGAACTAAGGCACCAAAAGATTAAGATGTTTGCTCAAGAACGTAGGGACAGCATGTAGAACAGCCAAGACTTTAGTTCTAGCAGCCTAGTTCTAGAAACTTCTTTTAAGGGCTATGTGTATTATTTAAAGTAAACTACGCACCATATAGACAAATGTCAAAAACTTAGTAGGCTGACAAAATAGAAATGTATTTCTCACTCAGAAAATTCATTGTGGGTATTCTTGTTTCAAGGTAGCTTTCCTTCAAACAGTTGTTTAGGGACCCATGCCCCTATGTTGTGGGTCTGTAATCTTCAACATGTGAATTTCAAGGTGGCTTGATCATCTGCTTCAAGCCAGAGAATGGAAATAACCTGGAGAATGGTAAATGGCAGGTTTTCATGGACTGGTCCTGGAAGTGATGTCACTCTCATTCACATTCTTTTGGTTGGAACTCAGTCACATAAGGACGTTTAATTGCAATGGAGACTGGAAAGTATGACCTAGTTGTGTCCCATAGGCACAGGTAATGCTCAAGTGCTCAATCTGCAGTCTCTGTCACTATGTTAAAACTTCATTTGAGACTAAAGGTCTATCTTGAAGTAATACACTTTTTCTCTGAGGCAATCTCTTTCCTTTGTTCCAAAATTAAGTTCAGGCAATACGGCAGAGGCCATAGCTCTAAGTGTTCTGGACTCAAAAGAAGCTGGATGGGCACAGCGTCACATTCACTTAGCAGAAGACAGAGAAAATAGGTAAGATATACACCTGATAATGTTTATTCTTAGTGTGAGACTCAGACATAGGGGTTGAGGCTCTGAATCTAATGTGACAAAAGTGTGTCCAAACACCCAAGCTGTGAATTCTGCCTGCCATCTAGATCTCTTCTGATGAGTTTGATACAGCAATAAATGCATATGCTCCAGTCCCCCTCAATCCTCGGTGAGTTTTATTGACAGAGGGACCTGCCATTGACCCACGTGGAGTGGAGATCCCTATAGGCTAGGCATGACAGCTCCCCATCTATAAACTACTAGAACACATTTTCTCCCAGAAAGCATCTCGTAGAAAATCCTTGCCCAACCACTACGGAGGAACATGAGTCAGAGAAAAGTCAAGTAAATACCATACTTTTTCTATGCCTCAGATAAAATTGTGTGCAACAAAACTCGCTAGGGAAATTGTGCTTTTATTTTTTACTCAGAGACAAAAAAAAAAAAAAAATTCCCCTGAATCCCTGAATGTCTGGACAAGGTAGAATGCCTGAACTATGGTGTGTATATCAAGAATGTTTGCAAAACAGGAGTATTAGAATTTGGAATACCCTGGAATGAGAAATCTAGGGTGACCAACATTCTGGTTTGTCCTCCAGAGTGGAATTTTCAATTTTATAAATAGGATAGTTCACGAAAATCAGAACGAGCTAGTCATCTTGTATCATTTCCAAGTGAATAAAAGTAGGGTTGAGGCTAGTGTGTACTTCACAGCGTGACCCTCCTTGATGTGATTAGATTCCTGGTGGAAGCAAAAGACAAGGCTGAGTTTTGCCTTTGGATAGTGGATCTAGGTGTCTTGGATATACACAGAAATAAGGTCAGAAAGTTTGGTAATGGAGCCAGTTGTGAAACTGGCAAACCTCAACCTCTGAGGGCCAGAAAATACTTTTACAGCAAGTTTCTTATATTTCATGTATTTTTATAGTAAGCTGTAAACAAAACAAGAAGTAAACCTGTATACATATAATAAATGAAAATGAAATGACTATAATATAATACATGAGAAGTGAAGATTTCAAATATCCCACATCCTACCTCCTCATTTTAGGATAATTTTTTAATTAGTCATCCCAGAGTTGAAATAATTGGTAAACCTTTAGGATTACAAAATCAATTAGTCTAACTAGCTTTGGGAAAATATAGCACCCACCTCCCTATTCATTGAAGTGTTTCTTCTGTGTGCCCTCAAAATGATGAATTTTGATTTCCCAGGTTATTAAATAAACTTCTTGTCATCAAGCCTCAATCAGTAAGGATTTATTGAGCATCTATACGTGACGTGTGTAATGTGCAACTTTTTAAAATAAAAACACAGCTAGACGTTTCTAATGATATCATTTTACAATTCATTTTGATAGTATTGTTTTAACCGAAATGTAATTCTCCTCTAATTCTTTCATTTCAACAGGTTACCAAGCAATACAATGGTAACATTTCAAGGTTCTGTCAGTACTGGAAACTATTAAGTACTCAAAAATATGTATTGAGCCATTTGTTTCCCAAATCTAAATCTTTTCATGGGCTTTTACCTTGAAAAACTTGAATTTTATTTTATCAAGTATAACTGGGTATATAACTATGACCTGAATGCACTGGGTTTTTTTAGACACCCCTGTGACTGCAAGGTAAAAGATGTTCTGAGGTATTAATATACCAATAAATTATTTTAAAGATTCATGTAAGGTTTTATGTGAAAACAAATGTACTTGCGGAGACCTTCCTGGAGCTGATTGGGTTTGACAGCCAAAGTCTTCCCATCTTTAGCCACCCCGAGAAAAGAGGATTCCAATATATTGTAAGTTTGTTAGGTTCTGGATATGAAATTTAATTTGCAGGTCCATCAGCATGATTCACTCTGATCCACAAAGAATCAGACTCTAGGTACATCAGTTTAGTAGTACCCAGTGGAGAAACCCAACCATATCTGACTAACAATTAATCTTGCCTTTCAAACCATATAAAGCTGTTGAACTTAAGAACCACAGAACATAAAAACCATAAAACGAAACAAGGTTTGCATTTCAGAACATTTTTTTCAAAAAGAAAGATTTAATGCACTATTTGGAAATGAAGAGGAAAAACCATAGACATGCCAAAATCCATCAGGTGCTTATGAGCAATTTTAGGAATTAACATGTTATAAATAGTTTGTGATACTCAGCCCTCTCAGCTACTCTGATATACTACTGAGGATTGAAAATTCCATATCTGAAAAATAAATTATAGTCACCTGAGATGCCCAGAAGTTCAGGAGTCAGACTTCCCTTTCATGATGGACTCGAAGCCATTTCCCATGTTCTATATCACTGCAGTTCTGTTGTTTTTACAAAATTATGAAAGCCAATAGCAAACCGGAATGAGCTTCATTCACCAGAGGGACTTCAGGAGAGTGAGGTCTTCTGAAAATGAATGGGGAGTTACTAGGTTTACTGTTTGCTGATAAGAGGATTGCCCTTTCCTTTGCTCTACTTGCATTTTGCTTAAGGTGCACTTGAAATATCCACAGCTGAGAATTTGTTGCTTTTGCATTCAAATAAGCCAGATGAACCATAGCTTCCTCATCCAGTGTTCATTCTATTCCTTTATTAACTCTTCTTTCTAAATAGCGGGCCACATTAATTTCTTTTCTCCTTACACAAAAGAAAGGCATTCAAGTGTCAGAAATTTACTGCTGATCCATAACCCCCGTGATCAGAAAACAGAGTCCCGGTAACTCTTCAGGGTTTTACACCTGCCTCTAATTTAATCACCTACTGTGACTGTTGCTCAACACCAAAATAACTCAAGTAGTCTTCATCTGCCAGGGAAAAAAACAGAATTTTTAAAAAGGAAGCTTACTAAGAGAATTTCAACTACTTTGGCATATCTCTAGGAAAAAAAAAAGAACTTACAAGCTATTTTTCAAGTGATTAACATTGATTAATTCACAACTAAAAAGATCATTTGCATAATTTTAGAATATATAATTAACTCCATGATTTGTCTGAATACTTCAGACATAGAGTTTAGTTTTTCGAGGTTTTCCCCCCTGAATCAGTTTGCTATTTATACCCAACCTTAAGATAGCAGAGTCAAGGTATTGGTGGTTTGAGTGATGTTGGGTGGAGGGACATCAGATCGTGGAAGTTAGATCAAGGAATTTGGGGTCACAGATCTGAGTTCCAATCTTGACTCTGCACCTATTATATGACCTTGGATGAGTCATTTAATCCCTCCAAGACTTTGTTTCATTCTCTATAAATTAGGAATCAATTTACAACCTCACAAGGCTTTGTAATTATCAAATAACATAGGTTGTACATTTAGCCCATGACAGCATCAATAATCAGTTTCTGGTATAATTATTGTCATGATGATAATGATAATGACTTTCAATGCATTTATCATCACTCTTATATGAATTTCAAGGTCATGCTACCTGTTTACAGAACACTTAATATTTCATTCGGTATCACAAAGACTGTAGAGGCAATGAGGAGTGAGATGGGAAAGGCACCTAGAGGAAGCGTCTGTCTAAAATGTCTTCTCACTCTTCCAAAGCACGTGCCTAATGATAGCAGGAATAAAAATTCACATATACTTTGCACTTCACATCTGACAAAGCCTTCTATATACATATCTCTTCTAAGTTAAACTTTAGGTAGGAAGCCTTACAGAGAATGTCAGGTAAACAAAGAATGAACAGAAGGTATCTTGTTGGCAAACAAGAAACAGAGAAGAGAGTAGCTGAGCAGTTGCGACTTCAGCACAGACAAGCTCCATGAATATTATAATAATTAGCAACAGTAAGTGGATGCTTGCAGTAGTAAGAGCTACATTTACGGTGTGACTAGCTGAGGTAGACTCAGGTTCAGTAAGGCCTAAAACTTACACGATTTGTAAGGCCATTCATAAGAAAAGGAATACAAAAGTATAAATACAAGTTTAGGTACAGAGCTTTGAAAGGTGTCCATGCAATTAAGGGGTCCTGAAATCCAGCTTTATTAGTTTCTTGGTAAATCCACTGCTGGTGCTTATTATGCCCAACCCTACACTAAGTCAACAAAAAAGATGCCATATCAAATAATATTGAACCAGACAGCCTCAGCCCACATCCTGGCTCTGCGCCATGCTCTATAGCAATCTAGTCAAGTTTCTGGTTTTTTTCTTTTCCTCTTTGAATTCAATTTTTTTTTTTTACAGTGTTACCCAGGTAACACTATACTGTTGTGAGACTGAAAATAGGTAAGTAAATAGAGAGATAGATGAATAAATAAATAAACAAATGTTAAGTGATAAGTAAACTTCATCCTTATGACTATCATTATTCATAGTTTTTATCATTTTGCCTACAAACAGTAGAAATTATGAAATGTGACCACCATCCATATAGAGAATACATAAAAGCAGATGTAGTCTCAAATTTGCCTGCAAAGTCCATGCTCCTCATTACAGATAATACTCTTTTTAGAACTCAGAGTGGAAGTGGATCTTCCAAAAATATCTAAAATAAAAAGTGTATAGTTATTTTAGCACTCTCCTTTGTTAATGTGTAAATACTTTCAAAGAAGAGCTAAACCCTAGAGAAGATAGTACCAATTTGCATTCCCAATTCATAACCTGAAGCCAATTCCAAATACCAAGAAAATATGGCTATAGACATGCTTAGTGAAAATTCAGACCCTGCATTGCGATTGGGGAGTTTTTCTTGACTCTCTATGTATTCATAAATTTCAGGGTCCAGGGTAATTCTTTTTCAGCATTTTCCATTAAGGAAGATCACTTCAGTACTAAGTAAGCTTTCTTAGAAGATGGGCAGTAATGTATTTTTTAAATTACAAGAATAGCAAAACTTTAAAAACATCTCCCATTTATGAGCAATGCAGAGAAAGTGTGAGAATGTATATAGCTGTAGTTAACAAAAGACATCTTACCCAAGTCAAATTCAATACAGAATTTTGTATTTGCAAGCTTTGGTATTGTCAAAGGGCCAAAGGTATATATCTGCTTGGAAAACATATGAGACCTGTTAGAAAGGAAAGAGTGAGATTCATGCAGCATGGGGGTCTCACAAAGCTTGTGATACTTATAACAACCTAACTCTAACCTTGAAATCTATAGGTTAAAACTGTTCAGAACCACATTTACATGACTTGTTACTCTATAAAAATTAGCCTTATTTTGAAATCAGATGAAATTGTTTAATACATACACCGCCAACAAAAAAATTACTGGGATACTAGTCAATAAAAGAACTGCCAGCAAATCTAAAGAAAAATCCAGCATGAGGCCTCTTACTGTCCAATCTGAAGAGGTGACCTCCCTGAAAAGGATAATATCATGGGGCTTTGGAACTATTTGAGTTCAAATCTGGACCTCACTCTCCTCAACACTCTTTCCCCCCCTTACTAGTTATGGAGATATATGGGATTATTTGATGACTGTCTGTACTTTGGTTTTCCAAAATGAACTTCTTAATAAATCGAACTCATTGGGTTGTTTGGAGGATTGACTCAGTTACTTCACCCAAATGCTTAGAACAATATCTGCATGTGGAACTCGCACTCAATAACCACAAGCTATGGTACGTATCTTGCTATTTTAAATGTATTGTTCCTTCCATTTACCATCCCAACGTAAATAAATAAATAAATGAATACTCTAGGTATTTGGTTCCTTGCTTATCCTCTCTGTGGCTCCTTACTAATCTTGCTTCTTGATTCTCAGAACCTGTACCCCACTTCCATCCTCTTTGATAGCACATTTAGCTTCTGATCTTGGCTTCCAACAACTCTAGCTGTACATAATTTATCTAATCTTGTTTTTCTTCAAAGTTCCTTAAGGAATTCTGATAGCACAGACCACACGGTGATGTCCAAGGTGTTCTAACTCTTAATAAGTCTCTGTCCATCAATTGTACTTACCATCCTTAACCAGGACTTTAGCATGATTTTTATTGAAAAAAAAATCCAAGAACTATAAAAAGTTCTTTCCGCAAAAGCTCAATTTAAAGTTATGTGAGGAAGAGAAAAGAATGTTCCTTCCCCAAATATAGATCATATTAGAGGAAAGGAAAATCTCCTTAGATATGCAGTTCAAAATATTTTGAGCTCTACAATTATGAATAATGGATACTCTAAAGCTTATTACTTCCCAACAAGGAGAACGTGGAACACAAGCCTAAAGCACATGAAGGACTAGTACAAAAAAAATATGCCCAAAGAAGAAAAACCTTGGAGGACTTTAATATAAAACTTTGAGGCTTAACATAAAGCTACCATAATCAAGACAATTTTCCATTGGCAAAAAGATAGATATATTGACCAACTGAACAAAATAGAGAGGGCAGAAATAGACCCAGAGATGTGGTCGTTTAGATTATGGCAAAAGTGTCAAGATAATTCAATGGGGGAAAAGGAAAGTCTTTTCAGTAAATGATGTTTGATCAATTGAATGTCTGTGTAGAACAAATAAAAGACCATAAACCCACCTTCAAACCATATTTAGACCTAAAAATATTACTCAAAGAAAAAATAAGAGAAAATCATTGTGACCTTGGGATAGGAAATTTTCTTTAATAGAACAAGAGAGGCTTGAGTCATGAAAGAAAAAAAATAATATATTGGTTTTTACCAAAATTTAAAACTTTAGCTCTTTCAAAAACATCATTAAGGAAAGAACAGTAGGGGCACCTGGGTGGCTCAGTCGTTAAGCGTCTGCCTTCGGCTCAGGGCGTAATCCCGGCGTTCCGGGATGGAGTCCCACATCGGGCTCCTCCGCTGGAAGCCTGCTTCTTCCTCTCCCACTCCCCTGCTGTGTTCCCTCTCTCGCTGGCTGTCTCTGTCACATAAATAAATAAAATCTTTAAAAAAAAAAGTTACCAAACTGTATAATGACTCTTTTTTAAAAATGTATTTATTTATTTGAGAAAGAGAGAGAGCACACAAGTGGGGGGAGGAGGAGAGGAAGAGAATTTCAAGCCGACTCCTCACTGAGGATAGAGCCTGACATGGGGCTCAATCTCATGACCCATAAGATCATGACCTGAGCCAAAATCACCCTTCAGACGTTTAACCAACTGAGCCACCCAGGTGCCCTGTATGATGACTTTTAATATGTGTGGTTTATTACGTGACAATTCTACCAAATAATTCATATCATATGACAATTATTTAACAATTCTACAATATTTACCAGATAAATTTATAAAAAATAAAAAATATCTTTAGGGAAACTTGGCCCATGTTTTATTTTCTCTTTCTGATGATGAATTAGAAAATAAGACTAAAACTACTAAAATCTATAATTTATGTATATGAAGAAGAAAGCCTGACAGAGTTTCCTTTTTGTCTTTTCCAAAGCATAAAGAAGGCTTTTGAATGGGTGGTGTGGGCTAGAAAGTTGGAAACGAATTGAGAGAATAATGTGATTTAAGGTAGCTCTTTGAGAAAACATTAAAACTCCATCTCTGCAGAGAAGTCTAAGACAAATTGGTTGTGGGAAGACCTGGAAAAGAAGTGAGCAGGAATCCAGAAGAAACTTGGGTGAAGGGGACAGGAAAATGTGTAGGATTTTTATCATTTGGCCCCATCTCTGAAAGTCATCCTAAATTCAATCAGTAGCCCACAAAGTATCAGAGCTCATAGATCAGGAGAAAACTCTGTGCTGAATCAATGTTCAAGTGGGTGGAACCATGACACTATTGAGCCTTGAAACTTCACTCAGCCATTGTGTAAGCAAATTACCTCCTGAGTGATTCTTTGGGTCCAAGAAGTCAGATTGTTAATCTAGCCCCAGGAAATATTTCCAGTCACATCCCAGGATGCTTAGGAATGCTTTAGGAATTACCAGGTATATAACAGGGTGGTGACAGAGAAAGTTTAAATACTTGCATATCAGGCCTAAACTGGGACAACTAGAACATTCTAAACTTGGGACAGAGAGATCATGTACAGAATTAATATTTTACCCAAACTATATGTAAACAATACATAGTTTTTCAATCTGTAGTGTTACTTGGACCATTTCTTTTTTTTTTTTTTTTAAAGATTTTATTTATTTATGTGACAGAGAGACAGCCAGCGAGAGAGGGAACACAGCAGGCGAGTGAGAGAGGAAGAAGCAGGCTCCCAGCGGAGGAGCCCGATGTGGGACTCGATCCCGGAACGCCGGGATCACGCCCTGAGCCAAAGGCAGACGCTTTAACGACTGCGCTACCCAGGCGCCCCTACTTGGACCATTTCTAATTGCCATTTTTATTTTATAAAAATTAATTTAGGTAGATGTCCAGATCAGATGGACTTAGGCCACTGGCCAACTGAAATGAACGATCCAGTGCTCAGAATGGTCAGATTAGGCAAGTAGCACACCTTGCAGATTCCTGTCTGAAGTAGATTTACTGGCTAGTTCTAGCCCAGCTCAGCATTCACCACTGAACAGCTACAGAGCACTCATTCTTTTGAGTTCAGGTTATTTTCTAAGTCTTTGGAAGATTTCATTTTTGGTAGGATTGGACTAGGTTTCTCAGTTTACTATTCCTGCAGGGTTCTAGCTTTGCAATGAAAACACACATGCATAAAACAGAAGCCCCTCGATCAAACAAAATTCCATAAAACAGAATGACGAAATGAAGTATAGAAAAAAATAAGTCATGTGGAAAGAAAACATATATACCAGAGTGGATGAAAATGTAACAATAAAAAAAAATAGATCTCTTGATTAATGAATCACGAAGAAAGGTGGAACATGTATTGTTTCTGTGGCTTTTCCCTCTTCAGACTGACAGCTTCGTACTTTTACATCATTTGATGCTACTGTGGTTTTGTTTTGAAAGGACCATTCAAGCTTCTTATCACAAGGGTTAATATAAATGGGAAAACAAAAGAAAGGAATAACCCTATTTTTATAGGGTTTTATATTAAAGTTTTGTTGGCTTCAAAGCATTACTGAGGTATTACTTTACATCAGTTAAATACAGTATCCTTTAAGTATAATATTTGAAACTGGGCAAAGTGCTTTTGGCTCTTATAATTCACTAATAATATAGAACATTGTTTTGGAAAGTACATGGGGATTTGGATGTATATAAAAGCGGTCATCTTAACTCTGTAGTTCATCGTCTGTATGACCCTTGGCAAGTTCATAATCTTTTTGAATCTCATTCATAACATTGGGATGGTAATATTTACATTATGAGATTTATTGTGAGATTTCAAAATGATAACATACAAAACGTACAACAGTGTCACCTTCTTCTACACCCAAAATTCAGACTTCTGTTTTTAAAATATTTGTTGAGGGGTTTTCATGCTAGAAAATGAGAATAAATTTATTTTTAGAGACAAGTGGGAAGCCAGCGTGAATGGCTATCTATATTATCCATTACCAGAGGTCAAGGAGCATTTGGGGTATTTTCTCTTGTCTGCGAGATTAAGAGGCTATGTTGCTTCTATCCTTATCGTTGGAAAGGGTGTTAGAAATAGCAGTCCTTCTTCCACTATTTCTGAAACTGCACCGAGATGAGAAGGAATATTAGTGGGAAAGTGTGCAGCCTCTAGAGTTGGCTGCCTGAGATGTTAATTCTGTGTCCTTGGACAAGTTTCTCCACCTCAGTGCCTCAGTTTCTCCTTTTAAAATACATTATAGGATTGTTTGGGGTTGAATTAGTTAACACACACAAAGTATGAAGAACCATGCCAGCCAAAAAATCAGCATGCAAAACGTAATTGCTGTTATGATTTCTCTTGTAGTTTCCTTAGCCTCAAGCCAACAATTAGCTTTAACTTGGAAAAGAATGTAATATCCTATTTCTATTGCTGATATTAGAAATGTAGATGTAGATAGGACATGCTAAGTATGCAACCGTTCTGTCCTTAAGCTTCATTATTCATTTATTGTGGAAAAGGAGAGGCAAAATAGGCTTTCAAAATGAAAACACATTGACAAACACAAGTGGTTTTCTTTGTCATGATAGTATGAAAAGTATTTTTTTTTATTTGCTTATTTTTTAGTTTTGAATTTCGCACTGTGATAGCCAAAAAATGAAATTAAGAAAACAGGCTATGGAACACAAAAAGATGCTCACTATCCCTAGTCATCAGGGAAATGCAAATCAAAACCGTAATGAGATATCTAACACCTATCAGAATGGCAAAAATCAAAAACACAAGAAATAATAAGTGTGGCAAAGATGTGGAGAAAAATGAACACTTGTGTACTTTTGGTGGGAATGTAAATTGATACAGCCACTGTGGAAAACAGTATGGAGGTCCCTCCAAAAATTAAAAATACAAAATACCATATGATCCAATAATTCCACTACCGGATAGTTACCCAAGGAAAATGAAAACACTAATTTGAAAAGATATATGCACCCCTATGTTTATCACAGCATTTTTTATAACAGCCAAGATATGGAGGCAACCCAAGTGTCCATTGATACACAAATGGGTAAGGAAGATGTGGTATATATATGCGCATACATGTGCACACGTGTTGCACACACACACACAAGTGTTACACAGCCATAAAAAAGAATCAGATCTTGCCATTTGCAACAACTTGGATGGACCTAGAGGGCAGTATTCCAAGTGAAATAAGTCAGACTGAGAAAGACAAATACCATATGATTTCACTTACATGTAGAATCTAAAAACCAAAACAAATAAATTAAAAAAAAAAAAAGCAGAATCAGACCTATAAATACAGAGAACACACTGATGGCTGCCAGAGGGAAGGGAATGGGGATAGGCAGAATGAGTGAAGGGGGACGGAAGATACAGACGTCAGTTATGGAATGAATGCCGTGGGACTGAAAGGCCCAGCACAGGAAATACAGTCAGTGGTACTGTAATAGTGTTGTATGGTGACAGATGGTAGCTACACTTGTGGGGAGCACAGCATAATGTGTTGTACCCCTGAAACTAATGTAACATTGTGTGTCAGCTATACTCAAATAAAAAAAATTTAAGAAAACAGGTCATGTAACCAGTTAGAATGGAATTGAAAAGTGAGGAGGAGAGAAAGAAAGCTGTTGCTTGGTATTTATAACAAAACAATATTTCTGGAAAAAAAAAAAAAACCTGAGAAGTGAGATGAATAGTTGTGATTCTTTTCTCATACACTCTATTTTCTACCCATCAGTATGTCCTGTCATCTCTTCTCTGAATATATTCCAAATATGCAGCTTCTCACTATCTTTGCTAATGTGTTTCTGGTCCAAACCTCTCTCATCGCTCTCTGGATTAGTAGGACCACGTCAACAATCTTCCTGGCTATTCCTGCCCCCTGGCTATATCCACCACACAGCAGCCTGAATGATCTCTCTGAAGTGTAAATTGTATCACTTCTCTACCCTTTTAAAAACTGCGGTGACTACCAGTTACTCTTAAATCAGAGTTTGAACTCTGTGTCATGCCCTAAAAGGTCCTCTGTGATCTTCCCCTTGCCGTATTCCTGGCCTCATGTCCTTCCACCCTCTCCCTCGTGCACTTCTGTCCAGGCACTGGTCTGTTCCCTCAGCTTTGGGACACACCAGACTGTTTCCTGGATCAGGGCTTTTACATTCGCGGTTCTTCCTACAGATGTTTACACGGCTGCCCCTCTCCCATTATTCAGCTCTCGGCTGAAGTACACCTTGTCAGAAAGGCCTTTCCTGCTCATCCTACTGCAAGCACTACTCTCTACTATTATTTGTTCCTCTTCATAACACTTTTTAGCGCCTGAAATCATCTTATTTATTTTCAGGTTCCCTATCTGTTCCTTCAATTAGTTAAGCAGCTTGGAAAGAGTCCTCAGTCTGTTTTTTTTTCTTCTTCTTTATCTCCAACACCTAGAAACAATATATGTTTGTAGCCTGACGGGCCCATCCCGGGTACCAAGAGCCTGGGCCTCGTGGGAGCTCACTACCGGTGTATTACATCATTGCAGCTTACGTCCCTCCAGCCTTCACCGCCTCTTCTGATCTCATACATACTTTTTTTAAACCAAATAATTACTTTCAAAATGTATGCTGTGTGGCTTATAATATGAGACATGAAATACATTTTCCTAAAGTTGTACAAAAATCTATAACACAAACCAGATGGATCTCAGTAATTCTGTATCCCCGACCTAACTAGTCGCCTCCATGCTTGGCTAAAGGCTTATGTCAGAGGTATGAAACTCCCCGTAGAAAAATGCGTATAAGTTAAACCAGTTTTCAGAAATTACGAAAGAAAATTTTATGATACTACATTTTTCCCAAAGTATTTTTATTGCCTCCTTATCAACACACCATATCTGCTATGTTTAGCCAGGCCAACCTAAGCAGAAAATGGGAATAAACAGATATATGTATAATCTTTCTTTTACAATCTCATAAAATCACCAATCAGTGGGGGAATTTTAAGGGAGAGATACAGCTACATATGCATATTACTCTAACTGATTACGTTCCTGTGTACTTAAACTTACATCACGCACTGGTACAAAACTAGTGAATCACTGAGCTGCTCCCCTTAAGCAAACCCTATCAAAGATAAAGTGATGTCAGTCCTGTTTCATAAAAAGATTTATAATTACTTGACTTTCAAAGCAGTGTTTCCAACTCATTAAGTTGCACTGGTTGTTTCCCTTATTTAGAATGTATGGATCGGAATCTCTGACAAATAGACCTATTAGTTGTATAAATTACTAATTACACTTCGAATTCGCATGTCCACAAAATCACTTCAGTATCCAGCCAGGAAATCCCAGACTCCTGTTTAGAGGTTAATGAACATAGTTAATTATTTCCCATGAAAGTTCGACAAGTTTGGATGTCATCTAAAGTGTTAAAACTAAAACTAAATCTCAAGAATTAAGTGTACAAAAATAATGTAGACTGTGTGGGAAAATACACTGTTAGAAAACAAGAAATTTCTCTGGGAAAAAGAAGAACAAAGGACCAATGGGAGGAAACTGATCTGGAGGAAAGCAGCTGCATCTTCCATCTGCATTCTCACAAGAGAAAACTCTGAATGTTACATAGCAGCAGATTTTTTTACCTCAATTGTGAACACAAGAAAAGCAAATCCTGCTTCTGTAGTTGGTTTATAAGAATCATTCTTCCTGATTTTAATGAGAGAATTTTAGGTAGGAAGGATCAGACATATAGTACATTTAGCACACTGAAGCAAGGACTCCTAGAAACAGAGGGGTCTTCTGCAAGTACCCATTGACATCTGCACTGAAGAGCAGACAGACCTTCCATAATAATCACCCTGGGATTTTAGATACATTTATTAGAATGAAGCAATAAAAGATAGATTTCCAATCACCATATGAGGAAAACACAAGTAAAATGGTATATAAAATGCTTTGAGGTAGAAATTTGGTATTTGTTATGCAAATATAACCTAATGGGCTTATGGATTGAATTGTAGAATTTATTGGAATTAAAAGTAAATAAATACAATGAGTAAGTAGCCTGGATTACTTAGATGTTTCTTTTTCTCCCAGGGATTACATCTCATTTTGGGTGGTGAGTTATTACATGAAACAAGGTTTCTAGGTTCTGGTTGGTAGCACCAAACTGATAGGCAAGAATGTTATGCTCTTGGTCAAAGTGAAAGAGAAGAGATCGAAACATGTGATGATACAAGAATAATGGGAATGAAAACAAAGTGAGGCAACAGTGAAGCATTTCTCTTAACTCACCAGAATTGCCCTAAGTCAGAAAGAAGTTTTGGTAGGAAAAGAGGTGGCTTATTATAGATATTTTTAGTGTGAGGTGTCAGTAGAGATTTCAAACTGTCCAGAAAAAGTTAGAAATTTAGAAATGTGCATCCATAGAAAAAAAATCAGCAAGTAAATATTTTTAATAAAGATGTTGGATTGCTTTTCATACATAGCTACCATATGTGGGCATAATGTAGTTGGGAAACTAATTTTGCACACTTCTTTTCATCATCACCACAAGCAAACTATAATTTAAATATTATCCCTATGTCACAGACCAACCTGGGACAGAGTAAAATGAAGAGTCCCTCCCTAAGTCATAAACTAACAAGTAACAGAACCTGGAGTTAAAATCCAGTCCACTTTCTTGATAATCCAGGACAAAGGATGAAGAGAAAGAAGAAAGGAAGGTCAAGGAAAACACGTGGATTTTTTCACGAGTCAAAATTGAGTTAGCATGAATTTTCAGTCAACATAGTTTTGAGAGTTTATCCAGCAAAGTCTAGCAACCTGGAAATAATATCTGAAACACAGATGGTAGAGTTATTCACTGTTGAAGATTGGCAAGCTGACACAATGCAAGGTTAAATATACAAGAGTTTTTTAAAGTGGTAATTAATGAGTCTTTCACTGGAAAGCTGGGTCATGTTTGAGGAAAGGAAAGTGAAGCCAAAGGTGATTCATGGACCAAGAGTTTGAAAAAGCCTTGACTGCCTCCCTCCTACCATTGATGCTCAAAATAACAGATTTTCATTCTCTCAGCCTCTTTTGATTCTAGAGCACTGGAGATTTCTGAAACTGGTTCTGTAGGATTTAGGGCAATTTTGCAAACTTCCTAATATTCTCTCAATAGGTTCCATTTCTGCTTAAGTTAATCAGATGTTTGTGGTTTTCTTTCTTTTTTTCATATTGTATAATGCAATATTTGATCAATGTTGGTTTCATTTCTCTGGCATTCCTCTCATTCTAAACCCTTAAAATTGTAGAAAGTATTTAAAAACAATAAAAGACAGGACCGACATTAAAGAAATTGGGGAAAAACTCTTAGAAGATGGAAAATAAATAACATTAGATTGACAGGAGTAGAAGAACCCATAAATTTAAAACATGTTCAGGAGGGAGCCATTAGAAAGTTTCATAGAAAGAGCAAATACAAATTTGTTCATAATTAAGTGTACAAATGGAAGGAAAACTGGTTTCCAAGTACAATCATCTGAGCAAGTAATGAACTGCATTTCCCACAGCAAAACTGGTAGGCCAAACAGGATTCTCTCTCCTTCTTCATATATGGAATACTAGTTATTAGGAGCTACAATCATTCCCAGGCTAAATGATCAGGCCCCAAAGAAAGTGAACTCCCTGTCTCGGGAAGGCTTCTTAAAAATTGTAGCAAGTTGAGATAGGAGCAAGACAGCTGGCAGAAAGTTGGATCTCCAGGGAGAGAGAAGCCCACCCATTCACCCGCACCTCTACACACCTACACATACACACACAGCATTTCTGCTTTATTAGAGACCACCCCTCAATGAATTTTTTTTTTCACGTTCAGTGTTTATTAGTGCCATAAGGTGGTTTTAAAAGAGCGATAACTTCTAGTGGGATTTGTCAACTCTTTTGTTGACCAGTATTATTGTTCTCAAACTTCATGAGGCATTGGATCATCTTGAAATGCTTCAAGCAAAGATTCCCAACCCATTCCCCCACCCCGAGAGTCTCCGATCATTCATATATAACAAGCAACCCCGCCTGATTTTATCACTTTGAGGAACACTTTTTTCCTCTCTCCTTAATTTCTCTCTTTGTGTCTCTCCGTCTACTCCTTCTGCCACTTATTTATCTTTTTTCCCTGGCTTTCTTCTCTGTTTCCCCCTGCCTTACCTAGCTCTCATCCAGTGACAGGAAATATGATGTGATTCATAATTGTCTTATCAATTTTGGGGGAGAGTATGGGGATTATTTGCAAATGCTGTATGGTTTTACCACCAGGAAAATAAAAAGCACTGCAAAGATATCCTCAATGAGTTCCCTTACTTGGAACAGGAAGGTAAGAGAACACAAACTGGCTAAAAGTAAGTAGATCAATTGTTCTCATTCCCCGCTGCACATTAAAATCACTTGAGAAGATTTTAAATTCACCCCACAATGCAGATTTATTTGGCTGGCTTCAGTACGAGAAATTGGTATGCTCTTTTAAGTTCCCAGATAATTCTCATGTCCAGGAAGAGTTGAGACCTCCCGAATTAGGTTCAGTAGAAACCTATGCAAAGCTAAATGACAGGGAAAGATATGCCTCGAGGACCTAAAAACAATGGAGGGAGAAAGAGACTTCAACAAAAAGAAGGAAGAAAAAGATAATTCTATGAAACTGATGAAGGGAAAAATAGAGACAAAGAAGACTTGTCAGGGGAAAGAGAGAAAGAAATCAGTGAAAATGAACAGTACTTCTTCAACATCTACTAAAAAATAAGGAGAGTTTAAGTGGAACTGAGGGTAAAGTATTTTAGGTGGATTACAAGCAGATGAGGTAAAAACAACAGTCAGTGCTCCCACTCCCAAGATAGCGGAGGGATTAGAGCCCATTCCTCTTTCCAAGTTAAATCCCAGAGAGAGAGCAAAAGTCATAGCATAACAAGAGATATTTTTGTGAATGCTTATGCAAAGAGTGAGGGAAGAGTGACTGGCACATAAATGAATAGTTTGAAATAATAAACCTGGAAGCTCAGAGGAGATAGGGACAAACTAAAGTCAGGAGCACAATTAAGGGTAAGAAAAATCACTGCCAGTAGTCTTAAGCCTGAGGGGCCTTTAGACAGGTCATAGATTGTTTACATTAAACATAATCAGAAACAAAACAAAGGAATAAATGAATAGAAAGGTTTGCATTCCAGAAAAATGGGGGATTAGAAACTATTGTCCTGGAAGAACATGCAAAAAGGACATTTCACAAAAATCCTGCTTCAACAATAGAGATATGCCTAAATTAGTTAAAGTTATTAAATATAAAAGATGGAGAAAGAGCAAGTATTGTTAAAACTCTGCCAAAAAAAAGTTAAAGAAAAGAAAACCTCATTCTTGAGAAAAATGCAGTTAGGAAGAGCCATCAATCCAGATAAATCAAATTATTTTATCTTATGCAGGAACGCAAGATGACTAATTTTAAATTCACTCATAAGAGAGGACACTGAAGACAAATATTGACTCTTCAGTACTGAAAAATCAACTCTTCTGAACAGGTCAATTTGAGATGACTCTCCTAAAATAGAAATTTTAATTCTAAAATCAATCACATTCCTTAAGGCACTGAAAGAGTCACACACACACACACACAGACACACACACACACACACACACATTTGGTCCCAGGTTAAAGCCCACCACCCCTTCCCCTATCTGCACAGTCCATACTGCTAGAGAGTATTTGTAACAACAAGAAATGTAATAAAACATTAAATTTGATAATACATTAAATCAGCTGAATAAATTGTAATACAGAAAATACAGTTCTATTTGTTCTGTGGCTTTACCAATTTTTTTTATCAAGCTGTAAATGTAAGAAAAAGAAAAGAAAAGACTCCTGTCTTCTGAAGAAACATACCATTGCCATACACAGTTGAGCCTTCCACATATTATGCTTTGGCTTGAGACATCATAATATGGCATGGAAAGGGTAAAGTCATGTGGAAGAGTACTTGATTTGAATTCCTCAATCAGTATAATATACCCTGTGGCTGGGGCTTTGTTTTCAATTTCTTCTGTTGTCTGGGTTTGGAAAATCCATTGGTTAATTTTATCTTTTACTTCATTCAATAACTATTGTACATCATTGACCACTCTATGCTTAAAACTTTTTCTTGTCTTTCATGGCAATTCTCTACACTAAACTGACTTTTCTCCTCTATTAGGCCCTTTCCTGATTCTTGCAACTTTACATTCTGTGGACCATCTCATTTATATCAACAAATTTCAACACCACTAATAATCATCAAATCTGTATCTCTACCTTAGGCCTCTCTACTGATCTCCAGACCCATACATCCAGCTCTCTGTTGAACCTCAGCACCTGATGTGAAATTTAGTAAGATTTCTTTAAGTACATCCTCTTTCCTCCAGTCCTGGCTCCATTTAAAGCATATTTCAATCATGTTATTGAATGTAATCCAGTTGCCCAAGTTGGAAACCTTGAAATCACCCTATGCTAAAGTTGACCATATAATTTAATTTTCTGTTCAAACTAAGATATGTTTGATAATGAAATGGACATTCAATAAATATGCTGGTTGATGAGGATGTGCAGTTACACTAGATTTATCCCTTTCTTGCAACTAATTGGTCACTGAGTCTGAAAAACTTCTTGACATTTTTTTCAAGCCCATTTCTTTTTATTCAAGTCCTCATTATTTCATCCCTAGATATTTCAAGCTTAATTGATCTTTCTGCTTCTAACAAGTGCCTTTAACACTGCTGTTGAAGTTATTTTTCTAAATCCCAAATCTGATTATGTTATTCCGTTGTTTGAAATACTTTGCAGGGCACCAGGGTGGCTCAGTCGGTTAAGCATCCAACTCTTGATTTTGGCTCAGTTCAGGATCTCGGAGTAGTGAGATTGAGCCCCGTGTCTGTCTCTGTGCTGGGCATGGAGCCTGCTTAAGATTCTCTCTCCCTCTCCCTCTGTCCCTTCTACGCCCCACCCCCAACAGCTTGCACACACTCTCTCTCTCACAAAAATAAATAAATAGATAGATAGACAAATAAATAAATAAATACATAAATACATAATCCTTTGCTATCTTCTGGCTGTCTTTCAGGATAAAATTAAACTCTTTATTGGAATGCATATATGCAAGCCCTAATTTTTCTAATTCCCATCTACTTTGGGTATGTAATGGTTAAAAGCACAGCCAGGTTTCTGCCCAGGCTGGGGAAAGCTGACATAAGAATTGCTCCTTCCTAACAACAAGAAAATTAACTACAGGGGCGCCTGGGTGGCACAGCGGTTAAGCGTCTGCCTTCGGCTCAGGGCGTGATCCTGGTGTTCTGGGATCGAGCCCCACGTCAGGCTCCTCCGCTATGAGCCTGCTTCTTCCTCTCCCACTCCCCCTGCTTGTGTTCCCTCTCTCGCTGGCTGTCTCTATCTCTGTCAAATAAATAAATAAAATCTTTTAAAAAAAATTAAAAAAAAAAAAAGAAATCAATGAATTCCTAAAGTGTGGTCTAGGTGTGGCAATATGGAATCTCTAGAAACCATAGACTCAAGCAGAATATGTACACATCGTGGTCTCTTTTCCATGGATCTCACTTATTGCTTAAGAAAGATTGGGGAAGGGGCACCTGGGTGGCTCAGTCGGTTAAGCTGCCACCTTGATTTTAGCTCAGGTCATGATCTCAGGGTCCTAGATGCAGCCCCACATCAGGCCATTGGGGATTCCGCTTCAGGATTCTCTCTCTCCCTCTGCCCCCCCCTTCTCTCTCTCTCTTTCTCTCTCTCAAATTAATAAACAAGTCTTTTTTTAAAAATGAAAGAAAGACTGGGGGATAATATGGGAGACCAGAGAGAGCTCACAGCAGGCAGACATGGAGGAGAAAATTTACAACCACTGAGGGAGAGATATGCAATCCCACACCCCTGTCCTATCTCCCTCACCTTTGGAGCAAAAATCTGAAGCCGCTGGCGGGGGCGGGGGTGGGGTGGGGTGGGGAGCCAGCAAACCCTGCCATCTTCAGGTGAATGTATACTGATGCTGTGAAAAAGATAGAAGGAAAAACCCTTTACCGCAGAGAGAGCGGCAGAAAAAGACCCAGCATCCCATCCTAATACCACTCGGAAAGGGGCAGAATACATTCCCCCATGTAAATTCTGCCACAGAAACAAGAGAGAGTGGGCTGCCACAGAGAGAAGGCGTATAAATCCTGAGAAACTCCCTCTCCTGAGGCTCAGGCACACAGGATCTGCTTAAGATTGAGGCTGGACCTGAGCAACATAGAATCTCTCTGCCCCCACCAGAAGCCTAAAAAGTCCCAAGTAGCATGCTACAAAGTCTGCCCTTGAGTTAGGGGGAAGGTGTGGAGAGAGAGAGAGAGCTCCCTTTGTGGCACAGGCATTCAGGGAGAGCTGAAAACTGAAGGTGGAGCAGAAACACTGAGGGGGGGTGGAAATCCTGTGGTACTCTAACCCTCACCCTCATCACAAGACAATTCCAGAGGAAATTGGAGCCTGTGGTACACTGATGACTAGCAAAACCAACACAAAATTCAAATTTGGCTCAATGCCTGACTAGATTGACTCAGTGCCCCACACTAATGGCCTGAAAGAATAAGGTATAAATGTTATTTACTTGAGTTTCTACTGTTTGGCACATGGTGCCCAGCATGTAATAAATAATTATGGGATGCCCAAAGAAGCAAGGGGAAAAAAATGTAGCCATTGTCAAGAGATACAGTAATCAAAAGAACCAAACTCAGAGATGACCTGGATGTTGGAACTATCAGAAAGAGACTTCAACTTAATTTTATTCATAATCATCAAGAAGTAAAACAACCACTAAAATATCCACCAACTGATGAATAGATAAACTAATTATGTTCTCATGTAATGGAAGCTATTCGACAGTAGCAAGGAAAGAACTTCTGATATATGCCACCATATGGGTGAAGAGCAAAAGCACTTGTCAAAATTCCTAGACTGTCACATAGAAAGTGTGAATTTTACAATATGCACATTTTACCTAATAAAAAAAACTGAATTTGAAAATAAAATCGGGGGAAAAAATGCAGGCTGCCTGCAGTTGAATCCTGGCTCTACCGTTTATTAGCTGAACAACCTGATCAACTTACTTAGCTTTTCTCTGCCTGCATTCCTACATCTATAAAATAGGAGCAACGTTAAAGGCAGTATACTGCCCTCATTAGAGTAGCTGTAAAGGGTTAAAATATGCAATATTCAGGGGCGCCTGAGTGGCTCAGTCCTTAAGTGTCTGCCGTTGGCTCGGGGCGTGATCCCAGAGTCCTGGGATCAAGACCCATATCAGGCTCCACCGCTGGGAGCCTGCTTCTTCCTCTCCCACTCCCCCTGCTTGTGTTCCCTCTCTCGCTGCCTCTCTCTCTCTGTCAAATAAACAAATAAAATCTTTAAAAAATATATGCAATATTCATAGAACAAATTATGACATGAATATTTGGTATTATTTTTAATTTTCCAACCTCACCTCCCACCAATGTTACACAGTAGCTTTGAACCAGCAATTCTGAGCTATTCTAATCCATTCTGCTGTTTCGTACCATATGTCTTTGTACTTGCTGCTTTATCTGCCTGCGCTGCCCTTTTGTACCTTATTCACAGCTACCAGTGGTAGGAAACTTCTCATCCTTAAAGATGGAATTTCTTTGTCTTATTTGTAGGCTTCCTCTACCATTTTGCACTCCTATCCTGGTGAAGGAGATTGATCCCTGCCCCCTTTATGTCTATGCACCTAATGAGTTCAAAGCATGACATATGACAAATGGCCAATAAATATTTGAATGAATGAATGGATAAAGGAATCTATTATGGTTCACTTCAATCTGGCTACTTGATAGCACCGGGAAAAAAATGCCCTTGGTTGATAACTATTAAAATACGAAGACTAAAGGAGCATCATAGAGAGAAGTTACCTGGCATAATGGAGAACATGAAGTCAGTCAGAACAATACGACTTGCTGCTCTTCGAAGCCAGAAGCTGCAAGAGGCAGGGGGGCCCAGAAAGGTCAATGATGGATCAGTGATCATAGAAGTGTCAGATGTCATAGCAGGTGGAAAGAAAGACCCACGACAGACAACTAATGATAGATAATTAAGCAGAATTTAGGATATCAGAATCAGGCTGCAAAAAGGCTTTGTGGGAGTCTGTTTCCATCGGCCTGCTGATAACCCAGGCCCCCAACCTTACTAGTTTTATTAACTTGGCCTAAATGAGACTTGGACAACTTAAGACCTGACAGCTTGATTTGTCTCCTTCTTGGAAAACTCTGGTTGGTTCTTATCCTGAATTTGTATAGGGCCCAGATCTGCTTTCACCTTTGTTTCATTCTCTTGGTGTGAGCTTGTTTTATATTTCTAAATCCTCACAGGAGGCTTAAGGAGGTTATTGGCAGTAGTGTAGCCAGTGATAGGTCCTCTGAGGACACGGCACATTACAATGATGCAGGTGCAAAACTGCGTAATTGGGAGAAGATGATGCGGCTAAGAGGCAGAGCACTTCAGGAGCTGCGTATTCGCAGCAGTGGTAGCGCTGAACACATGAAATCTATTATGTTATTTCATGTTCTCTCAGTAATTAATAAAACCCAGAAACAACTCTCAGAGGGTGTTTGTCACCCCTAGTGATATCTCTGCTGAGGACATGGCAGGGAAAGCCTTTGCTGGGATGAAGAAAGCAGCTCTCATGAAAACTCCCAAACATACCAAAATTCTGGTCCATTCGACCATTATTTGATGGTTTTCTCTCAAATAAACTGCAGTCCACAATAATTTGGAATTATATTTTTGTCCTGAAGAGTCATTCCCTAACAAGAAGTAGTTACTAGGGTGCCAGAACATTTTAGGTCAGTATTTTGCAGATACCCTCATCCGCATAAGCCTTTGACTCTCTGATATACATTAGAGTTCAAAGTAGCCTCAGTATTTGGACAGGTAGACTATGTATTCAGGAATTAAGGAAAATGCCCATTTTTAACATTTTTATAAATACAAATGTATATATAAATTGTGATCCAAACTCTTGCTATCTGATCTCAGGAACTAAATCTATTTAAAAAGCAAAAGATACTTGTATACATTATACTTTGGGCAGATTTCTTGTGTAGATTAATATGTAACTTTTGTTTATTCTTTAAAGTACAAAATATTTATATATCAAGTCTTTCGGAATTAAAGACGAATGAACTTTTTTTCTGTCAGTGCTGAGCTCATAGTCTAAGGTAAGAGGAGTTGACTAGCATGTTGAGGGGCAAGTGACAATATTACATAGTAATATATGGCTAGACCTAAGCCATTGAGATGTCACAAAGTGACCCTGATTTTAAACCAAGTTTATCTCCCAATAAGGTTTTTCTTGTCCCTGCTAAATTCATTCATACGTCAATGTGTCTGTGAGCTATGAGCTGTTAGCTACTAGAAGTTTAACAAAGAAAGAAATATGAGCTGTTAGCTACTAGAGTTTAACAAAGAGAGAAATATGTCCATAACAGTTTAGGTTACACAGGTCACAGCAGTTGTAGAAATTTTCCCGAAATGGAAACCTTATGATATGAGCAATTTTTTGTATATAAAATTTACTTCTAAAGAATTAAATAGAACAATAAAGAATTATTAAACTCTAGGTAATGATATGCATGCTAAAGTGTCATGTCTGCAGCTAACTTTGAAATGCATCCAAAAATAAGATGATTATTGGATATAGAGTCATGTCTGCAGCTAACTTTGAAATGCATCCAAAAATAAGATGAATTATTGGATATAGAGGGGCATGTATGTGGTAAGTCCAGGACAGTAAACTATTAACTGTAGAATCTCAATGGCAGAATGTCACTGTGTGTTTAAACTTTTAATAATAAAATTTGGGGGGAAAAATAACCAAGTCAAGATTGGGACCTAAGGAGAGCTATAATAAGATATAGCTCAATAAAATATAACACATAGTCTGAAGTCAGAAACCAGATTGACAAAAAGAGTTATTGTATCTGTAAGATGAATGTGAAAATCAGATGCTAAGATGAAATCTGGGTTTAAAGCCAACAAGAGTCAACTAAAAAACAAAGACCGAAGTTCATGGGAACACTCATGGACAGATGTTACTGTTCTTTTTCTTTCTTTCTTTCTTTCTTTCTTTCTTTCTTTCTTTCTTTCTTTTTCTTTCTTTCTTCTTCTTTTTTTTTTTTCTTAGACCTTGCCCCTGAGAGCATGTTTTTGTCAAATTTGAATGCTAGGTCTTCTAAACCTAGTATCTCGTGAGCATACTTGAACAGAATTTACCTAATTAACATATATTTTCTGATTGTATGTAATGCATTAAACAGGCAATCATGCTTCATGATAAGTTCCAATTGGATAAAACTCAAAATCACACTCTATCCTTAAAAGAAATCAGTTCAATTTGTTAATAAGTGCTCACAATAAGCGGCTTTCTATGATTGCAAAAAAAAAAAAAAGTTCTGATTGGGAAAATATGCTTACTATAGCAACCTCTGGGTAGCAGTTACATAAATTGTCCTTCATCTTTCATCTGACAATACATAAAATTGTTAGATTTCTATACTTTGTATGTGGTCGGGTGTCCTTCTCTAAACAGTCACATGACTTGGGTAATTCACAGCACAGATAAACAAAGGCAAAAATAGGAGCCGTGCTGAAAAATGGGCAGAATTATGCTCCTTAAGTCCCTCCTAGATATGAAAAAGCTCCAGAATGTTTGGGATTAAGTACAATGTTAGTTTCCTGAGGATAAATCCATGTTACTTTCATTTCTTCTTCCCCATTCCATGTCCGCTATAGAGTTGATTTCAGTAAATGTGGCTAAATGAATGACTGATATATATAACAAATAGAAAGTGAAAGCATTTAAAAGAAGGAGAAGAATCCAAGTTGAGAGAACAACAGTGCTAAGATTAATAAATATATTTGGTAATAGGAATAAAAGGTAAGAGAAAAATATGTGAAAAATAGCTATGGTAACACAGGAAGAGAGACGATTAAAACTGAACAAAGTTTAGCTTATTTCAAGAACTAATGTTAAAGGTTTAGAAGACTTAAATTCAATTCCAGCATGCTATTACTTCTTTTTTCCTCCCCAAATGCTGTTACCTACTTCTGCCACCCAACATCACACTGAACTGAACAAAGAAATGAGCAAAAATTTAAGATAATTATCTGCAGGAGCAGCAAAAACTAGAAAGATCTCTTCAAAAGGCCTGAAAATTTGATTAATTTCTGGGAGACAGGAGGCTTGTCAGCCTTATAAGATAAGAATGTTGTGCTGCCAGCTCATTATCCAACTTAAGCAAAAGCTGTTCAGTGAAAAAGTGGACAGGTTTCACTCAGTAAGTATGTGTGTTAGTCCAGGCCCTGTGAGAAGCAAGCTAGGAGGGAAAATGGGACAGGATCCAAGGGAGGCTAGGAAAGCCACCAGATCATGATTCAAATCTGACCCTGAGTGAAGGACAGAGGAAGGAGAAAAGCAAGGTTGGGTGCAAACATCACTGACTGAAGGTCAGGAAAGTTCCGCCAAAGTTGCTGCCAGAAACATCCTGCTTCTCCCAGGAACGGGCCTGCCTTTGAATCTCTGCCATAGTCCTTGGCAAGAGCAGCCTGTGGGAAGTGTGACTTCCATTAAAATGTGGCCATGGAAGTTAGGAAACAGCAGCTGGAGGGCTCACGGAGCTCGGCTCCCTGCAGTCTCAGCCCTGAGAGGAACATTCTCATGGCCGCCACAGACGACCCTTTGCTCCACTCCACATGGACACAAGGGAAAGTTCCTCCATAGTTCCCATGCACCTCTCTTCCTGAAAGAAATTTTGAATAACTTCAATAATTTGAATTTTGAAAAGGGAGGTTTATAAGCAGAACTATGGATAGCCGTAGTGTCTCTCGTTGATCTCCACCATTGTTCCTCATCCTTTCCCTCCTCCACTATTTGTTTCAAATTCCTCTCATCCCTTAGCTATCACCTTGGCATGTCATGGTGTTCCATGGTGGTATGAGTCAAATCTTCATTTCTGAGGGCAATGAGCTCTTGACAGTTAACCCCCAGGCCAGGGGTGCTGCACACGTCCATGCAGAGTTCCAGTGGGTCAACAGACCTCCAAGAGGTATCCGAGTGGATCACCTAGGTTCCACACTTATTCTTCACTGACTCCACCTGTGAGAGCCTTACCTCCTCCCGGGATCAGCATCAATCTCTATGCTGATAAGATGACTCCCTTTCTTGCCTGCTGGCTCTTGGCAACAAGGAGTCCCAAGTGCTGTGGCAGCAGCCACTGTCGTACCTCAGTGGTACTCACAGTACATATTGCACTGGCGATGCCTCCTAAAGGAACAGCAACTCCACCATCAGAATCCATTGCTTCTTGCTAGATGAGACAACAGTTTCTGTTGCCACGAGTATTACTTCAGGGATATGTCTCTAACTTTATCTTTGAAATTTGAATCTTGATGCCATAAAATCACTTACTAATGAACTGTCTCAGTTCCCTCCTCCCGATGCATACTCAGAGTGTTGAAAGAAATAAACAAAATAGCCCATGTAAAAGATTAATACAGTTCTTGGCACAAAGTAGGACTAAATAAATACTGAATCTTTATCCAAATCTTTCCCATTGATAAACTAGAATATGTTTATAATGAACAACTTACTTAATATTGCTATTGTAGCATCTGTTTTTCATTGAACACACAATAATTGAGGGCCAATCTGTGTCCTGCACAGCACTTGGTGTGGGCGTGAAAAAGACGGAGTTGCCTTTAAGACATTTGGAGTTGAGCCCCATGCTCTCATGTTCCTCTTTTATATGCAGGCTCTAAAAATGGCGTGGTGGTTTACATCTTACACAAATAACTTAGCCCTTACCGTTTAACAAAACATTAACATGTCCTTGAGCATTTAAACATATTATTATTATTGAAATATACATAATATTATTATTGAAAAAACGTTTGTTTTTTTCCAGGAGAAATTATAAAAAATGCATTATCTCGGTCACTTTCACGTATTACTTGCAGTTTAGTAAGTAACGCAGTTTTCAGTTAGTTCCTAACAGGTGTACGGATTTGAAATTTGCATCTAGATATTACTCACATTTGGGATATTTCATAAAGCAAACAAGTATTCATCTTCCTGACATTTTCTGTACCAATCTAGGACTTTTTTACTTGGCTTCAGTGGCTGGTTAAAACTTTTTTACTTTATATCCTCTGTGGTTTGCACTGTCTGATATTAATTAGCAAAAAGAATTCATTAAGAAATAGTGAATCCTATATCTCCATGAAAAATCAGTACCATTAGTAACACCAAATTTTCATTCCCCAGAGGGGGGGAAAAACCCATTATATTCTTTCTGTGGTCTCTTCTTTTGTCCTGTCACAATATCTTGACTATTTTGCTGTGAATAATGTTCTCACCATAGCGTTCTGTACAATCACAGTAAAAGCTCTACACTTATCAAAAATATCAGCTTTGTAGCAGTGTTTAATTTACTGAAAAAAATAGACTATTTGAGCAATGAAAAATTTCCTTTAAACAATAATACCAGCTGAAGAAAAAATAACAAGTATATTAAATCTTTACAGTGAATCAGCAAGACAAGCAAAGAGAGTCAGAGGAATGAAGATAAAAGGATAGGCAAGAGAACAAACAATGAGAAAATCAAGAACATAATTATCATGAGATATACAATGTTAGGGATATTTTCAAAGAATTTTTAATCCATGTTAGAGTTCAATCTTAACATATAAATAGCAAGTTCTAAAAATGGAATTCTAAACCATTTGCTCAATTATCAGTTTGGGGTTTTGAAGGGATGCAATTCTGAGTTTATTCCTTCTGACTAAACCATGGAAGATCCAACACAAAAGGTTTTTAAAGATTTACTCCAAAGTATTTTTAAACTTTTTTGTCACTTTCGAAATGGATAATTTCATTATCATTACTACCAACAATAATCCTCTCTAGTCTTCCAGAAACATCAGAAGAATAAATTCCTTTTATTTTGTGCAGCATTATTTTCAAGATAGAAAAACACGGCACATAATTTCCTGATCTATTTCATATTATAATGTATTGGAGTCACCTCTGGGGACAGAGGCAAAGGGGGCAGATTTTATGCGAAGCCCAAGATGAGAGGCTTACAAAATCTTACTTAAAGAATATATTGCCTACGTTAGCTGGCCAAGGGACCTACAATTCCCAATAGAGTCATTGTTAAAGTTAAGTTAATGATTCCAGAAGGTTTCAGTAATATTGCAAATGTTTTACCAGCAGTGAAAATATTAATCTATTATCATTAATTTTAAAAATTATAAGTAGCTCGCTGCCACTTCTTAAATTAGGGGAAATTACTGTAAGACTGATAGAAAAAGGCTGAAAGAAGGCAGAAAGAATGAATCATATCAGGTGTTGACTCAGGACGCTGAAGTTGTTAAGTTGAACCTCTGGGGCCACAAAAGTGCTATAAATTAGTGTTAGGCATTGCCATCTGGCACTCAATGGAATTTGTGGCTCCATTTTATGCTCCCACCGCTGTATCACAGGAGCTGTATGGCTAAAAACTACATTTCCCAGATACGCTTGCAGCTAGTTTCCTGGATAAGATTAATTTCTACCCTTGAGGTGCGCCCATTGGAGTTTGGAAAGTAGAAGAGGTGGGAGCCATTCTTCATTATTTTGTGGAGCCGGCTGATACGCCGGATGCAGCCGACATTCTATGTGTTGGAGCAGCCTCTCTGTCCGCACTAAAGAAATAAATGTGGGTGAGTGGCAGCTGTGAGTTTGGTGGTAGTATAGCACTTTCCTGACCACTGGGTGGCAGTAGCATTTCCTGACCTCTAACTTCTCCAGCACAGTTGGGGGTGGGGGGGAGGGGGTGGGTGTGTGTGTGTGTGTGTGTGTGTGTGTGTGTGTGTGTGTGTTTAAAGATTTTATTCACTTATTGGACAGAGAAAGGGAGAGCACAAGCAGTCAGAGTTGCAGGCAGAAGCAGGCTTCCAGCTGAGCAGAGAGCCCACATGGGGCTCCATCCCAGGACCTGAGCCAGAGGCAGACGGTTAACCGACTGAGCCACCCAGGTGCCCCTCCAACACAATTTTGTAAGCACCTTAATTCTGCTATTGAATTCCTTTCTGCTTAAAAACATTGAATGATTTCTATTTCCTGCCATGAAACAAACAAGGTCCAAAGAGTCAGGAATTAGGAATACTAAAGAACTAACAAAGGAAGAAAGGAAATAGATGCAAAGGACCTGTATCAATGGTAGCTAGATGAAAGAATTGCCTCAGCCAGGGAATCTGTGTGTGCCACTTAATAGGAAAGTAGCCCATCCCCATGAAATACAATGGACACAGGGAGGAGTGTAAGAGGGAGCTGCAAGTACAAGGAGTTTGGGAAAGACAGACTTGTCATAGGCCTAGATCTGAAGTGCTACCTAGGGGACTGGAACAGAGCAATAACCTTAGTAAAAGGAAAGAACAATGTGAGTGTAACTCACTCTCTCCAAATGAAGCTCCTAGCCTGCTTGTATAATTTGCTAAATATTAGAAAAGTCTGGTGTTGGTAAGATTTTTCATTCAGGTAAGTCTGCTTTGACAATTCAACATTTTATGGCACAAACTGATAACAACGGCAAGATTATCTTTCACACTTACAAATGATAAGAAGTTTTTTGTTAAGAAAAGAAAGAGGGAGGAAAACTTGATGAGAAATTGAGGCCTTAGATTGATTCCTGAACATCCTTGGTAAGTCTCTGGGGATGAGTTTTACCTGTTGGCCTTGAAAAAAATAGACTTAGTCCTAGGGGAATGAGCTAAGTGAATAGACAGAGAACTCTAAGCTGTTCTTGGCATCATTGTTGAAAACTAAATCTCCAGCCAGAAAATTGGAACAGAAAGAAATCAAACCAGTATTTTTTCCAACTACTGAAAGCCTTTTCATGTTCCTGTGGTCACCTGGGCAGATATATTCATTCACAAAGTAACTTGCTTATGATTATTGATCAACATAAAAAGCATTAGAAGGAGTCGAGAGCCATGGCCAGATGTCCAGCACATCTAGAGGGGAGTCTGTTAAAAAGCTGGGATGCTTTGTGAGAATTTTCACAAAGCCTTGATGAATCCCTGCTACACAGATCCTCAGAATAAATGGTTAGGGGATCCCATCACTAATTCTAGATAGTGCTGAATGGAAGGGATTATTTGGATCGATCACATGTCCTAGTATCTGCAAATATTTGTAAGAAGTCCCATCCAGATGTCAAGATGATTAACCTGATACCATGGCTGAGATGAAATTTGGCTGACTTACCCTGAGAACATAATCCCATACAGCCCCATTCTTTTTTTGACTAGAACCCTCCTTCTGAAGCATAGCAATATGTGGGTATAGGTGTTCTTAGTTTAGCTGTATGATTATCAAAAAGAGATACCTAACTTAATGTGAGTAACTCACCATGACAGAAAATGTGAGGAGGAGTTCTCCAGTTGCAGGCTCTTGGATGCCAAGAAATGATTCAGGTGATGGATCTGCTTTACTAGACCAAGTACCGTGCATCGTAGTAAATAATGAGAAAATTTGTGCTACCCAAAAGAAGGGTGGTATTAAGTAGGGTGGGGCGAGGATTAAAAAAGAAAAAAAGGGAACAATAGCCAGCTTTACTGGGTGGGCTTTATAGAAGGGAGTTGAAAAGTGGAAATAAAAGGAGGGAAATTGACAGGATCCTTACCAGAGAATTCATAACACACTGTCAACATTTGGGAGCTAAGAGAGCATCTTCAAAGCTAGTCTTGACCTTTGTGTTGGGTTTGGCCAGCAAACCCTGAGATGGCGAATGAAAAGATTACTCCAGATGCTTTTAGGAGGAGAAAGGAGAGGCCTGGGGACCTCTAGTGGCAAATGCTCTAGTGGCAAAAGGCCTTGAGCTAAGCTTTGTCTCCATTTTTATTCGGGTCATATCAATACATGAAGCACAAGCGTAAAACAAGGAGGCAAGGAGTTCGTGAAGTACGTCACCACCACAGGTGCCTGTTTTTCTTCAAAATTTAAATATTTACTCCCTAGATGAGAACCTTGAGCTGCAGTAAGAATCTGGCCACTTTCAGCCAAGAAACTTCAAAGGAGGCCCAGCGTTCCAGGCACTCCTCCTCTGCTTTTCAGTTAGTCCTATTCAGGGAGGCATATACAAGTCCGATTTTGTCTGTGCAGGCACTGTGAATTCCCAGAGCTTTGCACCTCAGAAAGGCCCTTTCAGATTCATTTCGTATATCCCAGCTTGAATAAAGTCAGATATGCCTATTCCGTGATCAAGTAAGAAGCAACAGTGTCTACCCATCGCTAGGTTTTAACTGGACATACTCGTTGGAACTTTGGTGTTGTTTGAGTCTTTCTTGGTCATGAATATCAGGCACTGTGGGGCTCTAAGAGGGCAGCAAGAGATTGCTGCTTTAAATAAGAAAACGTTTGAAACTAGAGTGCTGGTTCCCATTAACTCCTTTGTAAACAGCCCCATCTAACTTACAAGCTGAACAGTCTGTTCGTGGGACCAATATGGAGACAGACTAGCAGCATCAAATAAAGAATTCCCCTTTGGGTGAGATTCTGAGAAGAAAAAGCTAAAAGATTCATAAATACCTGTGTCCCAGGCATCACCCCTCAAATTTTACTGAAGGGTAAGATGCCCAAATGCTCAGCTGATTTTAAAAGTATCTGCAAATAGATCACATGTCATTTGGAATACATGGCAGAAATCAAATACTGCTCTACCTTGGACACTGCTGGAGTTTCAAATTTGAAAGCACCCTGATGCAGGTGTTTTCATGTCCTTTATAAAGGAACGTAGCTAGCTTGCTGCTGGGTCCCACCACAGAAGCACATTTGATAATTCTGAGACTAAAACGACCTATGGTGCCTTGGATAACATCAGAGAAACAATAAAGAGACAAAAAGAACAGAGCCCATTGATAAAATACAAATGGTACGTTTGAGGACATGCAATGTGGCTGATGTTCAGGGGGGAGTTCCTCAATTTCTCTGCCTAAGCAGGTCTCTTCACTGCCAGTGATAGAGCCCACTGAGGATCCTGCTACCCTCATCACTCCATGATCTGAATACTGTGATTCTCTCCCAACCAAGATGCAGAGGCTGCTTGGCTCACTGACAAGAGTTCCTCAATTAAAATTTACATTTTCTGTGTTCGTAACATCAAACGCCATGGGAATACCTAAGCAAGTCAAGATGGACCAGATGATGACATATTCCCTTTTGTACCTGCTGAAATCACTAGCATGGCAAAGAACTGTTCTTGATATCAAGAGGAAATAAATCATTGTAAAACGGCTCTTGGAAAAATTCCCTGAGGACAAAAATCTAAACATAGTTGAGAAGTGGATTATATCAGCCCTTATGGTAACCCCAGGGGTCTATGAATTCATATTAAACAGAATTGACACCTGTGGTCAATGTGCCACCCAACTGCTCAGTGTTGTCTACAGGAATTGTCTCAGCTGCCTCACTGAAAGTGACACGCCTCCCAGAGAGACCCATCCACAGTGATGATCCACAATGGTATATGGATGCCCTGCCATTTCAACCCAGCGCAGGACAACTCTGACTGCCCATTTAAGCTCCAGAGCTCTCTGTGTGGTTGGTTGAAGCTCTTAATTGAAGTATCACAGCTTGACTTTCTTTCTCTCCCCAGACCCGTTCCTTGCCCTCCCTTCTATAGGTATTGATTCTAAGGACACTAAAAACCATGAACAGTAAACTGCATCTCAGAGTCGGCTTCCCAGAGAATGCTACCTATGACTGTTGGTACTGGAAGTGGGGCTTTAGAGCAGGATCAATCATCAACCGTATCCAGGCTGACAATAAGGGCCTCATCACTAATTGTAGTTGGAGAACTGATTAAAAGTGGAGGCAGCCTAATTGATAGAATTTTCATCTATCGTGAATTGGTATTGTATACTTCAGTAGGGAATTCACTAGCCGGCATCTATCAGATATTACACACGTGGAAAATTATAATTATAAGGAATTGTATGAATGTTGTCTAGCTCAATGAACATTCTCCAAAAAAGAGTGAAAAGCTTAGGGTGATTAACATGCAACTTAAAAACCACACCTGAAAGCCTGAGGGCCTGCCTGGTAGCCCACAAACATGTTCTCATCTCCTGCAGGAGGAAAGAAAAAGCTGAGGACTAGGCCCACCATCCCCAGCTTCCCTTAGCCTGCAGAAGTGGCCCATCCCTCTCTATTCAGACATAACACTTCCTTCTATCCCAACCCCTCCCCCTTAGTATCTGCTCATATCTGCCTTCCTAACCACTAGGCTTATCGCAAAAGATTAAGTCACAGCAAAACCAGGCAGAAGATGGTGGGCCTGATAAAAAAAGAAAGGGTCTGGACTCCAGCATGTATCAGTAGGAACCAGGAAAGTACACATGGGAGTAGATTCTGAGTATATTTGATCAAGGGGCTAGAAAGTGAGATTCAATAAGGAGAATTTATCAATTTTGGTCCACCCTTCTGAAATACAGCATTCAATACTCTGACAAGGACCCCAAAGAGATGGTAAAAAATCCATACTAGGATAGTTCTTAGAGGTATGGAAGAAGATTTAGACCTTGCTAAGTGGGGATGAGATAACAGAATTGCAGAGAAAATGGGTAGGAAGGGGTTAAATGGCACAAGGAAGTAGGTCTGCTAAAGTAGATGCAGTATGTTAAGTTAGAAAAATCACCAAGTAATTATATTCTACTAGAAAGCTGAGGGGACATACCATCACTTACCAAGACTTTATTGCTGTCCTGATGAGAGGAGCACCAGTGTCACAAAAAAATCCAGTGAGGGCTTTCCTTTGTAGGTGAGGGCTGACAATTGGAGAAGCTGTCGCAGAACTAGGCGTTCCAATAACAAATGCAGTGGTAGCTCACTAAAACAATAGAGGCCAACAGAATCCTGAGAGGTGAGGTTGGAATAACAAACAAGGAGATCTGACTTATAGAGAGTTATGGAGATAATTAATAGAACATGGTGTTTCTAGGGACAAAGCAGATGGGCAACTGACAACTATTCAATTTGTGTCATCGGAATGAACCGGGAATAAATGATTAGAAGGCTGATGGCACCCAATAAAATAAGCTCTTGACTTAAGTAAGTTTTCAGATCTGGAAGTCATTGAAGGAGACTCCAGGTCCCAAATATGTCAACTGTGCCCACTCAGTAGTCATTTCCCAAGTCCCTGAATGAGTAATTTGGATAGCCATACTTAGTATTTGAACCTATCCTCCACAAGGAGTCCTTGGTCTGAAGAGTATGAGCTCTCACAGTGGAGAAGGCCAAGCAGGTGACACTCTAACACCTACATACCCATTAGCAATGAAGTGACTCAGTATTGCATCTTGATGGGATGGTGGAAATTAGTACCACTGCTAAGGATCTAAAGCAGCGTTGACAAACTATGACCCACAGGCTAAAACAATCCCACCAACTGTTTTTGTAAGTAAAGATTTATTATAAATCCATCAGTTTATGTGTTATTTATGGCTGCTTTCACATGACAACAGTGGAATTGAGTAGTTGCAACAGAGATCATGTGACTCACAAAGCATAAAATATTTGCTGTATGTCCCTTTCAGAAAAAGTTTGCCAACCTCTGATCTAACGGGTATAAGAGTAGTAATCCCCATCATATCTTTATTTAATTTAAGAGCCTGTGGAAATCAGATAGATGTAGAAGGGTATGATAGGGTAGGACTACCATAAATTCAAAGGTGTTGTAGTACCAATTTTAGTCTTTATGAAAGATGTAGTATCCTTTGCTAGAGCAGACTAACATGACATGTGACATAGAGCCATTGATTTGGCAAATGCATTCTTTTCTGACCTTATCATAAAAGAGGATCAGAAATAACTCACATGCACATGAAATAGACAAAAGCGTACATTTACAGTTTTGCCCCAGAGTTATATCGACTCCCCCACTTTCTGTTGAAAGATAGTCTCAAGAGATCTAGATCATCTGAACATTTCATAGACCATCATATCAATCCGTTACATATATGACATCATGCTAATCAGGCCACTTGAGCACATTAAAAGCCATGGTAAGACACTTGTGCTTCAAAAGGAATGATATACACCCTATGAAGCTGCAGAGTTCCATCATATAAGTAAAACTTCTAGTGGGTCAGCAGTTAGTGACAAGCTCAGATACTTTATCTAAGGCACAAGTCAAATTATTGAATTTATCTCTCCCACAGTGAAGACCTATGACAATGCCCGACAGCCTCCTTGGGTTCTACAGGTAACATATTCTATGCTTGTAAACAGCACTCCATCCCATATCCCGGCATTGCAAAAGGATGTCAGCTTTAAATGGAGCCTAGTATAGAGGAGGTCTCTGTAGCAAGTCTAGGCTACCCTCTGCACATACATCTAGAAAACCCTGAGGATGTGCAATGGTGAAATATAAAGCAAGAGGAATTTATAGTAAGCCCCAGTGGGAAAATCACAATTCATACCACCGGGTTTCTCACAACTCATGCCATCTGCAGGGGGAAATCATGTATCTTTGAAAAACAACTTGTGTTCTTTTGTGCCATAGAAAGGTCTTGGTATGGCTAATGTTATAGGCTGCGCTGTGGGTAAGCAGTACTGCTGAATCAAATTGTCCTAACGGGAAAGTGTAGAGGTTAACATGGGTAATAAATGGAAGCTATAAAGATTATGGCAAATAGGAAGGGGGCACACAATGGATCGAAGCTCCAGCAAATAATGTGATAACATTATTCCCATAAGAATAAGAGATTCCTACAGAAAATCCTAGAGCTAGGAATAATCTCAGCTATCTGTCAGATTGTGTTCTGATGAATGGTCAGTGCTGGGAGAAATCATCTGATCTGTTTTCTCCAGAGAAGAAAAATTAGATTCATGCTTATTTTACTGGACTCCACCTGGGGAAAAAATTTAATGTAGTGCCCCTGGTGACTCAACTCACCAATAGGCAATTTGAACTGCCAGTAGCTACCATTTAGTTTACTATATACGTCTATATTTACTACTTGGTTCTTGTTAGGTGTGAGGGAGAGAAATTACCTGTGAATTGAATGAAGCATGAGTTGATGAGTTGACACGCTGCGTGTCAGTTAATCAAGATGGCAGCACACTGATAAAGGAGTTGTCTAGGAATGATAAGACACAGGTGGTTGTTGTCTGAAAAGTATGCCAGAGCTTGCTTTGTTCTTTCAACTATATCAAATGTGAATGTAGATTGAATGACTATAAGGAAAGTAGAAATAGAAGAAATAGAACCTGGATATCCTTGAGAGGAATAGGAAATAGAGATGATATAGTCATAAACCATAGAACATGCCCAGTGGACAGTTTGTGAAACACCTGATATTTGGGTGCTTATTGTGTACCCAGATTGTATCCACACCACAAATGCCAATAGCAACAATATATAATTGTGGCTTAATCATCACTTGCCCCACCTAACCAGATATAACACGGTAATATCAGAAAGAGAGCACCAATTACTAGATCCAACAAAAATATCCTTCCTGAAAGGTCATTAGTGATGAAAAAGAGTTGCTAACCCAAATAAATATACTAGAAAGAACTGCATTTCAGGAAGCTGACAGTAAATATGGAAGGAAAATGAAATGGTTCATGAGTGGATGAGAAATGTCACTAAATTAATGGAACACCATACCATCACTGATCAAGGACTCATTCTATCCCAGTGTTTCGGTTATCTGTTACTACACAATAAACCACACCAAAACATAGTGACTTAATTTATTATTATCTCCCACTGTTCTGTGGGCTGGCAGAGCTCAGCTTTAAAGACCTCAGCTGAGGACTCTTAGATCACAATCACTTGGCTGAGGGTGATGTCTCTGGAAGCCTCTACTGGGCTGGATGAAAAGATAGTTTTTCACTGTCGTGGCTGACACATCATCTGGGATGAATAAAACAGAGAGGAGCTACCTGGGGGTTTCTTTCCACAGGACATCTACACGTAGCCAGTTTGTCATAGCACGATGTATTAAGACAGTCAGACTTCATACAAAAGGCCGACTTGCCCTAAAATGAGCATTTTAGGTAGACACTGCAAGTCTTACCAACTCAGAAAGTCCTCAGAAGTTACAGTGTTACATCCACCATGTTGTATTGGTCAAGAGTGAGTCACTGGCACCAGAGTTGGATAAATGAAGATTCCACACTGTGTTGTTCCCCAGGAACCTGGAAGTCTTTTTTCCCATAAAACAGTCATACTATGTCAGATGTGATTTTAATCCCTCTGCCACAGCCATGTGGTTTTTATTTATACTAATAGAATGAAATAAAAATCAGACTTATGTAGACAACAATCCTCAGAATAGAAAATAGTCTGAAAGACTGATTTGAAGTCTCCAATAGATAGAGTATCTGTGAAAATTACAAATGAATGTGCACTTAGAAAAATTGTATACACACTTACATCAATATACGTAAAGAGGTTCAAATCACTTTTGATGATACAAAACTAGTAAGAGAGTATCAAGTGGGAATATGGTCATGACTAACACATTTTACAGTGAGAATTCCAACTCCCTGTTTGATGGTTCACACGCTGTAATCATTGGGATAGTCACAGGTTTATACATTCGTGTAAAAACCTGCAAAAATTTTTATGGGGCATTTGTAAATTATTCTTGAAGGTATGAGACAAGGAGAAACTGCTGCAAGTCAGAGGATGGATTGGGAAGGAAAGAATTCACAAAAGGTCTGAAACTCATTCTCTCTCATCAGAGATAACCGAGCTCATGTGTTCTCAACAGAGGCAGGGCAAAATTGGTTCTTAGGGGCAAAACTCAACATTTTTATGTATAAAGCACAAATGTACATGAAATAATAAACATATATACAGTATACCTATGGCATAAAAGTTTCATGGGTGTACAAGTTACGATAAAATTGTCTAAAAAGGCTTCATAGAGGGGTGATAATGACAAAAAGATCACAAAACTATGCCCTGGGCAATTTTGACTTGGCCAGATATCTTTGGGAAGTATGGGGATTTTAATAATCTTGATTCTTCCAATCCATGAACATAGAATATCTTTCCATTTCTTTGTGTCTTCAATTTTTTTCATCAATGTCTTACAGTTTCAGTGTATAAGTCTTTTACCTGCTGTGTTAAATTTATTCCTAAGTGTTTTATTATTTTTGATACTATTATAAATGAGATTATTTTCTTTATTTTTCAAATAGTTCCTTGTTAGTAAATACAAATACAACTGATTTGTATATGTTGATTTTGTATCTTACAACTTTACCGAATTCATTTATTAGTTCTAACAGTTTTTTTGGTGGAGTCTTTAGGGTTTTTTATAGATAGGATCATGTCACCTGCAAACATAAAGTGGGCACCCTTTTCTTGCTCCTGACCAGAGGAAACTATTTCAACTTTACACCATTGAGTACAGTCTTAACTGGGAGCTTTGTCACATATCCTTAAATCCTAGGGATGAGTCCCACTTGATCATGGTATATAATCCTTTTAATATATTGTTGAATTCAGCTTGCTCATATTAGTTGAGGATTTTTGCATTTATGTTCATCAGGGATATTGGCCTGTAGTTTTCTTTTCTGGGAATGTCCTTATCTGGCTTTGGGATTAAGGGATTGTAGGCCTCATAAAAAGAATTTGCAAGTGGTCCCTCTTTTTCAAATTTTTAGAAGAGTTTGAAAGGAATTGACATTAATCCTTCTTTAAATGTTTGGCAGACTTCACCAGTAATGCCATCTAGTAGTGGGATAGGAAGAATTTAATGTGATCAGCAAGTGGATCTGAGTAGTGCAGGGAGAAGATTGTAGTGTGTGCTAGTGGTGTCATTGGTACCCTGTCCAAATGCTCCATAAGGTGAGGAGTACCTACTCTCTAGCTGTTATGAATGTTGTCTGATAACAACTCACACCTACTACCCTGTTTTTAGAATTTCCCACAACCAACCAGAAGCCAATTTGACTAAGAGGCTATGTGCCAGCCCATGCCTCCCCCAGGGGTACACCTTGACCAGCGTCCCAATTAAGTACTCCACCTGATTCTAGTTAAACTAAATCTATGGTCCATTTCTCCTAAAACTTCACTGTGCAATCAGATGAGGCACCCCCAAGACCAATTTTCTTTTTCATTTACCATACCCTGCTTGCCTGACTCTCTCTCTCGGGAGCATACTCACAATAAGTACATGTGTAAGAATCCCTATATCAAGTTTTGCTTATAGAGAACCTGACCTCCAAGTCTTGGAAAACAAATTAACCTAAAAGGAGCCCTAAGTAAGTAAACGAAAGGGGAGAGCAAATGCAAACAGGCAGTATGCAAATTTTCCATAGGTTTGCTCTAAAAAGATTAGAGTCGGTACCACTAGACATACAAAGATTATGTACAAAAATTAGTGAAGAAATAAGTAAATTGCAAACATAGAAACAAACTACTATAAAAATAACATGAATACTTTAGTTATATTAAATAATTCATGTACCAGAATGTTGTTGAGAAATCTTATCAGAGCGATGTCTTACGATCCCCAGCTATTACTCTAGAGATTACCATAATTTCTGTGGGTCATTGGATTAAAACTCCTCAATTAAGTCCCAGTCAAGCCTCTACCCTCACATGTTTATACCCTACAAAAGGATTGCTCCTCAATTCTTCCCCACACATCTTCAATAAACGTATGCTAACGAATATTTAGAAAACATTTATAACCTGGTTTTTATGAATCTATTCTTTGAACTATAAATTTTGCAATAGATTTTAGGAAGTTGTGATGGTTACCTTTGTGTGTCAACTTGGCTGGGCTATAGAGCCCAAGTATTCATTTAAACACTAAATTATGTGTTTTTATCAAAGCATTTTGTAGATAAGATCTGCAATCAGTTAAATTAAATAAGAAAAGATCATTCTCAATTACCTGGGTGAGCCTGATCCAATCAGTTGAAGACCCTAATTACAAAACTGAGGTTTCACTGAGGAAGAAGAAATTCTGTCTCAGGACTGTACCATCAGTTCCAACTTGAAAATTCCAGCCTGTGAGATAGACTTGCAGATTTCGGACTTTCCAGCCCCTTGTTAATATAAGCCAAATGCTTAAAATTACTCTCTTTTTATATATATTGGTTCTGTTTCCACCAATTTAATACTACTGGTTCTGTTTCTTGGAGGAAACTGACTGACATATAACTTAATTTTTTACGTATAATAATATCTGGCCTAGAAGCAACTAATATTACCTCTCTCACACGATTCCAATGCCTTGAGAACTGACTCATAGAACACACCTATAAATGCTTGTCTGCCAATCATCATTTAGGCAGAAGACAACAGAGAGAAGCTAATCTTTGTTTTTGGTTATGTGGTTCAAATATGTGTCCTGCTGATATGTGTATCATTGATTATATACAATCTGGAACACTCCCTCCAGTTCTCCTGTGTTTAGTACTTATCCCTAGGTTTGTCTATTCTTCCAGAAGCTAATTATAATCTGTATTTTGTCTTTCTCCATAAAAGTCACATATCTGCCTTCCAGACACAAGAATTTCTTATTTACTGGGCATGGCCCAATATTTGTCTCATGCCACATAGCCTGATCAATACCCCTGGGTCTGGCATCTTCTGATCCACCCTTCCATGACCTTCCTAATAGCCTTCTGTGACATGGTTCTTACACAATGTCACAATTAATTAGTTGCATGTTGAATAAAAGGCTAGTACTTTCAACCAGTTCTTATTCAACATTGTTTCTGGTGTTTACGGATTATACTATTCTATACAATTAAAAGGTGTATTTGAGAGTTTTTGTATAAGGTATTCTAAGATTACCAATTTTCCAATTATTGTAATGAAGTAAAACATACATTATGGTAACACTACCAGTTAGTGTTTTAGTTGATAGATTGAATTTAGATTCAGGAAGCCCTCAATTCAAAGTATGTTAGAGATGCCATTGTTTACCTCATTGACTGTAAGACCGTAGGAATGTGGTTCCATCTGATACAATGTCAAGTGTCAGATAATTTGCTATGTTATTGTAACTCAATTAATATAATGAATCATTAGATTCTATAACCAAGATACAAGACTGGAGAATGAACAACACTCCAGAGTACTGGCTTCATTCCCAGCTCAGTCAATATCTATTACAAATAAATAATCTCACCTGCCTATTTCATTTTCTGCATCTATAAATCAGAAATGCTTAGAGTGGAGTTACCAAGCTAAGCCCTCAGAGCAAGTTGTAAAGATTAGGAAGGTAATGGTTGTAAAGCTGTTTGTAAATCCTTAATCATAAATTGTTATGCAAGGGTTATAATTATGTAGTTACTATTTAAGTAAACAACATAAAATCATATTTCATTTTGAAATAACTGAGTAGATAGAACTGCTGATGCCATGCACACACACAGTGGCTAGCTTTTCGGTCGCATATTTCCAAGGTATATGTGAAAGACATAGTATTTCAGTAGGCAATGATTGCCATATGCTAGCTCAAAGGTGAGAATGAGAGTAAATTGAAAGTTTGAGGTCATTACCTAATGTAAGAAAGTTGTTATGTGACCTAAGCCAAAACCAAAGACAGAATGCAGCCCTGGTCTGCAGGACTAATGCTTTAAACTACCTACCGATAGTCCTGTAAAAATTTTGCTTCTCTCAGAAAATGTGTCCCCAGTTCTGTAAAAAGCGTCAACAAGTCTTCAAAACCCTATCTTTAACATTCACGTTCCCAAATGTAAGATCCTTGACTTCTTTCACTTCAGGTCTTGGATCAGAATCTCTCTCTCAATTCTATTTTTTTTCTTATAATTAATTTAATTGGATCATTTTTAGTCATGGGAGTGAGGGATCATTTGATCAACATACATAAAGTTTTAAAGTTTAAAAAAAAAAGCATAGCCTTTGAAAGTATTAGTAGGGAAGAAATCCTAGGGAAGGAATTTGTGAAAAATATTATACTAATTGCATTAAAAGATTTGGACAAAATAAACGCTCATGAGAGCATTTTTTATAACAGTGAAAAATTGCAATAAACCAAAATAAATGGCAAAAGAGTAGAAATGAATTATGTTTTGTGCATATACAGAATTACTGTGCAGCTCTTAATTGGTTGATTTTGTATAATTTTAATACTATAAAAATGCTTAAATATGTTGCTATGTAAAAAATACAGGATACAAAATGGTAACACAGGATATTCTATAATTATTTTTCAAATACTTAGGGAAAAAAGTGAAGAAGTGATACCAAAATGACAGTGAAATTATCAAAGATTTTTATTTTATGCGTCTTCAGACTTTTCTTAATTTTATTTTTCAAACATTCTTTATTTTCTAAACATCTTGAAGAAAGTCCATCAACTTGTGGTGTGTGCATTTTAATAAAACATTCTGCTTTACTTTGTGACGCCATTTTCACAATCTATTTATGTATATTCACTTGATGTAATGTCTTTAGCATTCTACTTACTTAACACTTTTAAAGTGCCTCTCACTTCTGTGCCTCAAAAAGCATAGGAGTTTTCTAAAATCATCAAAATTAAAATTTAAAAATGAGCTATCCATGACATTTTTCCTCTCTATTCCCTAACAACTTAAAAACTAATTAAATTATTCCAGAAATATAGTATTGACCTCCTACTATTTACCACTTGCTATATATATCAGAATTAAATTCTCCAGATTTTTCCTTGTCTTCAATTTAAAATAACTTTGAGAATTTCCTGTGGCATTTTTTGTAATTTGTTCTAAAATACATTTTTAATATGCAACGGCAGATAGTTCAACTGGCGTTCTCAACCTCTATTTTACCCACTTCTATTTTAAGAGCTTGAGAAGCTAAAAGTTACATTTTCCAAACTTACAAGTACCTCAAATTCTACTAGTTAGATGCACCATCCTCTAATTTCCTTGTGTTTAGAATCCTTGTGGGGGTGATCACAGCCTCTGACCCAGAATGGTACAACTGGTGGTGACATCACACAGGATCGCTCCCTAGTGGATCATTTTTGTATTATTCTGGGAGTCATCTAAGAGCCTCAGCTTAGAAACCTGCTGGTTTCATCTAATTTTGCAAAGCATTTAAACCCTTGTATTAAATAACATCTTGTTTACATATGTGGAGTGGTTTCTATTTCCAGCATGAAACCCTCCCTGATTATTTTCTTTAGCTATTTTACCCATCAGACTCACTAACATATGTAACAACAAAAATTCAAAACAAAACAAAACAAAAATCAAAAACTCTTTTAAAAAAAGTATCTCTCCCTCTTCATGGGTAAAGATCTTTTCTTTCTTTATTAAAATGTCTACTTGAGAAATATTTCCATCTCTAATTATATATATATATAATCATATGCAATACAAATATACCTTATATAATATAAATATATTAAATATATAATTATATATAATCTATATTTATGTGTATTTTATAATTCCATTTATATGAAATATCCAGAATTCACAAAGCCATAGAGACAGTAAGCACATTAGTGTTGCCTGAATTACAGACTGAAAACACACACACACACACACACACACACACACACACACACAGAACACAATCTCCTGTAGCATGAATATAATAGTCCTTTCGGCACAAAGCTTCATTCAAACAGTTTCATAATTCAAATTTCTGCCCTATGATATACAAGGATTTAATCCCACTGACAAACTCTGTGGACTTTCTCTGGCCTTTCAAAATTTATGGTTGCCAAATTGTCTACTAAATAGTTTAGCATCAGTAAATGCAGTTGGACATAAAGTAAATGTCAGCAAGGTACAAGAGGATATTTAAGCACACATTAATAATACTCCTAAAAAGTCAAAGGTCCTTAAACACATAAGGAACGTAGCATGTAGAAAATTAATAACCAAGTTAAGTACAGGTTTTGACCAATAAATCAAGATTTTTATTCAAATAAAATATTTTTATATCTTAATTTTTATGTCTTAATATTTTAATAAACAATAGATTTTAATTTCCACCATTCCATTAATTAACTCTCAATTCATTACTTAGAAAAGAATGCTTCTATAAATTTTGACCTATGAAAATACTACTATGATGTGGTTTGATCAATCAGAAATTAAGAATTATTTATATACAATTTAGTTCCAAGTCAAATAAAAAAAGGAAGTCAAACTGTAAAAGCCCACAATGTAAACATCAGCTAGTAGAATTTACATTGACATATAAAATAGTAATCCCAGAATAAAAATAATATTTTTACATGACTATTGCTTCAGTTCACTAGTGAAATTTATAATTGTTGATTCATTTCCAATTTAAGTGTTAGCTGGTATTTAAGAACTCCAGCATCTATAATACTTCTTTCTAGAAATTATCACTAATCTCTTCCCAAAATTAAATTTGACCCTTATAATGGCTTATTTAAGGAAATAAAAATTTTGTTACACCTATATCATTGTTTGATTGTCTGATTGCAAACCCAAAGTAACTCAAACTAACTTAAGAAAAAAAAAATGGCTAAGATCAGTTAATATATGGAATCCAAGAATAAACCGTAGACTTAACACCCACCAGATAAGAAGAAACAAGCCTGCTCTCCTTGTTGCATGCTTACACCACCTGTAATAGTCTCTCCCAGCTTACACTACCTCCCAACAGGTCTCCCTCTTTCCACCCGTCCCCCACTGTAGTCCATTCTGTCATCCATACAGCAGCCGATGTCATAAATTCAACGTAACAAATGGAATCATGTCCCTACTTTCCTCAAAATCTTCCAGAGGCTTTCCATCTCATTCAAGTAAAGGTTAAAATCTATACTATTGCCTATAAGACCTATATAGTCATCTCTCTGATGTCATTCTCTACCCGGCTGCAACTATATCATTATCCTTGCTGTTTCCAGAAGTGATGCAGGCTCTTGCCTCAAGACCTTTATAGGAACGGCTCCTTCTTGCCGGAGGGTTTTTCCCCAGAAAGCTTGTTACATTAGTTATCTATTGCTTGGTAACATATTACCCCATAAAGCAGCGACTTAAAGAAACAAATGTTTATTATCTCACATTATCTCTGTGGGTCAGGAATTCAGAAGTCTCTTCATTAGGTGGTTCTGGTTTAGGCCTCTCCGGTGGTTGCAGTTCAAGCCGTTGGCCAGTCCTGCAGTTATCCGCAGCTTTAACGGAAATGGAGTTATTTGTGAGGTTGATCACATGCCTAGTAAGGTCACTCTGAGGGAGACCTCAGTGCTTTCTGACACAAGCCTCTCTCCTGAGCACCTTGACTGTCCTCAACCCAGCAGCTAAATTCTTCAGAATGAGGGATATAGAAGGTGAAGTGAAGTCCACGTTGCTGTTTATGGCTTAGCCTGAGAAGTCCCAGGGATCACCTCTGCCACACTCTGCTGGTCACACAGACCAGTTCTGAATAAGGGTGGGTCATTAGATCACTGGTGCCCACTACAACCTGTTTGTAAATACTAGGAGGCAAGGGTCATTTAGGCGCTCCCTAAGGAGGCTAGAGCTACCATACTTACTCATTTCTTTCAGGGTTCTGTTCAAATGTCTCCTGACTAGAAACGTCTCATCAAGTTGTATAAAATGACACTTCCAGTTACCCTTCCCTTTCTTCATATTTAATTCAGACCTCTTTCCAGCTGTGTCTGCTTATTGTCTGAATCTCCCCCACTAAAGGGTAAGTTCCACCCATATAGGGACTTTATTTTCTTTTTCTTTTTTAAGATTTTATTTATTTATTTGAAAGAGAGAAAGAACACAAGACAGAGGAGGAGCAGAGGGAGAAGCAGACTCCCCACTGAGCAGGGAGCTCGATGTGGGGCTGGATCCTGGGACTCTGGGATCATGACCTGAGCTGAAGGCAGATGCCTAACCGACTGAGCCGCCCAGGCGCCCCCTCAAAGATATTTGTTGAAGAAATGTTGTTATGAATTTTACTTATATTCAGGTTCTCCAAGAATAGGATAAAGGATAAGGGGGGGGGGGGATGAAAAGGTCTTTACTCGTGATTACAATGTGCTCTCTATACACACTCCATATCATCAGTTTTATATGGATGTTCAAAAGGCAGAGGTTACAAATGAGTAAAATCACTATTTGCCTAAAAGGTTATAATGTATGTTTAAATTTCCACATAAACCTAAAGAACAAAAAAGCAAAAAAGTTAAGAATCATAACATAATTTTAATTATGTAAGTACTCTAAATATTCTTTGTCAAAATTGAAATATCCCCCCCCCAAAATTATTTCAGATAAAGTTTGTGTTTCCATTGTTTTTTCTCCTCAATCCCTAAATTCTCCCCTGTGGTAACTTTGTCATCAGTTTAGAGATATAAATCTCAGGCCGTACAGGTGAATATACAAAAAAAACCCAAAAAACCCTCATTTTGTTTTGGTATTAAATTTAGATTTCACATGACTATCTACCATGTGGAAAAAAACTGTTTTTTAAGCCTAAATACTTGGAAATGGTCATGGTATACGTACTTTTTTCAAATGAGCTTTTTTTTTTTTTTTTTTAAAGATTTTACTTATTTATTTGACAGAGAGAGAGAGACAGCCAGCGGGAGAGGGAACACAAGCAGGGGGAGTGGGAGAGGAAGAAGCAGGCTCCCAGCAGAGGAGCCTGATGCGGGGCTTGATCCCAGAACCCTGGGATCATGCCCTGAGCTGAAGGCAGATGCTTAACGACTGAGCCACCCAGGCGCCCCTCAAATGAGCTTTTATCTGATGTCTTGTAACACTTTTTTGCTTATCTACCTTTCCACCTTGATTGTCATAAACTTAATCTCAGTCAACTTAATTTTGTTTTTCTCCACTGGATAGAGAACATTAGAGCTACACAATTAGTAATTATAATTTTTTTTCAGATTTATTGAGGTATAATTGACAAATAAAAGTATAAGCTATTTAAGTGCACATTGTGATGATTTGACATTACATAGACATTGTGAGAGGAGTCCTCCAAGGATGGGTGAATTTACAGTCACGTTTTTCTCAATCGCCTTGTTCGAGGGTAACATGTAAACCAGGTGGATGGGCTGGTGTTAGGAGGAACAAAGTGTTCATCTAATGCCAAGGAACAACTAGGATGCATCTGTTTCTGAACAGTCATCTTTCCATGAAGATTTCTTCTGAGAAATTCTTACCTGTCATCTGTTCTCTGGTCATCGGTCCACACTGATATTCACTATACTGTCCTTTTCTCATCCATGTTTCTGTGTCCTCTTAGCTCTAAAAGGAGGACTTCTCGTGGTGGTTTGGTTCCTAGGCAGCCCTTCTGCACAGAAACATACGGCTACCCTTTTGCTCTACTCAGCTTATGGAATCTTCATCTAGTCTTAGGAAGTTGGAAAAACATGCTTTGACCCAGCACATAAACATCTTCACCAGCAGCCCTGGCTTCTACAGTAGAAACAGATTTTGTTCTTTCAGAAATCCAAAGTGTGACCTTTGTGGCTATCCAGATATTACCAAAATTATTTTAAATATTTCAAAGTGTTCCCTCAACGTCATTATAAACTATGAATGTTACTGAAAGAGTCCAATTCATCTTCACCAATCCTCTCAAAGGTTTATGGCCATTGACTTAAGACAAGTTGTTCTAATTCCAGTCTAAGGGTTTTAATCAGTATTTGGTAAAGAAATATCTTTCACATGGATTCTTTACAATTTTGGAAAACTCCCCAGGTGGCCTAACATTCATTGTCTCCAGTTAAGTTATTGGCTTTTTTTTTTTCTGTGTTTTTCTGTGTTTTTATACTTGTATATTCATGGAAAAATACATATGATTATTCTATGGGGTCATCTCAAAGAAGACATTAGTATCACTAGTGTCACTGTACACATCACATGTCCACATCACATGTCCACTTTGATTGTGTTGCTCTGCAGTATGTCTGGGAGAACTTCATAGCATAGCATCCCCACCCAAATTCATGTTAAACTGGAATCTGTGAATGTGATCTTAATTGGAAATAAGGTCTTTACATATGTGTAATTGACTTAAAACTGGACTGAGGTGGACCTGAAATCGAAAGACTAGGATCCCTGTAAGAAGAGAAAAATTTGGACACAGGAGACATACACGCAGGAAGACAGCTATGCAAAGACAGAGGCAGGAAGTGGAGAGATCCGTCTACAAGCCAAGGATGCCAAAGATTGCCAACAACCACGAGAAGGTAAAAAGAAGCATGGAAGTATTCTTGAGAGCCTTCAGAGGAAGCATGGCCCTGGTGACATTTTGATATGGGGCTTCTAAGGCTTTGTGAGGGAGTAAGTTTCTATCATTTTAAGCCACTTGGTTTGTGGTATTTTATTAGGGCAGAGCCTTCGGAAATGGACACCCACAGTAGTTATGATTAAAAATTGCTCTAGGAATTGGACTACCTCAGTAAAAATCTTGACTCCTGTTATTATTATCCATGATCTTGGTTGAGTTATTTAGGTTTTCTTCCCTTCACTTTCTACACCTGTAAAATTGGAATAATCTCAACCTCATGGGGATGTTACAAGAATTACATAAGTTATATTGTTTAAAGGGCTTATGATGGAGTCACATCAATGGTAAGCACTAAAAATTCTTAGTTATTATATACAGTTAACCCTTGAACAACACAGGTTTGAACAGCGCAGGTCCACTTATATGTGGATTTTTTCCCCTAAATACAGTACAGTACTACAAATGTATTTTCTCTTCCTTATGATTTTCTTAATAACATTTTTTCTCTAACTTACTTTATTGTAAGAATATAGTAGATAACATGTATAACATACAAAATATGTGTTAATGGACTTCATGTTATCAGTAAGGTTTCTAGTCAACAGTAGGCTATTAGTAGTTATGTTTCGGGAGAGTCGAAAGTTATACATAGATTTTTGACTGTGTGGCAGGGTTGGAGATGCCTCATTCAGTAATTAACTGTACCTTAGGGGCACCTGATTGGCTCAGTGGGTTAAGTAGCTGACTCTTGATTTTGGCTCAAGTCGTAATCTCAGGGTCCTGGGGTTGAATCCTGTGTTGGGCTTTACACTCAGAGGGGAGTCTGCTTGAGGATTCTCTCCCTTTCCCTCTCCCCCTCCCCCTGCTCTCTCTCTCTCTAAAATAAATAAATAAACAAATCTTTAAAAAAGAATTAAATATACCTTATTATCTTAAATACTATACCTATTCCAGTTTCCCTGATAGCCCATGATTAAGAGATATAACTTATCTCAATTTTCCCTGTTAAAATCACTAAATAAAAAAATTCATGTGCATGGCATATATGTGCGTTGTGTTTCTTAGAAAGTAAAATTGCTGGCTCTTAGGAAATGCAAAATTAAACTATAAAAAGTACTTCCCTTCAAGGTAGTTGAACCAATTCATACCCACCCAGAGTCTGAGTTCCTCTTGCGAGACACCCTTACCAATACTTGATATTATAAAAGTTCCTTATCTTTGCCAATCGAAAGGATGAAAAATGGTATCATTATTATTTTATAGTGAATTTTACCTAATTCTTGTTCTGTGACTTGCTCATTAGTACCTTTTCTACTATTTTTTCACATCTATTAGAAATTCTGTATCTATAATTGGGTCCTATTCCCTTCCTAGTCTCTTCCTATATTAAAATAGGTTATCCCCATCTACCTATCATTTGTCTTTTCACCTATTCTACGATGACTTCTGTCATATTCTATTATTGCAGATGCAGTCAAATGTATTAATCCTCTTTATATTTTTATGTTTTTTTATTTTATGCATTTCCTTTTTTTAAAAAAAGATTTTATTTATTTATTTGACAGAGATAGAGACAGCCAGCGAGAGAGGGAACACAAGCAGGGGGAGTGGGAGAGGAAGAAGCAGGCTCATAGCAGAGGAGCCTGATGTGGGGCTCGATCCCATAACGCCGGGATCACGCCCTGAGCCGAAGGCAGATGCTTAACCGCTGTGCCACCCAGGCGCCCCTTATTTTATGCATTTCCTAATACTGTCTTCTGATTATTTATTAAATAAGCCACTTTCACCTGCTAATCTTATACCTGCTAATCACCTAATTCTCTAAATATAAAAGTTTCTGCTTTTAGTCTTTTTTTTTTTGTCTTTATTTGTTGTATTACACTGAATGTTTGTTTATTCCTCTTGTGAAAGTATTCTGTCTTACTTACCATAACTTCATAATGTATTTGGATATCTGCCAGGGAAACTTCTTCTCTTTGCATTTCCTAATAAAATTTTTCTTGGCAGTTGTGGATTCAAATTTCTAAAAAAATAATGTATGTATACTTTATGATTGCTTTGAATATGTAGCTTAGTTTTGGCTTTACAACATTAAGTATTTCTACTCAAGTCCATAGTATAACTCTTAATTTATCTATATATCTTTCAATGTCCTCAAGTAAAGTTATAACATTTTCAATTAAAGTGTTACAGAATGCAAGATCACAATAAAGATTTAATTCAATTGTACCTAGTAAAATAAACTCAGAAAAATCAACTGATAAGACATTTTTAAAGCTGAAAATAAATAAATAATTACTTGGGCTAGAAGTAAGAAGGCTAAGTCCTAAGTATAGGAAAGAAAATCAGGTTAACATTAGATTTCTTTACAATAAGCCATACCAGAATAAAATAATGCAACATATTTATGATATGCAAAGGAATAAAATAGCAATCAAGGATTTTATATCTTGCCAACCTGACCTTCAAACATAAAGACCATAAGCAAATTGCTATAAACATGAAAAAACGTAAGTTTTACAAACAGCAGAAGTTACAAAGGTAAAATGAGAACCAAACCCTAACTCAAATCCTGTGTGCTTAACTAGTAGAGTATAATGAAAAAAAATCAAAGCCAAAATTGTTTAAACATTTGGAAATGATTAATGAGGTCACATCATGAGCTCATAGTAGGCCTATTGGCACTGGCTATCATTCTAAGACTACAACCTTTAACCCTGGTAGCCTTGTTGTAGATACAAATGTACAAGTGATTTCAAAAGGGCTTTGCAGAAGCTTGGTATGTAGATGGCTCAGCCAAAATCCATACCCATAACTACAAATAACTCAGCAGCTCTCATCTTCTATGGAGATAATGGCGTTTTCTTGATCTATTAATAGGTTCTTAACAATTATTCATATCCACTTGTTCTGCTAGTAAAGTCTAATCTAGAGAAAAATAAGGTCATTTTGCTCAGAAAAGTTAACAATCAGACTAACAGTTTAAAATATAATAAGATAAAATAATATATGAATAATTATAGTTTTTCAGTAATGATTTAGTATAACAGAATCACAGAACAAGAATAATACAAATCCAAGTAAGATTGTTTCTAAATATGTTGTAAACTTCCTGTCAGTTTATACCTGTCTTATCTTTGCAGCCTCTAAAGCCCTCAGCACTGTGCCTACATTGCAATTAAAAATGTTAAATAAATTTTAGGGCCCCTGGGTGGCTCAGTCAGTTAAGTGTCCAACTCTTGATTTTGGCTTAGGTCATGATCTCAGGGTTGTGAGCTCGAGTCCTGTGTCGGGCTCCACGTTGGGCATGGAGCCTGCTTGGGATTCTCTCTCTCTTTCTCCCTCTGCCCCCCCCCCCCCGCCTCTTAAAAAATGCTTAATAAATTTTAATTGAAAAAGTGAAGGAAGGAAGAGGAGACTTTTAGTCTATAAAATCAATGTACCAAAAAAGTTGAATTTCAGTAAACTAACAACAGAGAAAATGTAATTTTTGAAAAGCCATTATTGACAATAGCATCAAAAACTGTAAGAAACCTAGGATTTTATCTAATAAAAATGTGCAAGACTTTATTAAATAAACTTATAAAACTTTATTAAAAATCTTGAAGAGGACCTATAAAAATGGAGAACTATCTTACATTCATAGACTGGAAGATGCAATATTTTAATGTTGTTAATTTTCCCCAAATTACGTTTCTAAGTAAATGTCACCAGACATACAGAGTTCTCCATGGAACTTGACAAAATAATGTTAAATTTCACATGTAAGAGTGCAAAGCTAAGAATAATTTGGAAAATAATAGTGGTATGGAAGATATTGGTCTCCTTATGCCAATGACAAGGCTAATTATAATCCTTTAGTAATTTAAAATTGCGATACTTGCACAGCATTTGAGAAAATAATCAGTAAGGAAAGCCCAGAAAGAGACTCATTAGAAATTCGAACTGTGATATGACAAAGATGGCATTTATCTTCCTACAATTCTGTCTCCAGGGTTGGTTTCTTCTAAGCCCTCTCTCTTTGGCTTAGTAATGACTGTCTTCCTCCAGGGTCTTCACATGATCTTCCGTGTGTGTGTGTCTGTCTAATCTCTTGTTTAAGGACATGCGTAATCCTGGATTAAGGGGTTACCCATATGACCTCATTTTACCTTACTTCTTTAAAAGTCCTATCTTTAATCAGTTACATTCTAAGGTCCTAGAGTTGTAACTTCAACATATAAATTTGTGGGGGCACAGTTGAGCCCGCAACTTGCCCTCTTGACTTTAGGTTTCCCTAAATATTCTTAGGGACAGGCTGGGTCTTGCAGCTTTTTCAGCGTCCTCCACTGTTACTCTATTGGAGCCTATTGGTGTGAGGGCAAGGCGTGGAGGAAGAAGTGTTCAACAATCCTATAATCAAGTCTCAGTCTTTTAGTGAGTCTGTGTCTCTGGCCAGTGACCATCACAAATGTTTCTTTTTATATAGGTCCCTTCTCTTTTAGCAGGACTGGAACGCTAGAGAGGGCTGGATGAGAGGCATGCCCTTTTCGCATGGCTCCTATTTAAAGAAGGCTCCAGTAAAGTTATTCCCCCTGGTGAGTAGAACTTTGTTATAGAGAAAACTATGCGTCTATTTCACAATGGCTATGCTTCCTCTACCTCTGTCAGAACTAAAGGGATCTTCCTCTGCTCTTCACTGTAAATAACTGGTAGGATTTGGGGGGGTTAATGCCCATGAAATATGAAGGCCTTCCCTAAGAATGGTGCTCCAGGAGTGTCTTGCTCTCACACTAATCCATACTCAGCTTCAAGCAGTTTGTCAGTATTACCATTTCAGAGCTTCTGCCCGTTTATAGCTCCAGAAGCCTCTGGCAAGAAAAGCAGGTTCTAGCCATGACTCTCTGGGGTTGCCTGCCTCTCCAGCTTTTGGGGTGGTGCCCTGTAACCTCAGTTCTCTGATAGGGCCAAGAAAAGTCAACTGTGGTATGTCTAGCTTTTTCTTGTCATAAAGACAGAATTGATGACTTCTAAAATCCTTACATGTTGAAACAGAAATCAAATCCCCTAATTAACTTTTTATTTACAATTCAGAGGTCATTTCTCAGTCTTCATCTTCCTTGATGCCTCTGAAGGATTTGTTAGGTGATCTTGTCTTCCTCCAGAGTCAGTCTAGAAGCTATTTCTAGACTGTGATGAAATAAAGGCCTTGTGGCAGATATAAATCTACTGTATCAGTAAGCACGAGTTTAGCTAACTTTTTTTTTTTTTCCATAGTGAGACTTCCTTGTTGTAGAGGCAGAGTGTTATTATACCTTCTTGCACAAGACTTTGTCCCATCATGGACTGGTCACTATCAGTTTGCTGGGTGGCCACTTAAAGTATCACTACCCAACCTGATATCCAGGCATGTGTTTTCTACTACTTACCAACATTTTGGAGAATGTGCAATGTGCATTCCCAGCCCTTACCTCTCTCCTGATGTTCTTGTTCTCTGAGTCTGACATACAGGTTATCCCCAAAGCTACATACATAGGCCTAAGAATGCTGATACTGTTCCATTCGCAACACTCATCATTCTTTTGAAATGTATGCTAAAATAATATATTTTTTAAACCATTTAATTGTCATAATAAACATTTTTCCTATGGCAGAATGGGAAATTCTTCTTATCATTTTATCTATAGAACTCAATGTAATATTAAATAAAATTAAAAGTATATAAGTGAATTTGTACATTTTATTAACAATCAAAATATACGTCGAATTTAGATAATTTAAGATTCTGTATGAAGTTGTAAGCTCATGGATCCATTAACATTTATGAAGTATTATTGGTAAATATTATTAGTCAATTATTCTTCTTGCCTTTATAACCTAAGAACCTTATTATTACATGCTCCTAAAGTGGAATTATCAGTTTCAATATTCTAGAACCTTCTTTTTATAATGACATTATATATTACTAAAAACAATATAAGAAACCAAGTAAGAAGATATTCTAACCTTCCAAACTAAAAATGTCTGATAGAGTCTGGAATATTTCCCAGAAAGAATCCATTGAATGCAGGTTACCATGGTGATTAGCAGAAATGTGAAATGAAGTTCATTTCATGATAATTGCTACATATTTGCAGCTGAAGTGCATCTTTCAGTTTCAGTCTCAGACTTTGAGACCATAATAATAGCTCTGGAATCTGAATTGTATATTTAAACCTATAATATTGTGCAAGGACATATCTAATTCTGTGGAGACTCTTTTTGTGGTGACCAACATGGTAATTTTTTAAAGTGTATCCCTATCTATTGGGATTTCTATGTACAGTTAATTGAGATTATGTTTGATTGATTCTTAAAAAACAGAATTTATAATGTCCCCAAATCAATTTAAAGATAAAAGGAAAGCATTTTATTTTAAAGTCCTCCTCCTTTAGGAAGAAGGCTGAATTTATTTTTGAGGCAGCTGAATGCTCCTGCTTTGTAATTATTTCTGAAGAAGTTCATGGTCTAATGCCAACTTTTGTGAATTAATAATAAGTTTTGAAAACTGTTGCCAAAATCAGAACGTTGGTGCTTTGAATAGCTCTCTTAACTCTTTGGGGTTAAGTGAAAATTTAAATAGAAAATGCAACAAATTGCTAAGAGATTAGTATGCGTAATTATATAAATAAACCCAATCAATGACTCTTACTAATAAACACAAAATAGCTATGCCAAATTTACTTCGTTGTACACTATTACCTCAAGTTTGTGTCATGCTCTGATTTTAAAATGTCTGGTTTTTTTTTCTTCATTTTTACAACAATCCTCTGAACAAAAATAATATAAAAAAAATAATAAGAGGCACCTGGATGGCTCAGTCAGTTAAGTGTCCAACTCTTGGTTTCAGCTCAGGTCATGATCTCAAGGTCTTGAGAGTGAGCCCCGCATGGGCTCGGCATTCAGTAGGGTCTGCTTCTCTCCCTCTCCTTTTGCCCCTCCCCCTGTTTGAGCTCTCTTTCTCAAATAAATAATAAATCTTTAAAGATATAATATTCATTGAGGACTTACTATGTCACAGACAATATTCTACATACACTAACTCATTTTATTCTCACAATAATACTAAGAAATAAGTTATTATTAGCAGTATCTTCATTTTATGAATGATGAAAGCAAGGCACAGAGAAATGAAGCAATTGGCCTGACCTCACGCAGTTAGTGTAGGGCAGAGCCAGAAATCAAATTCAGAGAGGCTGGCTCTCTCATCCACCCTCTTAATCATTTAATGCTATACTGCTGATCTGAAGAATTTTTATCCTCAATTTATAGAACCAAAATTGGAGGCTCAAAGAAGCCAAGTACTGCCAATGTTACACAGTTATCAAATGGCAGAAGCGGAACTGAAGTCTGTTTTCTGATTTTAAATGTGGGAAGCACTCCATCACAGCTCATGGTCTCCTTGGACTCAATGGAAAATTAGAGTCCTCTTCTCTCTGGCCAGCTGGGAAATAAAACAAGATTAGTTCAAACTGCTTCCCACAGTTATAGCCTTTAAGTTGAAGTCCTCTGTGTCTTATAGAGTAGCATAACTGCCCTTGTCATATATTAAATACATATTGTAATATATAAGATAGGACATATTTATTATTTTTATTCGTGTCTCAGGAGACCGAAGGGAGCAGATTGCTCTGTAGTTATATATCAGTGAAATATCATCAGTGATTATACATCAGATTAGTTATATATCGCTGACATGCAAGGATTAAAGCCCCAAACAAACAAGTTTGCCATTGTTAACAGCTAATTCACTGCTTACCATTTCTCTTTCTGAAAATTTTGGTTGAAAGAAAACAAAACTTTTTATTCTTGAGAAACCCACGGAGTCAGCTTTACGGGTTGTAAGGAATTTTGGTCTGACTACCATAGTCCTTTTAAAAATTAAGGACAAAGTAAAGGGAAGTATAGCTCTGCACAGCTTCAGAGGGCTAAGAAATTGACTTTTTCATGTGATCAGCAGAAGAGGAAGGAACGAAGAATATTAGAATACCTAAATTTGGTCTCTAATAAATACCATAGAAGTAACCTTTTTTTTTTAAAAGATTTTATCTATTTATTTGACAGAGAGAGAGACAGCCAGCGAGAGAGGGAACACAAGCAGGGGGAGTGGGAGAGGAAGAAGCAGGCTCCTAGCGGAAGAGCCTGATGTGGGGCTCGATCCCAGAACGCTGGGGATCACGCCCTGAGCCGAAGGCAGACGCTTAACTGCTGTGCCACCCAGGCGCCCCCATAGAAGTAACCTTATCCATGAGTGCTTCAGAAGTCTGGGTGTGTGTGTGTGTGTGTTTGTGTGTTTGTACACATATGTATAAAATAGGAACAGTTGAAATTTGATGTCTAAATTTTTTTTAAAATCCAAAAACAAACCAGAAATAAGCCTACATTTCTTCCCAATCTAGTAGAACAGTCTGTTATAGAAAGATACAGAGTTGTTCTGACTGGAAAGAAAGCACTCATCGGGTAATAGTGAACCAGGACTTGTGACTCTAGCAGACATAGCTAGCAGAAATACTTAAAATACATATTGAAGGAGAGAACATACATGATTAAAATTTTAGATTTAAATTGATAAAAATCAAATAAGCTAATATTTTTCGACTTTGCAACATATTTTGACATTAAAAGGACAGAACACAATTACAATAACCTCCCTCACAACTGCCCTATCAGGGACCACTTACGCAGCATTCATTTAAGGACACCTGCTTACTCTCTGCTCATGATTATATTTGTATATATCCTAGCGGCATAATTATTTGGCCATATTTAAGAAGAAAATTAATGTCTTAGAACAAAATAATGAATGTCTTTTTACTGATATTAAATATTTTTGTGAAATTAAATTACAGCAATGTGCATAATAGCAGTGAATTTTGATAACTCAAATTAAATACTAGGTTCAAAATCCTTAATCATCATTGTGAAATAATTGCAAACGGGAACTCTTTTTCGTGCTTACATAATAAATACTTTACCTTTGAGAGTGCTGTGATTGTTTTATCATTAGTGAAGTAAGAGGCTAGCCAGGCCTAAGTGTCAATCAAAGTCTTTGAAACATTTTACAAATTAGCCCTAACTGACATATAAGGATTAAAATCCCCAAATGTGCAGTTTGTCATTATTAACAGCTAGTTTGCCACTTAGCATATGTATCTATTTTAGTTTTGGTTGTTTATGCCCATGCGATCTTTACTAGGTATTGCAATTAGTTCAATTATGAGGATTCTTTAGAAAAGAGTGATTCATTTGAAAATGTTTCTGCTCTATCTTGCCCATTTAGTCAGAATATATTGATTCCCTATAGTTTGGAGGTACGAAATATTTGACATTGTCTGAGAAAATAACAGACTATTGTGCCCCCCAAACTTACCAATGGTATTTGAATATATAATATTCCCTATAAAACACATCCTCTCCTCTCCTCTCCTCTCCTCTCCTCTCCTCTCCTCTCCTCTCCTCTCCTCTCCTCTCCCCTCCCCTCCCCACCCTCCCCTCCCCTCCCCTCCCTCTCCTCTCCTCTCCTCTCCTCTCCTCTCCTCTCCTCTCCTCAACTGAACTTGTTAAGGAGTGACTTCAAATGTTTAGCTGATTCAATAATACAGGACAGAAATTATAAAGTTATTAAGGTAAATTTCACTTCTGAAATGAAATATGTACTATTATATACCTAATTATATTATCAGTATAGCTAGATGAAGCTGATTTTTTTTCGCAGCATGAGAGTTATTGCTGATGTCACAGATACCGAAGTACAACAAGTCTATGTCAGGCTGTGGGAGGTCGCCAGGCTCACCCATTAACGACGTGAGTCATGCCCACACACCCATCTCACAGAGCTGTGATTCAAATCTGTGTTGCATCAAAATCACAAGTCAGTACATATCCCAGGCCTACTAGTCTATTCACAGAAATATAAACTCCAAGTGTTAATGGCAAATGCCAAATATATGTCAGCTATTGAGACCGTTTCAAAAGAAAAATAATATATTTTCTGGGCATAAATAATTTAGTTGGCAGAAAGAATACTTTCATGAAACACTCAAACAACATCCAAATTACTACAAAAATATAGTACACATTAAATGGTTCTCTTTCTCCTGTAAGAGTTTTCTTAAAAATCACTTCTGTTAAATGTTTCTGACTTCAATAAACAAATTTATCATTTCTTTTGCTCTGAATATGTTTACTAAGCATTTCTCAGTATCTGTAATTTTTTTCTTATTATGTCTATCCTCAGCTAGAATTTGAGAATGTCAAACAACAGAGTAATATTGTCATATTCATCTTTCTATTTTCTAGCACATTGCCCGAAATATATAATTGTTGATCAAATTAACTCATTTACGGGAAGCTCTACTGAACATGGATTATTGGGCACAAATAATTGTCCTGTCCCTATTTGGTCCAAGAAGGCACTTAATCAGGTGTCATCTGTGGACTCAGAGCATGAATAGAGGCATTTAAGTACACTATATACAATCTATTGCACACTCTGGATACCGTGCACACGCATAAGAGTGAGGACAGACAGAGGTACGATGATTGGGAAGGTATAGGTTGATGTGGCAGTAGAAAATTCCCTTCAAGAGGAGATGCTGACAGTTTATCTTTTTTTCTTGGTTTCTCTCTAGATGAAAGATTTGCATGTTTACACTTTCACAAAAGACGAAGTACCGTGGCATATTTCACCATTCACTGTGGATTTATGTATTATATTTTATTTTCTGTCATGATTCAGACAGCTACATTTTTCCCCTTCTGTGAGTTCCATTTGTTAAGTTGTGATAGCAGACAGCATTTTGATTCTCCCCCGTTCTGATCCACCCCCCGCACAGCGAGCTGCCAGTTGCTACGGCAAGAGTCAGGGTTCGGACCTATGGGAGCGCACAGGTCAGACACTGACAGCCTCTACTTCGGAGTCCCTGACACCAGCTCTTCTATCACTAGAGATTTATGATCTTGATTTAATGATTTCTTTCCGGTTTTGTTTTTTTCAAAATAAAACTACTCATCAAAGAAGAATTCTGTGTGTGAATGAATTGATCAGATCACTTTCTTTCCAGGTAGATGGAATCTTAAAATTTCCTCCAAGGACTTGCCACCAGAAGAGGGCATGCATGATGCAATTCAACCTTGTCTTTCTCATCCTCTGTGCTATTTGGTTATTTTTAAGGCATCATTAAGAAAAGGGGTTCTGGGACACCAGGGTGGCTCAGCTGGTTAAGCGTCTGACTCTTGATTTCGGCTCAGGTCACCATCTCAGGGTTCTGGGATCCAGCCCAGTGTCAGGCACCACACTCAGCGGGAAGTCTGTTCGAGATTCTCTCTCCCTCTCTTCCCCTCCTCCCACTAAAATAAATAAATAAATCTTAGAAGAAGAAGAAGAAGAAGAAGAAGAAGAAGAAGAAGAAGAAGAAGAAGAAGAAGAAGAAGAAGAAGAAGGGGGAGAAGGAGAAGAGGAAGAAGGGCGGTTCCCTGTAATTCCTTTTTTGGTATATTCTTTTAGATTTACCATGGCAGGAAGCATAGAGTTACCACTAACTGAAAATATTCAATAATTAATTTTTTATGAATGAATTAATTAAATATTTGCCCTTTCTCTTTCAAATGTCAAAGTATCTTCCCTAAAATTCTTATTGTAACAGACGTGGAATTCTGAGATGATTTTTGTTAAGAAAGTGCTTTCACTTTAAACTCCAGAATTTTGACGCTTCATTTACCAACTATTCAGAAATCATGCTGAGTTGGCACTTGCATGGCAGCCGAGATTCAGTGGCACCATTGTGGAACCACTTAGCTAATTTAGAGAGTTGTGCAGTCTAATTCAACATGCTATTTAAACAATATAGAGGCTTTTCAGAAAAGGAAAATATGAAGATCTGTATTTGTGTCACACTAAATTATACTAAATATTGATATAATGCCACACAAACAGGAAGACTTTTGCTGTTTTTCTTGTAAACCCTCATAAGAGTCAGCATTATCTGTCATTTCTTTCTTTGAACTATTTTGAACGTATGTTCTTCTTGGCTATGAAATAATGACTAACGAGCACTTTTTGGTTCCAGAAGTATTGAAATGTATTCTTTCTGTTTTGGGTTATTTTCAGAAATACTTTCTTAAAGCCTACATTTTCTTCAAGATTAGTAGTAATGAGAAAAAAAAAAGAATACATGGCCTACCAGCATAATTTTCATGGATGGTAGATATTTGGATTACGAAATCCGTCTCATACCACTGTAAAATTTTGAAAATACTTTTGTATTTGGTCCCACAAATATTTTGTTAATTATTGTTTATCTTATCATTCATGTAGATTTCTGTAGGTCAAGAAGTTATATGTATGTATATATATATACATATATATATATATAAATATATATACGTATATATATATATACGTATATATATAAATATATATACGTATATATATATATTTGCCTTTCGAATATCCTAAGTTCTACTGGCAAAGTGTTTTAGATGGCCAGTTAGCAGGAAAGATAATTTTTTAACGGAAGCAACATTTTAGTGAATTATATGTCTAATTATTAAAGATAAAAATGTTATTTATGTTTATTACATTTAAAGTAGATAATGTCAAGTTCATTAATTCAATTCAGAAAACTACTAAGTGCCTACTATGCACTACTAGGCACTGTTCTAGGTCTTAAGGACACTGTAATGAACAAGACATTAAAAAATTCCTACCCGTCTTATATTTTTGATGGGTGGGTAAAATAAAAATAAATAAGTAAAATGAGATAAATGGTTATCTTATAGAGAACAAATGAAGCAGAAAAAGGAATGGCAATTAATTCTAAAATAAGCTAGAAAGAGGATACAGGCCAGATGTTAGTTAAAATATTTATGTATTTGTTGATATTCCGTGTGGATTTTTCAGAGGTTCTTAGTGACCTCGTTGAGATAGCACGTAAGTCTCTTTATAAACTGCGTAAACTAGGATGATGATCCTGAAACAGTATCTTTACTGTTTACAAGTCACCTTATTAAAGAGCTATGGAAACAGTTCAGGGTGGACAGTGTGATTTTTCTGATCCTAGGGATGATGTTGCCAGGGAACGTGATAAAAAAAAAGACTTGACTGCCGTTTGACTCAGGAGCTGGACCCGGCAGTCAGAGGCTCCTCACCCCCTCCTTAGTACTTGGAATGTGGGTCCTGCCTGCTTTTCCCACTCCCAGAGGCTGCCCCAAGGATAGAGTCTTGAGATGGTGATGTGGGGTGGAAAACCTGCACTGTATACTTGACTGGGCCCAGTTAGAGCCTCTTATAAAGAGATTTGGAGGGATGGTGGGGGGATCTGTTTGTCTTGCTATCACTCAAGACAAGCTTCATATGTAAATTCCCTTTGCTATTATAAGAATTGCCACCTACCAACTTGGAATGGACTGCCTTTTTCTTTGGTCTCTCCCGTCTTCTGTGTATGGGGGCTGGTTTCAGATTACACAGCAAAGCTCCCACATGGGTTGTGAACCTACAGATGTTGACCATTAAAAAGATTGTGCATTTTGTTATTCAGCAGAATCAAGAAAATTTGTCAAGACCGACTGTGGGGACAGAGGGGAAAGTATAAAACATTTTCTCTTCTAATATATAGAGAATAAAATCTGTTACTTGTTTAACCATTGGATCCCATCAAAGTAGTGATTTTCCATAAACAGTAAGATTAATCATAGGTTTCTTTTGCATATTGAAGCCAAGCTTATTAATGACAGAGTAACTTTAGTGGGAAAGAAAGCACTGTTTCGAAATAGAAAATGTTATGAGATGATAAGAAATTTATAAGCTGGAAAGGTAATAATACCAATCTTAAAGATGAAAGAGCCCTAAAGATCAGTGCCATGATATGTAAGACAGCAAATCACTGAGAACAATTGTAATTAAATCTTTTGCAACAAGAAAAAAAAAAAAGGACATTTGGAAAACATTAAAATGCTTGCTTAAGTTTTATTTGTGGTAAAAACAAGTTGATTTAAATTTTAGTCTTATCGCTTTCTCTTATTCCCACTCCCCTCCTCCCTTCCCCTGTAGACTTCTTATCCTTTTCTTTTAATGCCATTAACAGGGAAAATCTAAGAACTAAGCTCCAGGTAGAATTATTTCTCACTCTGACATAACAAGTTACAAGTTAACCATAAGTAATAGCAATTATAGCTGACATTTATTGAAAGGATACTATGTGCTAGATATAATCATACTAGATCCTTTAGACAGGCAGTAAATGACAGAGATAGAAGTCAAAGTGCACCTAGAGTCCACATTCCTGAACTATATAAATCTGACCCTTCTAAGTAATACCCTTGAATCAACTATTACAACCGAAAAAAAAAGTTGAAATCAAAGGATTAAGAGAGAAAACATATATATGTCAAGATGGACATAAGAATAAAAAAAAGTTGTAATACCTTAATTATAATGGAAAAGTTAGGGCTTAGAGATTGGGGGGTCATACCATGGCTACAATCAATCAGTCAATCAATCAATCAAATTCGTTAGTGGTGGCAAAACTGTGCCAGTTATTGGAATAGATGAAAGAATACAAACATAAGACTAAAGTATACTAAAGTCTTGAAAATTTATATGAAAAGAGTTCATGGATCACCCAAGATAAAATATCCAGTATATCTAGAAGGGAAAATGTTCATATGTACACATACAAGATAAAGCGGGGTTGGAGGGGTCAGGACAGAAATATGAGTCAGAGAAAGGTCATTAATGATACACTTCCCTCCTTAGCAGATCATTAAAGGAAGGAAAGTGGTCACAGACAGACCAGGAAAGGAAGCCATTGATATGCAGAAGAAAAGGCGTGTGCATAAAGGCATTCATTTATTTGTTCAATAATCATCTAGAAAGCATTGGCCATCTGCTCATTATTGTTCAAGAAACTATAGATACAGAAGTAAACATAACATGAAGAACCTTCATGGAGTTACATTTTTTGTAAGGAAGACAAACAAAAACAGATCTGATAAAAAATATAATTTAATTGCAGATAGTAAAAAAAATAAATCAGAGTAAGTGCTTGGAAAGATTTTTTTTTTTTTTTTAATTTATGGCAATCAAGAGAGGTCTCTCAATGGAAAAACATTTGAACACAGAAGTTGGGAAAGCAACCAGATCATTTAGAGCAAGGATCAGTAAATTTTTCGTGTAAAGAGCCAGATAGTAAATATTTTAGCTTTGTGGACAACTACTCAATTCTGCCTTTGTAGCAGGAAAGCACCCATAGACAATACATAAACAAATTGTACTGTATATATTCCAATAAAACTTTATTTACAAAAGCAGGAGGCAGACAGGATTTGACTCCTTGAGCTATAGTTTGCAGGTACCTTTTTTAAAGCAACAGCTCTGAAATCTGGCAACACGTTGTAATGAACTGGGGACCTTTAAATAAATAGATTGATTTATTTAATTATTTATAATTATATATAAATATATATAAATATATTTATAATTTCATTATTTAAGTGAATCACATACTTATAGATTCTGATTTAATTGTTCTAGGGTGTGGCTTTCTTTGTGGTGACCAGCTGACCCAGTTTGGTAGGAGAGAAGGATTTCTTGTCACTTGGGACTTCCAATGTTAAAACTAGACAGTTTCTGGAAACTAGAATGGTTGATCACCTTACCTGGGCATCAGCTCCACAAATGATTATAAATGCATCCCAAGTTGGTAACCATATAAACACCTTCGGAGGTCACATTATGGAATATGATTTTATTCTAGGTGTGATGGGTGTCATTAGAAGGCTTCAACCAAGTAGAGTGACATGATCTGACTTAACCTTTTAAAGGATTATGCTGTTTGCCGTGAGAGGAACAAGCTCTAGGAGAACAAGAATGGAAGATAAGGGACCAGTTAGGTGACCTTTTTGTGGTTGGACCAGGGAGCAATGAAAATGGTTTAGACTACGGTGGCAGTAGGGAAGGCAGGGAAAATTGGTCAGGTGTACAATACATTTTGAAGGTGGAGCCAATAGGATTTGCTGCTTAATTTTAAAGTGAGAGAAATATGAAAGGAAGAAAAGTAAGGGAAGGAAATGTAAGTTAAAGAAGACATTTTTGGACTGAAATTAATGATGTGATTTCCTGAGATGAGAACACTTGGAGAGGAGCAAGTTTGAGGGAGGACGTTGGCCATGATGAGATGAAGACAATTAGATTCCCTAATGACCATGTTAAGAAGCCAGCTAGATCTCAAAGTCTGGGGTTCTGGGAAATGTTCAGGTCTGGAGATGTACGTTAGGAAATAAGTTACATCCAAAGACATCTTAGAAAATGAACAGGAATGAGAAGAATCTGAGGATGCCTTAAGGACCACCTGAATGTATAGGAAGAGAAAAAAAATCTCACTGAAGAGCTTGAGAAAAAGGAATAAATCAAGGAGATGGAAGACCAGAGGACAACCTTGTCATGGGGCCTCTGAGAGCTAGAAAATTAAAAGACACAAATGGGGAACAGTCCTCTTGTTCTTCTATTGTCCTCATTATCAGTAGTTACATTGTAGAAACTTTCTTGCACATTAAAATGAGAAGGTATCCAAGGATTCCTTCAGAGGAAACATTGCATTTTTCTTTTTTTTTTCAATTTAAATTTTCCTTGAGATATTGTAGAGTCATATGCAGTTGTAAGAAATAATATAGAGATATGCTGTGTGCCTTTTACTGTTTCTTCCAGTGGTATCGTCTTGAAAAACTCATACAATATCACAACCAAGGTACTGATGCAAGCCAACCAATCTTGTTCAGATTTTCCAAGCTCTAATTGTACTCACTTGTGTTTTCCTATGTGTATTTCATTCTACACAATTTTATAAGGTGTAGGTTCACACATCTACCACCAGGCCAAGATAAGAAGGATCCATCATGTTATCCTTTTATAACCATGTCTAACCCCTGGTAACCAGTAATCTGTTCTTTATGTCTAAAATGTTGGCATTTTAAAAATGTTATATAAGTGGAATCATACAGTATGAAACCTTTTGTGATTAAATTTTTTGTACTTGGCACAAGCCCCTAGAGATTTATCCAAGTTGTGTCTATCAAGAGTTCATTCATTCTTATTGATGAGTTGTGTGGATATACCACAATATGTTTAACCATTCACTCATTAAAGAACATCTAACCTGTTTCCAGTTTTTAACTATTACGAATAACTATTATGAATATTTGAACATAGGATTTTTTATAAAGTAAGTTTTCACTTATCTGGAACCGACGCTCAAGTGTATAATTACTGTGTCTAATGATGATTGCGTACTGGGTTTTATATGAAACTGCCAAATTGTTTTTCAGAGTGTATATACCACTTTACAGTCCCATCAACAATGTACGAGTGATCTAGTTTCTTTGTATTCTTATCAGCATTGTTGCTATTTTTAAAATTTTGGTCAGTCTTACAGATGTATAGTGGTATATCATTGTGGTTTTAACTTACATTCTCTGATGGCTAATGGAGGAGAATATCTTTCCATATGCTTATTTGTTGTCTTAATCCAGTCATACTGTTATTCCAAAAATACTATACACTGGTAGCTTGAACAACAAATATTTATTTCTCACAGTTCTGGAGGCTGGGAAGTCTAAGAGCAAGGCGCCAGCAGATTCAGTGTCTGGTGAGAGCCCACTTCCTGTTCATAGCCTTCTCCTCACATAGTGGAAGGGGCTAGGGAGCTCTCTGGGGGTCTCTTTTAAAAGAGCACTAATCCCAGTCATGAGGGCTTCACCCATATGACTCAATCATTTCCCAAAGACCCCACCTCCAAATACTGTTATATTGGAGGAACGGGTTCAACATAGGAATTTTGAGAGGACACAAATATTCAGTCTGTAGCATTTGTCAGTTGTGTATCTTTTTCAGGGAAATGTTTGTTCATGTCCTTTGCTCATTTTCTAACTGCATTTTTAAAATTTGAATCTTGAGAATTCTTTTCATATTCTAGATACTTGTCTGTTGTCAGATATATATTTCAAAAATATCTTCTCCCCACTTATAGCTTATCATTTCATTCTCTTCACCTGGCCTTACAGAGAACTTAATTTTGATAGGATTCAATTTCTCAGTTTTTCATTCATGGATTCTGCTTTTGCTGTCAATTCTAAGAACTCTTTGTCCAATGCTAGATCCAGGTTAGTTTCTCCTCTCTTGCTCTCTTAAAGGTTTTATAGTTTATGTTTTACATTTTAGTCTATGATCAACTTTGAATTAATTTTTGTATAAGGTGTTAAGTCAAGGAATTTTTTTTTCCTAAGGATGTTTAATTGTTCCAGTACTATTTGCTGAAAAGACTATCCCTTCTCCATTGAGTTTATTTTTCACCTTTGCAAAAAATCAATTGTGTATACATAGGAGTGCTGACAACACTGCCTCCATCTTTGGTCCTCCGTCTTGTCATACCCACTCAATGACATCCTTCAGGGCTACATATTCCAGTAGAGATTAATGTATGTCCTGACCTGAAAGCAGGAAGGCTTTTTCTGATTGTCCCTAAAGCAATGCACAGAAGTCTCCACTTTAAACTACCCTATGATCCAGCAATTTTTACTAGTAGGTATTTACCCAAAGGATACAAAAATACTGATTTGAAGGGATACATGCACCCCGATGTTTATAGCAGCATTATCAACAATAGCCAAACTATGGAGAGAGCCCAAATGTCCATCGATTGATGAATGGATAAAGAAGATGTGGTTTATAGATATACAATGGAATATGACTCAGCCATAAAAAAGAATGGAATCTTGCCATTTGCAATGACGTTGATGGAGCTAGAGAGTATTTTGCTAAGCAAAATAAGTCAGCCAGAGAAAGACAAAGACCATATGATTTTGCTCACGTGTGGAATTTGAGAAACAAAACAAATGAACGTGGGGTGGGGAAAGAGAGGAAAACAAGAAACAAATTTTTAACTATAGAGAACAAACTGATGGTTCCTGGAGGGGGGGTGGGCTGGGGGATGGGTTAAATGAATGATGGGGATTGAGGAGGGCACTTGATGTGATGAGCACTGGCTGTTTTATGTAAGTGTTGAATCACTAAATTCTACCCCTGAAACTAATATTACACTGTATGTTAACTAACTGGAATTTAAATAAAAACTTGGAAAGAGAAAGAAAAGAAGGCTCCCCTTCAGGTAGCTAGTAGAGAGGACTGGTGCACAGAAGGTCCCACTTTAATTAAGTAGTGGAGATTCTCTGGTGCACAGACAGCACCAATTTAGATAACTATCCTTTGACCTCACACAATGCCCCTCGCTCTACAAGCTGCGGGGTAGGCTCTGGACTCTGTGGAGAGTGGTGGCAGAGAAGAGCTGCATGGCATGTGGATTGCCTGTCCGCCTGCCCGGAAGTTACGCCACATGAAACTCTGCGAAAGGTTTGGTGTGCTTTCCTTCATTGTCTGGCCTCGAAGTGCTTTCTCAGTCTGGGGGATACTTTGCTGACCCTCCTCCACCTGCTAACAGTATACTTATGTTGCTCTACTTCTGGGTTCTCTATTCTGTTCCGTTGATCTATAATGTCTCCGCTGTGTGCTGAGATTTCCTATTTTTCACTCGCTTCAAGACAATATTGTAAGGAACTCCTGAAGCATGTTTATGATGGTTGCTTTAAAATCCTTGTCAAGTAATTCCAACATCTGATTCATCTCTGTGTTTGTGTCAGTTGATTTTCTTTTCTAATTCAAGCTGTGATTTTCCTCGTTCTTGGTATGATGAATGATTTCAACCGCATCCTGGGCATTTCGTCTGTTATGTTAGGAGACTCTGGATCTTATTTGGACATGTTATTGTTGCAGGTCAATCTCTCTCCTTAGGTTTAGCCCCCAGGTCCTGGTCTGCTTTTGTGGGCTGTGGTTTCAGTGGCAAAGACAACAGTTTTATTTGGGTTGGCTTGGTTTATCTTGTGGCCCTGGAGACTCCCATTCATTCCTGCTGGCTGTGGGGAAGGAAAAGATGTCCCTAGGCCAAGCTGTCCACTGTCTCTTGGTGGGTAAAGGAAGTCTCACGACTAAGGTATGGGGTACAAACATCTTCTTGACTCCGGACAGCACACGGTGCCCCAAGATTATAGTACGAGTCACTAGTTTAGTCAGATGGGAGGATCTTTCCCTCTGAAATACCTTTCTTGTTTTCACTCCTTTCTTCTTTTTCCCCTCTCATTTCTTATCTTTCTTTTTTTAATTCTATCTTTCTTGTGGTTTTGCTGCCGGAGTACTTGGAAAAGAATGTTACTGAGCTCTGTGCCCCTTCTCACCTCCCCAGCCTTCCACCCACAGAGCTCAGCCACAGCACAACTACTTTGGCCTGTCACCACTCGCCCTGTGCAGACACCCCGAAGACTGAAGAACAAAAGCCGAGAAGGGGAAGCTTATGTGTATTTTAAGATTTGGCAATGGGGAGTTTGCATTTCCACCGTGGAATATAGAAAATAAGCACACACACAAATAATACCATTTCAGATATTAAGTGCTATGAAAAAAAATAGGACAATGGTATAGGCAGTGATTGCAGTGTGTGTAACTAATTCAGCAGACTTCTGGAGAGGCCTCAGAAATGCCAAGGCCTGGAGTGATGAGTTGAACTTGGTGAGTTTAAGGGACAAGAAAGCCAGTGGGGCTGGAGTATAATAACTTGCTTCAGACTCATGGCACAAAGCAGCACTATTAATCAGTACGTTCCCCTTTACCATCAGTCAGGTTGATTTATCTGATTTCAACAAACCAGCTCCAACTAATTTCAGACCTGCTGAAATTAACCTTCACAGCGCATCTTGTAACCATAATGTTTTTTTGAAGGATAAGTGAATTTCAAGTGGCTTTTAAGAGGACCATATCACTTAGGGAGAAATGAGAATAAGCAGGGCAATAAGACGAGGCGAAATTTGTGAAAGAAAGAAAGAAAGAAAGAAAGAAAGAAAGAAAGAAAGAAAGAAAGAAAGAAAGAAAGAAAGAAAGAGAGAAGGAGAAAAAGAGAGAGAAAGAAAGAAAAGAAAAACCTCGGGATCCTAGACAAACAAAATGATTCAAAGAAGTGAAAGAACTGATAATGAAAACAAGAGAAAAAATGTAAAAAATTCAGGATTATGGTGAATAGTTGAATTTACAATTCTGTGTATCATAGTAGAGATGGTAACCGCTCTTCCTATCATACCTAGTCTTGAAATCAGCGTTCAGCAGTGGATCAACTTGTCACATAGCAACATGGTTTACTAAATTGAGGTTTGCTATTAACTGGATATATGACCCAATTATCAAAAATACATCATGAAGGTAGTTATATTATGCACTTCCATATGCATTTTAAATAAAAATTTCCTGTAAATTCTTTATAAGGTTTATAAAGGTACAGAGAAAACTTGGTAAGGAGGAGAAATCTACAAGGCACATGAAGAAGTAGCCAGAAAGGGAGGAGGGACACAAGGAGGATATGATGTCATGGTAGTTGCCAGAAAGATTGTTTCTGAAAGGACAAAGCAGTCCACAGCATTGACCATTGCTGAGCAGTGCAGTGAAATGACGTCCGAGAAGCGCCCATTGGATCTAGCAGTATGAATGTTATTGAAGGGAATTAGCAGATGGTTTTCCTGTGGAGTAAGGGGAACAAAAGTGAAGACCTGGTTGAGGAATGAGTTTGAAACGAGGAAACTGTTTGGTGTTTAACAAGTTTTATTACAAGTCAGACTTGAGTCAGTGGATTTGCTACTTCATGACGTTCATTCTGAGCTCTTATTCTGCCTAGACACATAATCTGTGCAGAGAAAGTCATGTTTAAGGAACAGGTGTTCTTTTCACTGTTCTGTTAGTTTATAAATCCGAACCTTTCAAAGTTGTTCACTTGAGCATATGCCTTCTCTTCAGTTTCTTTTAATTCTTACGTATATTCTAGATAATTCATATACATAATCATACATATTACTTAAAATTGAAATGTTACTTAACATCTCAAATGAGAAACCTTTTACATTGACTCCCTTGCCATTATCTGACATTGTGTTTTCAAGGCAAGATGGCCTTGGATATGTCCTTCCATTTGCTGGCATTTAAGGGGTCAGTAGAACTCTCATCTTCTCCTCTTATGTTCAAAACTGGTTGAGAGATCGACACAGCGGTTAGAGACTTAGAGACTTATTAGAGATAGATAAATATTTTCATTTGTATTATCTGATTAAGGGTCATCAGAAAAATGTGCAATTAGCTTTGTACAAAGTGGACTGTGGTACCCCCAGAATTGAGCAGATGGACCCACCCAGTCAGAGGCTGCACTGGACAACCCTAAACCACTGAGGTCCTGCCCTATAGGATTATTCTCTGCTTAAGGTGTGCGACTGGGATATTTGCTTCATTGCAGACTATTTTTTTAGATGCAGATATGCTAACCTAACAAATAAATGTTCACCAAACTTCTTTTTGAACACTTCCTGGTAGTTCTCAGTGTTAGTACGCAGCAGATATTAACTAAGACTCTCCTTAAGCAAACTCTAGTCTCTTCTGTGCGCCCTGCTTGACTAGGTCTCAACCTTGGCCTTCCATGTCCATCCTGTCTTTCCTAGGCCTGCATCGTTCAGTCTTAGCAAGAATCCTGCTAAGTTAGTTTATCTAGAATCTTCTCCCTCGATATTTAATCACACTTGATATCTGATGTCCTTGACCTATCTTTATCAAGAATTCTGTAAAGCCAATTTAGCAAGAATTCTCCTTCCCTTGGTGTCTCCTCTTAGTAACTTCTATCCACTGACCCTGCACCCTGATCCATGCTTATAAATCCCCGCTTGTCCTTGTTGTATTTGGACTTGCGCTTGATCTCTCTCCCTATGACCCCACTGCAGTAGTCTTGAATAAAGTTTTCTTCAACAATATCTGGGTTAAACTTTATTTAAATTTTATTGGCTGACTTTGCTCTTCAGTATTGTATCATTGGCTTAAATTGAGGGAAATTATGAAAACCACAAATTGCCAAAGAAGCAAAAGTTTTCCCTGGAAAACTCTTCTGAACTAATAATTTGCATATAAAATGTAATTGAAGATTTTAATTACAATATAGTGGCATCTTTGGTAAGACTCAGGAGAAACATCTTTCAGGTCTCAGCAACTAGGAACATTGTACTAATTTTAATCCACGGGATTTTCTCCACATTGTAGAGGTTGTTAATCAAATCCCTATCATCATTCACTTTTTTGCTGATTGCTTAGAAAGGTTAGGCCAAATTAGCAGTCCTCTATTAAATGTTCTACACATAAGGAGGTCGTTGTATGCTGATCTAACTCCTAGCTTCAGTTAGCCTTTCTATTCTCTTTTTGTGCTCTATTATATTCATTTACTCTCTTACCTGTCTTCTTATTTTTCTTGCTTTAGTTTTTTTAAAGTGATCTTAAATCTTTCCTGAAAACTAGCAGATTTTCAAGAAATGGTTTAAAAATAGTCAAGCTGGGGGCGCCTGGGTGGTGCAGTCGTTAAGCATCTGCCTTCGCCTCAGGGCATGATCCTGGCGTTATGGGATCGAGCCCCATATCAGGCTCCTCCGCTATGAGCCTGCTTCTTCCTCTCGCACTCCTCCTGCCTGTGTTCTCTCTCTCTCTCTCTCTCTCTCTCTATCTCTGTCAAATAAATAAATAAAATCTTTAAAAAAAAAATAGTCAAGCTGAGTGAATCACATGGGCTGAGAAAACAGTGGTTTTGAACTCATCCCATATCTACATTATATGTTAGTTATTATTTTCCCATATCCCTGGGTCAAAAAATACAAGAAGAAACTATAAAAATTTGCAAGGCTAATGTTTTTACACTGATTAAACATGGGGACCTCAGGGTTTTTTGGGTCTTTTCCCCCATAATTACTCTACTATGCCTCTGTCACAGAGTGCTGTCACTTTTTCATTTGGAAATTTTACGGATCAGTGATATAAATACAAATATAAATGAAAAGACTTAAAACATCCGAATCCCTATCTTGACTCATTTACTGAAATATTCTCCCATATTGGCCTTTTCTTCTCCCTCTACACAAAAGGTATTTATTTCTTTATTGAAAAACTCATTACATATGCTTGTGCAATGTCAATTAGCCATGGTGTAACAAGAATTTTATGTTTGAGCTACAATGAATTTCTAAGGAAATCTGTTGTTTTCAAGGCTGAGGCTGCAATTGGAGAAGATCCAAATCATTACCTAAATTTACATTCTATTGTTATGCATGAATCTTTTTACGACTTCCTATAGGGTATTTAGAAATAAACAAAAGTTTTGGGCTTTTTTGCTTTGTTTTGTTTTGTTTTTTTTTCTCCTTGCTTCTTTGTGCTAATATCTTTTATATAGCTAACATTTTGGGGTAAAATCTAAATTAGAAAACAACACACACAAAGAAAGCAGAACTAAGTCTCATAAGGAATGGGGGGAAGGAAATTGGCTGGTGGGAATCAGAGGTTTCTTGGGGCATCAGGAGGGAAACAAGACCAAAAGTAACACGGTAAAAATCTATGCTTTGCTATGAAGGTGTTTGCATTGTTTGGAAATTAATTTAGCCAGTTATGCCTCTATATTTCTTTTGTCTTTGAAATCCACTTCTTTAAAAATAGTGTTAATTTATTTTATGATGAAAAATGAAGCGATCGAGAAAACACCCTGAAAGATTTACTGTCTCACATCCCAGGTGCAGCTCTCCCTTAGCTGGCCCTCTGTCACATCGCCATCTCCAGAGTGGACTTTCTCTTACTTCATTCTGCTCTGCACTTGCACCACTCAAACATTGTCTGGTCCCTTCTGGAATTCTTTTCTTGCCTTGAGACTAAGACCCTCTAGAGACTTCTGGGATGTGCTGATTCTTTTCTTGCCTTGAGACTAAGACCCTCTAGAGACTTCTGGGATGGGCTGGGTGGAGGCCTCAGGACCTGGAGGTCTCCCCAGTCCACGTGGCAACAACCAGATGAGAGCTGACTGGGGGGGGGGGGGGGGGAAGAGAACCTTGGGCCAGGCAGCTCCTTTCAGCTGAGGGCACTTTAGAGAAAGGAATTCAGCTGTGAGCTGTCATCAGGCAACCATCCAGGCAGCTGGGGTGGCAGTCTTAATTCTGAGGTGGGGGTGGGGGTGGGGGTGGAAATCTGAGTAGCACACCAAAACATCCTTGAACTGCTTGAATCCTCTAGCTTTGTATAAATTCACCTCATCCACAAACAGTTTCTTCAGATTTCTAGTTGGTCTCTTTTTCTGAGGAGATTTGCAAAAAGAAAATTTATAGGATAAACTCTAGTCCTCACTGCTACAACTGCTCTTGAGGCCACCACTGATACTCATCTTTTCTCTCCTCTACTACCCATTCTGGGTCCTCACCTAGGACCTCTGTTGATCTAGGTGGCTTACCTGGTGGGGTAACCCAGGTTCTCTTCTTGAGGTTCCATGGCGGCTGCATTTGTCCATTTTCTACACAGGTAGGCAAAAGAGTTCTAACGGATCTTTCGAATGTTAAACATTTTCTTCCCTGCCTCCTTCATGCACCAGGAATGCTACCTCCTCCCGAGGGACAGGGTTAGTTTTACCTATGAGAACGTGGACTCCGTTTCTTCCTTCTTGTTAGTCTCTGCACAAGGAGCCCAAAGTGACCATGCTGCAGCCCCAGATGAGTGTTTAATGAGAGACTTGCTATGTTCCCTGGTAGAATCAGATATCTAGACCTGCAGAGCCTACGCTTGCAGGAGGGAGAAGCACACGGTCACCAAGGGAATCACTGGGAGTGACAGTTAGCAGAGCTACTACTTCTCCCTTCGGATCCCAGACCAAAATACAAGCATTCTACCTACTAGGGACACAGAACCATAAAGGGTTGTTGATTGTGTATACTATGTGCGCCATCCTTACAGGATATAATCTCTAAACTGCTACCTCAGCTATGCCTACAGAGGCTTTTCCGTCATTCTGTCAGGCTGACAGCTTCTGGGAGGTACAGTATGACATAGGACCAGTGGATCCCATGGTCATGTGCCCACAACCTCACCTAATTTCCAGTAAAGAATGTTCTTTATTGGATGTGATTATATATATAATTTTGCTTAAGAGGATCAAACCCTCTCTAAACCTGGAAAGTGGTACTGGCTGAGGCCCTACTGACAGAAAAGGGTAAGAGCAATCAACGTAACCGTAAGTGTCTAGTATACCTTCTAAAAGGATGGGGCCATATTGGAGTGTCAGTTTCCATTGCTGGGAAATTGGACATTTGGCAGCAGTTGCAGCTAGTTCGTCCTTGGTAAGAGGGAACCCATGCTGTAAGGCCCACTCAGAGCTTCCATTACTACCACTATGGCCATACCTTTCATGTGCCCACTGTGCCAACACTGGGGTGGCTGATAATAAAGACTGGTTGATATCAACTGTGTAAATTATTTTGTCACACTGATTATTAAAACTTCTAGTGTGGGTATTTTCGGGAGGGTCCCATATTCAAATATGTGATACAAAATACTTCCAATCCTCTCCCATATGCCCATCAACATGCCTTTTCCCCAGACCACCTCGTCCCTGATCTCCACATCTTTTTCCTTCCTGATGATCTATCCTCAATAGGCCTTGTTCCATATATTCTAACCTCAGGCCACTTCTCTTTCCTTTCAAAGGAGATGATCAAGTGTGCCATCCAAAATTCTGTCTATTGAGAAGATTTTCCTTTGCTGCTGTCTTTCTGGACCTCCCCTAAACAGAGTTTGACTATAGTTACTATTCACTTTCAGTGTGTAGACATATGCCAGTCTAATCCACCCTTAAAAGAGCTCATTCATTTTCCTCCTGTCACTTGATCTTATCACATCCTCTATTATGGCCATAGATATTAACCATGGGAAAGATGTCATATGACAATGGTGGGTGACATGGGAATCTGGGCTACCTGTTTGTGCTTTGCCTTTGGGCCTTGTTCGTGCCTGATCCTACAAGTACCATTTTCATTTTACAGTGGGTTGCTGTTGGACTAGCCTAACTCGTGCCTTGATGTACCTGACAATATCCAGCTCACCATGGACAGTTCTTGCTGCATAGTCACTTGAGATCCCATGGTCAGGTGCTCTATCTTAGAACTTAGCAGCAACCAAGTACTCTTTTTGAAGGGAATATTTTTTTTCTGTAGATCACATGGCTTTGCTTCAGAACTGCAGGTGTTTACATTGTAAATCTGTTATATGGTTCAAATGACAGGTCTACTCACACCCTTCCCTGGATCTAACAGAGAGATCTTTCCTGGTCTGGGCCCTACTCAAAGCCAGTGATCTTTCATGTCATTGGTAATAAGGCTAGAAAAGAATTCCTACATGAGGACTATGCTACCTCTAAACCCAAAGAGGCCTAGCAGGCATTGTGCTTCCTTCTAACTGGAGCAGATTACAAGATGCTGTAGTTAGTTCTTTACTTTAAAGCAATGTCTCAGCACACCCCAGACCACTTGATTATTAAAAACTTCTTTCTCGTGGAAGTCCCCTGATTCTTCATAAGTTTTATCTCCTGAGTCTATTCCTCTCCCTACATTTGCCCTTGTGGAACTCGCCACTGTCAGCCTTTTGTCCTTACAATTCTTCTTATCACGGTCACCTAGACACCAATGAGCTCCATTTTGCCAAACCCATTGGTCAGTTCTTAGTCCTCATTATACTCAACCTATCAGTACCATGTAGCACACTTCATTGTCTCCCTTCTTGAAAATTTTTCCTCACTTGGCCTCCAGGACACTTTTTCTTAGCTGTCTCCTAGTTTACTATTCATTCCTTATTAGTCTATTTTGTCAATTCTTTCTCATCAACCTGAGCTCTAAAAATTGGAAAGTGCCAGGCCTCCCCTCTCAAAACATTTTTCTATCTATACTCAATTCTCAGATGATCTGCTCCAGTTGCGTGGATTTAAATACCATCAATAATTCGATAGCTCTCAAAGTTTTAAATTCTTTTGGGAATTCTCCCCTAAACCTCAGCCTGAAATATCCAACTGCCTATTTAACATCTCCACTTGAACATCTAAAAGACCTCTCCAGTTCAAAATATTCAAAACTAAACTCTTCATTTTGCTCCTCTGTGCCACTCTTCTGGAAAAAAACAAAAATCTGCTTATCTGGTTTCCCACATCTCTGCAAAAGGCACCTTCTTTCTTACAGCTGCTCAAGCCAAAAATCTTTGGACTATCCTTGAATCCTCTTTTATATTCTGCATCCAATCCATTAGAAATTTCTTTGAATTCATGCTTGGAATCATACCTGATATATGAATGTATTCCCCACCACAAACATTTTGGGCAAGCCACCATCATCTCTTGCCTGGATTGTTTTAAAACTTCCTAATTGATCTCTTACCTTCCTTTCCCCCTCATCTCTCACCTCATTATGTACACCAAAGCCAGAGTGAGCCTTCTTATGATATAAGCCAGATTATGTCCCTTCTCTGATCAAATTTTTACAAGGTTTTTATATTTGGAAGGGGCTAAAATTTAAAAGTATCAGTATTGCTTACAAAGCCTTATATGATTTGGTGCCTCCGGACTCATGTCCCAACCCACCCTTCCTCATTCACTCTGCTCTAGCTACAGAATTTCTTGCACACTTCAAGTCTACTTCTGCAGGGCCTTTGCTTTTTCTATTCACTCTGCCTGAAATTTTCTTTCTTAACGCTTTTGAAGTCTTTTTAAATATTCCTTTACAAAGGATGCCTTTCCTGATTACCTTATGTAAAATAATATCCCATCACTCTGTATCCCCGATCCCAACTTAATTCTATCATGCCGACTGCCACTTGATGCACAATTATTAACTGACTTCTTTCCTCCTTTATTATTTATTATTTGTTTCTCCTTTCTAAAATGTAAAATCCACAAAAGAACTGATCTTTTCTATTCTGTTTAGTATGGAATCGTTTCAAAAACAGTACCTGGCATTAATGGGATCTTTTTTTTTTTTTTAAAGATTTTATTTATTTATTTGACAGAGATAGAGACAGCCAGCGAGAGAGGGAACACAAGCAGGGGGAGTGGGAGAGGAAGAAGCAGGCTCATAGTGGAAGAGCCTGATGTGGGGCTCGATCCCATAACGCCAGGATCACGCCCTGAGCTGAAGGCAGACGCTTAACCGCTGTGCCACCCAGGTGCCCCTATATATTTATTTTCTAATTTGAGAGTTAGGATCACTCTATAAGATAGATGCTAATAGCCTCTCCCATTTCAGAAACGCATACTCTGAGTCTAAGAGAAGATAGTGAATGGCCCAAGACCAAATAAATGTTGAAGTCAGGATTATCAGCCAGGTCTTCTTACTTCAGAGTTATGTTCTTTACCTCTGTGCTAGGAGATATAATGCATAAATTCTGAGCAAGAGCAGCACTCTGTAATCTACTGACTATCATGTGACTTCAGTATTTACCCTTAATAGGACATTCACTAGCTAAGATCTTACTGGTGCAGTTAGATCATAGGTTAAGTATCTAAGTATAGCAGTTCGTAGATATTGATGGTAGAGGATATTACCCTTGACTATAAAAGAAACAGAGTTAAAATTTATTTTATTTTTAATATTATGTAATATATTTGAAACTGTTGTTCTAGCTGATAATGCAGTAAACTATTTTTGAGCAAATCCTTGAGTGAAAGTCCTGAGTTTCATTACCGTAGATCAAGCTTGGTTGAGAGAACTGCTCAGAAGGGAGAGAAATACACCATGTCCCCAAAGTTACAAACAGCTGGGTAATGAACTCCCATGGTATACGTTCTTAAATTTCCATTTAGGCATTTATTTTTAACATTGGAATACCCAGGATAGGGAAGACAAGATGGGATTCATGAGGCATTTGGAAAGTTCCTTTCACGTGCCACTGAGTCTATTGAGTGACCCGAAAAAGTAAGATTTGATCCTTTGGCCTTCAAGACACCTTATTCCATAATATTAATCTTTGAACAATCTAACCTTATAAACATACACACAGTGAATCCAACTGGTCCTTGGAAGGGATTGCTTTGTGATTAGAAGCCTTAAAAAAGAAATTATGTTGCATAGCCTGGACAGCTCCAATCATTCATTATGACATAAGCCTTGATGTATAGCATAGAATATTTTTTTGTTGTTCTTAGTCTAATAGTTTCAGGCATAAAGCATTAGCCACATGAGGTCACTGTTGTTCATACATGCATTACAACTACTATATAAATCTTGATTCTTCTGGTTGAGTGGTCTTGGGATCTATGACTTGAATAAATAATGTATGTGTGGTGAGGGGCAAGTAGAATATTCTGTAGAGCATACTTTAAGAATTCATTTAACTCAGTTATACTTCTTTAAAATTTAAGGAATGATTTTATAGATAAATCAGCAATTATTTTTAATAAATTCAGAATGAAAAATTTTTAGGGTAGTTTCAGAAACAAGAAAGAACATTCAATAACATATGCAAAAGCTAACTTTGTCCTTAGAGAAATTCTGAAACTATCTGCATATGGGACTCCCAGTCACTTAGTCGTCACTGGTGGTTTTTAAAGAGCGTGTTAAGTTCTGTAGTCTTATATGCAGTCAATTATTGTGGAATATCTCCAGCAATAGAAGAAATTAATTATTTATTATTTAGATGGCTGATTTTAAATCCACGGGGCCAAGACATTGATTGTGGAAAAATAATAGTTGCTGACAGAAGTTGCTACTTGCTCGTAGTCAGAGGTCTATTTTGAATTAAGGCACTTCAGAGTTACTGAATTTAACAATGGTTGCAGAAATACCAGGCTTTCCAAACAATTAAGCATCCTGGATGTAATGTCCACGAATCAGAGGACATAATCGTGTGTGTGTGTGTGTGTGTGTGTGTGTGTGTTTGTGTGTGTGTGTGTGTTCTTTTCTAGTTCTCCCGCAGGGCTACCAAAACCCATTTTGTCAAGGTCCCCAACAACTTTGATGACATTAAGCCTGATGGATCCCACTTAGTCCTCTTTTTCCTGCATCTCTCAGGAAGGTTAAACAGAATTGGCCGCTCCCTGTTTTTGAAATTCTCTTTTGTTCTGCTTTCTCTCGTGCCTCCGTCCTTAATTTCTCTCCTACTTCAATAGCTGCTCTGTTGGTGATCCCCAACCCCTAAAAATGTGGCTTTCTTTGGGTCTTCTTTGAATCCTCTTCTTTTCTCTCTCTACTACCTGTCCAAGTGATCTTTATACATGTCCATTTTTAAAGTAACTTCTAACCCTAACCCTAACCAACCTACATCTGCAGTTTATTATCTTTTATATAATCTATAGAACCTATTCTTTTCAGCTTCAGACTGGCATATCCAAGCTGTCCAGGTATCGCCTCGATGTGGGAGTCACACAGACGTTGCGTCTCAGCACCTAGTGCACTCCTGGCCTGTAGTGGCAGCATAATGGACATTTCTTGAGTGACATTGTGTGAACGCACATGTATATTATGTGTGTACCAGCTCATGAACGAGTTATTTGTATTGTGTTCACTTATGTAGTAAAACTACAGGAAGAACCATACAACACGAAATTCTAGCCTATGTGAAACAAGCATCTAATACTATTGTCTATGTCAATATTTTTTGAAGATCTTCAGTAAATCACACAAAATGTGCTGTGTTATCACATAAAATACCTAGAGTCACAAGGAATTAATTGAATTTCTTCCCGCACTTGGTCACTCTTTCATATTCTTGTCCAAATTTTCTAATATCTTTTCTCAATTCTGTTTTCTCAGCTGCTTTCTAGAGCTCCACTATAAAGTAGGGCGCTTTGTTCCATATACTGCCTTTCAAACATTAATGAGAAAAAGGATAAATATTTTGATAGCCTCACTAAGATGCTTACATCCTTATCACAAATATTTCCATTGAATACTTGACATCTGATTATCTTTAGGATACATTTGTTTGTTTATTTATTTATTTAAGATTCTATTTATTTATTTGACACAGAGAGAGACAGTACAAGCAGGGGGAGCGGCAGGCACAAGAAGAGGGGAAAATCAGGGTCCCCACAGAGCCAGGGAAGCCCAATGTGGGACTCGATCCCAGGACCCTGGGATCGTGACCTGAGCCAAAGGCAGTTGCTTAACCAACTGAGCCACCAGGCACCTTTTAGAATACTTTCAAAAAACAAATTTACCAACTTAATTCAGTGGAGACATGAACAATGGCATTTTTGTGAAGATTAGATATATAAAGAAAAAAAGGAAAATTATTTATTAATGAGAGTATCATTCAGCATTTTAATATTAGTGTCCTGGAGATTAAACTAATAGACATGTTAAATCTAATAAAATGGTTCTGATGCTTCTTCAGGGTATTTTCAATGTTAGAGAGTCTACCTACCTATTCATTTCTCTTTTTATGATTAGCAGGCTAATTAATTTTGAAGAGCTATATTTGGAAAGCCCTTATTAAACTAGGATTATGTCATCTTGATTGTCTCTTTTATGGGACCAGAGATGACTAATGAGAAAAATATAGTAACTTCATATTTTGTTAAAGTTTTTGCCTAATGAGTTCATTCTGGCTGGTTAATTTCAAGACTTATTTCAGTCACTAACTTTTCTGCTTCCTGTTACTATAAATTATGAAATGTAGAACTTCTTATCACTTGCTACTCTTCCATAAGGTTCAATTCAAGTCTGTTCCTATTTATAAGTTCTAAGCATTACATTTCCACTCAATGCAACATATGTTATAGCGCTATATCAGGATATTTCACTGTTGTGTGTAAATACTTGGAAAATTGATTGACACAATTCTTAAGTTTGAAAATTATAAAGACATCATCATTGACTACTATTTTGTGTCCTTTTTAATACCTACAATATTCCTGGATTTACAGTGAACAATAACACATAATAAATCTTTTTTGATTTGGAAAACAATTTATTCTTTTCCTGTTTGGTAATAAATATACTCTCTTACAAAGAAGAACATTTTTCACCTTTCAGACCAGTGCTATCAATTACAGACAGAACACAGAACCTGGCATCACAGATAACAGCTATCCTTCATGGCATTTTTTTTTCATTAGTCTCAGAAATTATTGCTAACCTGACATCGAATTAAAGACATTGGTTGGCAGCAAAATTTAAGGGTCTTCAGAGATTTTTGATTATTAACGCCAGTGTGTGTGTGTGTGTGTGTGTGTGTGTATTTGCCAGTGTGCTTTAATATATACCCATGTCCATGTGTTGCAGGTAGAACAAATAAGCAGATTCTATTCCAATAGAGCTATTTTCGCTATGATTTCTAGATCACAGTTGCCTGATTTCTATTTTAGTGGATAATCAAAATTCATATGCTGTGGTTGCTGTGAGATGTATCATATGCTCTGTAGTAAATTCTATTATTATTCCCAATTATATGTTGCCCTCTCTGTGAGAGGTTATACTTCCATGCTCTATCGACATTAGCTGGCCACGTGACTTGCTTTGGAAATAATGTTGCCACATCCTAGCGAAAGCTCTAAGAGCCATCCTGTGGTTCCGCCATTGATTTTTTTTTCCTTCCAGCACACAAAGAGTATTTAACGTGAGTGAGCTTTATTTAAATTGAAATATCATTGGAATAATAATAATAAAGAAGACCCAGATAGGCCACGATCCTTCGGCCTGAGTCCCAGGTAGAAGAAGACCTGTGAAACAAGGCTGCAGCTGACTTGCAGTTGAGACATGACCAAATAAGAAAGAACCTTTCATTGTTGGAAACCCCTGAGAGTTTCAGGTCACTTGTTAACACATAATAACTTAGTGAAAGCTGACTCGCCTGCGTACATGTAACGTCAGCACAGTAGACCATAACCCAAATAAAGTGTTGTTCGATGTGCTTAATTTTCATGACAATGAACATACCAATTAAAGAATTTAATGACTTCAAATGTTTACTATGAAAACAGAATGTAGTGAACCTGGTGGGCAAGCAGAAACTTCTTTTTTTGGAGAGGGAGATAGAGAGGTGGAGTGAGAGAGAGAGAGAGAGAGAGAGATGGTGGGGAAGGGGCCGAGGCAGAGGGAGAGGGAGAGAAAGAATCCCAAGCAGGCTCCACACCGAGCATGGAGCCCAACAGAGGCATAATCGCAAGACCCTGAGATCATGACTTGGGGCAAAATTAACTGTCAGACACTGAACTAACTGAGCCACCCAAGTGCCCCAAACAAGAACATCTTAAAATTTTTACATCCTACCCCCCATCAATTCAAATGAGAATAGATAGTTATTTTTTTAAAGTCTTGAATATTTAAATATTTGCATATAGACTTTCCTTTTGTTCCTTAGTCTTGCCCAGTTGTTCTCAAACACCATTGCAAGTAAGAACTGCTATAACAGGTGTGTATACAAAAAGTAGTGTATTATTCTTTATGGGTAGTTTAGAAACTAATGTATAACAATGTTGTAACCTCACTGTATTATAGTGTTACAACCAGTATTTTGTATTGTATCGATTTAGTCCACTTGAGTTTATTCCAGTCAATTCTTACATGTGTAATTTAAGAAAGCGCATTCTCAGTTCTCAAAAAACATTTGATTAAACCCAGTATTATATTTTCCAGCAGGACATCGTGGCAGATTACACGTTTTATGTAATTATCTTCCTGAATTACAATTCGGTTTCTGAAATTTGGGCCAGAAAATGTGTCTGATCTATACATTGGCACCAGTTGTGTATATTTTGAAATTATTATAAAGGATTCTCAAATGCAGAGATATGCTCATTTGTCCTGCGGAAGACACAAAGAAGTAGATAGGTCTCAACAACCCTGCGATCGATATTCTTTAAAAAAACAATTACCAAATATGCTTCCCACTATACCTGAATAGTTCTTCGGTTTTGTTAACATTGATTCAATAAGCAGTTATTGAATACCTAAAATGGTAAGACTTATTGAGACATTTGAAGATAGAGGGAGCTTACATTTAAATAAGAGAAAAAATTCTTTTATGTTTCAATAGAAAATAATTTGTACATAGGGGTGGCAAATATACACTAATGAGAGCTGAGTGAAAAAATGAATGAATTTCAAATTGAATTTTGAAGGGGGGTTGGATAGGCTGGTGATGGGTATTAAGGAGGCACGTATTGCATGGTGCACTGGGTGTTATACGCAAGTAATGAACCATGAAACTTTACATCAAAAACTAGGGATGTACTGTATGGTGACTAACATAATATAATAAAAAAAATGAAGGGGGGTTGGACCAACAGAGGGGTGTGAAGTGTGAATGAGGGGGCTCCTGTGTGGTGTATGCTCTAACCTCAGTGGCTTGGTTTCTCCTCTTTAAAAAGCGTATGGGATTTGTAGGTGTTTGTACTCTATCAGTTATTCACAATACTTTGTGCCCAAGACCTTTAAGTATTGAGTAGCCGTGTAATTTGTCAAACTGGGATACTTTTTGAGATTTAAAGGGGGACATTACTAATCATTATCCTGAGGTAACAGGCATAAATTAAGTTTGTTTGGGACACCCTAAGATTTATGGCAAACCTCCTGAAATAATCTGATGACAGCTCTAGACACTAGGTTAGGAACTCTTGATTATTATCTACCCCCAATTCTTGGGAGTCCTTTTCCTCTACAACTGTCCTTTTCAAATTTTGAATTATAAATTGCTCTTTGCTTAGTGGCTTTGAAATCAAGCGCTCTGAAACATTGTTTCAGGGGTTTTCTTTTGATTACATAAGGCAAGTCATATCGGCAATTAAAGTCACAAACAAAACCCAGCCTCCTATTCTAAGACACATGGAGGTTCAAGGTGTCTCCTATACCCTTGAACTTAGTCGAATGAGCATGGACATTGGAGTCAGAAAAACATGAATTCAAGGCCTAGTGTACTACTTATATTCTGTGTGCCTTTGGGCAAATTATTACTCTCTTTAAGCCTCAATTTCTCCTTGTATAACAGTGTCCTGTTGTGAGGATTACCTTAGATGAGAGATGTGTAGTGCTTAGCATAATGCTGGTCAAACAATGTATTTCCAGGTGCAATATTTTATATTACTAATCTCATTACTTTCCAGTAATTCTCTAAGTCATGGCAACAAAGCACAGGTAAAACACCTCTGCCCTGACTTTCCCCGAGATCCATTCCCATATACCTAGCTGCCTACTTGATATCTCAACTTGATAGCTTAAACGACACTATAAACCTATGGAAACAAACAACGCTTTGTGTAAGGTAAAGCACAAATTGACCCTCCAAAAATCTTCCCCATCTCTAAATATCGTACCCCTGTTCATTCAGGTGGTCAGGATAGAAACACATGAGTTATCCCTAATTCTTAAGGTCACAACCATTCTCACAACCCAGAGACCATCTGTGCATAAGTACTATTGACTCTACTCCCCAGATTTTTCAAACCTGACCACTCCTATTGCCCCACAAGGACAACCCCAAACAAGGAGTTATCTTGTGCCTAAACCACTGCAATTGGATCTTACCTGGTCTCTCTGCAATCCTTTCAACCCCAAGAGCCAAAGAAAAAATTTTAAATTCAGATCACATTCTCAACTGTAAACAGTAAAATACATTTATTTATTTATTTATTTATTTATTTATTTATTTATTTATTTACTGGGAGAGAGAGGGGGGCGGCAGAGGGAGAATCTCAATCAATCTCCACACCCAGCATGGAGCCTGACTCGGAGGTCAATCTCACAACCCTGAGATCATGACTTAAGCCAAAACCAAGAGTCAGACCCTTAACTGACTGCACCACCCAGATGCCCCAACATTCTTATTTTATTAAGTAATTTCTTTATTTTAAAATCCCAGCCTACAAGGTCTCCTTTCATGATCCAGGACCTATCTACCCCATTAGGTTCATTGTCTCCTACTTCTCAGTTCCTTTCTTCTACATTTCAGTCACTCTGGTTGTCTTTCTGCCCTTTGCATTTGATAAAAGTGTGTTTCCTCTTAGGACCTTTGAAATTTCTATATCTTCTGTATGGAATCATGTCTCTCTGGATAGTCTCATGACTACCATCTTCATATTTTTAGGTCTCAGGTCAACTCTGATTTCCTTGGAGAGGTCTACCTTAACCATCCTGCCTAAAGAAGGATTACTCTACCCATTGTAAAACATTTTTACTAGTATTTTCTTATCACCCACTGGTCTGTGTATGTATGTTATATACATTTATTTGTTTTCTTTTCCCCTGGTAGAAAGCAGATGCCATAAAGGCAGTGACTTTGTCCTTTCTACTACGATATTCCTAGTATCCAGAATGTTCCTGGCACGTAGTGGATGCTCAAAATAGAGTTACTGAGTACATGACTGTCTGCTCTCTGTTCTGTTTCCTGAGCTCTGTGGTTGTCTTCATAGACATGCGTTCACCAAGTTTTCAGTAATAGTGCAGAGGTTAAAATAGAAGCCCTCATCTACACCTTTACAGACCAAAGCACCATCGTGGAGGAATCAGCCGCTGAATTACTGGTGTTTGGTGTTAACGTGGGCCTAATAAACACTGTCAACTGAGAAACAATACAGTAAGTGAGGCAACTTAACACCAATGTAACACTTTTATTGTTGATAAGGTTGATATTGGAGAAAAAAATCTGCAGGAAGGTGAGATTCCTCGGACTGAATTAGGTACTCTTACTTAAGCCTCAAGCGTGGATGAATAATTGGAGCCTCTCCATACAGGAGACAATCTTTGTAAAAGGTCGAGCTTGGTGCATGTAGGCATGCTGGCTCCTTAGAGTGAGGAAGGGCTAGGCTGCATATGCTGCTTTCTCCTTTTGAATTTACCTCGCAGATTAAGTCCCACTTTCTCCTCTGCAGAGAAGTGAATGAGAGGCCAGAGACAAGCAGCAGTGCTATAATCATGGAACTCTCACCAGTGGAGAGAAACGTAAGTTGTGAGGAAGAAGTGCCCCTCAGTTCGTGATGGACACCTTAATTTCTGAAATGTATATATTTTTATTAAATGCTCATATATTGTCTTTCCTCAATATTTAAGTCTGAAAGTGTTTTCACTAATCCTGAGAATAAAGGAGGTAGACCATAGTGTTTACTATTCTAGACTGAGATGAAAGTGAAATGGCCCTAATCTAAGGGAAAATTAGTGATCTTTAGGAATAACTTCTGAAGATCGGATCCTTGGGAATTATCATAAAACTAACATTTGAAATGTATTTTAAGTCAACATTTTAATTCTATAGGCACTTTTATGGAAGCTGAAATGGAGAAATTACCCATTTTTATTGAACAATGATTGCTTATTATGACTACATTTGGAAGCTCTGTGTTATTTACCCCGTGTGATAGCAGACGTTAAAATGGTCATCACTAAAAGGTCTTAGCTTCAATTTTCTCTCCTAAGCAATATATTGAACATGTAGAAGTATCTTAAGCTCACTGTGAGCTTATGTTAACAGTACTATTTTTTCAAGTTTAAAACCATCTTTGGAATTTTATGTTACTTTCGTTTTCAAAGATTTTTAGCACCTATAAATGGAGATTATCACTTATGCACAGCATCATATTGGATGGTTAATAAAGAAATTCGTACAATATACATTTTAGAAAGGAGTAAATGGGGAGTTTGCTGAGAAGGAGCTATGACACATTACCTCAATTTTATCCCTACCAAAGGATCAATACCTCCATGTTGACCCTGCTCTTTTTGGCCATTTTCTGTGTCCTACAATTCCTCCTTAATATCTCCTTGACTTCCACCTCTGTCAGATGATTTTTACTAAATAAATCTCATGACATCCCTTTCTCTTCCTAGTTTCGTGTCCACGTGTGAGTGTCATCAGTTATTTCTGTGATCCCTGGTAGCTAGATCAGGGACTATTCCTGGTGTTCTTTACCAAGCAGATTTAGAACAATCCTCTCTGAGCTTACCTCTCCCTTTCATCAAATTATTACAGGATGGTGAATTATCTCACGTAGGGCATAGATGATTCCCATTGTTTGCTTACCTTAATCCGCTATCTAATGTGGGGAGAGCGTGAAGTGATCAGTACTACCTGCCAACCCTGGTCAACTAAATACTAACTTGAAGACCCTGGAATTTCTGCTAAACTCCCCCAAGGGACTGGCCACTCTATGTGAATAAGCAGATTGTCACCCGATCATGAAGGAATTCTAGAGAATAATGCCTTGTTTAGGAGCACAATGAATCCAGTTCTGGGTGTTCTAGGCTCCAAGGATGACCATATGTTTAAGGTTAAGTGGGTTAATGGGGTACTTACTTAAGAAAAGCGTTAACTACAAACTAGCCTAGGAAAAAAACCCCGGATGTTGTAATAAAACACGAAGTGGTATGTATGTATAGTGGTCTCTCTGAAATAGGTTTCCCATCTTTTTCTGGGTCCGGATTTGGTCACTGAAGCAGCAGAAGCATAAATGATGCAATGACCTCAAGGAGACTCAGAATCATGAGCAAGATCAGCATCTGTTGGCAATGCAAATTCTATCAGAAAGGATCTTGTGTGTTTGTGCGGGTTCAGAAAAACATCACTGATGTGTTTTCAGTCCATAGAGCATGATAGATGTTGGCTTGAATCTGACCTTCCCCAGGGACTCTGAGTGATATTACAAACCTTCTTTGTAGGATAAAAGGTTATGTTTATTTGCCTACAGCAAATATTGTGTTATGGTTAGGTTAGCATGCTTCTAAACAGGGGGTAAGCATTGGTTTAATGGGCTCTCAGGTGGAGCAGTCTTACAGGTTTTAAAGGTTAAAAAAAATGATTCTCCAGCTTCAGACATCTTAGATGTGAGTTTGCATATGACGATCGGGCAAACTGAATCCATTATCAAGTGTTGGTAGTAGTAAGTCAGTAATAGGTTTGGGATTAGAATTCAAGGGTCTAAGAGGGTGAGAGAGAAAGTGGGAATTCAAAAATTTTAAAGGGAAATACATGTTTTTCTGTAATTAATTTATAGTCACCATAATCACTACCTTGAGGTCTTGGAACTTTTTATATTATTTCATTTAATTTTTCCAGCAATCATGTAAGTATTACATTATTGTCCCCACATTATAAAGTTACAGGGGGTTAGAAAAATTAAATGCAGGTGCCTGGGTGGCTCAGTTGGTTTATTGCGGAAAAATAAGAATCAGACTGGCGGGAGACCAAGTGATACTCAGAGAAGTAGGAGAACTTGGATTTATTTTACACTGGCGGACCCAGATGAGTTCTGCTCCAAATTCTGGACCCCAGGCAGTGTGGTTACAGGGCCTGACTGCCTGCAGCCCCCCTCCAAGGGCCATGCTGACTGCTGGTAGGTGGGTTTGAACTGGGGGCGTGGGGGCTGCTTTAGGCGGGAACAGTAGTGCAGGGAGCAGTAGTGCAGGGAGCCTGTGGAGGGAAGCCTGTTTACAGAAGCGGGAACGGCTGGTTATCTCTTGCTCCCAGTAGGGCTTCTGGTTATCTTATTGTTGGTAACTTTCTATCTTCTGGGGCCTCCTGGCCTGGGCCTACTCTGGGCCGTTTCCCTCTTCAGGTTAAGCAATTGCCTTCGGCTCAGGTCATGATCCCAGGATCCTGGGATCGAGCCCTGCATCAGGCTTCTTGCTCAGTGGAGAGAATGCTTCTCCCTCTCCCTCTGCCCGCTGCTCCCGCTGCTTGTGCTCTCTCTATCAAATAAATAAATAAAATCATTTAAAAAAAGAAAAATTAAATGAGATGTCTAAACTTGGATACATTATAAAGAGCAAAGGGGAATATTGGTTCCTCAAAAAAAAAAAAAAAAAAATATATATATAGAACTATCATATGGCCCAATTCCATTTCTGGGTATATATCCGAAGGAAATGAAATCAGTATCTCTAAGAGATAGCTGCACTCCCATGTTCATTGTAGCTTTAGTCACAAAATCCAAGATATGAAAACAACCTAAGTGTCTGTCAATGAATGAATGGGTAAAAACATTATATATATATGAACATGGATGAACTTTGAGGGCATTATGCTAAGAGAAATAAATCAGAAAGAGAAAGACAAATACTGTATGACATCACTCACATGTAGTATCTAAAACAGAAACAGGGAGTAGAATGGCTTGGAGGGTGGGGGAAATGGGGAATTGTTGGCCAAAGGGCATAAACTTTCAGTTAAGAGATGAATATGTTTTGGGGATCTAACATATAGCATGGTGATTATAATTAACAACACTATATTATATACTTGAAAATTGCTAAGAGGTAGATCTGAAATATTTTCACCACAAAAAAGATATGGCAATTATGTAAAGTGAAGAAGGTGTTAGCTAACCCTAAAAGGGTTAAAAATCATTTCACAATATATAAGTGTATTAAATTAACACTTTGTATACCTTAATTTTTTAAAATCTTAAATCAATTACATATAAATAAAGCTAGAAGGAGAAAGAAGGATGGAAAGAAAGAATGAAGGAAGGAAGGAGGGAAACTAAGGAGGGAGGAAGGAAAGGAAAGATAAGATGGGGTATAAAACAAATGATTTGATGCTTGGTTACAACAAGGAGCTCATTATTTAGAGGAACTCAGTGGCAGTTATTTTTTTCTAAAATAAATATTACTATTTTTGTCTGGATTTTTATGGTTTTTTTTTTTTTTTTTTTTTTTTTTTTTTTTTTTTTAGAAACTCAGAGCATGCAGAAAACTGGAAGACACTACAGCTTCTGTGATGCTGGGTCCTTATGTTTTTGACTATGGCAGGTATTATGTAAGACTCTGCAGCTGGCTGTTACACAGTGAAAGATAAAGTGAGCCATGGTGACAGGACAAGGGGTGTGCTCTGCTTTCTATATGACAAAAGAAAATAAGACTTCCATGTTCAAATGTACAAAACATTAACAAAAGTTATATCAAAATATGTGTTCTTAGTATATGAATTTTATGGTTAAATGATATATGAAATATTTGAAATAGTGAATAGTTTTGTGCAGGTAACCTTGAAAACACTTTGTGACCTGTTGAGAACTATATATTTGTTCATCAGTACCATTACCTAATTTTACTAACCACGAATACCACTCTACTTCATTAAGCTTTTATATGTAACAATATAGCATGATTTTTCTTGTACTTGAACATCCAAGGCATTTTACAGCTTATGATATTTCCCCCTCTAGCAAAGAAAAAAGAAACCTCTTTCCAAAATTCATTTTTACTTGGTTAAAAAAAAGTTTTTGCTTTAAGACCTCTTTACAGAAATCACTCTTTAGTTAAAAAGATTTCAAGCATAAGACAATATGACAATTTTGTCACCATGCAAAATGTGAAAACTGTAATTAACATAAGGCATTTCACAAAAGTATGTGACAGTAAAAATGTCACTTGGGCAATCAAATCTTGAAATCCTGTAGGAGAGAGGAAAAAAAGCACTTGGCATTCCATCTTCATAGGAACCATGAAATGTCTGTCATAATTTGGTATTACTATAATCCTGCTAGAATGAACACAAACAACTCTAAGAAGCATAAACTTCCAATAATTTTTATTGTGTCTTAAATTAAGTGTACAAATATTTCCCTGGCTTTGCTTTTTCCCCCATATCATAAACACATTTGCTGGTGCATTATTTTAAAATGGGCATTCTTTAGTCCAACACTGATACCTAATTATATACTGTCAATCAAATAAATACGCTTAATTTCTATCTTTTGATTCAGATAGTCACATTTTAAAGGGAACATACAAAAAACCAAATACGTTATGTGTATAAGTAACATATTCATATGTCTTAATACATTTAAGTTTAAAGCATAATGAAGTTATTGACAGACAAAAAAATGTGTACCATGTTTTATGTAGAAAGGAAGCTTATGATATATTTGGATCTGAATATGGTGATACATATGTGACTATAATAACTGATAGGAAAAGTATTTTTTTTTATTTTTAGAATTCAAATATCAAAGTATTTGCCAAAGGATTGTAGAACATCAAATCCATCATATATACTTACCTTGGCAAAGGGCTGAAAAAGCAGAGAGTAAAATAGGTTTATCGAATATGTTTACTTAAAAATTGACTTCGAGGTGTCTTGCTCATACCATACAACATGGAGCAATGATTTCTGGCTCTAGTTTTAGTGGCTCCCTACAACTACACTCCTTTCTTTCCAATCCATTTTATGTACAGCTGCAAAGTGACTTCCTGGGGTGTAGCTCTCGTCCTTTCTCTGAGATATCTCATGGGCTCCTCACTGTCACTCGGAGGCCAAACTCTTCTGACTGACATTCAGACCTGCCATTCCAACAATATTGTCCAGGCTCCCCGTGTTGCAGCTAAAATAACGTACTTGCTGGGCCTGGATCTGTGATGTTTCTACCTCCAAACCTTAAGCCAGCTAAAATACTCTGTTCCTGACTCACCCAGGTGACACTACCTTCCCTTTGTCAGAACTGCCATGGCCCTCAGCCCTCACCTCTACTGATTTATGACTCTGAATAATTTTTCTTTCTGCTATGGTAATATTTAGAGTCTCCCCACCTATCCCTAAAGGCAATATATGTGTTTCACTCAACTTGCACCTGTTAACAGGTCTAACGTTTTCACTCCCTCTCTGCTGGCTGCTCTCCCCCTGCACATTCAGACCTGCCATTCCAACAACATTGAGCCGGCTCCCTATGTTGCAGCTCTCCCCCTGCACCCCACTCTCTTATTATTACCTCCTCTTAGAAGAAAGAAGGAGAGTCCTGACCAGGCAGGGGGAGAGAAGGGAAACTCACCACTTTAAACCACCGGAGGACTGGTGGAAAGCAGGGTATGCAGAAATAGGGGAAGCAGACAAAGGTAAAGGTGTTTTGTGGTCCTTTCCCCACCCACTCTGGTTGAGGTGAAATTCCTGAATGGTGTGTGTAGACTGTTGCCATATTTTTCACTCTGACAAGCCCGACATGGGGCTGCAGCATCAGAGTAAATTGGCAAGGTGATATGGTTGGACAGAGTGACTGCCTGGATACATTTCTCCAGTGTCCCCTGGACTCCTAAGTCATGTGGACAGTAACCAGAAATTCCCCATGGTCCCACAGAGGATTCCTAGGTCAGGCTGGCAGTGCTGTCTGGAGACATATAATGATGACATTGTGACACAGAGACAGTCGGTTGTTGGGCTGAACAGTATTATGACTAGTGAGAATTTTATTGTGATTTGAAGTTAGTGCTTATGTGGTTTTGCCAAAGAGGCATATGTGAAAACAAAAATACTTCAGGAAGTGGGTGGCTATTGGCCATGCCCCCTCTCCAAGATCATCATCAGAAGGTATCAAAGGAACACTCATGTTTACCACAAAATACCTAGGCAAAGCCCACTGGAAGCATTTCAGAATCACTGTCTTTCCTGGACAGTGCCAGGACGGGCAATTGAACCAGAACAGACCTATAAGGAAGCCATGGTTCTACATATCCTCCAGCTCACAGCAAAAGAAGGTAAACACAAAATGCCTGAATCTTTCATCTACCTCCAGATTTAAAAAGGACAATTTAAATCCAGTATCCCACTAAAGAATTCATTCCTTCTCTCTCAAAAAGGGAAAACAAACATTTGATTAGAATATCATATTTATATTACTGAACGTCTTAACTATAAAAAAGACACAACTGTGTTTAGGGATTTATTTTTTTTCCCTCCAGAAGCTCAAAACATACCACTGTGTAAGATTTTGAATTAATCCTATTATAAGTAAGTACACTACATCTACTTTCCTAACATTTCTCTTTGTCACTTTCTAATATTCTATTAAATTGGTATTTATTAGGGTTGTAGAAAGATAAACTGGGGAAAGCATAGCAAATAAAGAAATTTTACAGTAACTACATTATCTGGAGAGATACTTTCAAGCTGTGTAATAAATCTTAATTACATAGAAAAAATGTAGAGTACATATTACTATTGCTTCACTAAAAACTAATCATTTGTTTAGTCTCATTCAATTGAATGGTTTAAATACTCAGTTCCTCATTTCATAATTGTAGGAAATGAATCCCAACTTTTAGCTTGCCCTTGAGAATGTGAAGTCATTTGAGTGGATAGAATATATTCCCTTTACTTGTCCACAGTATACGAAACCCAAAGTCAAATTATTAATAATCATTTTTCATTCTGGTTAATTCAGAGCAACACTTACTTTTATATTCAATTAGCTTGTTTCCCTGATATATTGGTATAAAGGTAATTTTTTTTATTGTGATACAATAGCATTATGTCTAAATTTTAATTTTTACTTATTTTAATGTTGAGGAAACAGTAAATTCCCTTTAATTATGATTCCTTTTAATTAGTCAATGGTTAAAACAGATTTGAAAACATGGCTCTCAACGTCTTTGATGTTCCTCTGGTAATAGTGGGGATCTAGGTTTTCCCATCCTTTAGGTAGGGTGGGCTTGTAACTTCCTTCTAACTAGTAGAAGATGGGGGAGGAACAATAAAGTAAGATAAAAACAGAGAAGGAGGCAAACCATAAGAGACTCTTAACTGTAGGAAACAAACAGCTTTGCTGGAGGGGAGGTAGGTAGGGGAATGGGGTAACTGTGTGATGGGCATTAGGGAGAACACTTGATGTAATGAGCACTGGGTGTTGTATACAATGGATGAATCACTAAATTCTACCCCTGAAACTAATAATACACTATATGTGAAGTAATTAAATTTAAATAAAAATTAAAAAAAAAAGAATATGAGGGAGGTGGAGCCAGGTGACTTTGGAGGATGGGTTAATAAAAAGCAGTCCAGCTTCTGCCTTATTGCCTGGAACATCATGCTGCGAGGCTCAGCTGCCATGTAAGAAGTCTGGCTACTCTGAAGCAGCCATGTTGTGAGGAAGTCAGCCTGCAAGTACAGGCCGCATACATGCTCTGAAGGTCTGGTCCTCAAGCCTTTCCAACCCATGTGCCAGACCTGTGAGTAAATGAATCTGGAGATGAGCCCTGCCCTGAGCCGCAAGGCCACCCCCAGCCATGAAGCCACCTGCCATCTTGGAAGTCTCTCCAGCTGGAAGCCCCAGACAGTGTGGAACACACTTCCTCCTCTGTGCCCTCTCTGAATTCCCGACCCACAGAATCCACAAACATAATAAAATTATTGTTTGAAGCTATTATATTTGGAGTGGGTTATTACGACAGCAATTAGAACAGTAGGCCTGTCCTTACACCTATTTTCCGATTCTTCATGTTAAAAACAAACAAACAGCACAAGTTAGGAGAAAATCAAAAGATGAAAATATGGCTTTTCTAATCTCAACAATTGTTTTTATTTCTTAAATTGCATGCCTTTCTATGAGATAATTTACTAAAACAATATTATAATTGAGATTCTATATTTGTAAGATAATTGTATTAATAAGCCTTAAAATATCTCATAATAAATATGATTGAAATGTTAAAAATAATCAAGTTAATGGATACAACTGATCACTAGCAAATAGGTGAGATCCCAGCTTATTTGTGGCATTTTACTTTATATTATAAGTAAAATTTACATAAATTACAAATTAAAATAATTTAATTTAGAAGTATATAACCTAAATGGTATTTAGTACAAGAAAAATTACTGGTTAGGCATTGATCTGGTCCTTATGATGGCATAGTCCGTCATGTTGGCTTACCAACATCTCTTCAATGTTTTCTCTGAAGGCCAGCATTTTGGTTAAATAAATAAATGGACTTTCATTGCTAAGGTTCCATAGTATAGAATCTGTCATTGGATAATAATTATTAGAAATGCAATTGAACTTGCAAGAGAAATCACCACAGAAAGGCAGAAGACAATGTGATATATTTATGGGTCACAGTCCACCTCAGCATATTTACTAGGTATTTAAGAAATGATCGTTACATAAGAAATGTAAATTACAGTGGAAGATGGAAAAGTTTTTAAGAAAGATAATATCCATTACTGATAATGGCAAAGGGAAAATGGCAAGTACATTTCTTATAGGTATATGTTGATAGAACCCCTGAAAGGAAATTTGGTATTGTTTATTAAAAGCATTATATTTTTGCTCATCCTTTGACCCAAATGTAACTTCTAGAAATGTATCATAAGGAAGTGATCACAATATAGGCAAAAATGTACCTACAAATTTAAATACTATAAAATAATATTGAAGAATTGGAAGTAAACTGTATTGGATTTTTATTGCTGTTATGACAAATTACTCCAAATTTGGTAGCTAAAATAGCTCATATTAATTATCTTGCAGTTCTGTAGGTCAGAAGTCTGACAAGAGTAGCAGTTGGCTAAAATTAAGCTGGGGGCATGAATGCGTTCCTCCTGGAGACTGTAGTAGAACTCCATTTCCTTACCTTTTCTGGCTTGTAGAGGACACCTACATTCCTTGACTCTTGCCTCGCTTCATCCATTTATAAATTCAGCAATGGTGGGTTGAACTTCTCACCTTGCATCTTCCTGACCTTCTTCTTCCTTTTCTTCCATTACCCTCTGTCTCCCTCCACTTCACCACCTGGGAAAAGTTCTCTTTTTAAGGGCTCAAGCAATTAGACTGGGCCCACCTGGATAATCCAGGCTATTCTCCCCATCTTAAAGTTCTTAATTTGTGCTCAAAGTCTCTTTTGCCACGTGAAGTAATGTATTCACAGGTTCTTGGGATTATGGTGTGGATATATTTGAGGGGCCATTATTTTGTTCACCACAAAACCTGTATGTCTAAGAAAAGGATAAGAATTAAATAATCGAGATACTTGCTTACATTAGAATGTTATATAGTGATTAAAGCTACATTGTATGAAGAATAATGATAATTAACAATCTTGAAATGTTAAGTATGTGCCAGACCCTGTTTTGAAAGCTTTTCATATATTGACATTTACATAATCCTCTCAACTTTATGATATACGTGCATTACTACTCCCCCTACTCATTACGCCTTACAGATAAGGAAACTAAGGCACAGAAAGCTAAGTGATTTGCCTAGGGTTACATGGTTGGTAAATGGCATCAGAGCTTGGAATATGAAGTCAAATTGGCTGCCGAATTCGTGAGCTTAATGGTTAATGAGTCAGACATATGTTATTGATCTATTATTAAATGTAAAGAAAAAGCAGATTAAAATATATTATGGATGATATAATACCATTTTTACAAAAAATGGTTTGTGCAAAAATGACAGATTATCTCTGGGTAGAAGGATTATGGGTGATTATTTTTTTTCTTTTCTTTTTATTTAAAAAAAATGTTTATTTTTGAGAGAGAGCGAGCGAGCAAGCTGGCGGGGGGGGGGGGGGGTCGGGCAGAGGGAGAGGGAGAGAGAATCTCAAGCAGACCACACTGAGCATGGAGCCCAACTTGGGGCTCAATTTCACTACCCTGAGATAGTAACCTGAGCCAAAACCTAGAGTCAGACACTTGACTGAGCCACCCAGGCGCCCCAGATTATTTTCTTTTTAAAATTTGTTTTGAAAATACTATTATTTTCCAAACAAGAAAAAAAATCCAAGTTTGTATAAAATAGTCAATGAACCAATTTTGTTGGTTTGTGACTGTAAAGTTAATTGCTGCCTTTATGTTTTTTTAAACTATAATGAACAGAGTAAAACTTAGAGTGCAATTGCTCAGTGGTGTTACAAAGTCAGACTTAAGCTCCTGCTTTTGTTCAAGTGATTGGATGTTGACCAGACAGCAACTTTGTGGCTGTGTATCTACTGGATTCCATGCATTGTTCTGAGAGATAAATGAGATAATCAGTGGGAAATAACCTTGAAAGGTACTTTAAAGTAGGATGCCAAGGTCAGTCAGACGGAGATGTGTAATATATGACACATTCTCCCCACAGAAACAAGATACTTAACAAAAGTTATATCACCAGACCAGTCAAGGAAAGCCTTATATGGCTGAATAGGGTATGACTATTTCCGAATGAAAGTGCAATTGACATTCCAATTTGAGACCTCTCTCCTTCATGCCCTTCAAGGGGACAGTTGGGATTCTCTTTATATTCTTTTCCCTAAGGCTCCAAGGATAATAGGAAACGGAACAGAAAGGACATACCTACCTTAAGGAGTGGAACTGTATCCCTACCTAGGGCATCTTTTCGTAAGGGAGGCGTTGACGATACCGTATCTAAAGGACGCAAAGTGAACTTAATTTAGAGATAACAAAATCTGATCTCAATAAAGCTGGGAAAAGGGATAAAATATGTGTGATCATTCTGCTAAATATTTGTAAGTTATCATTTCTGTATGGAATTCCAAAATAATGGCAAGGAAGTATAGCAAAATACCAATGAAGTACAGCAGAGTGGTTTGGAAAGTGAATTTTGATGTCTCACAGACATGCCTTCACACACTAATTCTGCCACCAAGAACATGTGCACCTGTGATCAAGATACTTCATTCCTCTAGATCTTACTTTCTGTATCTTTCAGATGAACTTCTCACTAACTCATCGGTTTCTTGTAATGAATGAGATGATGCAGGTGTAGCACAAAGTAGTAGGTGCACATAATAAATGTTCAACACTAAACATGTATCCGGTTCCCTCTTCTGAGAATAAAGTGCCTATGATGCCAGATTAGAAATAAAAGCCCTTACAGATTGCCTTATGTTGGGCTTCTCAAGAGGCAGCTCTGACACAAGGCTTTGAGTGATTTTGTTTGGAGGTGAACCCAGGAAGCACAGAGGAGAAGGGAAATAAGGCAGGAAGGGAAGGAAGCTAATTCCGGGTGCATGAATGAACCAAAATGGTAAACCATGGGCATTATGGGCTCAGTCCTGGTGGGGAAATTAATGATGTGGACTAGAGTATGTCTCAGGATTTCCCATCTCTGGGTTGAGAAGTTGGGGTATTGATTCACCAACACCCATCCATTATTGGGCAATAATTGTTCTCACATCTGTAACTTCACTCTGGAGTCAAGCACCTTCTGTGACTAGAAAGAGCCTGTAGATAGAGAATCCCAAGTGCTTGATGAAAGAAGGTGGGCATGTACTGAAAGGCAAGTATTCAGGGAGTATGGGCAGGGCACTGAGAGTCAGCTACCGATAGCATTATGCTTTCCTTTAACTATAGAGCCTAAAGATGTTGGTGTTGCAGGGAAACCATTGCAGGGGAACAAGTGCTGGATCCATGCATTGTTGCTCCTATGAATTTAAAAAGATAATATGATGCTTTTCACAACAGTAGGAGCTTCTTCAATATTCAACATCAACTTAACAGCTTTCTTTTTGTTTGCCAGTACGAAATACCTGCATCCCCAGCAGCTACTGAACAGCTAACATGTGTGTAGAGGCAGAAAAGTAACAACTAAAAGAAACAACTGTACTAGACACCTCTGGCTTCCTTTTACCGAGGTTGTGGAGCACGTATTACCTACCAGGTCTGGCCGTAGGTAAGAGCATAGATTGGGTTCTCTTAATTCCATTAAACATTGAAAGACACTTTTCAGAGCAAAGCCCATTTACAAATAGGGCGATTAAAAGCAGACATTTACATTACAGTAATAAAATAACTGCGTTCCAAAAATTTAACAAATCAAATCCCTTTTTGGCTCTCTACGATTGACAAGTCATTTCTGAAAATTGAGTACCAGGCTTCTGGAGACTAGGGGCCCTATGCCCTACTCAATTTCTTTATATTTAGTCATTCTGGTATGTCATAATATTTATTCAAAGGAAGCAATCATTTGGGATCCTTATTTGTGGTTCCCAGCATAACATTATCCTACACAAATGCCATTTTATCAGAAGGGCCAAATCCCATTTGCTATGGAAAGCTCCTTGCCTGAAGTGGTTTCATCTGTCTTTATCCTACAGGGTATGGGGCATGCTTGCTTTTTGGTTTCCTTTTCTGTTTTCTCATCAGTCTCAGCTCTTCAGTTTAATAACTCAGTTCCCCAGAGGAAGTCCACACCACCCTTTCACCTTCTGGGAAAGTCGGTAATACTTTCACCAGCTGCCAGGGGTTATAAAGGAAACCTGACCCTTGGATCCTGAATACCCCAGACCCCAGAGGCCGCCACCTGGACCAACTTATTCGCTTTTTAGATTTCCTCCCGCAGGTGGCAGCAGCGGGCTCCGAAGCGGGTCTTTGCAAGAGCCTTTGCCTTGCTTCTGGCCGGCGCTCTGGAGCGGGGTCTGGGGCATCACCTTCAGGAGTCCACACCCAGCTGGGACGGTCCTTAAAGCCCTAGTAATTGAGTGCTAAAATGGTCTCCGATTCTTTAATTTCTCGAGTGAAAACAGTTTGAAGCAGCAACGGCAACTCTTTGCGTCCTTACTCTCTCAGGTTCCCCAATTCCCCCACCAACTCCACCAGCAACCCGGTCCCTTTTCCCAAGCAGGGTCGTCTCCGTAACTCTCCACGCTCCGGCCCTTGCAGATATCCTCCCGCGCCGGGCGCTGGGCGGCTGGCAGTACGTCTGCGGCCGCTGCGCCCCTTCTCCTCCCCTCCTCCTACCCGTCCGCCAGGCTGGCTTTCCGACCCGTCCTGATGTCGCAGCTGCACCCCTATTTCATCACCCCACCCCCCTTCTCTAACCCTTCTCTTCGTCCCTTCTCCCCAAACACACACCGGCGCACACACGCGGCCCGCTCGCGCCTAGTGCTTCAGGCTCGGCTGAGGGAGCAGGACCCACGCAAGCCCAGGAAGCCACGGACCTGCTGCCCGGACTCTTCGCCCCGCGGTCCCCAGCGTCACCACCGCCGCAGTCACCGCTGCTGCGCCGCTTGTTCCCGCCTAGACATCGCCGCCAACAGCCCCTCAGCTGCAGCCCCTGCGGAGCGACAAGAAGTTTACGTCTCGGGAAGGGTTGGCGGGGAGCAGTTGAAGGATTTGTTGTAGGAGGATTAACACATTTGGGCGAGGGGAGGGGCAGTGCCGCTGCAGGACGCGGCGCGGACCTGGCATCACTGCGTGCGGCAGCCGCCGCCGCCGCCCGGGACCGCGGAGCCCGGACGCCCCCGCCCGGCCCGCGCCCCGCCCCCGCCCGCCTGGCCCCGCAGCGCCGGGCGCAGAGAAGCCGCGGGCGGCGCAGGGAGGCGGGCAGCGCCCCGCGCGCGCTTCTGCCGCCCCCGAAGCCGGCGCGCGGAGAGCGCGGGGCGAGCGCGCGTCGGGCGGCGGCCGCGCTGGGGGGCGTGGGGCGAGCCGGCGCGAGGAGCGGCGGGGGCGAAACTTCGCGGCCAGATGCCTGAAGGCGCGGCGGCGCTGCGAGGCTGCCGCTGCTGCCCCTGCGGGCCCCGGGCGCGTCTCCGCGGGCGGCGCTGCCCGCGGCACGGCGTGTGCACCGAGCGAGTGAAGGTATGTTTGGCGGGCGCGGCTGAAGCTGCCGCCGCCGCCGTCGCGCCAGCAGGTCCTAATGCCTGTCACTTCCCAGGACGCTGGCAGCAGCAGCCCGGAGCCCCCGAGCCCTCGGCAGGTTTGCCTGTCCTTCCCCGCGATCTGATTGGATAAAGTGGGGGCTCGACGGTGGCCGACGTGGGACAGTCTGGCTGTGGCAGGGGTCTCGGAAACCATGGGTTATTGCAGTGGCAGGTGCACGCTTATCTTTATCTGTGGCATGCAACTGGTAAGTGACACTTGGGTCCTCTTATTCTGTCATGTGCCTTTGAGATACTGGGCTGGGGAGTGCAGTAAAGGGTCTGCCATTGATTAGAATGGAAGGAAAAATAAAAGAGAAAAGGTGACAGATATATTGCCTATATTTAAAATGATTTCAGGGAGAGGCATTGTGGGGTACAGGAGAGGTGAGCCTTTACGCCCCTACCTATTTCTGTTCCTCTGAAGACAGTTTGGCAGGTGCGGGTTAAACTTGTCTTTAATTTCTTTAAGCAAAGCAGGATGTATCTCTTGTTCCTTTATGCTTTGCATTCCTATTACTGTAACAACGTGGTTGTCGCATATAATTTACTATACAGGTGTTAAAACAGAGAGATGGAATTTTTGACTTTTCTTCCATATACTAATTTTTGGCAGTATCTTTGTTTCTTCATTGACGTGTGTTATTTTTCCAGGAATATATTGTCTTGTAAGTATAAGCTCTAACAGACCACTATGTAGGGCAGATGCTATCCTTACAGCAGTCTGATGTAGAAGCCACGTTGAGTTTTGAAAGTATGTAGATTGAAGAGAAATAGTTAGATGAACTCAGTAACACCACTGCCGTAAACTGAACGAGTAGCCTTTGAATCACAATTATTATAAACAATTCTAAAGAAAAATATTCTATTTTATATTATGTATGTAATTGCTCCTGAAATAGACATGTCTGATCCTGTAGGATGGAGAATTATATATACTTTTTGAGGAATGTTGTACGTTTGCAAAGAGGCAAGAAGCCAGTAATGGAAAACGTCATGTCTCTGAATTTAAATTCTCTAAGGGCAATAGGAGGGGCTGAGGATAGTTGAGAGGTGAAAAATATACCACTGTAAGTGGTTAATTTGAGGTAGGAGTACTTGCTCACTCCTGCCATCAGATAGCTTTCCTTGGAAAGTATAAATTAATCTGAAAAGCCACCCACATTTCCAACAATTGTTTCATGAAGGTTGAGAGGACTACTAGACTGAAGGAGATTTCTGAAAGCCCAACCAGTAAAGTGTTCAAAAGAGCAAAGATTTGCTGTTGAAACTGATAGAACAATTCCTTAAGTGGTCTTCATTGTTTTATCAGTAGTCTGGAAGCCCGAGTGTTTGTTGTTCTTCTTGTTGTTGTTTTGTTTACTATATAGCTGAAGCATTGCTTTTTGTTGCGTATTGTCTTGGGGTGTTTTTCTTCCCCTAGGAAAGTTAGGTCATGATGCATATTTTGATCTGTGAATTACTTAGGCACTTGGTTGTAAGAAAAAGGTGGAACTACAAATATAATTTTAAGAATATATTTTTTCAGTGATGTATAAACCAATTTATTTCTTTTTGCTACATATTCATTTAAGTTTTGCAATAAAGGATTTTTACTCTTAATGGTAAAGCTACTCAGAACAATGGGAGAGTTTACTTTGTTAAATCAATGGTTAGCCCAAGTACGCCAAATTGTATAAACGTTTTCAAAACATTCCTATGTTCATATATGATTCAGAAAAGAATACATTTGCTGATTCACTGTGTAAAAGCATGAAACTGTGAGAATGAGTGGGTGGGTAAGAGCATTCTTATGCTATTTTCAATTTAAAAATTTTAAAATGTGATTTAACTTTTAATCATTTAGCATAGTAGGGCTTTATTATGGCACTTGCAGGCATTAGATCTAAGTGGCATTTTGTGTGATGAACACAAACTTCTCAAGAACTTAACAATCTTGGAAAAACCTAAATGTACAAATGAGAAAGCTAAATATACAAAGTGGCATGATAAGGCTAAAGATTTCTCTCTGCGTGTGTGTCTTTGTTCATGTGTGTGCATATATGCGATGGTGTATTGGAGAAGTGCTACATTGCTGATGGAACAGAAATTCTGAATCAAAGCTAAGTTCTCTAACAAAATAGAGGTACTTGTAATATAGGAGTGTTCAGTCTAAGCGAGTATGCATTTGAATCTTAAGGAAGTTCTATAACAGTCATGTGATTTTTCCCATTCAGACTTTATGTGCCACCAGGCTAATATAATTAGCAGCCATGTTAATGCAGATGCAGAACAAAAAGCAAAGGACGAAGAACATTCATTGCTTCGATAAGGTGAAATAATCACATCTAAAGGACCTCAGAGATTCCTTGTAACTGTTGCTTCTTAGAGATACAGTATTTAATTTTAAATAAAATAATTCCTTTGCAATTTAATAATTGCAAAGCACTGCACACACACACACAAAATAGGTGGGTGTATATGGTTTCCTTTGCTCTTGATAGATCTTTGTAAAGAAACTTTTTGTATCTTTGAACTATTTTGAGTAGAAGTGGTTTGATAAGTAGCCATGTTTCCAGAGTAAGTCAGGACTCATGTACCATTGATGGACACAGAAGTTCACCCAGTTTTGTTTACTTCTGAAGTGTTTAGTGTGTGTTTTTGTAACATTCGGGCATGTTTATTGGTAGTTGTGCAGATAAATCTTAGATTTATTAAAATTAATGGAAGCCAAAGATAGTCTAGGACAGAAACTTTATTACATTTCTTTACTAAGTAAGTTTCTGGAAATATTTCTTTCCAATTATGTAAGTAGAATATTTCTATTTTAATTAGACTTAAAGGAATATTTATGTTTACGTCAAGTTGCAACTGACCTTTGTAGAGGATGAAGTAGCTGTTGGTATGGAGGAGACGGGAACCTCATTCATCAGGTTATTATCAGAGCAGACGCAGTATTTAATCTTTTAATAGTTGAGGGACAGAGACAAACGCGCCAGAGAAATTTACCTGTCAGGATTCTATATCTTTGCTTTTAATTATATTAAATGTGCATTTCGTTTAATATTTGGCAGATGACAAGTATGGATAAACATACATTTCTTTTAAAAGCCAGGAAATCCATTTATGAGACAAGAATTTAGAATTTCATACCACAGAGATTCAATACAAAACTGCCAGTTTATGAAAAAGTGTCTGACTCTGTATATCATAAATTAAAATCTTTGAATGTATGGTTACTCCGACTTCAGATTTTAGGGTGATTCCTATAAAAAAGGGGTGTGATCTCTGGAAACAGATTTGTCCCATGTGCACAATCCAAAGTTGAAGCTCTTAATCTCAAGAAGGTAATTTTCTTTTTATCATTGCTGTCTTTAATGCTCAGAAACTGAAGATTTCAGATAGTAACAAAATTCATCACTGCATTTGCAGTGTTGGATATAGTGGCCCAATCTAACAATCTAACAAAATTGTTAGAACAATCTAACTTCTTATTGACAACTCAGCAGCTTGAGAAAATGTTTCAGTTTTATTTTGTTTTTGTTTTTGTTTTTCTTTAATGTTTGGTTGAATCAAAGAGTACTTTATCTAAATGTTGTAAAAATGACTCAGATAATCCTCAGTGAAAATCACTTAGTTATAATATGGAAGACCATAACTTGCTTGAGTTTGAAAAGACAGCTTTTTTCGAGTAAGAAAATTCAACATTGCCCTTTTTTTTTTTTTCGTACATCAGATTCCTCTATGGAACAAGGTGTATGTGCCATAAACTATTGAAAGGATAGATTTACGTTCAGCAGTATATAGATTTATATCAAGGTGCCATTATTGCCATGTACTTTATGAAATATTGCTAACTTGAAGCAGATGCAATGAAGAATTGTGTTAGTACACACGTGTGTGCAGCTGTGTGAAGAAGCACATTTGAAGCTTACTTTAGAATGACCAGTTACTTTCTATTGCATAGGTAGTTACTAAGCGTTTGCAGAGGTACACATTTATTAGAAAAGAAAGCCACGATTGCATAGATGGACTAAATAAAAACAATCTTATTATAATTATGGAATATGTCAGTGGTGTCTGTCGTGACTTCGTGCAGTGTTCATAGTTACATGAATTTCAAAGCTTTTTAAAAAATAAAGCATAACATGAAGTGACTTGAAAAATGCAAGTGGAATCGTATGATTTTCCTCAGGTACTTTCGACATGTCTGGAAGTTCTCGAGAAGTTTAGAACTTTACTTTCCACACAACCTCCCTATGCAGACAATTTAAAATTTTAGATTCACATGCATTGATAATCAAATCTTGTGATCATTAACCAATCTTTAACTCAGGATGAAGACTAACAATGTCCATATACTATTTCAGAAACTTATGTAAAAATATGCTAAGAGTTCGCTAAGTTGCAAAATAACTTTCTTCTTTTCAGATATTTTCTGCTTTTGCATCCCAACGTTGTCTTGTGTGTATGTGTGCGTATTTGTTTAAATCTATTCTTTCATTGTAAGTCAGCACTACTCTGCTCTAGTGTTTACCAAGAAAGATACAGAAACTCCTTCCAGTGGCCAGCTCTCTTTCTTGGTTCACAAACCATGTGGCAAAGCTCCTTTTTTTAAATCATATACCCAAAGTTTCAAGGAACCAATCGGTACAGAGCTTTCCCCTGCTGTCTCCAATAGAGGCTTGATGGGCAGCGTCCCCTGTGCAGAATGCCAGCGTCATCTCTGGCATGGGGCCCGTAAGTGGGCAGTGGCCCAGAAATGTGAATAGGCATTGCCCCTCCTTTTCCCTCTGATCCTGCTTTATTTTGGGGTCAGATTCTCTACTTGCCCAATCAAGAATTTCAGAATGGCAGCCAGGAACTCCCTTGAAATAGGAGGTCTTTATTTCTGATTCTGTTTCCTTTTTGTGCATGTGTGTGCTTGACAAAAATAAAATCTGAGACAGAAGCACATTTTAACCCTTCTAGATTTATACTGGAAATAAATATATTAGAATTGTGGCGTCAATTGCATTCAGTATTTGTCTATGTAAAACTAATGGCTAAAATTTCAAAGGATATACTTCAGTTATGTTATTTGGTAGAATTTTAAGCAGCTTAGTGTAATTTTTCCAAAAGTAGTTTTGAAACTAATATTGCTAATAATGGAAAATTTTCTATTTCCATGACTTATAACACTCAAGTGTCAGAAATCAAACACACACATGAGAAATATTTCTATTTCCTTTCTATTCCATTTTTTTACCTATACCATGAAACTTTTCCAATTTTGGCCCCCGTCTTCACCTAGAGAAACTTGATTATTGTTTATTTTCGAAATAATAAAATATGTAGTCCATCAAGATATGTTGTATCTAGGGTTCCTTTTTTTCCCTTAACAGTAATAGAAACAAACATTGTATTAACACAGATAATTTCTACATACAGAATGAAAATAAAAGTGTATGAAACTTTTGTTCCTACCGACTCTAAGACGCTGAAGGACATTTAAACACTACAGAGAAATAAGATAAAATTATGTTGTTTTCTTTCTCCAGGTTAAGGTGGAAAATGAAATTTATAAACTGGGTTTCTTTTCTTTTTACTATTTCAGGTGTATTTAGATTTGCAAGTTCTTACTATTTAAAGGAATTACTTGCTTCATCTTCCTGAACACAGCGTTTTTATTTTTATGCTTAAACTCTAAAACAGGCACTGGGTCTAACAAATAAAAATATTTGTAACAGTAAGTCTAATGGAAACCATAGACTTTCTTTCTTTCTTTTTCAAGCTGGAATGGGAGTAAGGTGACTTCTAATAATTTTTACCTTTTAAATAAATTATGGATCACATGCTAACTTTGATCCTTGTAGAAACTCTTTTTGAAAAGTTACAATAAACTGACTTTTGTGGTACTTTGAAAAAAAATTCTACTTTTATAGTTTATAAAATCTAGCTTTGTAAAATACTTAAACAATAATGAAAGCTGTTAGTATTTACTGGAAGCTTGCTCTGGGCTAAATGCTAAATGTGTTTTTTTTCACTGATTCCTTTCCAATAATCCTATGAAGTAGGTAATTAGATACCTACAGAGAAGGAAATGGAGACTGAAAGATTTAGCAACTTTCTTAAGTCCGTCTCTTAGCTAGTGGTAGAGCTTGCACTCAGACCCAGCTCTGTCCCACTTCAAGCCCATTGAGCTCTTGTCACTGTGCTTCACCGAATCCCTTCCATTGTAGCTTGTGTTTCTTTTACTAACAAAGATAGAATTTACCTGCTAATTCCTGGCTGACCCAGTAATCAAGTAAGCAGGCTCAGGGAGGGGTATTGGTGCCAGACTTGGACCAGGGGTGCCGTAGCTAGGAGAGGCTGGTGTGTGGTCTGTGGAATAAAAGGAGACACTGTCCCCTGCCAGTCAGCTTCCCTTGCTGTTCCTACTAGATTTCAAGTGTGCCCTAACACTGCAAAACACACCTGTAGCTCTGCCTCAGAGAAGTGATCCCGCATCATGAGGTTGTGTTTCTGTGATTGCGTAAGGGTGGGGAAAAAAGTT